>NC_072427.2:138623750-139242500 GCF_028878055.3 Symphalangus syndactylus
GATAAAAATTATAAAAAAGAAACTGAAATTCTGTAGCTGAAGAATACAATGTATGAACTGGAAAATGCAATAGAGATATTCAATAGCAGACTTGAATAACAGAGCAAAAAATCTGCAAATTTAAACACAGGTTTTTAAAAATGATTCGCTCACAAGAGGAAAAAATGAAAAAGTACAAAAAACCTGTGATATTTATGAGATACTATCAAGTGAACTATTATATACATTATATGAGTTTCAGAAAGAAGAGAGAAAAGGGGCAGAGAGATTATGTAATGTAATAACTGAAAATTCCCAATTCATGGAGGAAAAAATAACATTCACAGTCATGAAGGTACAAAATCTCAGAGGATCAATCCAAATAAGAACATAGAGAAACATATTATAATAAATTTGCTGAATATCTACGACAAAGAGAGAATTTTGACAACAACAGAGAAAATAACTTATCACACATGAGGGAACCTCCATAAAAATGTCAGTGAATGTCTCAGCAAAATCTTGCCAGGCAAGGACAGGGTAAGGTGATATATTAAAAATTCTGAAAGAAAATAAAGCTATGTAAGAGTTCTACGCCCAGCAAAAGTATACTTTATTAATGAAGAAGAGCTTTCAGCCTTAGTACCATCCTCATAGAAACCTTAGTGCCATGAAAGCCAAGGTGAGTGATCTCTATAGGTGAGCTTGGGAGTGGAAAAGGAAGTGCAGGGTGAAGTGCAAAAAAAGAAGATGTGTCAGAGGTCTAATTAAACCACTAGCTTGTGTACTTGTAAAGGTCACAAGAGCAGAAATATGAAATGGCAGAGACTAAGGATATAAGGATATAGATGCAAATTATTGGAGTGTTTACCACTGTTTCAAATTTTCCTCTCAATGAATTTAGAACTTCCATAACCCTCTGATCACCAGGTCCACCACTGAGAGACCCACCCTGATCACACCAAAAGAGTCCCCTTTGGTCTTTTGTCCTAGACCTGTGACACTCTGAATTACTTATGTTTTCAGTTGTGGCTTAGTATGACAGGTATAAAATAGATAATCTTTTCTGCTGTTTTGGTTGTGAAATCAAAATTTAAAAAATTAAGATAAAAAAAGTATTTCTCACACAAACAAAAACTGACAAAGTATGTCACCACTAAGCCCACCTTACAAAAAAGGCTGAGGGAGTTCTTAAAATTGAAATAAAAGCATGATAAACAGCAATGTGAAAGCATATATAAGCATACATGTCACAGGTAAAGAAATATATAGACACACACAGATTAATGTAACACTGTAATGGTGGTGTGTAAATTAATTTCAAAATTATAGAAATTTAAAGATAAAAAAGTGTTAATGGACACACAGTATATATTGAAAAAAAGTACAAAATTACAAATTGTGTTGGTGCAATTAATAGTATAGTGTTTTTGTATATGAACTTAAATTGTCAGATTAAAATAAAAGATTATAACCACAAAATATTTTATGCGAGCCGTAAGACAACCACAAGAAAAATAATCAGGAGGGGCCTTGAAAATGGCTGACTAGAAGGACCTGTCAGTAACTTCCTGTACAAAGAAAGCTAAAAACAATGAGTAGATAAGCATATGTCAACTAAAGCATCTAAGACAGAATAATGGAATTTATCAAGGAAGTGACAGGCAACAACTCAGTAAGAGAAGGAGAGGAAAGCAAAGCAGGTGGCCTCATCAGGATTGGCTAAAAGCCAGGAGAAACTCCCTCACTGCGGGGAAAACACCAATGAGAAAACTGCAGCAGTTCACATCCCCAACACAGACTCATGCAATCCTAGCTACAGGAGAGCTCTCAGCCCCCAGGGGCTTTGAGAATAGTAAAGGAAGCTGCCTGGAGTCTACACAATGGCATTTTTCTACAAAGTACGTTCACACTGGGTCCTAGGCATATCACAAAATTTAAGCAGCCATAGCATAGAACCATTTTGGGAGCCCAGTCCTCACCATACTACATCCTTCCCTGAAAGCCCAATAGCTCCTACATCGCCACACTCCTCAAGTCCTACTGATATCCTATTATGTCCACCCAGAAGGCTACACTGTCACAACACTGGCTGGACCCAACTGTGTGTTCAGGTCCTCAGCACTGCAGCACAATTGATGTCATATACCATGTGGAAGGACAGTAAAGCACACCAAGAAGGTTGCACTTCAAAGAAAAAGGCAGCCGAAGTGTGTGCTCCCCAGAGCCTACAAGGTGTTTATCTTAGATCACTGCCACTGACAACAACCCTTTGCCTCCAACAGCATGGTCGTCATACACATGGACATGCCTTCAGGTGTGTTGAGGACCACTCTTCCTGGGTGCTGATCTAGGGCCTGAGAAAGTCCAGTACTACCCACCACTGTTGCTGCTACCACCCAAGTGTGTCATCCAGGGCCCTAGGGACAAACCTACCTTGCCCAGTGGTGTCATAGCCTGCACATGCCATCCATGTGCCTGAAGATGGGCCCAACTAGCCTAACAGCATCTGTGCACATTTTCTAAGGGCCTGGGGATTGACCTCCCCAGCCACCACTGCCAGTGCACACACATGCCTTCAGGGGCCAGAAGACAGGCTTACCCAGAATGCTATCCCCACCACAACTGCCTGTTTCCAAATGCACCATCCAGGGGACTAGGAATCAACTGACCTAGCCTGCTGCTGTGGTACCCATGCACACTATCAGGAGGCCTGACACAGGTTCACCCCACCCACCACTGGTGCCCATGCATATTATTCAGGGACATGGGGATTTATCTGCCCTACCTGTCATAACCTGGCTGTGCTTGCACATACCATTGAAAGGCCTCAGAACAGGCCCGGATTGCCTGCTGCCACCAGCACCCATGCACACCATTCAGGGGAAGAGGAATTGACCTGATCCACCTCACCAGCATACATGTCCACCCTCCAAAGGCCAGAAAACAGACAACGATATTCATTGCCAGTGCCCATGTGCACCATCTGGAGATTGAGCTGCTCCATCTGCCACCTTAAGTCACAATGCACAACATTTGGCATTCTAAGTATAGCCTTTCCCCACATACCTCACCACCATGGTGCCCCAGCACACTATCTGGGAGCCTGGGAATCAATCTGCTGTGCCAACAGCCTGCGCTCACATGCACTATCAGGGGGCATAAGGATAAGACTGCAGGGTCCAGCACTGTCCCTGCTACTGCCCACACAAGTTTTCTGAGAGCTTGCATATCAACTTGCTGCCACTGGTGCCCATGTACACAACTGGGGAGTCTGAGGACACGCCTCTTGCCATCACCAAATGTGAAGTCACATATAATGAAATACCCATCAGAAAAACAGCAGATTTCTCAGCGGAAAACTTACAGGCCATAGGAGAATCGGAAATTATATTCAAAGTGCTAGAAAAAAAAAAACAAAACTGACAGCCAAGGATAATATACCCAGCAAAGCTACCATCATAAATAAATAAAAAATAGAGGATTTTTCAGATAAGCAAAAACTGAGGGAATTTATCACCACTTAACTGGCTCTGCAAGAAATGCATAAGGGAGTCCTCCACATGAAAGCAAAAGGGTGATATTTACCAACATGAAAACATAATAAAAGAGGGAGAAAAGAACAAAAGATATACAAAACAACAAGAAACCAATTAACAAGGCAGGAATGAGTTCTCACCTATCAATAATAACCTTGAATGTAAATTATTTAAATTCTCTATTTAAAAGACACAGACAGCTGGGCGCAGTGGCTCACGCCTGTAATCCCAGCACTTTGGGAGGCCGAGGCGGGCGGATCACGAGGTCAGGAGATCAAGACCATCCTGGCTAACACAGTGAAACCCCGTCTCTGCTGAGGCAGGAGAATGGCGTGAACCCGGGAGGCGGAGTTTGCGGTGACCCAAGACTGCGCCACTGCACTCCAGCCTGGGCGACAGAGCGAAACTCCATCTCAAAAAAAGAAAAAACAAACAAACGAAACCCCATCTCTACTAAAAATATGAAAACATTAGCTGGTCATGGTGGCACACATCTGTAATCTAGCTACTTGGGAAGCTGAGGCAGGAGGATCACTTGAACCAGGGAGGCAGAGATTGCAGTGAGCCAAGATCATGCCACTGCACTCCAGCCTGGATAACAGAGCAAGACTCCATCTCAAACACATACACACACACACACACACACACACACACACACACAATTATGATCCAACTATATGCTTCCTACAAGAAATTCACATCACCTGTATAGCACATATAGACATAAAGGGAAGGGATGAAAAAAGATATTTCACATAAACAAGCAAAAAGGTGGCAGGAATAGCTGTCCTTATATCAGAAAAAGATGTTGAGAACTTTTTTTTAGAACTGTATAAAAAGACAAATAAATAATTGTATAATAATAAATAGATCAATACAGGAAGAGGCTATAACAATTTTAAATATATATTTACCCAACACTGAAACACCCAGAGGTATAAAGCAAATATTAGTAGATCTAAAGTGAGAGGTAGACTTCAGTACAGTAATAGTTGGAGATCTCAACACCTCACTCTCAGCACTGGACAGATTATCTAGACAGAGATCAACAAAGCAACTTTCAATTTGTACTGCAGATTAGACCAAATAAATCTAACAGGAATTTACGAACATAATATGTGATAGCTGTAGCATACACATTCATCTCATCAGCACATAAAACATTCTCCAGGGTACCCATATGTTAGAGAACAAAATAAATTTCTACTAGTTTTTTTTCTTTTTAATGAATTCGTAGCAAATCACAATGGAACAAAACTAGAGATTCGTAATGAGAAACTCTGGAAATGTACAAGTACACGGAAATTAAAAAAAAAAACGCATGCTACTGAATTATCATTGAGTCAATAAAGAAACTAAGAATGAAATTTAAGAAAATTTTAAAACAAATGGAAATGAAAACACATCTAACCAAAACCCATGCAATATAGCAAAAGCAGTGCTAAGAAGGATGTTTACAAGAATAAATACCTACCATTAAAAAGGTAGACAGATTTCAAATAAAAAACTTAAAAACATATCTCAAGGAACTAGAATAATCAGAACAAACCAAACCCAAAATTAGCACAGGAAAAAAATAATAAAGATTAGAGCAGATCTAAAAGAAAAAGAGAGAGAGAAAGAGAGAGAGAGAGAGAAAGAAAAAAGAGAGAAGGAAGGAAGGAAGGAAGAATAGCATGCAAAGGATCAAGCTTTGGGGTCTTGTAACATATTTCTGATGACCACAGAATGGACTATAGTGCAGAAACTCTGACCCAACGGCCACTTTTGAGTAAGTGTCGGGGTCCTGTAACGTGAACCACAAAAGGGACGACACTGAAGAGACCCCCAACCCAACCCAAAGGCAAATCATCTGCGTGCACCCATTGGCGACTTTGGGTAAATGTGGTGCATATACCTGGGTAAAGAATGGGATCGGGTTAGAGGCCCAACTTGGAGGAGTTAGAGTCTCTCCTAAGACAGAAAGAGTTAAAGGCTCTTGACCAACTTGGGTTAGAGGGTTAGAGTCCCTTTCAAGATTTAGGGGGTTAGAGACCCCTCTTAGTAAAGTCATTCTAGGCTAAGAATGGGTTTGGCACCACAGGCTATGCTCTTTGTACTAACCAGCCTTATCCTCTTTGCTGCATGAATCAATTTCTTGTTTGCTGTCTCTGTTTCACTTCATTTTCCAGAGACTTCATTTAAATGGTCCTGGGAATTTTAACTTATTCGTCTACTGTGTGCCTCCCGATTTCCATCCATTTGCTTGTGAAACATTGGGAACAAAAAGCGTAGAACACTCCATCTCTAAAATTGCTGATTGGGATTTGGTATCTAACAGCTATAAGCAATAAGATTAAATAGACGTGGTTATGTTTTGTTGCCACTATGCAAACTAGGTGTGATTGAGAAGCACTAGGATGGAAATCAGGGGACTTTACCTCTTGCCGTTTTGTTTCATTTTTTTTTTTTTTTTTTTTTTTTTTTTTTTTTTTTTTTTTTCCAAATCAATAGGTCTTTTATTGTATCATTTAAATATCACAAGTAGGTCTTAAGTGTCATCTGGCATCTTCTTTCTGTAGCCAGGTAACTCTTAGATCTTATTCATCAGCCTGCTGAACAGTTCCTTTTTCAGAGACATAGATACCATCCAAAAATTTCCTGATATCCTTGTTTTTAACTGTTGTGGCTTGCTGAATCAAAGCCGCTGAATTTGAAACAAGCTCAATGTCATTTCCTTCAAGGATTAATTCATCTTTCTGGGCTTGAGATACTGAACAAGCAACACCTGGTCTCATCCGAACCCTGCGGATGTATTTTTCACCCAAGAAATTTCGGATTTCAACAAGAGACCCATTCTCCTGGATAACAACGTTGATGGGGAAGTGAGCATACACAGACCTCATCTTGTAACGGAAGCCCAGTGTAACACCCTTGATCATGTTCTGTACATGACTACAAATGGTCCGAACGGTAGCCAGTTCCTTTCTGTTACCCCACCATTTGTCAACCCGGAGCCTCTTTTTTTTCTTTCCAAGAAGACTGAGTTCTACATTGATGTGATTGAAGTCCCTCCGCAGGGTTCCTCTGGGGCCCTTCACGATAACTGTGCGTCCCTTCAGAGTAATGTCGACATTTTCTGGAATGTCGACAGTCTGATTGCTGAGAATGGTCTTCATTCTCGGAGTAGACGCAGCAAAGAAAGCTGTTTCATTTTATACACACACACACACACACACACACTTTTTGGATCTAGGCAAACCAGCTTTGCTTGTTTGCTATTGCCCAGATCCTACTTGCTCTGGTAATTCCCATCTAAATCCTCTTCATTTCTTCCTTATCCAACATTTTTGTTGAAGTCCATGTTGTGGTTTATCTAAGATTCATGGCTCGGCTCACTTATATTATTTGGATAATGTGAAGAAAATAATTCAATCTTTGGCAGGGATCCCCTTACTAATGCAGCTGGACTTAAACTCCCTCTTATCTTTTTTAGTGGAACTCAGCCAGTGGTAATACAATCTTGCAGGTTTGGAACTTTTCTTTCAACATCACTTGCCTCCTTCATGGGAACCACGGCATCAATTCCAAAGAACCCACCACTAGGATGTATGTATTCTTGAACACTGGGAACAACTTCAACTGAATGGGTTTAAGAAGAGAAAACTGGTATTTCTATGTAATACTGTTTGGCCTTGATATTATTTGGAAAAACAAGAAAAATGGCCTTCTACTGGAACTATGACCTTTAATACTACACTTCAATTCGATTTGTTTTGTAAGCGGGAGGGAAAATGGGATGAAATACCATATGTTCAAGCATTTTTGCTGCTTAGTCAAAATAAAACCCGGAAGCAGGTGTGTGCATGTTTCACGAGAGGAAAAAGAGCTAGACATACTAGATGATCCTTTAATGCAACCCCTCTTCCACCCCAGGTTCAGCAGGCATTTTTGGGTGGAGGAGAACCTCCTTCTGTAAGCTCTGAAGGTTCAGATGGGTCAGTCCTTTCTCCCTGGAATCCACCTGAAAGTTCTATTGAGAACCCTCTGTCCCCTCTTCCTTACCTGTCTAGTCTCACTCTATATCCTCCGCTCCCTGAGGAACTTAATCCAGTGAGTACTGTTCATAGTGGAGTCTCCTATCAATCTCCAAAGGGAAATCTTTGTCCATTTAGAGAGGTGGTAAGTGGGAAAGAAGGCATTGTAAGAGTACGTGTTCCCTTTTCTATGTCTGATTTGGCTGTATGTAAAGAGAAATCTGGGCATTTCTCTGAAGATCCAGGAAAATTCATGGATGAGTTTGAGAAATTAACTCTGACCTATAGTTTAACTTGGCAGGATCTGCATGTTTTGTTGTCTCTGTGTGGTACAGTAGAAGAGAAACAGTGCATTTTGGGGACAGCTAGAACCCATGCAGATGAGGCATTGACTTGTAACCCAAACCATAATATATATCAGGCAGGAGGTATAGCAGTTTCGGATCACGATCACAGTGGAACTATCAAAGGGGCAGTGAGAACTTTGGGAGGAAAGATCATATGGTCATTTGTTTGTTGGAAGGTATGAAGAAATGTTTGAAAAAGACAGCTAACTACGAAAAGGTTAAAGTAGTTGCTCGGGGCAAAGATGAGAATCTAGCTTTGTTTCAAGGGCATTTAGTTGAGGCAATCACAAAAAGCGCTAACACTGATCCTGCCTTGACGGAAGAACAATCCCTTTTGGGAGTATATTTTATAATCCAGTCTGCCCCTGATATCTGTAAGAAACTACAAAAAAGAGCAATGGGCCCTCAAACTCCTATGGAACAGCTTTTGGGTTTGGCATTTTTATTTTTTAATAACAGAGACAAAGCAGAGGAAACAGAAAGAGCAAAAAGGATCTCCAGCAAGGTGCAGCTCTTGGCTGCAGCCTTAAGCTCACCTCCCACATGGGGTTGCCCTCTGGCTCTTGGCCTGAACAAGGGAGGCTGAAAAGCTGGGCATCTGAGTCACCATGCCTTGGGCATAAATCAGTTTGCACACTGTAAGAAAACTGGTCATTGGAAAAGGGATTGCCCAGCATTCCAAAGGAAGCCATCGGCACCCAAGCCAATGATGAATGAAATAGCCAAGCAAGCCCAAGATGATGGTGCCCGTGATCTTCCGCCACAGCTCCCACCGGACAACTAGCCATATCTCCAGAGGAGCCTCAGGTAACCCTTGACGTGCTAAGGTAAGAATATTAACTTCCTTCTGGACTGCTTACTCTGTTTTGACCCACTATAATGGGTCTCTGTCACCCCAAAACTGTATGGTCACTGGGAAAGATGGACAAGCGCATAAACACCGTTTTCCCTATCCTCTAAGCTGTCCTTCAGGGACTTTGGTTTTCTCACACACCTTTCTTACCATGCCTGGAGGCCTCAGGGCAGTGGCAGCAACTGTTGTTTTAGTAGATGAAGCCAATAAACTGGCTTTAGAACAATATTTGAAGGTTTTAACCCCACACCAAGTACAAGGAGTTCTAGAAGCTAAAGGACACCAGTGGATGACGGAGGGATTCTTATTGAAATGTCAGGCTTTGCTGCTAGACACTCCTGATGAACTCTTGATACCAGGTGCTAATCAATGGAAGATAGTTAAGAATTTGCATGACTCTATTCACTTGGGAAGAGATTCCTTGTTTCAATTAATGTCTTAGCTTTTTATAGGAAAAGGCTTACTTATAAGAGTAAAGCAGGTTATTCGGGCCTGTAAACTATGTGCTCGGAATAACCCAAGTAACCAACCTTTACCTCCTCCTCTAGTAAGGCCAGTTCAGCATAGGGGAACATAGCCTGGTAAAGATTGGCAAATAGATTATACTCAGGTGCTCCCATGTAAAGGATTTAAATATTTATTATTCGTTGACACCTTTATTGATTGGATTGAGGCTTTTCCTACCCAGTCTGAAAAGGCAATTGAGGTTTCTAAACTACTACTAAAGGAAATAATCCCTAGATTTGGGCTGCCCTAAGAGCTTACAGAGAGATAATGGCCATCTTTCACAGTGACAATTACCCAAAACACATCTTCAGCCCTAGGAATTCAGCCTGGAGGCTACAGTCTTCAGGGCAAGTAGAAAGAGCTAATGAAACTCTAAAAAGGATTCTTGCTAAACTATGCCAAGCGACTTCGGAGACCTGGCTGTCTTTATTACCTCAACCATCAAGGCAGGTTGAGGGAACAAGTTAATAATATTTACTAAACAGACCCAGACTTGGGAGTGTCCAGATATCCAGATATCTGGAGAACAAAGGCATCCTTAATTTTGCTTTAAAGGTAATAATATTGATTCTTGTAAAATATAGTAATTAAGAAAATTAATCCCTTATCACAAACTCTGGTGGCAGAGCACATCTCCCCAAGATCTTTTATCATCATACACATATATACACACACATACACAAGCATTGTGCCTCGGGTAGACACATGCCTCTCTTACTTTTGGGAACATCCTACTCTATCAGGTAGCTGTTCTTTCATTACTTTACTCTCAGTAAACTTTCTCTTACTTTGCACTGCGGACTTGCCCTTAATTCTTGTGTGAGATCCAAGAACCCTCTCTTGGGGTCTGGATTGGGACCCCTTTCCTATAACAAAGAAAATTTGGGTCATAAGAACATAAATAAAATTGACAAATTGACAGCTAGACTAAGAAAAAAAAGGGAGAAGACCCAAGTAAATAAAATCAGAAGTAAAAAGACATTACAACTGAGACTGCAGAAATACAATCCAGTAGAGTCTGTTTTAAAGAAGTTATGTTAACAAATTAGAAAACCTACAGGAAATGAATAACTCCCTGGCCGTACACAGTCTATCAAGATGGAACCATGAAGAAACAGGAAACATAAACAGACCAAAAACGAGTAAAGAGGTTGAATCGGTAAAAAAAATCTCCCCAAAAAGAAAAACCCAGTACTGGGTGGCTTTACTACTGAATTCTACCAAACTTTTAAAGAAAAACTAACACCAATTCTTAAACTATGCCAAAATTAAAGAGGAAAAGCTTGTTTCTAACTCATTCCATGAGGAGAGCATTACCCTGGTACCAAATTCAGACAAGCACACACACACACACACACACACACACACACACAGACAGAGAGAGAGAGAGAGAAACTACAAGCCAATAACCTTGAATATAGATGCAAAAATCCTCAACAAAATGCCAGTCACTCAAATCTAACCATGCATCAAAAAGATAATACTCTATGATCAAGCAAGATTTATTCCAGCAAATTAAGGATGATTTAACATACACAAATCAAAAACTTCACATTAACAGAATGAAGCACAAAATGATATGACCATCTCAAAAGACACAGAAAAAATATATTACTTGATATAATTAAGCATGCCTTAATAAAAGCTCTCAACAATTTAGGCATACAGGGAACATAACTCAACATAATAAATGTCATATATGACACAGCTAACCTCACACTAAAAAAATGTAGAAAGCTGAAAGTTTTTCTTCTAAGAAATGGGACAATACAAGTTTGTCCACTTTTACCACTCTTAACATACTACAGGAAGTCCTAGCCAGAGTAATCTGACAAGAGAAATAAATAAAAGGCTTCCAAATTGGAAACAAAGAAGTGAAATTGTCTTCCTTTGCAGATGATATGATCTTATATATAGAAAAACCTAAATCATCCCATAAAAAACTCTTGAGACTTATAAATAAATTCAGTGCACTTGCAGAATACAAAATCAACATAAAAAATCAGTAGCATTTCTGTACACCAATAATAAAACTAGCTGAAAAAGAAATCAAGAAAGCAATCACATTGATAATAATTACCAAAAAATATGTAGGAATAAGTTTAACTAAAGAGGTGAAAGACTTTTACAAAGAAAACTACAAAATACTGACAAGCAAAAAGAGAGAGACAGAACACTAACATGCTCATGAATTAGAACAATTACTATTTTTAAATGACCATACTAACCAAAGCAATCTACAGATTCAATGAAATCCCTATCAAAACACTAATGACAATTTTCACAGGAAAAGGAAAAACAATACTAACATTTATTTGGAACCATAAAAGACCTAGAATAACCAAAGCAATACTGAGCAAAAAGAACAAAATTGGAGGCAAAACTCTACCTGACTTCCAAATATACTACAGAGCTGGAGTAACCAAAACAGCATTGTGTGGACATGAATACAGACACACGCACCCACGGAACAGAATGAAGAACACAAAAATAAATCAATATATTTACAGCCAGATGATTTTTAACAGAGGTACCAAGGACATACATTGGGGAAATTGCAACCTCTAAAATAAATGGTTCCAGGAAACTGGATATCCATATGCAGAAGATTGAAACTAGACGTATATCTCTCATCATATAGAAAAAAATTAAATCAAAATGATTAAAAACATAACCATAAGACACTAAACTATGACATTATTAGAAGAAAACAGGAAATGCTTCTGCAGATTGGCTTAGGCAACATTTTATGGCTAAGGCTTTTAAAGGCACAGTCAACAAAAACAAAAATAGACAAATGGGACTATATTAAACTAAAAATCTTCTTTATGACAAAGGAAAGTCTTTAAGAGTGAAGAGACAACCTATAGAATGGAAGAAAATATTTGCAAACTATTCATTGACAAGAGACTAAAATCCATAATACGCTAGAAACTCAAACAAGTCATCAGCAAAAGAAAAATCAAATAATCTCTTTAAAAAGTGAGCAAGGATCTGAATTGACATTCCTTAAAAGAAGACATAAAAATGTCTGACAATTATATTTTTAAAATTCAACACCACTAATCATTGGGGAAATGCAAATCAAAATTCATTATGAAATATTATATTATACCACTTGGAATCGCTATAACCAGAGAAGACTATAAAGAAGAAAAACTGAAAAGGATGCAGAGAAAGGGGAACTTTTATACACTGTTGGTGGCAATATAAATTAGTACCACCATTATGAAAAACAGTATTTTTAGTTCTCTCAAAAAAATTAAAAACAAAACTACCATATGATTCAGAAATGCCACTACTGGATATTTATTCAAAGAAAACGAAATCAGTACATAAAAGAGATAGCTGCATCCCCATGTTTCTTGTAGTACCATTTACAATCACTAAGACATGGAATCACCCAAAGTGCCCATCAATGAATTAATGGATAAATAAAATGTGATATACATACACAATGGAATAGGATTCAGTCATACAAATGAAATTCTGTCATTTACAGGAACATGGATGGAAGTAGAGGTCATTATGCTAAGTGGAACAAACTAGGCACATACATATATCACATATTCTCATTCGTACGTGGGAATTTAAAAAGTTGATCTTATGTAGAGAAGTGAATGACAGTTACCAGAGGCTTAGAAGGGTGTATGGGGGAAGAGGGGCTACAGCGAGGTTGGTTAATGGGTACGAACTTACTCACTTAGGGAGAAAGAATAAATTCCAGTAAGTTTTCAGCTTATTTTGCTCAAATCCATCAGAGGAATCACTATCTATGGCAGATACAGCCCTACAAAATTAAACTTTCTTCTTAAATAATTAGACTTGAAAGTAGAAAGTACTTTGCAATCCATGGGCTATAGAATGGATATTGTATTAGTAGGCATGAAAACAAATTAATCTGTAACTCTTGTACATCTCTATCAGAGCTCTTGGATGGCTAAGTGCATTGTCAATTAGCAGTAAAGTTTTCAAAGGAAACTTTTCTTTTCTAAGCAGTAGGTGTCCATAATGGGTTTTAAATATTCATTAAACCATATTGTAAACAGATACACTCTCATACAGGCATTGTTGTTCCATTTATAAAACATAGTCAAAGTGTATTTAGCATAATTCTTAAAGGCTCTAGGCTTTTCAGAATAGATGAGCATTGACTTCAATTTAAAGTTACCAGCTGCATTAACCCCCCAGCAAGAGAGTAGCCTGTCCTTTGAAGCTTTGAAGTCAAGCATTGACTTCTCCCCTTTAGCTATAAAAGTTGTAAGTGCCACCTTCTTCCAATAGAAAACTGTCTTGTTACACTGAAAATCTGCTGTTTCCTGTAGCCACCTTCATTAATGATCTTAGCTAGATTTTCTAGATAACTTGTTGCAGCTCCTATATCAGCACTTGCTGCTTTACTTTGCACTTTTGTGTTATGGGGGTGGCTTCTGTACTTGAACCTCATAAACCAACCTCTGCTAGCTTCCAATTTTTCTTCTGCACCATCCTTTCCTCTCTCAGCTTTTATAGAATCGAAGAGAGTAGGGACTAGCTCTGGATCAGACTTTGGCTTAAGGGAAACTTGGGGCTGTTTTGATCTATCCAGACCACTCGAACTTCCTCCATCATAGCAATAAAGTCGTTTTGCTTTTTTATTCATTTGTTCACTGAAATGGTGATGTTAAATTTCCTTCAAGAACTTTTCTTTGCTCTCTCAACTTGGCTAACTATTTGATCAAGTGTCCTAGCTTTCAGTCTATCTCAATCTTTAACATATGCCTCCTTTGCTAAACTTCAAATCATTTCTAGCTTTTTATTTAAAGTGAGAAACATCAGATTCTTCCCTTCACTTGGATACTTAGAAGCCCTTGCAGTGTTATTAATTGACCTAATTTTAATACTGTTTTGTCTCAGGGAATAGGGAGGCCTGGGGAGAAGAGAAAGTGGGAAATGGTGAGCCAAATGACCAATCCAAACACACAGAATTTATCAAATTAGTTTGCCATCTTCTATGGGCATAGTCTGTGGCTCCCCAAAACAATTACAATCAGGATGTCAAAGATCACTGATTACAGACCACCATAACAGGTATAGTAACAACGAATCATTTTGAAACATTGTGAGAATTACTAAAATGTGACACAGAGACATGAAGTGACTGCTACAAACTTGCAAGTTATAAGCAACACAGTATTAGCAAAGCACAATAAAGTGAGATACAATAAAACAAGGTATGCCAGTACATAGAAAACCTTAAAAGCTGCCGGGCACAGGGGCTCATGCCTATAATCCCAGCACTTTAGGAGGCCAAGGCAGGCGGATCATAAGGTCAGGAATTCGAGACCAGCCTGGCCAACACAGTGAAACCCCATCTCTACCAAAAATACAAAAATTAGCTGGGCGTGGTGGTAGGCGCCTGTAATCCAGCTACTCAGGAGGCTGAGGCAGGAGAATCACTTGAACCCAGGAGGCAGAGGTCGCAATGAATCGAGATGGTGCCACTGCACTCCAGCATGGGTGACAGAACTAGACTCAGTTTCAAAAAAAAAAACAAAAAAAAAAAAGTCTTAAAGCCTCACTGAATTTTGTTAGAATAAATGAATTCAGTGAAGGTGCAGGATACAAAATCAACATACAAAACTCAATCATGTTTCTATACACAAACAATGCATTATAAAAAAGACATTTTTAAAATCCTTCCTTACAGGAACAAAAATAATAAAATACTTAGGAATAAGCTTAACCAAATAGGTAAAAGCCTTGCATACTAAAAACTATAAGCCATTGATGAAGAAAAGACACATATAAATGAAAAGACATCCCTTATTATTGGATTGAAATAATATTGTTAAAATGTCTATACTACCCAAAGTAATCTAAAGTTTCAAGACAATGCATATGAAAATTCCAAGGCATTCTTTGCATAAATGGAAAAAAAAATCCTAAAATTCATATGGAATGAGTGAAGACCTCAAAAAGCATCCAACTTCTTGTGCAAAGTTGAACAAAAAGAGCAAAGTTGGAGGCATTCTACTTTGCGATTTCAAAATATACTAAAAACCTATCTTAATTAAAATATTATGGTATTGGCATAATAATAAAAATATAGACCAATGGAAAAGAACAGAGTGTCCATAAATAGATCCATGCATGCACAATCAACTGGTCTTTGACAAGGGTGCCAAGTACATGCAATGGAAAAAGCATTGTCTTGTCAATAAATGATGTTGGAAAAACTGGAAATATCACAAAACATAAAAAATTAACCCCAGATGGATTAAATACTTAAGTCTATGAATTGAAACCATACAACTACTGGAAGAAAATATAAAGAAAAATCTTCTTGGCTTTGAACTGGGCAATGATTTCTTGGCTATGATACCAAAAGCACATGCAACAAAAGCAAAAATAGACAATAGGGCTACATCAAACTAAAAATGCTGTATACAGCAAAAGAAACCAGAAAACAAAAAGGCAAACAATGGAATTGGAGAAAACATTTGCAAACCATCTGATAAGAAGTTAATATGCGATATTTATAAGAAACTAACACAACTCAATATAAAAATCAAATAAGCTGATTAAAAACTGGCAAAGAACCAGAATAGACATTTTTCCTATAAAAGACATGCAAATTGCAAACAGGTATATGAAAAGTGCTCAACATCACTAATCGTCAAAGAAATTAAAATCAAAACCACACTAAGGTATCACCTCATTCCTGACATTGTTTACAAAGATGTTAAGTAAGATTCTGGTGAGAGGGTTCCTGGGAATTTCTAAGAGCTCTGAAAGTTGTAATGTTGGGATAAAACTGGGCTATCTGGTAGCAAAGGAGAAGACTGAATAGATAGATAGATACATACATACATACACAGATACATAGATAAGAGGAAAATAAAGAGACAGAATAAGAATAGATGAGTAGAATGTCCAGGGCATAACTTAATTACCCCCAAAAAAGTCACAATCTCAGTTTCCAGATTTGAATCTGTTTTCAGACTCAGAGCTCATTAACTAACTAAAAAGTCACATCTTCATGAGGAAGAATCTTGCAACACCACAAAAAATAATTGCAGTAATATTTTCTCCAAGCCTTCCCTAAAGAGACACAAGTCCATTTACTTTGTTGGTCAAACATTAGCGAAATCACACCTGTTGAGGGTTATTTGATACAGGTGTATACAGGGATAGAGTTTATGCTGAAATCTGGGACCTGAATTTTCATCTTTCACCCCCCATTATAGTATGGACCCCTAATGATCAGGTAGGCTAGGTCTTTTTCACAATGAATCTGTTGAACCTACCTATCAATACATTCAATTCATTCCCCAAATTTATATTCAGAAAAGCATGCTTAAAAGTTTTCAAAATCCATGATATCGGTTCCTTGACCTAGAGAATAGCAGCTATTGTAGCAGGAAAGGCCAAAGTCAAGTCCTGAAAGCGTTCCTAAAGGAAATCACAGAGATTCATTCACCCATTCTAATACAACTTTCCCATTTTACTGTATGGATCACCCAACGTACTAAAGATCATGTATTTTCTTTACTTGTTTTCTCACTATTTTTTTCATTATGCCATATATATGCTTGTAGACTATTTTATTTTCCTACCATAAATTACCCCATTCCTTATTTTCCACCTTAATTGCCATACTATGTAGTCTGAACCTAACATGCCAGTCTCTATCAGTTTATCTGATAAATATCTCCTATATTTCACCTCAAGGTTCTAACAGTTTTATCAATGAAATGTCGCTTGCACTTCTTTTTACCCATTCCTACTGGCAATGTTTTAATTGAGCTCTTTATTACATTTCACTTGATTAGTAAAACTGCTCTATTCTTGCTTCTTTTGCTCACTTCTTATTCATCCTTTATATTATATTCAGAATTCTCTTTCTAAAACACAGGTGATTATTTCTACATTTATAAACTTTCAAGAACTTCTCACTGCCTGCAGTATAAAGCAAACACTCTATGAATTCAAAGCCCTTTAGAATCTGGCCTCAGTATAAATTTCCAATTTTCTCTCTCACTACTTCTTCCTTTTCACTGTAATTATTGTGTTCTGGTTTCATTCATCATTGTTCAAAATATATTTTTTCTATCCCCCTTTTTGTCTTAGTAAATCATATACAAACTTAACCTCCAAAGCTCTAATATTATCTCCAATTGAAGGCATTTCTATTTCACTCTCTTTTCCTTCACCTTTACTCTGGCTCTGCTTCTCCAACCCCATCTGTTCCTGCTTTTTTCACAACATACCTGCACATAAGAAGAGAACATCAAATTGAATTGATTTGGTAAAGCGATTATGGATACAGTGTGTGCAGTTAGACAGATCTTGTTAATTCTTTGTGTACCACTTATATCTGAGTGACCTTTAGGATGTCTCCAGCCTCTGTGTGTGTTCATTTTCTCAAGATCAAAATTGAGGTTAAAATACTGTCTTAGTCCACTTGTGCTGCTATAAAGAAATACCTGAGGCCGGGCGCGGTGGCTCAAGCCTGTAATCCCAGCACTTTGGGAGGCTGAGGTGGGCGGATCATGAGGTCAGGAGATCGAGACCATCCTGGCTAACATGGTGAAACCCCGTCTCTACTAAAAATACAAAAAATTAGCCGGGTGTGTTGGCGGGCACCTGTAGTCACAGCTACTCAGGAGGCTGAGGCAGGAGAACGGCGTGAACCCGGGAGGCAGAGCTTGCAGTGAGCCGAGATTGCACCATTGCACTCCAGCCTGGGCGACAGCGAGACTCCGTCTCAAAAAAAAAAAAAGGAAAGAAATACCTGAGACCAGGCAATTTATAAAGGGAAGAGTTTTATTTGGCTCACAGTTCTTCAGACTTTACAAGAAGTATGGTGCTGGCATCTGTTTGGCTTCTGGTGAGGTCCTCAGGCTGCTTACTCATGGCAAAAGACAAAGGGGAGCTGGTGTGTAAATAGATCACGTGGTGAGAGAGGAAGCCAGAGAGAGAGAGAGAGAGGTGACAGGCTCTTTTAAACAACCCGCTCTCATGGGAAATAATAGAGTGAAAACTCACTCATTGTCACAAGATGGCACCAAATCATTCATGAGGGACTCTGGGTCCACCCCTAACCCTCATGACCCAAACACCTTCCATTAGGCTCCACCTTCAACACTGGGGATAAAATTTTGACATGAGATTTTGAGACGAAAACATTCAAACTATAATATTCTGGTCCTGGACCTGCAAATCTCATGACCTTCTCACATACGCAATACAATCATTCCATCCTGATAGTCTCTAAAAGTTAAAAAATGTTCCATCGTTAACTCAAAAGTCCTTAAGAAAATGTGGCACATATACACCATGGAATACTATGCAGCCATAAAAAATGATGAGTTCGTGTCCTTTGTAGGGACATGGATGAAACTGGAAAACATCATTCTCAGTAAACTATCACAAGGACAAAAAACCAAACACCGCATGTTCTCACTCATAGGTGGGAATTGAACAATGAGAACTCATGGACACAGGAAGGGGAACATCACACTCCGGGGACTGTTGTGGGGTGGGGGGAGGGGGGAGGGACAGCATTAGGAGATACACCTAATGCTAAATGACGAGTTAATGGGTGCAGGAAATCAACATGGCACATGGATACATATGTAACAAACCTGCACGTTGTGCACATGTACCCTAAAACCCTAAAGTATAATAAAAAAAATAAATAAATAAATTAAAAAAAAAAAAAAAGTCCAAAGTTTCATCTGAGACCCAAGGTAAGTTTGTTATGGATATGAGCCTGCAAAATCAAAAACAAATTATTTACTTCCAAGGTACAATTGTTTTCCAGGCATTGGGCAAACATTATCATTCCAAAAGGAAGAAATGGGAGGAAAACGCCAAAAGGAAGGGGTAACAGGTCCCATGCAAGTCTGAAACCCAGTGGGACAGACATTAAATCTTGAAGCTCCAAAATAATCTTTGACTCCATGTCCCACACCCTGGTCACACTGGTGGGAGTGTGGGATCCTAAGGCCTTAGGCTGCCCTGCCCCTATGGCTTTACTGAGTGCAGCCCATGTGGCTGCTTTCACAGGTTAAAATCTGGTGCCTGCAGTTTTTCCAGGTTGTATTCTGCCAGTGGCTCTGTAATTCTGATGCTGGAGAGCAGTGGCCCTGCTCCCACAGCTCCACTGGGCACTGCCCTGGTGGGTACTCTCTGGGGTGGCCTCATTCCTGGGACATGGCTGCACTCCCAGGCTTTTCAATACATCCTCTGAAATCTAGGTGGAAGCCACAAAGCCTCCACTACTCTTGCATTCCAGGTGCCTGCAGACTTTACACCACATAAATGCCACCAAAGCTTAAGGCGTGTGCCCTCTGGAGTGCACGTCATTACCTAGGGCTGTCTGAGCTGCAGCTGAAGCCAGAGCTGATGGGATACAGGGAGCCTCATCCTGAGGCAGTGCAGGGAAATAGAGCCTCATCCTGAGGTGGTGAAGGACAGTGAATCCTGTCTTCCTAGGCCTCTCTGCCTGTGATGGGAGGGGCAGCCTCAAAAATCTCTGAAATGCCTTTGAGGCATTTTCCATATTGTCTTTACTATTAGAATCTAGCTCTCTTTTATCTGTGCTAACAAGTGGTTGCATCACAGCACCCTGGGATTTCTCTCCCGAAAATGCTTTTTTCATCTCCACCATGTGGCCTGACTGCAAATTTTCTAAATTTTTCTTCTCTTCATTTTAGTCATAAATTCTACCTTTAGACTATTTAATTGCTGCCATATCTGATTGTAAGCTGTTAAAAGCAGCCACACAACTTCTGGAAGGCTTTGATGTTTAGAAATTTCTTTTGTCAGATGCCCTAGGTCATCACTCTTAAGTTCAGTCATCCAAAATGCCCAAGGAATGGTCAAAATGCAGTCAAATTCTTTGCTAGGGGATAATATGGGTGATCTTGGGTCCAGTTGCTAAAAGATCTTCATTTCCATTTGAGATTTTGTCAGCCTGACCTTTACTGTGTATATTTCTATCAGCATTTTGGTCACAACCACTTAACCAGTATCTAAGAAGTTCCAAACTTTCTCTCATCTTCCTGTCTTCCTTTGGGGCCCCAATCTTCCAACCTTTGCCCACTACCCAGTTCCAAAACCACTTGCACATTTTCACGTATCTTTACAGCAACACCCATGCCTCAATGTTCTGTATTAGTTCATTTGTGTTGCTATAAAGAAATATCTTTAGCTGGAACATTTTTAAAGAAAGGAGGTTTAATTGGCTCATGTTTCTGCAGGCTATACAGGAAGCATGGTGCTGGCACCTGCTCTACATCTGCTGAGGTCTTCAGGCTGATTATACTCATAGCAAAAGTTAAGAGGAGCTGGGGTGCAGAGATCATATGGTGAGAGAGGTAGTAAGAGAGAGGGGAGAGAGGTAGGAGGCTCTTTTTAACAGCCAGCTCTCATGGGAAATAATAGAGAAGTCACTCATTGTCTCAAGGATGACACCAAGCCCTTTATGAGGGATCCACTCCCATGACCCAAATACTCCCCCACTAGGTTCTACCTCCAACATTGAGGATTTAATTTTAACATGAGGGTTGGGGGACAGACAAGCAAACTATAGCAAATATATTCGCCTCATACGATTATTCTGAAGATGTCATGACATAATAGACATCAAGCAGTATGCTGCAATACACAGTAATTGTAGTTTTTATTACTGTGTTCCTATATTTTATGCACACTTAATATTCATCATGCTTATATACTTATGCATAGACATATATACAGATAATATTTATCTGCTAAACTGTGGCCTGTTTTGAAGTTTCATATTTCACTCTTATTACCTCAATTTCTTGCAAAACGCTTGGAACAAAGAGGAATTCAATAGATATTTGGCAAAACAATACAGTTTTAAATATCTCACATAATTTTTAAGTTATACTAGATGTTCAGTAAAGAAAAGTTTGCTTGATAGCATATGTATTAACCACACATGTGAATAAGATTTAATTCATTGAATTTACACACAATGAGATTGAGAAAGGGCCACCGTATACCCAAACACTGACACTGAACAAAATGAGAAGAACATGAAAATAGAGCCTCTGCTCACTCAGAAATGATGAATACAGTATATTACTACAGAAGTATGGTATCATGGCATTGATATATACCCTATTAAGAAGTACAAGAACTGTAAGGGACCTATATTAATTTCATTATAATGAAAAGGGAGCATAAGACTTTTCTTGTAATGTGTCTGTAATTTTAAGGGCTTGCTCTTATGTAAGCCCTTAAATAGCCTTTGGAAAATACGTTATGTAAGATATTTTCCAAAACTGAGAAAAAAAAACAGAAAAAAAGTTTAATTTTTGAATTATAAATCTACCCCCAGATATAAGTGGTAGTGATAAACATTTAAGAAATATTTTTAAGTTTACCGAAGCAGTAACAAGAATGCTTTCTAATTACAATAACAAATATATAACCTAGAAACCTTAGCAGTAACTCTTCATATCAGCAGGCTTGGTCTGTGAGTGCAACAACATGAGGCAGCTTCTTTGAAAGTCTCTCCTGCTTAATATTTATATCATCAGGACCTCATGAGTGTTGCTGGGACATTCTCCCTCTCACTCTCTTAACACTTTTGTGAATGGTCTAGTTTGTCCTCTGATGCCACATTTCTCCTTACCTTCAGTAAATTTTGCTTAAGTAGAAGCAAATTTTGGTCCAATGTGACCAGCATTGTTTAAGTAGCGTTTGCCTGATCAAAGTACACGTTCACATTTTGTAAAAGGTGGCACAAAATTTCTTTTTATGGCAAGTCACACAGACATTGCTGCTTTTAAACAATGGGTAAATGCGCATCCGTAAATGTGATATTGAAGGGTATTAACGCTGAATTCCACTTGCATGATTGAGGAAACACCCTCAATTGGTAATAACGCACATATATTTTCAAATTTATTCTGTTAGAAATTTTTTATGTTAAGCATAGCCCCAAAGGTATTGAATTATTGAGTCATTATAATGGTGACAGATGTTACCCCCTCGCCACACGCACACAAACTTGTATCTGTATATATTGCCCTTTCAGTAAAATTTTAAATTCAAATAGTATATTATTGGTTGATTTTTGAAATTTTCATTTTAAATCAATGTGTGAAAAGGTTTTAATAATTAAGACTATTTAAAAACAAACTTCTTATCAAACGTATTGAAATTTCTAGTTGGGCTGAACCAATACTATATTAGGGTCCAAGAGATTACTGGCAGAAGAAGTTCACACTGATCAGAATGGTGGTAAATGCTTGGTGAGTAGAGAGATCCAGAAAAAAATAATTGATTTACTTATTCACATTACTTCCAATATTCAAAGAAATGAGTGTAATTAAAACTCATAATGATTTATTGAAGGAGGTTATAAAATTTTGTCAGCAGGGTCATGTAACTTTAGGACTACATTGTAGAGCCACTCCCTCCTCCAACCAGATTTTGATAGCAGCATTATTATATGTCAGGTACAATTCTAAACATCTCTCCCTCTCTTTATGAATGCATCCATATATTCACACACACACATATATACATGCATGTGCATACATTTTATATATATATACTATATATAAAGTATATATATAAACTTATTAAATTTTTTGAAATTTTTCTATGCTTGGTAATCTTTTAACAGAAGAAGAAATTAAGCCTAGAGAGATTAGGTAAATTGCTGCAAGTACCAGAGTTGGAAAGTGGTATTACTGTGTTCGAAGTCAGCCAGATTGACTCAGAAGCTGTAGTGTTACTACTACTCAGCTGCTAGTGGTAGAATTAGTTAAAAAGAAATGGCATTCTGCTTTTCCAAGGAAGATTTTAACAAATCATAAAAATGTAATCAGAGCAGGTAACTTCTCCCCAGGAGGGGTACAACAGAGCAAAACTCATCTCTCCTTAATAATGGAGAGGAGGTTAACAGGTCACAACAAACAATGGACAAAAATTGTACTTGGAGGATTATAAGTGTATTAGTCAGTTTTCATACAGCTATAAAGAACTACCTGAGACTAAGTAATTCATAAAGGAAAGAGATTTAATTGACTCACAGTTCGGCATGGCTGGGGAGGCCTCGGCAAACTTACAATCATGGAGGAAGGCGAACGGGAAGAGACAGCTTCTTCACCAGGCAGCAGGAGGAAAGGCCGAGTGCAGGGAAAAGAGCACCTTATAAAACCATCAGATCTCGTGAGAACTCACGATCACGAGAACAGTGTCGGGGAAACCACCCCGATGATTCAATTACCTCCACCTGGTCTCTCCCTTGACACGTGGGTGTTATAATTCAAGATGAGATTTAGGTGGGGACACAAAGCCTAACCACATCATTAAGTTGTTCTGTTTTTTTCTCTTCAGAAAATACATGCTTATTTACAGGAACGGTGGATTTATGTTCACAGGTAACACAAATTTCTGGGGACAACTGCAGAGGAATTAGAGTGCCCACATTCATTCTTAGGCAAGAGTCCCTGTGGAGAACATTAAAAGATGTTTCTAAATCCTAAAGAAGTGCCAAAATTTTCAAATCCAGGAATAAATGAGATAGGAAAAAATACTGTGAGGGGATAAGAACATTTTTAAGGGGTTTGGGGTGGTTTACAGATTGATACACTTAAGAAAGATTGCACTAAGGAGGAGCCAGAGGAGAAAAAAAAGTGTCAGATTCTAATTGAATACACCTGGGAAACTGCTTCTTGCAAAAGTCTACATTTCCCTTTACAAGACCAAGGGAAAGTTTAAATTGGCATGCAAATTTTTAATTCTCCTCTATTGTGATATTGTGGTGCTCTTTTGAGATGTGCCCTGTCTTCATTTAACGCACCCTAGCCTATATTTATAGTAAAGCCTAGATGATTTGGTCAAGCAGTGGCTGGTGGGCAAGCATGCCACTGCATCTCCTTGTGAGCTGCAGCAAAAAGTGCTGGGAAGGTGCTCGCTCTTGTCAGGGGATTAGGGCGTGGCATCAGTCACCTTCAGGTGTAAACCCTATTTCGTGGGAAGTGTTAGAGAAATCCCAGGCTCACTAAAATGAGTAAATCAAAACTTTTCTATTGCTGCCTAACCCTACCTTACCCATACTCAATACAGCTAACAGTGATCCCCCTTATGCCATGAAAAAAGAGTGTACTGGTTACTACTGTTTCGTTTTTTAAAATAATGTTCGCATGTGCCATAAGTTTTCACGTGTTCGGAGTGTTTAGGTGAATTACGTTTACGCAATCTAGCAATCTCTCAAAGTCTCATTTAGCTATGTGTTTCCAGTACAATCCATTACTTTGCCCAGTATTGTCAGGCCAATAAAACTCAGAAGTTATCATCCCACGCTCTCAGTAATCTTTATTATGGCATTGTAGGTTAATTTAGCATACTGAAGTGATTGTCCTTTTCCAAAGAATAATTCTGAAACACTTTTCATTTCACACTAAATTAATAATTTTAATTTAATTATATATTGATGTTTGGAGAAGTAATCAAGTGGAGTATTACAGGCTAAAAAAATCACAATGAAAGGAAAGAGGAAATTGTCCCCAAAGTGCTTCCCAACAGAGAATTCTATATTTAGAAAGAAATAAAGAATTCTAAATAAAGAAGCTATTTCTTCATATCTATAAAATATTATCTTGTAGCAAAGGATAACTTTTGTAAAAGGAATTAAAAATAAAGAAATAGCACACATCATTGTCAGTATTTTATTTACATGTATGTGTGTATTTTGTGGGGAATTGAGAAAAGGGAAAGCAAGACAGAGTAGAGAATGAACTGTTTCATAGCACTGAATTTTCAACACTGTAAGACTAAACAAATCCCACTTATTTGTACTGCAAATATTTTAACCAAATAACTTATTAAAGTAGATTATCAGCTAAGCAATTGTCCCTTTTAACACTAGTTTGTCTTTCTACTAAAAGCAGGCAGAAGCTTTTCTAGCAAACAAATTAATATCCATGTTACAGAGTTCATGTGCAGTTATCAGTGTTATATCAACCTACTACCTATGGTATAATTAAAAATTAAATGTATCTTAACTACAGCACTAACTAGTAAGGTATCGACAGTCATAATTACATACATACTGAAATTCTCTAGGCTCTGTTAATTCCAAAATTAAGATATTTCAAAGAAATGTGGCAAAAAAACAATGTCATATTACTATGTAGTTTATTAATAAGATTGTTTCTATCCACTATTTTTCATGCTGTATTAACATGTGATATTTAACAATACCATTTGACAGCTTTACAGGAAACTGCAGTTCTTAAAATTGGTCTACACAAGTTCTATTGTTCTCACTATGTAAATGTTTTTTATTCTTAAACTTCTTTCACTTAAGAAAGCTGATTTAACTGAGAATAAATATAATGTGCTGGCATTTAGTTTGTTTGGACTGCGTCACTGTGTCAAACTTAGGTAAAGATAGTCAAGAGAAGGATTCTGAATAATGGCTGCACTGAATTTTTTTATTATTAACAAAGGAAGAATTATTTAAAAGATGCAATCTCTTTTTCTTCCAAAGGTGAATATCTAATTGTGAACCTTGAAAGGTGAATTATGCTAATGATATTTAGAATGGTCTTACTAATTTTATTAGTATAGATTAAGGCTCTAATTGATATTTAAAATGATGGCCTAATTGTGTGCTACTCTGTAGAAACTAATTTATTTTTGTGCATATATCTGTATCTATAGCTATGTTTATAAGTACGTATGCATATACAGATAGATTGAAATAGCTATAAGTGCTTTAAAATATATTAGAGGATTATCACAAGGCTTTGAGTTTTCAATGTTGTTTATATTGAACACCTGACCATTTCTCCTTTGCCGTCATTAGCTGAGTACAGCTTTTGACCTTAAAAGGGTAGCATTTACATAGGAAAGCTCATCTTATCAGAATGCATCATGATATTCCCCTAAAGGAATAATACATATTGCAAATTACTAGAAAAAGGTCATTATTGTATTAAGTTAAATACTGCTTTTTTAAAAAAAATCAGATAGGTATTAGCTTCTGAGTGAGAAAACTTCAAAAATTATATATTTTCAAGCTTTTCCTAATCTACGTAAGACTGCTTTAGAGCCCATTAAAATTTGAAAGTTTTATTTGCCAGAGTTTAATAATGTTGCATATTTTTAGGGATACATGTGCAGTACCAGGCATTCATCATGAACCTAGTGAGTTACCTGCAAAGAACCACAGAATCCTTTTAGAAAAATCTAGTCGATTATTAATTTTTAAATAGGTTTTGAAACCATCTTTATTTAAGGTATTATAATCAAATCTCATTGCTATATTTTCTAGAATAATGAGAGAAAAGCATCACTAGGCTACAGTAAAATCATAAATTGTGGACAGTTGTGATTTCATCTAACAATACTTTCTAATTTCCAATAAATATTCTATAATCATTGTATAGACCCTTACATCTAAACTTATATTTTTCAAGTTTTTTTGTTAGTTTGGTGATTTTGCAATTCATTGGTGTAAGAATGCAGCAGATTCAACTTTCTTATTTATATATGCAGTAAATATTTGATACCCTTTTCAATAATATAATGCACTCAAAAGATTTCATAGTTGAATAACAAATTTTCAAATTACATAAAAATGTAGAACATATGCTTACGGAAATACAAAGAGCATTTAAAGGAAGCTGATATTAATGGAATAGCTAGAAAAGGAATTGTAAGATTTATTTTTTATTTTAAATCTTAAACTGAATTAAAGGCACTAACCAATGAGCAGTGATTTTAATGAATGTACACTTCTCTAAATATAAATTTTACTATTCACTTTCAATCATTCCACAAATATTTATTGAGCACCTTCTGTGTGTGATAATCAAAGCCAGGGATTGGGAATGAGTGGCACAGGCCTGAAGAAACTCACGATTGAAAGGAGGAGTTGAGTAAAGAAGCATATTATTATGAATGTATGTTTTAACGGTCTTAATACTGAGATGCACTCAGTGTATTTACCACAGAGAGACTTGCAATAATTTTCAGTGATTTGTGCTGCAGTGAATCCATTGTCAAAAGTAAAAGAGTCTTTTTATTTTAGTGCCTAACAAAAATAAGAAGTTGATAATAAAACAAAGTCACCAGTATACTTTACATTTATAGCTTTCAGCTAGAAAAAAAGAAAAAAATCATTCAAGATTTAGACAGCAGTTTGTCCTTTGATTCTAAACTCGGTGACTTTTCAGGTGGAATGGTGATATAGATATTAGAGGAATTGGAGATAATCATTAGATTACATCTAATAATACTTTCTAGTTTCTAATAAATTAGAAAGAAAGTCATTCCACTGTTATTTTTGAGAAAAGCAACTAATTATTTGGGTAGTTCTAAGTCCATTTAGTGTGTTAACCACACAGAGCTGTGAAGCTGAGAATCTCTCTGTATCACTTACACAGATACCACACACCTAACCCTTCCTAGCTCATGTCTCTTTGTTTTCTTCTGCCTTGTATTAATGTCTTTTTATTGTTTATTGTTTTATAGTGTTTTGCATGATCCTGAAGTAGGCAATATGAATATCTGGGTTGGATTTTATTTTTAATGAATATATGTATTAGGATAATATTAATTTTGAGATACATAAAATCGTGCTTCCAAAATAGAAGAAAAATATTTATTACAAAAAATTGCCCATGTAAGGAGATGAGGTCCTATCTACTCAATCCTCATAGCCATCCCTGCGTGTGTTTATCACATTTGATTTACAGCCAGTGATCTCAAACACCTTTAATCAACAGGCATTTTACCAGACACAAACAAATCTAAATATTACATGACTTTTTGCATACATATATAAAATGCACAATTCTGAGATTCACTTTGGTTTGCTCATCACTTAGCAACATCTATATTTTACAGCATTCCAAAAAATTTTTTGTTATAGAAGTGATTTTGTTCATGTCTTTGACTTATATCCTTCATTGAGTTTGACTTCTATGATTTTCCACATCTGTGACTCTTATGCTATTACTTTCGTCATTTAAAGTATGTTCGCGTTTTGGGCTGCCTATATACCTATGATTCAGCTGTGATCTGCATGACTGAAACTGAAATCTTTTTGGTGTGTCTGCATGTGGTACAACGTAGGCAAATAAACAGAGCTACTCACGAGCACCAAAAAGTCAATATAAGTGTAGTGCCTTGACTTGCAGACTCAGCTTCTCATTTAGACATTAGCAGATGGATAGCAATTCTTTAACATCCGATGAGACAGGTCGATTCAAGCGTGTGAAAAGTCACCTTGCTAGGTCTGCTTTGCCAGAGAAGATACCTAGTTACAGATTCCACCAGTTGTCTTCAAATTATCATTCACCTCATTAGCATTTACTTGGCACATGCAATCAGCTAAACATAGTACTTAGCGCTTGCCTCAAATGGTTTCAGGTTTGTAAGACAAAAGAATTCTAGCAGAAACTAGTATTATAAAATTCCTCATTTTTTGTCATCATTTTATATGGCAGCAAGTATGGCATGAAAAGTATATATACATTCTTTGCTAAATATATGTACATATATCCCTATATATTTGTCTATGTGTATCTCTAGATATAGATATGGAGACAGTGTGTGTGACAGAGAGTGAGTGCAAATATATGGAGACTGAGATGATTCTCAGACGTTCCAAGAGCAACAAACAAATGCAAAACAATTTTACCGGTTCTCTCAACTCATTTCTTCTCTGATGTACCACTCCCTCCACAACAAGCTGAAATAAAAAAATGACATAAGTGAACAGAAGACTGCCAGTATTAGAAATCCTGGTAAAATCAATTCCTTTCTATCGTCACTAATACCCAGAGAAGTGTTATATAGCTCAGGAAAAAGTAGTGTACATAGAATAAGGACTAAAAGTAAAAAAAGTACACATTATTTCACCTTGGCTTGGATGCTTAGGTGTTTCTACCCCTTTCTGTGCAAACTCATGACCCTGTTCGACTGTATAAGGTTCTCAATTCTATTCAGTGCAATAGGAACAGGTGTACACTACAAAATATAAAATTATTCCTCAAACTATATTATTGGCATGCTAGCACCTTCTAAAACCAAATATATGGCCATTAACCTTTGTTCTGGTGCTTTTTTTTCTTATTTTACATGTTACATACATACGTCCTAACTAAAATATACTGTAATAACAACATTCTTGTTGTTTACTGAAATAAAAAATTGAAGTCCTTTAAAGCTTTGACACAAAATTGCATTTCTTAATATGAGTACTGAGTGTTTATCTGCTAAAATTTTATTTTTTTAATGTCCACTTTTGGCATAGACATTTCTATTTAAAACAGGCATTTTCTAATTAAAAAAAAAAGCTAAACTGTCATGTTTTTAATTGCATCAGGAAATGTTATAGTTGTCACTGGTCTTAAAAATGAATATGTTATTGATGGTTGTAATATATACTATAGAAAGATGGTATTAAGTGGATTAGCATTTAAATTACACAATATATGCACTATCCATATATGTAATATAATAGATAAAATATGCGTTAAATATAAAGTATATATATGCAAATAAAGGTACAAAATACTATTTTTAAGGTAATATCTGTATGACTTCAGCTTGGAAAGAGGGCAGCACTTTTGCCTTATTTCCTCCCTAATGTAACTTTTGCTGAAACCATCCTTAATATATCCATGTTCCTGACAAGAACCTCAACATTAGCGGTGGCAAATGTATGTAGGAGTGTGTCAAACTTTACATCTATTTGTCTGGAACCAAACTAAAGATACGATAAAAATACTTTTAAAATGCTTATGATGTACTTAAGTAGTTATTGTATACTCTATGAATATGTGGTAATACAATAGCTTTAATAACATATTTGCTGTCTAAAGACATCATTTTTGTTTGGTTCTGTGTATTAACAGTTAAAAAGTCAAGAGATAATCATATACTTCAGAAAGAAGATATCTTTTCAGAATAGATTATTTATGAAAAAGAAGAAAGTCCTTAAGCATTTTTGGCCTACATGTCAGTTTCAAAAAAAAAAAAAAAAATTAGAAGAAAACACAAATGAAATCACCCATAGATTACCTTGAAGCAATTTATACCAGTCATTCCTCAAGATTCACAGGGGATTGGTTCCAAGACACTGCCTATCTCCATCACAAAATTAGAAAATGTTCAGGTCCTATAGTTGGCCTAAGGAGGGCCAACTGTACATGGCAATCTTCTTTTTTCCTGACTCTTTTTTTGTGAATTTATTTACTTACTAAATTTTATTTTTAACCCTCAAATTAATATTTGCAGCACAGTCATCCAAGGGCATGTGCAGACTGGTGAGAAATATGAGTTACCTGACTTGTACATCACCAGCTGAGATCTAACAAGACAACACTTTGCTTCTTGTTTCAGCTATCTATCATACTATAAATAAATGTCCTTTTTTGCAATGTATTTAATGTGAATGCTTTTGCACTTTTATGGATTTATTAGTGATTTAGATGTTTATAACAGACCCCAAGCATACTGATGAAGTGTCGTCTAATGTTCCTAAACACAAGAAGGTTATGTACGTTTTGTTATACATGATTCCTGTTGTCCATGAATTCAATGGTAATGAATCAATGATATATATTAAAGTTTTTAAAACATAAACATGCATAAAACAAGGTTATATACTGATCAGTTGAGGTAAAGATTTGAACAAAAGCTATTAGGAACCCAGCCCTGTATTTCTCCTAGGAGCAATTGTTCAATATATGCTCATCAGTGTTTGTGGCAGATTGTAGAGCATAAATGCCAAGAATAATAAGAGTTGGCTGTAATTTATTTTTAATTCTTTCTACCAATTTCCTGGGACACAGTAACCTCTTTCCAACAATGGTAGAGTATGTCTATTTTAAACTCAAGTTAGTCTTAAACTCTGAAAACATCATGGTGGCATTGAATAAAGATACAATTTAGGTAGTGATGTAGTGACAATATATACATTTATACAGTATTCCAATAATGGCAAAATATTAAACAAGTATTTTTCAAGTACTGACATGTGGGAAGCACTTTATTAAACACTGTATTAAGCCAAAATATAAATGATCTTATTCTCTACAAGCTCTGGTGTAAGACTTAATCTTGAATAATTTATAGGCATCAGTCAAATAATCACACAAATACATCGAAAAATTCTACTGAATTTCATGATAATGAATAGATGCACATAGCTGTGTAAATCTTTATATTGTATTGAAAGAGAAGCTTGAGGAGTCTTTCCTGAGGATGTGAACTGGGCTGAAGTGTGGAGATAGGAGTAAAAATGGGAGTTCACTAAAGGAAGAGAAGAGAACTCCAGACAGAAGCAGAGATGTGGAGAAGCACTGGGTCAGGGGAAAGGGTGCATGGTGAACATCAAAGGCTGAAAAAAGAATGCTGTGGCTGAAGTTAGGGTGGCTTGGAGGAGCATGGTACATAAAGGGCCTGGAGAAGAACAGAAAAATAAATTTAAGCCTGTAGGGTCTTCAGGCAATTTAAGAAATGTATTTATTTCAGAAGCCATGGAAGGGCTCGGAATGTTTGAATGAGAAAGATGGAATTATTAGACTTATGTTTTAGATAGATAGCTTATATCACAGGGTGAGGAATGGATGGGATAAGTGGCAGTGCCGATACAGGTCAATCAGTTTAAAGGCTGTTAACAATGGTTTAGAGAAGAAATGATCTATTCTGGGATAGAGTGAATGCTGGTGGAGATGAAAAGTGGAAAAATTTGAAGGATATTCAAACACATGATTACAGTAGCTGCTCTGTAACACAATTATCACAGTTCTGCAGTTGAAGACAGTGAGGCTAAAGAGGTTAAATGATTATTCTGAGGAGACAGAGCAAGAATAAGCAAAAGAGTAAGGATTAGAATCCAGTTGTTGTGACTCCAAATGCATTGCAAATTGATTCAAGGGTTCCAAATCCCTTCAAGGATGACCCCAACATGAGAAAACTAACGTGAGAACATAATTCTAATCTCACCCTCTTACTCCCACGAGACTCAATTAAAAACTCAAGATTCAAATGGCTCCTTTGTATGATAGGGAAAGATTTGTTAGACCTGTAGCGGGTTATTCTTTTTCTTTCACTCATTTTTTTTCATTGAAAACATCAACCTTTATTTTAGTTTCTGGGGGTACATATGTGGGTTTGTTGCATAGCTATATTGCATGATACTGAGATGTGGGGTACAAATGATCCCATCACCCAGCTATTGAGCATAATATCCAACAGGCTGTTTTTTTCAGTCCTTTCTCCCATCCTTCTCTCTACGCTCAAGTAGTTCTCATTGCCTATTGTTTCTATTTTCATGTTCATGTGTACCCCCACATTTAGCTCATACTCTAAGCCAGAATATGCAATATTTGGTTTTCTTTTCCTGCAATAATTTGCTTAGGATAAATAGACAGGTTCTCAACAAATATCAGGGAAAGGAGATCAAAAACAGCATCATGTCATGAGGAAAAGCACATGAAGAGAAAAAAACAGGGGTTTTTAACTAACTCATGTATGTAATATTTTAGAAAGATAAATAGTTGAGAGTTTATTTATATACATATATTTATTTATTTTGTGAGACAGAGTCTCGCCGTTATTGCCCAGGCTGGAGTGCAATGGTGCGATCTCTGCTCACTGCAACCTCTTCCACCCAGGTTCAAGCGATTCTTCTGCCTCAGCCTCCAGAGTAGCTGGGATTACCGGTGCCTGCTACCATGTCCAGCTAATTTTTTGTATTTGTAGTAGAGACAGGGTTTCACTATGTTGGCCAGACTGGTCTCGAACTCCTGACCTTGTGATCCGCCCGCCTTGGCCTCCCAAAGTGCTGGGATTACAGGCATGAGCCACCCCACTGGGCCATGAGTTATTTTTTTGAGGGGACAGATAATTTCAGATAGACTTTTATTCAACTTTTGCTGCAGACTTTACTTGGAAATACTTTGAGACTTTCAGAAAAAATTGCAAGTATAGTACAGAGTCCCCCTATACTCACCATATAGCATTATCTATTGTTAATATCTTACACTATCTAATAAACCCTATAACATCTTGAATTATACAAACAAAAAAATTAACAATGGAACAATAATATACCTAAAATGCAGACATTGTTTAGATTGCCCAATGTTACACCAACATCAGGATTCAATCTGTGATACCACATTGTATTTAAATGCTGTGCCTTCTTCATCTTCTCCACTCTATGACAGATCCTCATGGAAAACTTGTTTCTCATATCCTTCATACTTTTGAAAAGGATTATTTAGGTATTTCGTAGGATAACTCTTAACATGGGTTTGCTTGATGTTTTCTCATGATTCAATTGAGGCTATGAATTTTGGAGAAGCCTACCACAGAGATGATATTTTTTTCTTATCGTGTCAAATTGGGGGTACATAAGAGCAAAATGTCTCATTACTGCTAATATTAACCATTTAAGGTGGCATCTGCCAGGTTTCTCTGCTGTGAAGTAAAATTTTTTCCCTTTCCATATTATATATGCATTGCATGACTCCTACATCCAGTACACATTCAAGGAAAGAGAAATTAAGCTTCACTTCTTGGGAAAAAAATGAAAGAATATGTAGGCCTATATTAAAATCACAAGAGTAATTAGTAGACATTTTGGAAGAGATAATTAGAGGCTTTACAAATATGCCATTTCTCTTCCAACTTTCGCCCACTAATGTCAGTATTCAGCAGTGGATCTGGCCTGAGGCATTTAGTGCAGTGGTATTCTAAAAGTGATTTTCCATTTTCCTCAGTCCTTTATTAACTATAATTGCATAAGGAAGATCTTTTGTAAGATTTTTTTTCCTGTGTGATGTATTGTGTAAAATTTGTATCACTGTGTGTTACTCCTTTAAACAAACATTTAAAAATGTGCAAGTATTATTTTTGGGACTTTGCTAATGGAACTGATGCAGCCAACCCATATTAAAGTTGATGTCGAAAAAGCAAGGTTCTGGCTGGGCGCGGTGGCTCACCCCTGTAATCCCAGCACTTCGGGAGGCCGAGGCGGGCGGATCACAAGGTCAGGAGATTGAGACCATCTTGGCAAACACGGTGAAACCCCATCTCTACTAAAAATACATAAAAATTAGCCGGGCGTGGTGGCGGGCGCCTGTAGTCCCAGCTACTCGGGAGGCTGAGGCAGAAGAATGGTGTGAACCCGGGAGTCAGAGCTCGCAGTGAGCTGAGATCGCGCCACTGCACTCCAGCCTGGGCGACAGAGCGAGACTCCGTCTCCAAAAAAAAAAAAAAAGAAAAAGAAAAAGCAAGGTTCTGGTATATGAAGACTAGCAGGCTCTTCAGACTAAACCAGCCAAGGGCTCTTGGTGGAAATGTCATCTTCTAATGTGCTTCCATCAGACAGTCTAGAAAACAACAACGACAACAACGACTCCAACAACAAAAAACGGTATCTTGGATAGTCAGGTGCGCAGCTACCACTGCTTCAGCGTGGAGTGGGAAACATACTAATAAGGGATCAAGGGATGAATTGTCCAGGACTTAGCCTTCTCATATTTGTTGCCATTGCACTGTGAAGGGGCATTGCGTGACCAAAATACACTTGTGAAAAAGCACTGAAATGGCATTTACTTCTAGAGAAATTATCATGTTTTCTAGTAAAAACATTTAGTAAACTCTACCTCTTTAATGAAGACAATAAAATTATCAGGAGCAACAAAAAAAGTTAAATGCCCAATCCAGAAGAAAAAGAAGTGAAATTGGAAGAAAGTATGTTGTTAGTAAAAGCAAACACACACACACACACATACACACACATCACAATACATCCATTAATGCATAGACTTTTAGGTTTTACTTTTTAAAAAAATGTTTTCTCTACCTCCACTCTTAAGTTGTGTAATGGTTTTGCTTTTCTCAGAAGATTAGGTTTTAATATGAAAATTTGTATTTATTAGGGCTTAAAAAGGGCTGCTTATTCTGGGGTAGAGGGAGTGGGAAAGAAGTCTAAGAAAAGATTAATAAGGTCCCCATGCAGAGTGTATGGGTTTTTTATCAGGGGTAGGATATAAACTCCTCAGTTCTGAAGTGAATGAGTAGAGAGGGACCTAGAGAATTTAAAAAGATATCTAAAGATAAATTATAAGATTTTCTATCCCATACACTGTAAAACTTCTATCCCTTCAAGAAACACTGAAGTAAGCTTCAAATTACTCTCAGAGACTTTTGAAGTTGAATTGACATTTCTTTGACTGATTGTGTGCCAAGGACTCGTTTTAAAGAAAGAACAGGTAGTCTTATGTTGTGTCAATTATACAAAGATGAGTTTTCCCAAGAACCTGATATGTTCCTGAAGAGTTCACAATAAAATGATCTTGTTTTATTTACTCACAATAATCTTCTACTACTTGCCAGTAGGGGCTCTCCACTCCAATACGTTGGTTTCCTGAGAATTCTTTTATAGATACCATACTTTGTTTTGAGGTGCTTTCTACCAGTTTTCAGGCAATTCAAGTTTTAAACATTTCTCAAAGAGACTCTAAGCATCATAAAAGCAGACACAGCTTTCCTTATAAATGTAATCCTTTGCAGTGATTAGGAAGAAGCCTGGTATAAGTAGTTATAACAGCTTCCTAAATTCAACCCAAACCATGCTTTCCTCCTGAGGCCTTTCCTTTTGACAATAATCCATGATGTTTCATTTCACCCACTGAATTTACACAGAACCTGAGTTCGCATGATTTTTTCTGCCTATATAAATTTATTGATAATTGAAGACATATATTTGTATTTAACTGTAAAGTAATTAAATAGGCGAAGTGAAGTGTTTAGCACAGCACCTGCCAGCTATAGGTATTTAATTTCTAAAATGGCTGAATATACATAATAGACTCCAGCGATACTTGCTCACTTGACTTGAAAAGAACACAGATAGAAGCTGAAATCAAATAGGTCATAAAAGAGAAATATTAGGATATCTTAGAATTCAAATGTCACACACCTAAGTTTTATACTTTCTTTTCCAATTGCTGCTTTTTCTCTTTTTCTCACTTTATAGTTTCTGAATATGATGTTTCCTCTCTTCAACCAAATTTCAAAATTGGTGCAACAAATTCTGTGAGTCATGAAAAGTGTGAGGCGTATCCCCATAAATGTAACTAAAGGAAAGCAATTGTGAATTTTAGATACTGTTTCATAGCATCATGGAGAAAACTAATTCATACTATCCTCTTACTCACTAACTTCTGTTAGTTCACCTTCCATAATGTGTGTATATTTTTTTCTGTCATTGTTTTATTTGAAACTCTCAACTGATTTACTAAAACAGCCCTTTTCCTAGATTTACTACCTCAAATCTGTACTTTTTCATAAGTATTTTTCTTTTTTGAACTAGACTTTGCCTCCTAAAAGGCAAGTCTCCTCATGTAATCCACAGATTATGTTGCCCAGTGCCCACTCATTGCTCCAAGGGAAGATAATTTTAGGTCACTCTATATAAGTTTAACATTTCTGTATAGATGCACAAAATCTGTTTGCTTATTAATCCGATGGATATTTATTAAGCAACTACTATATCCCAGGTACTGCCAGGCAAAATAAACCCACCTGTACCAGAGGACTTAGAGCCCATTGTTTGGATTTGAATTGAGCCTACTACCACATTTGAGTTATGTGACCTTGAGTTAACTTCATGAATCTTAGTTTTCTTATAATAGCACCTATCTCAATGTATAGGTAAAGACTAAATGAGAAAATTCATGTGGAGCATTTAGTGTCATTCCTGACACACAGGAAGTTGTAATAAATGTTACCTATTAGGCCGGGCGCGGTGGCTCAAGCCTGTAATCCCAGCACTTTGGGAGGCCGAGGCGGGTGGATCACGAGGTCAGGAGATCGAGACCATCCTGGCTAACACGGTGAAACCCCGTCTCTACTAAAAAATACAAAAAAATTAGCCGGGCGTGCTGGCGGGCGCCTGTGGTCCCAGCTACTCGGGAGGCTGAAGCAGGAGAATGGCGTGAACCCAGGAGGTGGAGGTTGCGGTGAGCCGAGATCGCGCCACCGCACTCCAGCCTGGGGGACAGAGAAAGACTCCGTCTCAAAAAAAAAAAAAAAATAAAATAAATGTTACCTATTATTATTATTGTTTATGAAACAGAACATTCCAAAATCAATTACAAAAAAGAGATATATTCACATAATTCTATTTAAACTATGAAAAAATAAACTCAACTAAATATTTCCATCTAATCATCTATAAAATTATTAATAATATACTTTAACATCTACATATATAACATACTGTGTATATATGTAGATTTATAAAAACAACAATTTATAAAAATAATAAAGATTCAATACATGTTTCATCACCCTGGGGTAAATATATAAACATAGTGTTTATATGTTATACATATAAAACATAGTGTTAATATATTATGTATATAGTGTTTATATATTATATATATATAAATAGTAAATTTTATATATTATATTTGCTCCAGGGTGATGAAGCATGTATTGAACCTTTGTTCTTTCACCCTTAAAAATAATTAAATAAAACAAGAAATTTTCCTATGGCATCACACATATACGATCTTATGAAGAAATTAGAGATTTTATTTGACACAATGAACTATGATTCATTGTTCAACTGCCTTCCAAGACTATCAAAAATTCATAGACACACAGTCTCAGGAGATCCCAAGAGTAATCAAAGGATTATCAGGGAAATCAGGGCCCCAAAACTGTTTGTATAGTTGTTCATGTGGTAATTACTTATCCCATTCCTGTAGAGTTTGGTAGAAAAAGCAAGTAGAGTTGTCACTTGATGATAAGAATTTCTCTTATCTTTCCAACTCCATCCACCTCTTCTTCCACCTGTCACTGAGTTATTTCACATAGACACTATTTCTCCCTGTGATTTTTGCAGAAGCTTCTGAACTGGAATATTTGTTTCTTAGTGTCTTCTATCAAAATCAAACTCTACATTGATGGCAGAGAAGCTTTTTAATGCAATTTAGATTATGTCACACTCCTGCTTCAAACCTCCAGTGGCTTTCCACTGTCTTTGGGATGAAATCTGAAGTCCTTCTAATGAAGCATGAATCACTCATAATTTGGCTCTGACAACTCACCACCTTCATCTCTCAACATTGCCATTTTGTACTGATGCTCCAATCTTTCTACATGATTCCCGGGTTTCCAAGCTCCTTTTTATCTGCAGTCCTTATTCTTCTCCCCTAGTCTGTGTTCCTCTTCTACCTGACAAGGAAAAACTATTCATATTTCAAAAATAAACTTTTGCAGTGATCTCCTTCTCTAAGTCCAGCTTCAGTGAAAGTGACTACATGTCTCTAGAATGTGAAAGGATTTTTAAAAATATATATTTAATGTGTTTCTCCCTATAATTGAACTGTCTTTTTACTGGAGAAAGGATAGGTGTGTATGTGCATGAAGAACTCAAACATCAGGTAGGCTTATATCCCCATGTTCTTAGCAAATCTTGGAATGCATCTTATCATTAACAATGGATTAAGATATGTAATCATTTGTATATCTTAAGCTATGTAAGTGTGTAAATCAGGTGTGAGACTACGTGTTTCAAATGCTCAGCACAGTACTTGAAACATAGTAGGCATCTTCCTCTTTGTTCAACACTTCATCCAATGGTAAGGTCTCTAGACTGATATGAATTTAAATAAAGATAACAGTAAAATAAAGCCACGACCAAGGAAATGGCTATTCCTAATAGTAAAACAAAATACATTTAGTGAGTATAATTGAACGTATTTCTGCTCACATAAAGAAAATATAACTTCTATATTTTGTATAAATGATATCCTGTATCTCACTAGACTTGTGGTTAACTTGGGGTAGGGGTTGGAGTCAAAGATGTACTTTCAATTTAGCTTCTCAGTTCACATTTTTCTTAAAGTTTCAATAGTACTCTTTTAGGTAAATGCCTCCAAGAAAATATGCAGATGCTTTGGACTTTCTGTGGCCTCAAGGCAAAGGGAAAGTGAGTCTCAAGTTCCTTATTGTCTCCAAACTGTCCTCTAGAGCTCTGCTTTCTCTGTAGCAGAGGGTCTCTCTGGTCCAATCAGTGGGGCCATTGGGGTGAAGCTAAAAGTATATATGCAGCTTGTTCTCTTGAATCAGTGTACAGTGGAATTCCCTTGCTTTAGTAGCTTCCTTTTGGCTTCAAAAAGATCTTCAGACCTGAGTCTCAGCTTCCTTCTTCTTCCAGGCTGTGTCTGGGATGGTCACATGTGGCCTGTTCAGCAGGAGCATTTTGACTCATGCTACAATGGCCCCCGTGAAGTATGCTAGCTTTCAACTCAGTTACTTTTTGTTTCCCTCTATGACACTAATACATTACAAAGATTCCTAGGTCTGACAGGGAGATTTTATTTATAATCCAGCTGCCAGAGCCAGAGGAATGCTCACATAGTAAGTAAGGCAAACCGAATTTGTTACTCACAGAGGGGCAGGAAGAATCGGCAAAAGCCTAAGTTCTATGGCAAGCCTGACCCTTGAAAATATGGAAAGAAAATTTCCTGAGGTCAGGAAAGTTGCCCAGGGTGAATGGAGTCTCCTCTGCCCATGCCCGACTTTGCACTGCAGCTGAGGAACCCCTAAATACTGCATCCTAGGTCTTATATCCAACATGCAGTTTGGCTTTCTGAGTTTAAGAGTTGCAGGAACATCCTGTTCTAGGAGCGATGAAGACAAAGCCCAGACTGTTCCAGACAGGTCCTCCTTATCTCAGGATATTGCATTCTTGGAACATTCTAAAATTGTTCTGAGAACTGTGATTAGGAGGCACAGAAAGCTGAGTTGATCAAGGCCGTTCAGATCTTGTCCTCCTGCATACATCACATGGGATTCTTTTCTAACCCTCATGGGAGCCAAAGAAGGGTGAGAGTGCTTGTTCTTTTTAAAATTCTGTGCTATGCTTTTCACTCAAGTGCAGCTACCCTGAGTTAGAATAGGGCTACCTGCATATGAATCTTCCCTCAGCATTTCATTTATTGTTTCCAATAAATACCCTCTGCTTTTGGCTTTTATTACCACCTGTTAAATTATACACACACACACACGCACACACACACATAGATGCACACATATACCACGATATACAGGAATTCTGGCCCAGTGAAGGGAGCGAGAACATTTATGTTAGCTTGCTTGGTTTAAATACTTATATTTTCCCTATTCTTCCTATATTTCACTAGGTTATAAATGTTCTACTTCCTGTAACTATCGGGTAGGTTTGGGTAGGTATTGAGTAGAATTGGGCAGGATTATATCTTCTTTCTGAAGTGGTAGGTGGAAGATGAAAACATTAAGTTTAGCTTCAATGAAGGACTAGATTCAAAAAGAGAAATTGTCTGACTGTGAAGGGAACACCCATTGAATGGCATTTCAAAAATATTGTCTCCATTATATAGGGATGCAAAGTAGTGGAGCTCAATTTATATAAAGGTGACCATGTGATTATGCAGGGAGGCTTTGGATGCTAATAGCATATGGGAATAATAGCACTGCTATCAGTTTTGTCATTAACCTTCTATCTTAGTTCAAGCTACAAACACCGCATATTTAAAAAACAAGCAATCAACAAAAACACACATGCAGACATAGTCAACCTGGAGACCTAGTAATATAGAATTCCTTTTTCAGTTGGCCAAAAAGTGGATAAAAAAGATAGACTCGCATGATGAATGAGCCCTTGCATTATTTTTTTGAGCTACGTTTTATTATGTACGATACACACCTACAAAAGGTCACAGGACTAATTAGTGGCAGGCTTATGATAAAAATCCAATGATTTGGACTCACCAAGAATTTTTGTCTAGATAAATTTCTTACTCCTTTCTCTTTAATTTTTTTTCAAATTCACTTATGTACAAGATTAGATTTTTTTCTTTCATTCATTAAGTATCAAAATACTTAACTGCCTATGACCTAATATTATCTATTTGAAAATTTAGTTTCTGTGAGACGAGGCCCCTACAGTAACATCCTATAGAGCTTTAATTTTGTCTTCTTATCTAAATATAGTAATAATAAATAACAATGATTATATTGGCTTATATTCTAATTTATGTTTGTTCTATTAAATAATGATTTCATGTAAATAATTTAATAATAATTTATCTCTTACAAACTAGTGACCTTGACATATTTTTTCATAAAAATGTAGAAAGATAATAAGCACTTTCTTTGGATTTAAGCCCTGCTATGGAGAACTCCACTTCAAAATATATTTAATAGCAAATGTTGCTGAATGTCAGAACATATATGGTATATTCATTTTGAAATAAATAATAGGATAATAGGTGTTTTTATATATTTGCATGGGTTGATTGTTGTTACTGGAAGGTAAAATTCTGTATTCATGTTACCATATACATGATCTTATGTGTACAAAAAGAAGAAAATTGAGAAGAAAGAAAAGAAAAACTGTCTGATATTGTTGAATTAAATTAGAATATAATTATTACTTCATGTCTTCACAAAAGACATTTTGTAACATTTAAGATTTCTGCTAATTGCACAAGGTACATTATCATGCAAAAGAATGTTAGTGAAGGTTGAAAAGGACAAACCAACTATTCTCGTACATCACCATAATTATGCAGCCCCATGTTCGAACAATTACATTTATGTAGACCCACTGTTAAAATCAATGTTACTTGTACAGCTAGTCCTTAATCAATGAAATCAGTCAATTTACCATGGTCACATCCTTCTTCTTAATTAAGACAGTGATATCTCTGGAGCGCAAGGTCTCAAAGAGATAAATAAGTACAGAGGTTGGGAAATGTCAAAGAGGTGACTCCCCGATTTTACTCCTGACGAACTTGGGAGGAAATAAGACAGTTCCTTCAGCTCAGAGAAGCAGCGCAATCTTCTAAAGAGATGGCTTAGCATTCATTAAGAAAAGAGCAGGTAGTGGTGTCTGACAGAAATAGCACTAATGAGCAAAGAACGTTTTCAACATACATATCCTTCATAGTCATACTCTGAATTATGAAGGTTGTGCCACCTAAGCCAATTTTAATTAGAGTGAGCACGGACCTCTTTGGACAGTTAGCCTTTCTTTCCAAAATCCATTTCAATATGGTGTCATTTTGTTGTCATAATCAAAATGGCAAAGTGATGGAATAACCTACTTAAAATGTCTGTGGTGTTAAAGCAGATATGGCAAACATCCTCTAATGACACATGTAATAAGGGTATTACCTGGAAGACTTTGACAGTATGCTCTCCGTTGTCATTGGAGCAGGAATAATGATAGAGGTGACGATAGAGGTCTTCAAAGATCCAGTTTTGACTCTGTCCACCAATGGACTGCAAAAGTTTCATTTATTGGAAAGAAAAGAAATAGAAAAAAACCCAGCTCTATTAAAAATAATAAATGTATATCTATTACATTGAATTTTAAAAATTTTCACAAGGCACACTATCATTGTACTTTCATGCTGGTATTAGCCATCTTCTTCTGTTCTAAGAAAAGCCCTTGCCAGGCCATATGAAAATAAATGAAAAACAATAAATACATAATATTGATATATTTTCTTAAAAATAGATTTATCTCTTCATATGATAATTATTCAGATCAAAATAGGGAAAGGAAATTTAAAATAAAAACTTAACTTCTTATCCAGACTTGATTATATATGAACACAAAGGAGTGATAAACTGCCTTTGTTCCCAGTAGTGGATAACACTGCAGAAACACATGAAACATTAATGTATAATGACGCTACAAATTTGGAACAAGTATCTTCTATTATATTTATTGGCCTATATTAACTATATATATGCTAGAAAAAATGGTGAGCATGGCTTTTATCAATAAATATTATTACCATAAGTTTCTTTTTCACTTTTTCTCTTATATTTCATACCAGAAAAAATGCATATATTTTTAAGATGCATGAAATTGGTGGCTCTTAAAAAAGAAAAAAAAGTGCTATCAAATCATTCTTTCTACAAAGTTTTTCTTTTAAATTTCATTTTATAACAAAAAGAAAGTGACTGTAATATTTAGCAACCAAACTTTTCACACTTATATTATTAAACTAAATCCAATGTTTTTTCTTAGATCAACTAAATTTTAATTACAGTGTAATTATGAAGCATTAAATGTCTGGAATAGACTTATTGGAGGTGTCATTCTCTCTGCTAGCAGCAAAAGCCATTCATAAGGAAGGGAGCCCTACTAATTAGAAGGTCAGTCATCCCTCCATAAGAATAGTAATATGCACAGGAACTCAAGAGGCCTTACGTATAAATATCTAAATAGTGAAAGGGTGATCAGTGGCTAGGATATTTACGTAGTAAGAGACTCCAAGTCCTGAGACAACTCTGTTAGATGCTACTAAGTGGCAGGAAGAAAGGAAGTATTTGAGTAAATTCAGTAGAGTGCACCAGAAGGAAAAGAAGAAAATAAAGCAAGACAGAAAAAGAGTTTTAGCAGTCTGAGTGTGAGAGTTAGTGATTAACTAACATAAATTGTTAACATAGATTAAAAAGTGGTTTATGTTTTTCTATTCTAGTTACACTTTTTCACTTTTGATCTTCATTGTAAAGATAAGGAATCATTGGTAATGTAAACTATCTTACACTTAAACCTCTTAATCTCAGGCTGAATACAAAAAGCTTTACTGTGCACTATCAATTATACACATCAGCTTGCGACCTATTAAATGGTTAGATCTGGTTCTGAGGACTTTTATGAGTAGCTACCAACTATGCAGAACAAAAAAAGTGCTTCTAATCTTAGAACATGCCAAGCTTAAAACTCAATAGTGAATAAATAGATAAGTAAAACAAAAGAACTTCTGTACTAATCAGAACTTTAAAGCTAGATACTGATGATCAACCCATCACTACCCACCTTCATCATCTAGCAATAGAAGTAGACTCATGTTATTTGCAAATTTGAAGATCCTAAGTGTCTGAAACGTAGGCTAGGAATGCATTACTCTATCACACAAAGAAAGGCCTACTTCATTGTCAGTCAGGTACATTTATGCCAGTAATAAATTCATATTTAAATAATTAGTAAAATGCATTGTCAAGTAAAATCAAATTATAAGATTTTATAAAATTTAGAGATTTAGAGACCTAGCTTCACATTTGATAGTTAGATTGATTATTTTCATTAGAAGAATCATTAGAAGAAATTAAATAAACTAGTTTGTGTACTTTGGGCCCTACTGTGCTCAAGTAATATAATTTCTGAATCCAATTAAAAATGCAGCCTCTGGACTACCTCTTTAGACAGGCAGATATTTTAACTTTCTAGAGTGGATTTTATTCCTAACTCAAATGAAATCAGCATAAAATATGTGTGTGTGTGTGTGTGTGTGTGTGTGTGTGTGTGTGTGTGTGTGTGTATGTGTGTCAATGTGGTTGAAAAATATTTATTGGGTATTATTATATATGGATTATGTATCAATTCTGTTCCCAATGGGGAAGGTGTTTTTTGTTTTAAGGTAAATCAAGAAAAAATGTTAAAGAAAACGAAGAGTTACTTTAGGCAAAAAGAGAGACGCCACCCCTCCCCTCCACACTGCTGAATCATTTTTGCCATAAATGTGCAGCAATCATGGGCCAAGCTTGTGGCCATGCAGAAAGGGAATCCTATGGAGCTACTGTTATATAAAAATGGTGCTTATATAGCATTCCTGACTGTTGGATACGATCTCTAAATCTTTCCTTCCACAAAAGTGACAGTTCCTAAGAAAGCCATAGATTTCTAGCATGTAGCAGTTTTAGTCCTGGTCAGGGAGGAAAATGATATTCTCTCTCCCTAAGGAACCTGCTTAGCTGGACTCCTGCCTGCTAGAAGGAGAATAGAGCTGATTATTTCCGTCCCTTTCCTTTCTCTTTTTCATCCTGTTTTCTCTTTCGTAAATGCACTTGAGGAGTCATTGATTTTTTTGTGAGTATGGAATACAGTACAATAGCACTATATCACCTGGTGCTATAATACCAAATTCTCTTACATTGTATTTCTCTCTGAATGGTCTCTTCCTTTCCCTGTTACGCCAAAGCTTGGTGCCTACACTTTTAGTGAGGATCTGTGTCTAAAGACAATAGGTCAGATTACATAATCCAAGGATACTATTGAAACAGATGCTGACATTATACAATGTTTTTTTACTAATAATAACATGAGTAACCATTAAATGATTCTAAGGTCATTTGTTGAGTGTAACCCATGGTCATAATGCACCAGTTAAAAGTACAAGTACAGGGAAGCTAGTGGTTATACGTTTATGGTATAAAAACTATTATGCAGCAAGAAATGATTGATTGTCAGTAGAAAAAAATTATTCAGAAGTTTAAAAGTCAATTCAACATAAAGATAGATATCAGAAATGCATTTTTATAAATTTACTCTCTTGTGTAAGGCCATAATATACAAGAAGGCACAACTATGGAAACACTTAAGAACAGCACTGAAGCAAACTAAAACATCATATCTGTTTTGTTTTAGAGAGACAGGAAATTGCAAATGACTATTTTCCAAACATCATCTGCATTTAGAATACTAAAGAGATGATTTTCTAATAGTAAACTGAGGACTGAAAATAATTAGTGCATCTTACAAATACATCTTAATCATTAGAAATAAGGAAAACTCACCATAACATTTTAAATCTCCCGAAAGAATTCCTTAAGTGGCATACATGATGTTTTTCTGAGTTTTCTGATAGGCGATATTTGCCCAGTGCTGTTGCTGGGAGAATGGTTTGTACATTCATTCTAAATATAAATGCAATATGCTTCACTCCATATAAAATTTAGAAATTTTATATTAGCCCTTATTTAATTCAAATGAGAGAAAAGACATTAAAAGTAATAAATATTATGAAGCAAATTAACATAAGCTGTGATGTACATAGGTTATGGGATGAAACTAAAATAGCAAAGAAGAGCCAGCTTCCATCTTTGGCAGCTTTGTGACATCAGACTCACCATTTTACCAGCTCTAAGCCTTGGTTTCTAGTCTGGGCAGTGAGAATGGGGCCTTATAGGATCGTTGTGAGGATCAACGAAATGGACATCAGGAAAACTCCCATTAAGGTAGGTGCTCAATAAGAGGTAGAATAACTAAGCAGAAACGTATTGAAATTATTGTGAAAAAATCATCTGTTGATGCTAGTGTACTATACAAATAAGTATTATTGATAGTTAAGTTTTAAATAATTGCAGAGTAAATATTTGTGCAAAAGAAATATTCCTTCTAAGTAGGATCTGTTTTATTCATTTAGTCAACAGAAAAAAAGACTTTTTATAAATCAGGTTGAATTTTTGAATTATCAGAAACTTTGAATATCAGGAATCAAACGAAGCAGTTTAGAACTAACCTGTCTTATTTAGCCTTTTAAGAGCATAGCAATTTAAAATCATTGTGGCAAGGAAAGGAACAATTACAGTGTACATGTTCTACATCCTGGATTCAATGAACCGTGGGTTGAAAATATTTGGAAAAAAACAATTAAAAATACTAATACAATAACAAAAAATAACACAAATTCTAAAAACCAGTACACTATAACAACTATTTACATACCGTTTACATTGTGTTAATAATTATAAATAATCTAGAGATGATTTAAAGCATAAAAGAGAATATGAGTAGGTTATCTGCAAATACTACACCATTTTATATAAAGGAATTGCACCTCCACAAATTTTGATATCCACGGGGGTCCTGGACCCAACCCCCTATAGAGACCAAGGGACAACTGTATTTTCAAAGCACTACTGTGTTCAAAACTACGTCTGGCTGCATTCAGCTATCTTTAGTGAAGATGAGGAATAATACAAGTAAATACATAATACACTTGTTTGCATAACATTCCTACAATGTGTTGACAGGATTTCAAAAAATAAAAAATACTTTCTATCACAAAAGATGAAGAATGAAACAGACTGAATCCACTTAAAGAAGAGAAAGATTCTCTTTGAGATTCAGATTCAGTATTATGTTTAACTATTCTACATCTATTTGCTTCGGTATTCAGAAGCTTTTGTGATAGGATCAGAAACTGTGAAATGGAAATTGTAGTGATTTAATATTTGGAAAAATTATAATAAATGTAAAAAATAGTCAGGATGTGTTTTCACAGTGCTTCCTGCAAAGAAAGAGAATTAAGAAGAAAAGCCAAGAAAGCTTTGGGGATTAGAGAAGATATTTTCTAAGTTTGAAAGCAGATGTTGTACCATATGTGCTTACCTGTTCTCTTTTTATTCACTTTGGCTGGATCATTACCAACCTGTCCTGTTTTTAATCCAGTAGAATTACTGACTGAATAACCAATTACTTCACCTCTTTATAATTCAGCTAACTATAAAACAATGCTCCTGGAATGGATTATAGGCAAGAAAAGCAAAGAAATGAAATAAAAAATAATATAAACACAATGATTTTTCTATTCATAAGATGGTAAAATATTAACAAAAACTTTATTTTTTTTTTTACTTACCATTCTGTCTTATATTGCATGTATTAACAGAGTTATTTAATTCCTTAACATAAAAGGGCTCAAATAAATGATCTTCTCAGGTACATATATGTGATGGATTTTTAAGATTCATATATATGAAAATATTAAACACTCAATAGAAAATTCCTGTTGAACATATCCAAAGGCAATAGACATTTTCACTTTTTAAAAACTACTTGTTTCTGAAAAAAAATCTCAGGATATGGTTCTGTCAGAGTATCTATTTCAAATCACTTTGCCAATAGAGATACTGTTTCAAGGAAATACACACAAAAAGATCCAATCATAAGCAAAACACCCTTTAGCCAACACATGTGAAACAGTTCTTTAAGTTTTTTAAAGTCTTCTTAAAAATTAAGTTATAAAATACTTGGCAATAACTACACAAGTCTTAAGTGTATAGCTTGATGAATGCACATGCAAATAAATCAGTCAACAGAACATGACAGCCCCACAACTGGCCTTCTTGCCATATAGTATCTGCCCCCTTCCACAACCCCAAAGAAAACCATTATTCTGAGCTTTTATTTTTAAAAAATTATTTGTTTCTCCTTTTTAAATGTAATAGAGTCATAGAGCATACATTTTTTATGCCTGACATTTATCATTCCTATTTTATTTTAAAGTTAGTTTTCCCATCATCCCTCCAAATGTCTCCATTCATCTACACTTACGAAGTCAGACTGAAGACTTGTAGATCTTTTTAAAAATGTAATGCAATTTTGAATAATTTTTCAATTTAAAAAGTCAATAAATATTTCACATATAATATGAAATAAAACTAATTTATATGAAAATGAAAATATTTTGAAAGACTTGGAAAATGAGTAGAACGTAAAAGCTATGTAAAAGATGTTTGAAAACATGAAAAAGACAGGCTATTAAAATTATTTGATGATGAAAACAAGGATAATCAAAAGTACAAGATATTTATTGATCCAAATGACTCAATGTGTGGACCATCGGCACAGATCAACAGCAGTAGCTTCCTTTGGAAGGTGTCAGAAATGCACTTTTAGGCTCCATCACAGATCTCTTGCATCAAAAATTTGGGTGTAGGGCTCAGCCCACCAGCTGTTTGTGGTACATACTAAACTACGAGAAACACAGCTTCTATTCTACGCTTTTTTTTTCTTTTTTTTTTTTTTTTTGAGACGGAGTCTCGCTCTGCCGCCCAGGCTGGAGTGCAGTGGCACAATCTCGGCTCACTGCAAGCTCTGCCTCCCGGGTTCAGGCCATTCTCCTGCCTCAGCCTCTCCGAGTAGCTGGGACTATAGGTGCCCGCCACCACGCCCGGCTAATTTTTTTGTATTTTTTAGTAGAGACGGGGTTTCACCGTGGTCTCGATCTCCTGAGCTCGTGATCCGCCCGCCTCGGCCTCCCAAAGTGCTGGGATTACAAGCGTGAGCCACCGCGCCCAGCTTATTCTACGCTTTTCAACTCATCAGGTACTTCTGTTTACATCTGCAATTTTTCCTAAAATTATTTCTAATTATCATTCCCAAAACAATGTATAAATAATCTGTGGCCATGGACTCTTTACACTGACTTTGCCATTTCTCTGTTTTTCAGGTATGCCTTTAGGATTTTGCTCTATTCATACAATAAATATTATTTATTTCTTACTAACTGACAGCCAGTACGTGTATTAGTTTTCTATGGCTTCTAGAAATTACTACAACAAATTTAGTAGTTTAAAATGACACACATTTATTTCCATAAACTACTGGAGTTCACAAGTTTGAAATCAGCCTCGCCGGACTAAAATTAAGGAGATGGCAGTGATGGCTTCTTCTGAGGTTCTTAAGGGAGAGTGCTTTCTTGCCTGTTTTCAGCTTCTGGAGGTGGTCTGCATTCCTTGGCTCATGGTTTGTTTCATGCATCATGTCAATTTCTTGCTTTCATCATCACATGTTCTACAACTGCTTTTTGACTTTGTTGCCTCCCACTTTTAAGAATCTGTGTGATTACATTGGGACACTAGATAACCCAGGATGATCGTTCATCTCAAGACCCCTCAGTTAATCACATCTGTAAAGTCCCTTTTTCCATGGAAGGTAAATATTCACAGATCCTAGGGATGAGGACATGGGCATCTTTGTGAGGCCCTTGTTCTGTCTGCGACACTATGCAAGTGAGCTTATGATCTAGGGAAGTTGGACATTGAGTGAAAAATAACAAAATCTCTTCAATTCATTATAAAATGTTGGTAAGTGATATTGAAAATTATTCTTTATGTAGCTGAGTTTTAACTACTTAAATAAAAATATTGAGCAGAAATGGAAAAATTAATACGTTTGTTGTTAATTCTTCCCACTCATTGGTAGTTGCAGCCACTGTATTCTAGGTACTGCTCTTGTGATGCTTAGTCTATTGAGGTTTACAGAGACTGGTTACAGAGTATGAAAATGCCATTGTAGAAGACAGCCAAGATACATAAAGAAGACAGCAAAAGTACATAAAGCTATGTGTGATTTCCTATAAAACTTACTAAATGTGAGAGCTAAGTGGAGCGAAAGCTCACCTGAAATCTGAAATAGAAGTGTGTCTCGTGGGAGTATTTTAAAAATGGGAATAGCATGTCGTCGGAGTCTTGGTACTAGGAAGCTGACTGTGTTCTAAAAATTTCAAGTACTTAGATAATGGAGCTTACCAGGTAAGGTGGGAAGTGGTGAAATGATGCTAGAGGGCTAAGCAGGGGTTGCTATAAAGATCCAATAAAATAAATAAGAAATTCAAACTTTAAGTGGAGGACTAACATGATAATTTAAGCATGGGAAAGACGTACTGACATTTACATTATGAAAGATAATTTTGGCTAGAGTGTGAAGAGAAGATTAAAATGTAACCAGTTCAGTTGGGTGTGGTGGCTCATGCCTGTAATCCCAGCACTTTTGGAGGTCCAGGTGGGAGGATCACTTGAGGCCGGGAGTTCAAGACCAGCCTGGACAACAGATAGAGACCCTCTCTCTACAAAAAAATTAAAAAAAAATTAGTCTGGAATGGCAGTGCATGCCTGTAGTCTTAGGTACTCAGAAGGCTAAGATGGGAGAATCACTTGAGCCCAGGAGTTCAAGGTTGCAGTGAGCTTTGATTCTTTCATTGCACTCCAGACTGGGACACAGAGTGAGGCTCTGTCTCAAATAAACAAACAAAAATAATAACAAGAACATGTGGCAAGTTAATACATGGATAGTCTCTTGAATCAATCTAAGTGAGAGATAAACAAATTCTGAACTATAATAGCAAAGGTGAAATTAGGGTACAGCAGGTGGGAAAATATATACATTCAGCAGCTAGAATTGACAGAATTGTATTTTGGATGGAGTATATGATGAAAAAGATAAGTCAGAAGCGAAGTGTAGATTTATTGCATAAGTATCCAAAAACATGATAATGTTCTTAGTTAATATATGAAACAGAGGAAGAGTGAAAATTTTTGAGAGAAAAGATGGCATAATGCTTGCTCTTAGTGCACATTGTACTCGGACACTTGTTCAACTAATATACCTTCTAATTATTAGTCTTCCCTGATTTCACTCTGGGAAGTCTTTCATTGTTTGCAGTCTCAGCACTTTTTCCTTTCTTCTTTCTTCTTATTGATTAATTCCAACATTTTGAAATGTATATACAAATAGGCTAGAATGTGAGCTTCTTGAGTGCAGTATCTCTATTTAGTTCACATTTGTAATTCCACAGTCCATGGCTTAGAATCTTATACAAAAATTCTAATATGAATAATATTTAAGTTTGTAATCTTATTTTCATGACCAAATACTATATAAAGTCAGATAACAATGACAAGACAACACTTAGCCATTGCCTCTAGCCTCCCATTGATTAACATCCAGTTAAAGAAGTCTGCCTTTATGGTAAGTAGTTAGAGACTGCTTCTGGACATTGGAGATAGCTGAAATTATTTTTGAAGCTTTAAAATAGTTTTATTTGTAAAAACTTTTTTACTGCAACAAGGTCTTCTTTAGAGTTTTATGTTTTATATCTGAGGTATAATCTTAACTTAGACATATTTGCATTACTGTGAAACTACTTTCAAATTTCAATTTTAAGAGAAACATAATCAACACATTCCTTGTCTTTACACTTCATAGATGGCTTGATGGAGAGGAAGGTTTATACTTTTTTTGCACCTTTTTGGTGCAAGACAGAGCAGGGTTTAAAACCTACTTTTATGCTTATTAATAGTGTGACCTTGAGTGAGATGCCTAATCTCTCTGCACCAGTTTCTTCACCTGTATGATGAAGGTAATAATATCTACCTTACAGGGCTATTATGCAAATTGAAAGTAAAATAAATTAAATTTCTAGAACTGTGTGTAACAGATATTAATAAAATAAAATATTATAATCAGCATATACTTTTCAGCACTTGATATTCCCAACAGAAACCAAAAATGTACAAACTTCCTTCACTTTATCTATGAAACACAGGAAAATTTTATTCCAAAAATGGATTTAAATCTATAAAACTTAAATTGCATTCTAAATTTCAGTTAGATCATAATATTTTCCCTTTCTTAGATAATCTAATGAAATGGTTTCACTAATACCTGGATCATCTTATAGATATAATTTTGACAAAAGCAATAGTTTGTTAAGTACAGCATCAGACTTAAAAAATCACGATATAGGAAGTCAGCTTAAAAATCTATCAGGATATAATGCTTAAAATTTTTGCTAACTTGCTTCTCTCACTCAAACAGGTTATAATGTTCAAGGCTAAAGTGTGATCTATTGCTGAGTTAGTAATGACAGTCAAGTTTGCCAACACAATCACTGCACTACATTATCTAAGTCATTGCTCTGTAAAGTGCTTTGGGATACCTTGAGTATGAAGGGCTATATATCAAGGATATTATATTTTACTCTATATGGTACTTGGGTTTTGGCAATGCATATTCAACAAGCTGAATAAAAAGACCTCTAGTTGTACTTTATTAGTATTTGTATGCATTCACCACAGGTAAGTGTCGGCTCAACTTGAACTAAAGGAAAGAAATTATGTTTGAGAGACAGAGGAAGGATCTTTATCCTGAAGGTGTAAACTTCAACTAAATATGTATTCCTCTAGCATCCCTGACCTTAGAATTAGCCTACCTCTCCCTTGTCACTTAGAAACCAAAATGAGTTTCCTTTGCGTGCGAGAGTGATACATGAGAGCAGGAAGCACATCAGAGCCATTTATCATCGTGTACCCTCAGTTTCTAACCCTGTGCTTGAATGAATGAATGAACGAATGAAGAAATGAATGATTTCTGCTAGATTATATGTTACCAAATTTTTCAGTAATGCATTTTTAAAGTAGCACCTCAAATTTTGGCAAACAACTTCACTGTATGTCAGGAATGTCCCCAGAATTTATCATGGTAACAGTTTACAAGTAGGAGCCATCTCAGAGGGAGGCTATTTAGTAGTACTTAAAGTTGTCCACTCTTGCTGTAGCATTGTCTTTCGGGATAAATGACATTTTTAAAATGTATGTATGTATGTATGTATGTATGTATGTGTGTATGTATGTATGTATTTATTTTGATACAGAATCTTGGTCTGTTGTCCAGGCTGGAATGCAGTGGCCTGATCTTGGCTCACTGCAACCCCCATCTCCTGGATTCAAGAGCGTCTTCTGCCTCAGCCTCCCAAGTAGCTGGGATTACAGACACATGCCACCACGCCCAGTTAATTTTTGTATTTTTAGTAGAGGCAGGGTTTTGCCACGTAGGCCAATCTGGTCTTGAACTCCTAACCTCAAGTGATCCAGCCACCTTGGCCTCCCAAAGTACTGGGATTACAGGCATGAGCCATTACACCCAGCCGATAAATGACATTTTTATTGAGCTACATAGACAGGTGAAAATATATCCCCAACCTGCAGAGATGCTAACTTTTGTGTTAAGTCATCCCTATCAATCAATATGTATGTAGGGACTGCATAGTAGATATATAGAAAACATACATACTTGAATATGCACAAACATACAAAGCTGATATAAAATAAGTTAGCACACAGAGTATTAAGAGATATTTCTCTCATCTTATCTTTTGATTTTTGACGCATTATCTTTCTCTCATTTTTATGAGCGCAGCACCTAGAAAACAGTATGTTTGCCTCTATTTATGTATTGAAAAGATTTTCTTAAGTACCTAGTATGTACTAGGCTCTGCATACAAGTATTATCAATGCTTGACTAATTTAATACATAGTCAGCAACAAAGAATAAAAGTAATAATAAATTCAGTTAAAGAATTTTTTTAGTTATAGGATTACATGAGTTGTTCTAAGTATCAACTTAACCAAGTGGAATAAGAAAATGTGTTTCCAGATTAGAGAAATGTTTCTTTATTCCAAGCAGAATATTCATTCAAAAAGACAACAGCCAACCATGGTGGCTCACACCTGTAATCCTAGCACGTTAGGATGCCGAGGCAGAAGCCTTGCCAGAATCCAGGAGTTTAAGATCAGCCTGGGCAACATAGTGAGACTATATCTCCACAAAAAATTAAAAATTAGACAGGCATGGTGGTGCATATCTGTAGTCCCAGCTACTTGATAGGTTGACATAGGAGGACCCTTGAGCCTAGGAGGTCGAGGCTTCAGTGAGCTGTGAATATGCCACTGTACTCCAGCCTGGGCAACAGAGTGAGACCGTGTGTCAAAAATAGAAAAAAAAAAAAAGGGATACTAATGTAATAAACAGTGTGTACTAAATCACCCTCCTCTGACCAGCTTCAATCATTAATCAGGGTTAATAATATACTTAGTAGAAAGTAATAAAACATTTCCATTCTCTTCTCAAGCTTACCATCTATTTGTAGAAACAAGATGTTTTGAGGTTTTCTAAATTGACACTGAATTAGATTTAAAAGAATAATCTTTCAAATATTTGCTGCATGTCTATTCATAAGAAATGAAACTCGACTCTTGCCTCAAATCATGTACAAAAAGTACTCCAGATAAATGTTACAGTCAAATGTGAATTGTAAAACATTAAATTTTCTGGAGTAAAGCACAAAAGGAAAACCTTTAATATCTTTGCACAGGTAAAATTTCTTAACAATGGACAGAGTGCTTATTCCAAAGGGAAAAAATGAGAAATTGGACTACATTAAAATTAGAAACATTTGTTTACAAAAAGCCACACTTAAATGAATGAAAAGGCAAAGCGATCTGAGAGATGATATTGCAATGTTCATGTCTCAAAAATATACAGAATATATAAACAATGCTAATGAAGCAATAGGATAAAATCTTAGCATAACTCATTAGAAAGGTAGTCAAAAGATCAACATGTAAGTCAACAAAGAAGATACAGAAGATATGGACCTCTTCGCTATTCATTAGGGAAATGCAAATTAAAATATAAATTCAATATGCATTGGAATGAAAGGTAGATGATAAAATGAGAAGTAGATGAAACCACAGAAAGTGTTTGAGAACATGTAGAACAATGCAAGCTTCATACATTACCGGTGAAGTACAAAGTTTTGCAACTACTTTGACAAAGTATATTACTTATTAAATCTAAATAGACCACATTTTGTGACATTGAAGTTCTAAGTGTATGCCTAGCAAAACTGATTAAATTTGTTCGCCCAAGTGCATGAAAACAAATATCTATGACAGTAGCATTAGTAATAGCCAAAACTGGAAAAAAATCAAGTGTCCCCCCAAAACATTTTAATATATTTAAATAACTGTGATATATCACGTCCTTCAGTGAGAATGAGCAACATGAATGAAACTCACAAACATGATGTTGAACAAAAGAAGCAAGACAAAAAAAACCCAGCATACTGTGAGATTCTATTCATGTTAGGTTTGAAAATAGGAAAATTAATCTACAGTACTACAAGTCAGAAGATTGGTTTCTTTCAGTGAGTAGTGAATAGTAAGTAGCTGGTTACATGGATACGTAGTTGTGTGTCCGATGTGAAAATTAATCTAGCTGGACATTTATAAATTGAACACTTTTATATGTTAATGTTAAACTTTACTCAAAAGTAAAGTAAGTAAGAGATAGAGAAGGTATTAGAAATTCACAAGGAGGCCAGTAAGGACTAGGCAGTTTAGCCCAACTTTATGGCTATTTATTTATTTATTTATTAAGTAAACATAGAGCATAGTTTTATTATATGCCAACTATAAATAGTAACTTATTTGATTTTTCCAATAGTCTAATGTGTAGTTAATACTTGTAGTCCTCATTTTACAGACTGTGAAACTGAGGTACAATAAAGCCAAACATCTAGGAAGTGGTGAAGTTAGAAATGGAATCCAAGCAGTACAGCTCCAGATTCTATGCTATTGCTTTTTACAAATATAAAATTATTCTTGAAGAATGAGGTATTAAGTTCCTTGGGCTGCTGTAACAAAATATGCAAATTTGGTGTCTTAGGCAAACAAATTTATTCCATCACAGTTCTAAAAGCCAAAATTCCAAAATCAAGGTGTTGGCAGTTCATTCTGGAGACTATGAATGAAATCTGTTCACACCCTTCTCCTAGCTTCTGGTGGGTGCAGTCAATTATATGTCTTGGCTATAGACATATAATTCGAAACTTTGCCTCTGTCTTCTTATTGTCTTTCCCTCTGTCTCTCTCTCTCCAATACTCACTCTGCTTTTTCACTCTAAGGACATGTGTCATTGAATTTTGGTCCTACCCTACATGATCTCAAGATCACTAATTACACCTGTGAAGATCCTTTTTCCAAAGAACGTCCCATTAACAAGCTCTACAGCTAGAACTTTTTTTAACCACTATTTTAACCACTTTTTAAAATCACTATTCACCCCATTACAGATGGAAATGTTTTATAAAGAACAGTGTAGTAGTCTAGTATAGATAAGGGTAATATAAAAATGAAGGAACATATGTAAAAATACCTGGGCAGTGAAGATTTATTAATGAATACAAGATAAAATGTAAAATGGGGACTAAGATATTCCTATATTTCTCTAAATATGGTTGTGCCATAATGGAAAGAATGCTTAAAAATGATTAATCTGATTGCTTTTATTTATATTCTTTTTTTAAAAGAAAGATTATATTCCTGAACAAAAGGAAGAAGGAAATATTTCCACCTGAATAGTGATTTATAATTAAAAGTGAATGCACCAAATCCAAGTGGCTGCCTATAAGGAGAGCTAGAGAAGTGAGAAATCAGAAATAAGGAGAATCAGCTAGGAAGTGACTCCTCATATAAGAAAGAATATTTTGTACTTATTTTGAACTACAGGCAATCTAATTCTAACTATGAAGTCTAAGATATATTGCAAATTATTTATCTTCTTCATACCTACCCCACCCCCTGCTTCACCACCACTATCATAGAATCAAGGTAAGAACAACCAACTTGTGTTTACTTGTGGTTGGTATGTGTGATCTCAGACTAAACAATGTCTTGCAATCCAAATAAAATGGTTGGGACTATTGGGTTGTTCACACAACTATTTAGGGGTTAATGCACTGAAGAATGAAGGCAAAGTATGAAGTAGCTATAGTAGAATGAAATGGATTTTCTAAAGCCAGAATAATTTCTTCATTCCTCTCATTCATTCCTTAAATGTATGATTCAAAAAAATGTATGAGCATCTATAGATCTTTATTCATTCATTTAACAGTATTTACTATTGGATGTTGGGGAAGAATCATAGAGGAAGAGAAAGAAGAATAATATGAACTGATGGTAATTATTATATATATTATGTTGTAGGCATTAGTCTAATGTTTTGCACTTATATAAACCACAAAACAATAAGGGTAGAATTATTGTTTTCAAAATGCAAATGAGGAAACCGAGACAATGATAGTTTAGATTACTATCCCACAGTCCTATAAGTAGAATGTGGCAGGGATAAGATTTGCATGTTCATAGTTGGTCTCCAGACTCCATACTTTTAACCTTTACACTAATAGTGCTATGTTGAGTATGAAATCTTATTTTAATAACAAATAATATCTCACTCACTTTATAGAAAAAAAGTGTGCTATTTGCTGTAGGTGAGAGAAGGGAAGATAATCTTCCCCGTAGATTGTGGGTAGTAGAAGAAGGGAGGGATTGATGGTAATGAACCAAACTAAAACAAATGTACAAGTTGTCAATTTATTGCCTCTCAGGTTCAAATCCTCTCTTCATTCACTGTTTTCGCAAAAAGCGAGCTGCACCTTTTAAATATTTCTCCCTTGTTGCTGAAACTATGTTTTCTTTTGTTGGTAGAGTATAGAGAAACACCAAGAACAGTTTTCCCTTCTGATTCTGGTACACTTTGGTTTGCTCGTACTTGCTCCTGCTGTGTAGCTGTCAGCAATGCATATGAGATATATCCAATGGAGATCAGACTCGTGGATGCCTTCCCATCAAGTTTCCACAGAACACTGCAAGCAAACTCTCAGGGAGGCTTGCAATCACCCTAGTTGTTGGCACTGTAGCCTAAACCAACCAGCAGAGGTGTTTTCTACTTGCCAATTTCAACTATAATTTTGTGTCCACCTGCACACTAGAGAAGTGTTTCCTGTCTTGGCTGACTTCTCCGACTGAAAGCCTTTGGCTTACCTCCACCCCAGAGAAGTGTTTCCACCTTTCCTGGTGATTTTGAACCAGCTCTGATCCAGGCAACATAGAAAACTTCACTGTCAGACAGTGGGCTGCAACCATACTTTCTCCAACAAGGCCCAAATCCCAGGTTTGGGAAGGGTCACCCTTCCAAGTTGACTTTTCCTTGGGTACTCTCCCCAGGGTAGTCTTCTGAGTTTTCTTCTCTTCTTTAAAGATAATTTGCCATTATAGTTAATAGTTATTTTTATTAAATGATACCTGTTCAAATGGATTGTGTGGTTTCTGTATTCTGATCGAACCTTGACTGATAAAAGAGGATAATCGAAGAGGAGGGGTAGTGCCAATTACTGACTTAGTTAAAAAAGGGAAATATTTGTGTGAATCCTACCAAAAGTTGAGAGGAGAGCAGATTTTTACTTGAAATCCTGCCTAAATGCATGTTAAGAGGTAGCGCCTTATCCAAGTTTGATAGAAATAAATGTCCTGAAATAAAAATTGGCCATGCTGGATCCACAGGATTTCTCCACCTTTTCCCACTACAATGTGTGCCCATCAGTAAACATGGCTCACTGTAGCCAGTATTTTAAGCCAAAGCTGATGAATGGTTGTGAAGGTGGCAGAGGAAGATCTCAGAGGTAATTCAGATGAATCAGACTAGAAAAGCATGGCCCTCACTCCTGGAGAATCACTCGAAGTGGGTGGTGTGTGGTAAGCAAAATTGAAAAATATGCAAACTAATTAAAAAAAGGCCATTAAAACACACAAACATGGACATCAAATCAGAGCATATGTACATCATTCACATTTTGTCTTCCAATAAGTGAAAATGTAAAAACATATTGATATTTTACTGTGAATTTCAATGCAACTTTCCTATGTATTCTTTACACTATAAGTGATTCCTGTAAGTTTCTTTCATGTACAGCATTTTTTAAATGTTTAAGGTAAAAGTAAAACCAATGAAAGTTTGCATTCTTTTTGTAGTTAACAATTTTTATTAATATGCCTCACAAGTGTATCTTATAAACATGCTTTGTTCTCTCTTTGTATAAATTTTATTTTATATATAATTCCAAATGAGCTATAAAGTGTTTATTTCTGTTACATGCCTTATGAAAACAAATTCACATGCATAGGAAACAGATATGTCATTCCAGGTTTTTTTTCTCTTAATACTACATGCTGACATCCTAAGAAAAAGCAGACCAAAAAGTTGTTTTCACCACCCTCATCTTTATTTTATTAATCATCATTTGATCACTCATCCCAATATTTCTGACAGAAAATGTTACATGTAATTTGAATCCCTTAGGTTAGAATTTAGGACTGTACTATAAATTTAGAAGCTAGTCCTTCAAAAATAAACAAGAGGGAATCAAAGCAGGTTTGGTATGCCCTTATCAGTGATAAGCGCATATCACTGATTTGTGATTCCATATGCATTCTTCTAAAACAACTTGTTAACTCTGAAAGTTTTCTTGGAAGGAAACCTATGTCTTTCTGCAACTTTCCTGCTATGAACAGTGTCAGATACAGGCCAGTTGGTAAAGTCTAGCAATGATCCCCAAACTAAAAAAAAAAAAACCTTGATTATGTGCTATCAATATATGAATTAGTATTAATTTTAAATTTAAAATTATACTATTTACAGTACTAAATTTATATGAAATGTAAACTGGAAAAGTACAAGCTAAAATACAAATATAAATCTTAAAAGTTTTCTTCTCATGTTCCCTGGGGCACGTGTCCCCATTTTGAAGACCACTGACGAATAAGATTGCAGAGTAGAGGTCAGGTTAGTTTCAGGGGCATTATCAGGACATTCTATATGATTTGAATTTATCCTGGTATGCATCCTTCTTCACCCTGTTTTTATTTGTCCCTTTTCTCCCCCATTCATATATACACACAAACATATAAAGTTTTTAGTTCCAATAGCTACTCAAGACAAGTCTGCATAATAGAAATATCTCAAATAAGGAGTGATTATAGCCAAGAATAACCACCTTGAAAGAAATGCATAGTATTAGCTCAGAACAAAAGCACAGATTTAACAATGGTTCAGATTAACAAATGTTACATATGTACATATTTGCACTGAATTTAAGGTTGAGCCACCGGGAAATCTATGGATATACTGATGTATACATCAGTTAAAATTAATAATACAACCTATTTAAATGTGCATTTGTTCCTATCTTTGGTGCATTCCCATCGGGTCCTCTTTTAGGTTCAGCCAGATATTGCACCAGGAAAAGTCAGACATCGATCTTGTCCTGTATTAATTGTAAGCTGAGCGGATGGCTGCACATCTTTAGTATCCTTTTTTTAATGTTGTCATGGGTGTCATCTCTGTTTCCAGCTTTTTGGTTTTATTGCAGTTTTATTTTCTGTAATTTTCTTGAAATGCGAAAGATATAGTTCTGCTGTGATAAATGAGATGGGGAACCCATAGCTCAGTCACTAGTTTGTTCATAGATTGACCATTGAATGTAAAGTATGTGATGCTAAGAACAATTTTGATGAGATCCATTGTTGAATGTGCAATGATTCATCCTTCTTTGTAAAGTTGTTACCTTTATGTCTTAGTGCTGCATCATTTTTCATGTTTCTCTTTTAACAAGTATTTGGAAGGACAAAAATCTTCCCCAAAAATAGCCTAGGCTACATTGCATACAAGTGAGAGATATTCACTAAATATATCAATACCTCTATGATTATACAGTTTAACTTCTCATTTTTAATGAGTTTATAATGTGTTATGTTTAGAGAAACAATCTTGTATCTCACTTCCATCATCTTTTGTTAAATCTCTTATCCCTGTTCTTAAGAATTTCTTATCTTTGACAAACAATATGAAATACAAAACTCAGATATTACATTATCTGATTTACTATGATTCAGTAAAAATGTCACCATTTTTCTGGAATGAAATATATATATTTATTTCATATGTGTGTATATATATGTATGAATTCAAATACATATATTTAAAATTCAAATATATGTATATATAAACTAATATATGTATATATTAGTTTATTTGAAGAATTGATTTCCTACCAAAGACCAAGGACACTGCTTTTACCCTCTAATTAACTTTATCCCAAAAATCTAACCTATTGACAATAAGCCATCAAAGCCAAGTTCTTCTGTTAGAACAAAAGCAAGTGGCCTCTTTGAATCATTTTATAAAAAAGAAAATAAGATATATAAATACTCATTCCATATATATACATAATCCATATGCCTCGAGACAACAGATCATGCCAGTGTATTTCAGAGGCAAATGGGGAAAAGAAATCCGATCAACAGGAAAAATGCAGCAGTTATGAGAACATGTACTTTTAAAAATTTCACTAATGAAGAGCTGCTGGGGAATTCAGAGATCTTTCCCCAGTAAAGGAGACACTGGCTATGGCTATGTGCCTGAAAGACGCAATGATTATAAAATGTGAAAGGAGAGTAATTGGAATGCTGAATGTTATGTAGAATGTTTGATTTACCCAAAAAAATCAACAAACAAAATTATCATAATCAAACTTGCAGATTGTTTTATTTGAAAACATGGAGACTTGCATTATTAGAATCTCAGTGGATTTTTATGAAAATATAAATCATGTGAAAAAATTTACAAACTAATTTTGTGGAAACCCTTTCCTTTCCAACAGGTAATCAGGTCTATGATAAATTTAAAAAGCAAGGGATAAAAGAAAAAAAAAGCAAAAATATCTAGGATATTTCCTTTCACTTTCCCATACAGTGGTCTTACTAAGTCCCTACCTTCTAGAATACTAATAGTACCCTAGAGGCCCAGGAGCTCAGAGAATTTTTCTAGTTTCCACTTGCTACCTTTTTCTTACTCTGATCCAGTAATCCAACTTCTTATAACTTGTCTTGTTACTATTTCCTTTATTGTAAGACCCCTTGTCTCCTTAAGACATTCCTTTTATAGTTGAAAACTTGATCACCAATTTAAATTGTAAGCTTTTAAGATACGTCTTCATAGGCATGTAAGTCCAGAGAATATATGAAAGTATTTTCAGTGGTTTGTAAGTTCTCCATCAGAAATGAACACATTATTTGGGCATCATCAGGATGCCCAAATTGTAACTTATTTTTGTCACTCAGTTTGTTTGTTTTGTATTTTTAATTGACATATAATAATCATACATAATTATATGGTACAGAGATATTTTGATATATGTATACAATGTGTAATGATCAAATCGAGATAATTAGCATATCCATCATCTAAAGCATTTATCTTCTTTTTGTGTTGAAAACATTCAAAATCCTCTCTTCTAGCTGTTTGAAAATACACAATAAATCACTGTCAACTATAGTCAATCTAAAGAGCTATGAAACACTAGAACTTATTCCTATCTAACTACTTTTGTCTTTTGTAATCAACCTTTCCCTATCCTCCCTGCCCCCTACACTTTCTAGCCTCTGGTAACCATTATTTTTCTTCCTGCTTCTCTGAGAAAAAGAGCTTACTTATATCAATGATCACATGTGTATTTCTCTTTCTCTCTGTCTTATTTCACTTAACATAATTTTCTCCAGTCTCATACATGTTGCTGTGAATGACAGAATTTCATTCTTTTTTATGGCTGAATAGTATTCCTTGTAGGAAATACCACATTTTCTTTACCTATTTATCTGTTGATGGACTCTGAGATTGATTCCATTTCTTGGATGATGTGAATAGTGCTGCAATAAACAGGAGTGCAGATAGCTCTTCAACATACTGATTTCCTGTCCCTTAAATATATACCAACTAGTGAGATAGCTATACCATATAGTAGTCCTATTTTTAGTTCATGGCGAGCCTCCATACTGTTTTCCATAATAAATATACTAATTTACATTCTCACAAATAGTGTATAAGGGATTATTTTGCTCTGCATCCTTGCCAGTGTTTATTCTTTAAATCTTTTTGATAATAGCCATTCTAACCCTTCACTGTGGTTTTCATTTGCATCTAAAAATAAACATTTTTATATCCTTATTGATCATTTGCATGTACTCTTTTGAGAAATGTCTATTCAGTTTGTCAATTTAAAAATTACTTTTTAATTGTCAATTTAAAATATTTATGCTGTTGTGTTGTTGGAGTTCCTTATATATTCTGAATAATAATCCTGTGTCTAATAAATTGCAAATATTTTCTCCCATGTGGCAGGTGTCTCTTCACTTTGTTAACTTTTTTTTCCTGTGCTGTGCAGAAGCTTTTTAGTTTGGTATAATGCTGTTTATTTTTGCTTTTGTTGCCTGTGCTTTTGAGATCTTATACAAAAAAAAAAATTGCTCACACCAATGTCCTTAAGTGTTTCACCTGTTTTCATGGAGTAGGTTTGTAGTTTCAGATATTACATTTAAATATTCAATATATTGAATTGATTTTTGTATTTGATAAGAATTATAGGCTTAGTTTTACTTTTTGACATAGGGATATCTAGTTTTATCAGCACCATTTATCGAAGACACAATCGTTTCCCCAATGTATGTTTTTGTCATCTTTGTCAAAAATCAGTTGGTTGTAAACATGTGGATTTATTTCTGGGTTCTCAATTTTGTTCCATTTGTCTAGGTGTCTGTTTTTCAGGGAGTGCCATGCTGTTTTGGTTACTATAGCATTGTCGTATATTTTGAAGTTGGATACTGTGATGATGGAGCTTTGTTCTTTTTGCTCAGAATTCCTTTAGCTATTTGGGATGTTTCATGGTTTTATAGAAATTTTAGGATTTTTTAAATTTCCATGAAGAATGGCATTGGTAATTAGATTGATAGTGCATTGAATTTGTGGATTACTTTGGGTAATATGGTCATTTTAACAATGTTAATTCTTCCAATTCATGAACATCAGATGTCTTTATTTTTTGTGTGTCCTCTTCCATTTTTTCTCATCAGTGTTTTGTAATTTTTTTGTAATTTTCCAGGACACTTTCACAGCCCTGCCTATTAACATGGCCTTTTAGATACTCAGGAATATTTTGGAGCTTTTCAAATGGACATCTCACTCTCCTATTTTTCTGTTAATTTTCTGGCCACTCTTTGTTTGCCCCAACCTGTACACTTTACCTCCATTGATTGTTTTAAACAAACCCCTGGTGATAAGATTTACCAATAATTGAGCTCAGTAGCAGGTCAAATAAGACAAGTCCTGTGAGTGTAGCTTTTCCAGTGAACTGTGAGACTGGTCCATTAGTGACAATCCTCAGTGTATGGGGCTCTGGGGGAACTCTAAACTTTTCTCCCCTCCTCTGTGACTGTTAGGTTGCTATTAGTAGTTTTCATATCTACTGTGTTTATGAGGCTGCTGCTTTTCAATGCCAATTGAAGCTGAGGATAGGGGCATGGGATTGGGGCGAGTTAAAAAGCCACCAAGCTCAGTTTCTTACCAAGGTTCAGGTTTTTGGTTTTTTATTTGTTTGTTTTCGTTCTTAGTAAAATAACTCCATGAATTGTGGAAATCCTTTGGTTAATTTGAGACTTCTGAAAACATTGATTCTGACGAAGTTTACCAAGTGTTCTCATTGGTTTTACTGAGGTGTAAATTTTTCAATATCCTTACTCTTTTACTCTGTAAGTATTTCTCATTTGTAAATTTTCTAATTCCAAGCTTAAGAACATTAATAGATATACTAACATCAATAAGAAATATTGATTATGTGATAAAATATTTTGAATTACATGATTCTTTTTTTATTTTTATTTATTTATTTATTTTTTAGATGGAGTCTCCCTCTGTCGCCCAGGCTGGAGTGCAGTGGCGCAATCTCGGCTCACTGCAAGCTCCACCTCCTGGGTTCACACCATTCTCCTGCCTCAGCCTCCTGAGTAGCTGGGACTACAGGCACCCACCACCGTGCCCAGCTAATTTTTTTTTGTATTTTTAGTAGAGACAGGGTTTTAACATGGTCTCGATCTCCCGACCTCGTGATCCACCCGCCTCGGCCTCCCAAAGTGCTGGGATTATGGGCGTGAGCCGCCACACCCGGCCACATGATTATATTCTTGTCCTGCAAGTTATTGAAGCCCCATTAATTAAAAATCAGTTCACTTTGCTTCAATTTACTTGTCACTTAAACATCACATAAAAGATGTCAATGTAATTTTTAAATTGATCTTTCTAGAGATCAAATATTATTTCCCTAGAACTCAAACTTTCTATTTTATCTCATTATTTCAATCTTTTGAACGTGTATTATTTTCAATTTGGGGTAAAGATAGTAAGGCAGTATTGTCTTAGTCCATTTTCTGCTGCTCTAACATAATATGACAGATTAGATAATTTGTAAAGAAAAAAATATTTACTTGGCCAACAGTTCTGGAGCCTGGGAAATGCAAGGGCATGACACCAGCATCTGCTCTGTCATCTGATGAGGGCCTTTTTAATGTGTCATCCCATCATGAAAAGCAGAAAGACAAATGAATGCATGAGACAGAAAGAGGAAATTGGGCAGACTTTATCCTTTTATCAGGAACCCATTCCCTCAATAACCCACTCCCATAAATATCAACATTAATCCATTTTTGAAGGCAGAGCATTCATGACTTAATGATGTCTTAAAAGTTTCACTTCTAAATACTGTCATAATGACAATTAAATTTCAACATAAGTTCTGAAGGGGGTATTTAAACCATAGCAAGCACATGTTATGTGTTTCTTAATTTTCTACACATTTTACTGGTTATTTTTATTATATGCATGAAAATTATTGCAGAAAATTCACCAAATTGTTTAAAACTTTATACTTAGCTTAATATACATAATTCAGACCAGATAGGTTTATTGTAAAATATTAGTTACATGATTATTAAAGTATTTAAGAACTTTGGTAACATTAGATATTTATATAGAAATTTTATCTTCATGTCAACTCACTGACTTTTTAAACATGTCCAAAATTGTAGTAAAAGGAGTGGGCTTAGGGTGGTAAGAGATAAAAAGGAAATTCATATGCTTCTGGAGTATAAGTCAGATGTGTTAGCAAGAACTTTTATACAGATTACATTATATATTTGATGTATTCTCTTATGTACCTTCAGTCTAGAATGGAGACTATATGATATAATAATCTTTGAAGTGACCTACAGCTTTTATATTGAAATTCATTTCTTGTTAACTTTAGATAATATATATTTATTTTCTTCTTTTTAAAATATTTAATCTATTACTGGTACTTATTTCCGCTACCCTGACCCTTGCTTTGTTAACATGAGCAATCCTACCCCAATCAATCTATCTTTGCATATACTGTTGCCTCATGATTCTTTAATTTAAAACAATTCACTACTACTCATCTACCAATATAACCACTGGGTACTAGAACTGTAAAATATTATAATGTGTTTAATATTAAAATTCATCAATCTATATCAGTAAACTATTATTTATTATGTTCTTACTATTTCATGTTATTTTTTTTTTAACAAGGCTAGAGTCTTGCCTAGGATATGACTAACGTGATAGCATATTTTATACTCTGAAATATAGTGTATATGTCCAATACATTATTTATTATTTATTGCTTAGTTGAAGACATTGAGTTATCTCTAAGTTATTACTTCTTGGAATCAATAGAACATATGAGGTCACTGATACAAGCAATTAGAAAAACATTAATATTATTGAAAACTTGACCAAACTGAGGTGTAATCTAACTAGCAGACAAATGGCATTATGTGTCAGGTGCAAATGACTGCTGCCTGGATTCTCTCAGTGGTACTTGTTTATAAAACAGATGATAATTTAAGATCTGCACGCATCCAAAGTTGCTGAATAAAATATCCAAAGAAAATATTCTCATCTGCCAACTTACACAGAAATAATGGGATAAATGGCAGGCACAAAGTGGTTCTTTAAATTGAATAATACAGTTACATTCTGGCAAAAAGGCTTAGCTAATGGAAGTCAAAGAATACACACTATAAACACATTGTATGGGTAGCATACCTTCTTAAGAGGTCCATGTCATGTACATTTTTTGGAAGGAAAGATAAATAAGATTCTGTAACAAACAGCAAATAAAATTCCTAAGATAGCAATAATGAGTAGCAAAAATATATAACATTAAAACATATTAATCTTTAAAATATGCTTATTGAAATCAATCTGAGAAAAAGGAACATCACTCAACAAAAGCAATAAAGTCATTCTCAAAGACAATAAAAAAGCAAGAAAAGTGATGAAATTAAATATTTTTTAAAATAGTAATGGAATTAAACTAAATAGGAAAGCCAACAGTGCTCAAAATTTGAAAATCACACATAATTTGTATACATACAACTTTCAGTTTCTGTGTATATGTACTATGAAAGCCTTCTTAATATCCAGGAAAAGATTTTAGTTTCAGGGCATACAACTAGATAGAGAGAGAGAGAGAGAGATAGCTGTAGATACACACCAACAAATAAAAATTAAAATATTTCATGTGCAAGAGTTGTTGAGCACTACAGTAAATTATGTTGCAGTTAATGTAAAAAGTTGTATTTGCTTCTCTTTAAATAGAACTATAGCCAAGGAGCAAAGTTCAGAGTCATAAAATATTATCAGAACAATTAGGTTTGATGATTCCACCAGATTGGTTAATCTTTTGTTTTGGTAGAATTAAGTCCAGATTCTTCATTTAATATTTCAAATCCCTGAAGTAGAAATTTCAGAGTATCTTTAAAACATGGCAGGCTCTCATGAAAACTATCCACGAGGCAAAATTTGGATTTGGCAGTATCACTGACTACTCTTATGATAGTAAGCATAGTATTTAAAATATGTCACGGTTTTTATACCTGTAAAATGGGATTAAAGTATCCATCCTACAAACTTCCTTGTGAATATTAAGTTAAATGTTTTTGTAAAGACTGTATGAAAGAAACTTGTATTCAAATCTATGTTATGACTCATATAATACTGTAAGAAGAAAACAGAGTGAATACATTTATAGGGAGTTTCTCCAATGAGTATAATTCATAAAAATAATGACATAATCAGATTCATTGTAACAGGTTCTGGCACCCATTATAATTGAACAACTCATTACTTATAAAGAAGTAGGAATGAATTAATACTAAATGTGGCTCAAAATGTTCAGAATCCTCTTTCCTTTGCTTGAAAATTGTCAGTAGTTGCAAATTAATTGGCATAGCACACAGAGAGGCTTTATGTAGCCTTTACTTTCTGCTGCAGCCTCATTTACCACCCACATTACAGGTACTCAGGGTATCAAGCTAAAAAAAAAAAAAAAAATTGTTTAGTTCTTTGAAAGTGCCATGCTCTGTCTCACCTCCTGGCATTGTACATGTGGTTCTTTTTCTGCCTTCTAAAATATGATTCTAGTCATATTCTTCAAGACAATACAAAAGCTTTATAGTGTCTTGTCCAGGCACTTGAATATGCTACTTATAACTCCATTTGTACCACTTTCCTTCTTTTCTTTAGACTCTATGCTTCAGGGTTTCTTTGATATTCACAAAAGATGCAATACATTATCTTTCCAGTTTCCAGATATTTATGATTGCCATTCTGTTTTCCCCAAAATAAATCTGCTTCCTATTCAATAATTAATAGGAATATTGCTCATATTCCTAGTCTGCATAGGACAAACTGTTAATCAGAGAAGGGTAGTTTATTTCTCACGTTGGATTATTTCTTAGGTTAGCCAAGGGATTGATAGGAAGGGAGGCAAAAAAGAAACAAGACTGTATAACTGTTCTGGGTTCAAATGGTACACATTACAGGCAAAACATGCAGTACTCTCTAACTTTATTCATCTCTTGCTAACTTGGATGCCTTTTATATCTTTTTTTCGTTGCTATCACCATTCATCCAAGCCAAGATTCATGGTCTTCTTTTACAGAGGCTTTCTTTTCTTTATTATTCTGGGTTAGAAACCCCTTTTTATTATTTAATCCATATAGCACAGCCCTATGTTCTATCAAAATTATCTCCTTACTTGACTTACTCCAGTATTTATTTTAAATTCCTGACATTCAACGTCTGCTTTATGTCTCACCACTAAAAGATCAGTATGAAAACTCAGATGACACTAAATAATACTTATTGAATAAATGGTTTTCATACTGATCTTTTAGGCTGACATAAATGTATATATGATTGCTAACTTGGCTTTACCTTTGCAGTTATCTGTTTCCCATCCACTTTATTGGCTCACATGTTAAGGATCAAGCTACCTCATTTATTTTACTTCGGATACCAGTAAAATAGACTACAAAGAAAAATTTTATGTAGCTTCGCTAGACTTATTTGGATTAATAGAAACACATCGGCCAACAACTTCATGTCCCCATTATCTAAGTTGTCCAAGGTACCCTCAGTAGGTCTGAGAATCCTGTAAACCCCTTCTTTATTCAGCATTTAACTCCAACTAAATTTACCTATATCATAAATATCTTTTTTTACTGCCTTTAGTGATTAATGATCCAGAAATTTCTTTCAGATAAACTATACTACACCCTATTACTCACATGGACACTGGATTTCTGTATATTCTTAAATGAATTTCAGTTTATGGTACAATTAATATTCTATAAATATCCATAGATTTTTATTCTGAATACTGAAAAAATTCAATATTTTTAGAATATACTCCCATTATAAATTCTTTTTTTTGTCATTTTTTTAATCAGGTCTTGACCCAAAGGGTGCCAGTGGTGGTAGAGATAAAAGGAGGAGATTGATAATAAAGACATTGCATACACTGAATCAGCTATACCTTGCAATTTATGGAATATACTGAGGAAAAAAGTGTAGTAGAGATTGGCTAAGGATTAGCTACTTTGAAAATGGTGGTACCATGGAAAAGATAAAATGGGTGATATACTAATTTGAATGAACAGAAGGTTTTAAGATAGACAACGTTGAATTGAGTAGCTCCCGAAATATTCAAACAGATGACAGTTTGACAGTCAGAAATGTGAAACTAGAATTTAGGAGAAAGGTCAACATTATATCACAGAGTTGGGTTTCAGTCATTCTCATAGAAGTGAGTTGGTCAGAGAGGTAAGGTGAGAATGTTCAGGCACACATTGAGAAAAATAAGCTGACTCATTCAAGGTGACACCTGGGAAAGAAATATAAAGAACAAAATGATTTTCAAAAAGAGATGCTCTCTTACTCATCACAGTGAATAGCACATAACTCTAAAAAATATATGTGAAAAAATGAATAGATAATAAAATACAGTCAATATTGTGTAAGAGTTTAATAGAATGAGAAGTAAAAAAATGTTTATTTGCATCTAAAAATTAAACTTATCCATACTTCCCCCGGGGTAGAGAATTGAACAAATGCTCAAAGTTAAATGCTCACATAGTAGCATTTGCTAAAAATTACTCTCTTTTAGAGCAAACTTAAAGAACCGTATTTGATACATATTTTGACCTCTACTATAGTGATAATTTGTTACTTTGTGCTCTTTTGTAGTGAAACTCTAATATTTTTTAGCTTTAAAATTCACCCAAGAAGATAATGGCATTTTTAAATATAGCTAAAACAGAGAAATACTCAAAGTAGAAACATGATTCAACAAATAAAACAAATCTACAATTTGTACAATACTAATAACCTAAGCAGGCACAGGAACTAGAATAGCTAATACCAGTGTAAAAAAAAAAAAGAACAAAAAAAATTGGAGCATAATGCTAACAATTTTTAAACTTACGATAAAACCATCAGAATGAAGGCAGTGTGATATTGCTAAAGGCATACATACATAGATTAACAGAACAAAATGTAGATTCCAGAAATAGATCCACATGAAGTGATCAATAAATATTTAACAAAGATATAAAAACAAAGGAGAAAAAAATCTTTTCAACAAGTTATTTTGAAGCAATTACACATATATATGGAAATAAAATAAAATATAAAAGAACTTCAACCTACACCACAAGCCAAATTAAAAACAAACTCAAAATATGTCTTAGATCTAAATGTAAAATATTTTCATGAAACTGTGAAACTTCTAGAAGAAAACATAGGAGGAAATCCTTATGAGTTTGGGAAGGACAAAGAGTACTTAAACATGACATCAAAAACATCCATAAAAGAAAGTCTATACATAAACGTCAACAACACTTAAAAAAATTACCCCGAAAAAAATATATTGCTAAACAAATTTTGAAAAAGTATTTAAATTTTTAAATACTCTAGAATAAAATATGTTCAAACTGCATATCTGATAGAGGATGCATTATATATGTAAATATATAAAATATGTTTTTTATAGTAAAACATAGCAGTAAAAAAAAATCCAATTAGAAAATTCGCAAAAATCATAGATATTTCACTAAAAAGAATATACAGATGACAAACACATGAGAAGACACTCAGCATCATTAACCATTAAGAAAATTCAATTGAACCCATGAAAGACACCACTATGTGACTATTACAACAGGAAGCCTTAGAAATACTGACAATACCAAAAGCTGATGAGGACGGAAAAAAAAAAAAAAGGCAACTGGATCATGCATGTTTTTGGTGTTACTGACAAGTGACACAGCCACTCTAGAAATTGATTTGGCATTTTCTTATAAAGTTAAATGTACACATATCATATTACCCAGTAATCTCACTACTAGGGATCTATCTTAGAGAAATGAAAACTGATTTTAAATAAAAACCTGCACAAGAATGTTTATCAAATTTCTATTTATAATTTCCCTAAGCTGAAACAACCCAAATGCCCTTTAACAACTGAATTAATGAAAAAATTCTGGTACATCTAGGAAATAGGATACTACTCAGAGAATGAAAATGAATGAATTTATGGTCCACACAATAACTCGGATGAATTTCAGGTGCATTATGTTAAGTGAATAAAACCAGTCTTCAAAAGTTTCATGCTATGTGACTCAATATGTGTGACATTTCCTAAGAGACTGAACTATAGAGATGGAGATCAGATCATTTACTGCCATGGACTGGGGCTAGGCAGATGGTGTGCCTATAGAAGAGTAGCATGAGGACTTTCTTCGGCTGAAAAAATTGTTCTGTATCCTGATTATGGTGATGGGTACACAAATCTATTCCTGTAACAAAGTTTATAAGACTGCATATCAGAATAAGACAGTAAATTCTACTGTTAGTTAATCAAAGGATACTCTACAGGATCGTAGAAGGCATTGAGTTTGATCCCTTCATTCAATGCATGATCAAAATTAGACCTAGATTTTATATATCAGTTGCCTAAAATTATGCAATCATGTATTAGTAAGACTGAGAGTCCATTTAGAGTTCTGATTGATCATAAATGCTGGAACAAGCCTCAGGCTTCCTGACACTGGATCAAATTGTTTTCTCTGTACGATATTACTTTAGGTAATGAAAAACAGTGGTCAATTATCTATTAAATAATTCTTTTAAAAAGCTTGTTGTAAATGCTATGTCCTCAGATCATCTTTAAGTTAGAAGATAAAATTACCTTGAGTAACATTTGTCTTCTACCTTTGTGTCTCAACTATACTACTAGATTTTTCAACTTGCTTCTTATCAATGACCTGTGAAAAAAGATGAGTATTTCTATGAAGTTCTGATTGATCATAAGTGCTGGAACGATTTAGAGGAAGTAGAAGAATGAGGCAACTAGAAATACCTCAACATCTCTAGAATTTGCCAAACACTGAATCAAAGCATCATGAGGGAAGAAATCACTTGCTTCCTACCCATTATTTGAGTCATCTCCTGCTCACTCAGCCACTTCAAAAAAGGAATTACAACAACTAGAGCCACAGAACAGTTGGAAGTCACAGTTTATCTTTGGCTAGTTAAAAATCAATTGTAGTGAAAAAGATACAAGAACAAATAGAAAGTGCTAGCCTGGCCAAATAGCCACAACCAATAATTATTTAAAATATTGTTGTCAAGGAAAGAAACAAAATACAAGATGGAGAGAAAGAACAGTTAAAAATCAGAAACATAGAAAAAAGAATGAACAATGAAAAGATTTAATTATAGCTCCATATCAAATATCCTGGCAGGCCTCCAGGGAAGAGAAAGAAAAATAAGATACTGTATGTGTTAAGAAGGGCTTGAATTTGGGAAAATATCAGATCTTAACAGAAAGTGTACCTAAACTATTTTATCAAATTATTTTACCGGCCTAAAAATAAAAAATATTCAGCAAGCTAAATTAGTCAATTAATTATACTATGGATAAGCTAAACTTGGACTCCTCATTTGATTGTCTACTGATATTCACATAAAACTTGAAGAGCAATAGTAGGTAGAAAAATTATTTTTTATTTTTCATATAGGTCATATTTTCAAAATTCATATTTCATATTTATAAATTAATGCCTACTATAGTCAATGTGTTTGCCTGTGGTTTCAAGTCCATCTACCTAAGTGTATTATCTAACAGAGTTTAGTTTAAAAAGAAAAGGAAAACAAGGTAGAATGCAAGCTCCATGAGCTTAGGAATATTTCTTTTGTTCACTCATGGGACCCACATATCCAAAACAGTGCCTTGCACATAATATGTGTTTAAAAATAATTGATAAATATATATTTGGTGAACAACAAATGTACATGTGTGGCACAACTAAGAATACTCAAAAAAAAAAAAAAAGAATACTATATCTTACATATCACTTCCCTTTTTGGTAATATGTAGCATTAAGCTTTCCTTATACAAATAACTGAAAATGGTGCATAAACATTTTTAAATATTTAGAAAATTATTTTACAGTCTATGTAATAACGAGTTATTAAATCAACATTTAGTTGAAGGAAGAAATGTAAAAGTCTAAGCAGAAAACCGAAGCCTACTTTGCCTTGTAAGCATTCTCAATGCATACTAAGATCTTAAATTTGATGACATACAGGGGTACAAACGGCTGCAAAGTTAAGAAAAAGTAATAGGAAACTCTCCCTAAGTAAGGCTTGATAGAACTCTCATGTTAGAGTGAATTAGAAGTCAACTCATACTCACCCATGTGATGGGCTTGCATAATTTATGAATGACATAAATTGACACACTAAAGAACTCCATTAAACTCAAGCAGGAGAAAAGAGAGACAAAAGAGGGAGAGAGAGAGAGAAAGAGAGGAAGAAAGAGACAGGGAAGGAGAAGGAAAGGAAGGGAAAAAAAGGAAGAATATTTTACCTAGACACATCACAGAGAAAGTGCCAGATAATAAAGACAAATAGATGTAGAAATCAAGACAGTAAATAAAAAATAATTTTCATGAACATTAACAAAGTACAGCAATATATAAAACCAATACTACATTGTTATTAAATTGGCTTAATTTCAGAAGTACAAATGGTACACATCATTAACAGATAAGAGATCTGAGTTACAGAAAGTTTAAGTACTTGCTGCACATTATACAAAAGTAAGTAATAAAGCTTGGATGTGATATATACCTCTCCTGCATAGAGCTCTGTACTAGAACTGTACCACTTTGAGGAGGTAGGGTTCTCTCTCTGTAACTCATCTTCCTGATGAGTAAATGTCAGATATTAATACTTATCTCTGGGATTATTTTAGACAAATAATATTAATGAAGCACGTCACACATTACTGACCAACACAACAAGCGGTAAATAGACAAGCACTTGAGTTACACAGAATTACTGGCCCAGCCCATGACACTAATTCCTCACATTTGCCTTGTAGTTGAAATTCAACCCTAACACACATGATATGTCATTACTGAAAAAAGATACATCATTTTGTATTCAAGTGTATGACAGTCATAGTTATCTTAAAGTTTTAAAACATGTCCCCTTTCAATTCACATAATACTTTATATTGCTGCTTTGATGCTCACTGATTCCCACTTTATATTTGTAACTATATATCAAGATATTTAGTTTTCTTTTTGAATTTTTAAGCCTATTAACATTCCAAGAGTGTGCTGGAAGTCTGATCAATCTTGGAATTTCCAATGATTCATAATGATAATGTACAAAATAAGTACAGAATATCTATGGAAAATCATGAAAATATCAGATATTAATACTTATCTCTGGGATTATTTTAGACAAATAATGAAGCACGTCACACATTACTGACCAACATAACAAGTGATGGGCTAAATAAATGAATCAATCAGGACTAGTGCTATAAGAAAATCAAGATTGGGCCTTGAACTTGTATTTTTAAACTTTAGACAGAAAACTAGTATTTCCTGTCTTTTTCAGAGCCGTTATGCCAATATTTCAATGAAGAGAATGTAGGGGATTGAAATTCCAGCCATAGCAGGTAGTCTATAAACAGGTTCCCAGAAAATCATTGAAGTATCTCACAGTCTTATATCATCCTAAAGTGATATATGTTGATGTGTGTCTTTATATAGCCTATGATATTAATGGCCTATTTTTGTATGATTAAAGGAAGAAAGTTACAAAATGTTTTGAATATGGAAGAATAACCCAAGTGGAAACTATCCTTTAGCTTAAATCAAATGGATTGGAGTTCCCTAAGCTTTTTACATTCATTAAAAAAATGCCTAACTGCTGTCTTTAAAGCAATGTTGCACCTGCTAATGTCACACTGAATACCATATGCATATACAAGCTCTCTCTTTAGAGTTCTCTTCTAAAAATGGTGATATTCCACCCTAGAGATAGAAAATGCAAGGAAAAAAGCACCAAGAATAAGATATTTTCCTTATTTAAAAGCAGATGTGCTTTTCAAAGACGGTTTCTCTCTCATCATGCCTATGGCTATGCAATTAAATAAGATCTCGGATGTGTTAATGGGAGGAGAGCTTACACATTGCGAGCACCAAAAATGTCTTGAGTAACTAGTTAATCTTAGAGAAATACAGGCATAGGCTTCAGTAATCTTTCTATAGAAAGCTAGAGAACTGACCTCCAGGACTTGGCAATGAAGTCAAACTCTGAGGATGCAACTAAAGTATCAATATGTAATAAAAAACTTTAATATGCAGAAGCAATACAGCCTACTGAAAGTTTGTACTGTTTGCATGAGACTGAGAAAACCTCAGACATAACCACGTCCAAATAAAGTTTTATAAGCCTCCAATCAGCAAACCAAGATAGTCTTTGCTTTGAAGCACTAGAGAGCCTGAAGTTATAAACATTTACCATCAATAATCAATGCTACAAATAATTATTTGAAGAGTTTTATTATTCATCTCTTGTGAGTGAATCTATTTCAAAGAAGTTAGGGCACAGGAAAGCAAGAGCTACTCTACGAAATATTTGCACGTAGAATGAGGGGAAATTCATTTAAAAATTATTCAAACTTTCAAGTTCCAAACATCGCAGTAGAGATGAATAGAAAATAAGCCAGTATACAATTAAATTAATCAAATATAACTGCAGGTAATAGAAGAAAACAAAGAAGAGAAAAAGAATGGGGGCAGAAGCTACAAACAAAAATAGCAAAATTTTCTGGGATATATTGTCTTAGAACTAGAAATATTTTATTTCCTTTCAAAAACAGGCCTTCATTTTTACATTCATTTTGATTTTATCTCTTTATAATGCCATCATTACTACCTTCATCAATATTGTCTACATGGTTATAATTTTATCATTATTAGCATTCATATTATTCCTACTTAATGCCTAAAACTTATAACAATACTGGAGATAAAAACAAAACCTTTAAAAATACATGAGGAAAAAATATAAAATAAAAGTGATAGGGACAGGGGCAGAGAAATTCTTGGCAGACGGGGGCAAGTCCCTGGAAAAGCGCCACCCTCAAGCTGAAAAGCCTGAGACCACAGCCCAAAGTGAGCATTTCTATACCTGTTTCCCAAATCATATGCTGCCTTTTCATAAACTACCCATGGCCCGCCTCGCCCCATCTTGTGGATATAAAGACCTCAGACTCAGCTAGCAGAGAGGAGAAGCAGCTGCATGTCAGAGACTACAGCTGGAGCTCAGAGAGAAGCTGCTTGACTTCAGAGTAACAGCTTGACGGCAACCTCAGAGAGGAATTCGGCCAGATGGGCGGACTTCAGGGGGAGATTACTTTCCTGTCCCATCCCTTTTTAGTCCCCCTTCCCACTGAGAGTCATTTCCATCAGCATTAAAATCTCCCGCATTTACCATTCTTCAGTTCATTCATGTGACCTTGTTTTTCATGGATGCCCGACAAGAGCTCAGAAGTCACGAGTGCAGACACAAAAGGGCCCACTGAGCTTTTAACATTTAAGGTGTACATGGAAGGCAGAGCTGAAAGAGTACTGTAACTCTCCCTCTAGGGCTTCAGGGGTCCTGGGCATCCCCTACAAGATGCTGCCACAGAGTCCGCATGGAGTTTCCTCCTGCTGGTGCCCAAAAGTGCTCACCCCAGCTTCCGCACCAACTCATCTCTGTGCACCCTCCTTGGCGGGGTGAAATGCAGTGGGTTCTAGAGTGGAGTTTGCCCCTAACAGTGTGGAAGCATCTGGCTAGTTCCAGCACTCCTGCACTCCAATTCCCACCTCGTTCACCTGTGCACTCCCTCTGAGTTCAGAGCTGTGAGCTGAGTAAATGAGGCATCCCGTTGTGAGTTCTGTGAAGGGGTCAGGGAAATATCCTGCCTCAAAAGTACATGAGGACATTAAGAGAGTTGTAAATTTGAAATAAACTGGCTAGAAGAATAAAAAATGTATAGAGAGTATAAATTTTGATAGAATACTAAACCAATACCATTCTGCAGCGAGCTGAGCTTCCAAAGAATGCTAACAGTGAAAATACGATCAGTGGTGGGATAGGAGGAGCTGAAAGTTCCCTGAAAACAAATGGTTCAGTAGGAATATTACCAAATATTTTGCTTAAAATAAAAATATTGAGGTTTATACTTGTTATGTCTTTATGGGTTTACATTTTATCAATGTAAGATGAACATTTTGCCCCATCTAAAATGTTTTATATTAAATTTTATTGTTATGACTTTAAGATTAATAAGTAGGCATCTTTGTTTTCCTTTGAGATTTATTGAAAAAGTATTTTATGCACTGTTCCCAGGATAATATATATTATGTGCTTTTCCAAACTACCTTGCATAATTTTTATAATGATTCAGAAATCTAGCCCTTTTACCATATTATACTAATATACTTATTCTTATGACTTTTATATTTCCTTGCATTTCTTTGACTTTTTTTGCTTTATTTTTCCACTTCTTCAAGTAATAAAGTAAAATTTTAAAATAAATTTTTATTCTTTTGTAGTAACTTCAAAAATTTCTGAAGGTATATTACAATTTATTTTTCTCTAGTTTTCAGAATCTAGAATCTCCTTTTGTGACCACTGAGGAAATTAACACAAATTATTTTTGATCCTTTATAAATAGTAACAATACAATCAGTATTAATTGTAGAATTGGATATATATCACTAACTGGCATGTCTTCACCTGCTATGAGATGGAAATCATGTATTTCTATTATTTCTTAATTTTCTTCTCCTACACCATTTTATATAGGAATGTATTGGCTTTTGTTCACTTTAACATTTAGTCCATGGATTACAGAATATCTATGGAAAATCATGAAAAACAAAGCAAGAGGAAAGTATACCACTTAGAGAGCTCGGAATTTGATATGCAAAGATTGAAGAGACATAGGGTTTTTCTTTGGGGAAAAGAGTTACATATATTTTTTAATATAAGTCACAAATAAAGTTGTGAGGGTTTTTGGCCCTCCTCCCTTTTTATGATAATGTACAGCCAAAAAGGGGACACTGAAAGATATTTGCCAATATCTAGTCATCCAGCAACAGAACCACTGAACCTCTCTCCTACTTTTGGAGCACCTCCCATCTTATGAGGCAGAAGTCTTATCATAAACGCTAAAAACTCCAAATCCTTTGAACTGAAAGCATGGTTGTAAATTCCATTAATTATATAAACCTCCTGTAGATTTGTATTGAATCAATAGAGATCATAGAGAATTTAGTCCAATGGAGGTAGCAGAAGTGAGGAAATAGCATCAATTTCCAGAGAGAACCATCAAATAGGTTGCAGATCTAGCAAGAGTATTCAATAAAGAGTGTCAGCTTCATTGTGAGAGAGGAGGAACTGTAGGATCTGCTCTTTGCAACAATACACTAATGTGTTACCTGAACAATATGCTCGGTGCTTTTCAAAACACAGGCTAAAACAAATGATGAACAAATGAAAAATAATTAAACAGGAGTAAAGGTTAAAAATATAGGAAGTTATAAAATGCAAAAATATTTTATGCATAAAAATTTTTCCAATTTTAACAACAATATAAATGAGTTAATTTATAGCATTAAAAGGCAGAGACTATCTGATAGATTAAATTAAATCAACATGGCACATGTATACATATGTAACAAACCTGCACATTGTGCACATGTACCCTAAAACCTAAAGTATAATAATTAAAAAAAAGAATGAAAAAAAAACAAAGCAGAATAAATGCACAAAAAGTCAATTATATCTGTTAAAATATAATTAAAACAAGAATGGAAAATGCATTTTTTACATTATAATGTTCTTAAGGTAATGTATTATTTTAACCAATTTCTCTCTCACCTACCTACAGTAATTTGATTTTTGCAAGAAATACAGGACACCTATTCTGCAGTAAGACAGCACTATTATTATCTTAGCATCAGTATAATGGATGGGTTTTTATTCTGTTACATGAAAAGATATCAATATCTATGAAACATAAATAAAAATGATACCGACCTAAGTTCAAGCAGTGGAAATGTATTGCTCCATCTGCCGAGCGAATAACAATGGCTCCTTTAGTTTTCCAGGTTTTTGAAATACAGGAGACAAATCCCTTGACAGCTCAAGAATGAAATAATAGGTACCAAAGGCTTTTCTTTCTCTTATTTATTTCCTCCAATAAAGTGGCCAATCTGGCACAGCAAATGAAATGCTGAATTTAACAAGCAACTTCACGTGCAATAAATTATTGTCATTTTTCGAAGTCTATTTGAATTCCAGTCTGGGCAAACATGTCTTTTAATTTTAACACACACATTATTTCACACTCTGTTCTAAGACTTTGCAATTAACTCATTTAATGCTTACAATAAATCACTCTAGCAGGTAGACAGTACTTTTTCTTTGCATTTACAAATAAGAAAATGGAGGTATAGAAAATTAAAAAAAAATTGTCCTAGAAAATGCAAATAGTAAGTGGTAGGCTTAAAATTTGAATTAGTGTGTCTGTTTCCCTTAACTAAGCTCTTAATGCCACCAAGATGCCTCTGTGTATCATGAGGATGTCTCCAAAATTGGTCAAGTCCTAAATATTGCATTAATGTCTTTGATTTACTCAGAATGTGAGAAAACTTTGGATTTTCTATGAAGAGAGGACTTCATGGACTTCAATTTGACACTTCTTATCACAATATTTTATATTTCATTACTCATAGAAATCAATGTAATACAGTTTCCAACTTTATCTCTTCCCGCTATACCACAGGAGCTGTTTAATAAAACATCAGGTTTTTTTTTTTTTTAGGTTCTTTGAGCCATCAAAAGCATCCAATAGTTTTCCCTTACAATATAGTACTCTATATTTTCAAACTCACTTTCTAATTTCCATATTAGAAAAAAATTCCCAACAAAAATTGTCATAAATTAGAAAGCCATTGAATCAAATTTTATGTTATCTTAACCTATAAGAAATAACAGATTTTTTTTTCTCCCAGATCTCTTAACATATATTGAGCCAAGGATTTTGAACTTTTATTTAACTTCACAGTGTAATTAGAAGCCACAAGCCATTCCACCTTCTTTCAGTTCTTCATGCTCATCATACTGTTTGGTGCCAATGGCTACTGGATGCCTCAAAGCTTTGCCTTCACTAGGAGTTTTATGATTCTTGATCAAATGCACTAATTTTATTACCATTCTGCCTCTAAACACGGTGGGCTGCTTGAGTAACATCTTTTTGTACTATTAGCTACAATCTTACTGAAAGATTTCCAGTTTCTTTTGCCTCAATGTGGCACCAAATACTATATCAGTTTTAATAGTTGCCACAACACTACACACTCTGGTTAGTTTAAGAATACAGATAATTTGTTGAAGGATATCCCAGAAATCTCTGGTACAGTCAGGAGTTCAGATTCAAAAGCTGATTTCGTGAGCACACAACTGTTGTTTACACACAATACAATACATCAACGTGTCCAGAAGCTTTGCAACTGCTGCCTTTAAAAGGCCTCCAGTGTTACAACATCTAAAGAGTGAGACTTTTCAGTGCTTTATTTTTCAAGTTGCCTATTTCTTAATTAAAATATCACCGACTCTATTTGCTTGGCAGTTTCGAAATCACGTTTCCAGTCTCCAGAATAAAGGGAAAAGTGGAGAGTAAATATCAACTTTCCCATTAGAAAAGAAGAACTTACAAGGCTTTCTCCAAACATAAATGGCTGCTCAAAGGATTCTGCGTCACCACAAAAATAATAATAATAAAAATGTGTAAGCTTTCTCACTCCTTGAATGTCAAAAAACATTAATTTTATTTTCTTATTTGAATTATGCATGGATTAGACATAAATTTATTACTTTTCCTTAGACATGTATTTTCAAGTATTGATTATTACAAATTACAGTCTGAAATTAATGTGCTTCTTGTGCTTATCATACAAAACATTATTTGTTTTGTTTTGACAATTTTCCAACATGTCCTCTTCATTACTGATGTCTTGAAAATTCATTAGAATACAAGACTTATTTATTGTGTTAATATTTTTCATTGTTTCTTCTCAGCTATCAGTTGGCCTTTTCAATCTGGATGGTACAAAACTTCAGCTTAGAAAAATAATATTCTTATAATCAACTCTCTCTTTTTAACTACTCAAGTTTTAAAAGAATATTATTTTTAACAACTCCCATTGTTTCACTTAATGTCTTGCCATATATGCTTTTTATTAAAACCTAGAGGTTTTCTGTTGAGGTGATGTAGCAAAACCTCTCTTGTCAAGATCCTGAATGAACTCCAAAAGAACAAGGATATCTTGTGTCTTTTTTTCTACAGTATATCACATGATCACATCCTCAATGATAATCTTGTTTTTCTGTTTGGCTTTACACTCCATCTTCTTGATTCTTCTGTCTTTCAGATTATTCCACTGCCTATTTTGTTAGCTCTTTTCCTTTCCCTTAAAACTTAAACATGACTATGTTACAAGTCCCTTTGGTCAACTTTTCATCCACTTTGTTTTATTTTATTGAGATATCTGATTTTCTCTGATTAGATTATTTTAATCTTTGTAGACAAATTATAAATCTGTACTTCGAAATCTGTGTAGTCTTGAGAGCTTCAGTTACATATATTACTATATGCTATACTTTTCTATCTAGATATCCTTTTTCAAATTCAATATACATAAAATCCAATCTACTTATATAATTTCCTACAAGAAAAAAATCAAATAAAAAATAACTAGATCCTTCTAGGGATCCACCTTGCAGTAATGAGACCCAAAAATTCAGAACTGAGTTTCTTATTAACTTTTTCATAACCAAGGTGAGCTGATCCAGGAATAAAGAAATAGGATGGAGGAGGCCTTGTTATTTGCATTGTCATGATTTTTATCTCAATGCGTTCAGATGCCCTGGTATCCAATAATGAATGCTTTCATCAGGAAACATTGTTACGCTTGACTGTAAACTGGAAGCTGAGACTGACTGATGGCCATATTAAGCTCATCTTGCCAATGAAACAAAATGCAGAAAAACAATTACTATATTTGCTTAGGAGACTGTTAAAATTACCATGGAGAAATTGGGATGCTGCAACACAATAGGAACAAGGAGAAATATCTTTGGAATTCCAGGGTTCACTGGGGCTTTTTTTTTTTTTTTTTGAGACAGAGTCTCGCTCTGTTGCTCAGGCTGGAGTGCAGTGGTGCGATCTCGGCTCACTGCAACCTGCGCCTCCCAGGTTCAAGATTCTCCTGCCTCAGCTTCCCAAGTAGCTGGGGACTACAGGTGTTTGCCACCACACCCGGCTAATTTTTTGTATTTTTAGTAGAAATGGGGTTTTATCTTGTTAGCCAGGGTCTCGATCTCCTGACCTCGTGATCTGCCTGCCTTGGCCTCTCAAAGTGCTAGGATTATAGGAGTGAGCCACCATGACCAGCCCACTGGAGCGCCTCTTATACCTTCTTGCCCAACAATTCTAATCAATAGAATATTATGGCAACTGAATAAACACAACACCCATAAGAATTTAGATCATGCTAGAATGAAGATCTTTTTAATCCACTAAGTAAAATCTAGCCAATCTAGCCAAGGTGCTAGCAGAAGGTAAAGGTAACAACAAATGTATAATTGAAGAAGGAACCATGATTACCAACGTAGTCCTCAAAACTTGCCACAGGGAGGGACTATAGTGCTATATTTTATTGCATATAATTGTGTTATTTTATCTTATTTTCCCCTCCTACCTTATATTAAGCGTCCTAACAATTTGGTTTCCTGTTGTCATTTGTCATTACTCTGCGATAATATAGATGGATAAGACTTTAAATATTTTCTCTTCCCAGTAGATAATATTCTAGTAAGATTAAGTACAAAAGTGGATGTTAGGGGGTAAATGGAATGGATGATGTGAGATATCGTCTCTTTGCTCTTCAGATCTGCTTTCTACACATTTCTTCATGCTTCATTACACAGTAGGCTGATCTATAGGTACTGATTTAATAGGTTCCCTCTTCTGACTTCCAGTTTGGATGCCATTGGAAAAATGCAGGAGATTACAGGAGAGAAAAGAGTAAACTCATATTATTTAACACTCTAATGGTGAACACTTTATGATGAATTTTTTTCAACAGAAAGCCACTTTTAAATTGGGGAAAATTATCTCTTTTGCTAAGTCCGGATTTAGGAATGGAAGAGCTTTCCTGCTTCAAATTTATGTTTCCTGCACTATACTGTAACAATATCCTATATCTTTCTTGTTTCTTTATAATTAGTTGTAATTTAAATAAACCCACCTGGTCTTTCCCCCAATTTTAATATCCTAAAATAAACGAAGCATTTCCTCTTATAACCCTAAAAAATAAATTATCCATTCCTCAATGCCAGAAGTAAACACCAACATGAAGATTGTATGAATCCTTTCCAACCATGTTTTATATTTTTTCTACCTATGTTCATGCATTTAAATGTTTTGTATTATGTAAAGTGTGCTTTTATTTTAAAAAATTACAAATCGTAAAGTTATACTTTCACAATTGCCAGGTTTCATTTGAAAATAGTTCCTAGTTTATCAAGTATCATAAAAATAGAAACAAACATTAATGGTAGCAAATAGAAAACAGTAACAAATATGATAGATATTCATCCATTTCTATCAATAATCACGTTTAATTTCAATTGCCTAAATGTACCAAATAAAAGATAAGAGATTTTCAGAGTGGATAAAAAATGACACCCAACTATATGTTGTCTACAACAACCCACTCCATATATAAACATATATAAACAGACATATACAGTAAAGGTAAGTAAATGAAGAAATGCATAGCATACTAACACTAATCACAATAATGTGGAAATAGCTATATTAAGCAAGAAAAGTTATCAGGGGTAAAGAGGGGCATTGCCTTCTGAAGAAGGGGTCAATTCTCTAAGAAGGCATAATAATACTTAATTTATATGTACCTGAAAATAGAGCATCGAAATACATGAGGAAAAAAATGAAAAAAATTGCAAGAAGTAAATAAATCCACTATGATAGTTAGAGACTTCAACATCCTTCTATTAGAAATAGAACAGCAGTTAGAAAATTAATAAGGACACAGTTGAACTCAATGATATCAATCAATTCAACAGAATTGGTCACTAGAGATTACTTCATCCAACAACAGCAGAATACACATTATCAAATTCATGTGGAATATTCACCAAGGTAGACTACATTCTGAGACATAAAACACACCTTAACAAATTTTAAAAGGATAGAAATCAGAGCCTCGAGTGGTGGGGATGTCTGCAGTCCCAGCTACTTGGGTATCTGAGGCAGGAGAATACTTTGAGCCCAGGTGTTAGAGGCTTCAGTGAGCTATGATTACACCACTGCATTGCACCCAGGGTGACAGAGTAATACCCAATCTCAAAATAAAATAGTAAAATAAATCATACCATATACATTAGTCCATTTTCACACTGCTGATAAGACATACCCGAGACTGGGAAGAAAAAGAGGTTTAATTGGACTTACAGTTCCACATGGCTGGAGAGGCTTCAGAATCATGGTGAGAGGTGAAAGGTACTTCTTACATGGCATCAGCAAGAGAAAAATGAGGAAGAAGCAAAAGCAGAAACCCTTGATAAAACCATCAGATCTCATGAGATTTATTCACTATCATGAGAATAGCATGGGAAAGACCAGCCCCCATGATTCAATAGCCTCCCCCTAGGTCCCTCCCACAATATATGGAAATTCTGGGAGATAAAATTCAAGTTGAGATTTGGGTGAGGACACAGCCAAACCACATCATTCCATCCCTAGCCCCTCCAAATCTCATGTCCTCACATTTCAAAACCAATCATGCCTTCTCAACAGTCCCCCAAAGTCTTAACTCATTTCAGCATTAACCTGAAAGTCCACAGTCCAAAGCCTTCTCTGAGACAAAGCAAGTCCCTTCTGCCTATGAGCCTGTAAGACCAAAAACAAACTAGTTACTTCCTAAATACAATGGGCAGTACAGGTATTGGGTAAATACAGCCATTCCAAATGGGAGAAATTGATCAAAACAAAGGGGTCACAGGGCCCACACGAGTCCAAAATCCAGCGGGGTAGTCAAATTTTAAAGCTCCAAAATTATCTCCTTTGACTTCAGGTCTCACAACCAGGTCATACTAATGCAAGAGGTGGGTTCCCATGGTCTTGGGACTCTGTGTGGGGGCTCCAACCCCAGTTTTCACTTTTGCACTGCCTTGGCAGAGGTTCTCCATGAGCCCCCATGCCTCCCACCCCACCTCGCCACACCAAACTTTTGCCTGGGCATCCATTTGTTTCCATACCACTTCTGAAATCTAGGCAGAGGTTCCCAAACCTCAATTCTTGACTTCTGTGAACATGCAGGCTCAACACCACATAGAAGCTGCCAAGGCTTGGAGCTTCCACCCTCTGAGGCCACGACCCAAGCTCTACATTGGCCCCTTTCAGCCATGGCTAGAGCAGCTGGGACACAGGTTACCTAGTCCCTAGGCTGCACACAACACAGGGACCCTGGACACAGCCCATGAAACCACTTTTTCCTCCTGGGCCTCTGGGCCTGTGATAGGAGGGGCTGCTGTCAAGGTCTCTGGCATGGCCTGGAGACATTTTTCCCATGGTCTTGGGGATTAACATTACTCTCCTTGGTACTTAAGCTAATTTCTGCACCTGGCTTGAATAATTCCCCAGAAAATGAGTTTTTCTTTTCTACTGCACTGTCAGGCTGCAAATTTTCTGAACTTTTATGTTCTGTTTCCCTCATAAAACTGAATGCCTTTAGCAGCACCCAAGTCACCTCTTGAATGCTTTCCTGCTTAGAAATTTCTTCCGTCAAAAACCTTTAATCGTCTCTCTCAAGTTCAAATTTCCACAAATTTCTAAGGCCAGGGCAAAGTGTGCCAGTCTCTTTGCTAAAACATAACAAGAGTCACCATTACTCCAGTTCCCAACAATTTCCTTATCTCCATCTGAGATCACCTCAGCCTGGATTTTATTGTCCATATCGCTATCAGTGTTTTGGGAAAAGCCATTCAACAAGTTTCTATGAAGTTCCAAACTGTCCCAGATTTTGCTGTCTTTTTCTGAGCCCTTCAAACTGTTCCACCCTCTGCCTGTTACCTAGTTTCAAAGTCGCTTCCACATTTTCAGGTATCTTTTCAGACACACCCCACTCCTAGTACCAATTTACTGTATTAGTCTGTTTTCACACTGCTGAGAAAGACATACTCAAGACTGAGAAGAAAAAGAGGTTTAGTTGGACTTACAGTTCCTCATGGCCGGGGAGGCCTCAGAATCATGGATGGAGGCAAAAAGCACTTCTTTCATGGCAGCAGCAAGAGAAAACTGCAAAAGCAAGAACCCCTGATAAAACCATCAGATCTTGTGAGACTTATTCTCTATCACAGCAATAACATGAGAAAGACTGGCCCCCATGATTCAATTACCTCCCCCTGGGTCCCTCCCACAACATGTGCGAATTTTAGGAGATACAATTCAAGTTGAGATTTGGGTGAGGACAAACCCAAACCATATGACCATGGATGCATTCATACCACAATGAATTAAAATTAGAAATCAGTGATAGAAAGACAACTGAAAAATTCCCACATACATGAAGAATGAATAACATACTTCAAGATAAAACATGGGTCAAGAAATAATATCAAATTTAAACATATTTTAAACTTAATAAAAATATAGTTTATGAAAGTTTATAGAATGCAGTGAAAGCAGGGCTGAGAAATTTATGAGATTGAATGGACATATATTTTTGTTGTTGTTGTTGTTGTTGTATTTTATTTTTGTTTTTGTTTTGAGACAGACTCTTGCTCTGTGGCCCAGGCTGGAGTGTAATGGTGCAATCTCAGCTCACTGCAACCTCATCCTCCCGGGTTCAAGCAATTTTCCTGCCTCAGGCTCCTGAGTAGCTGGGATTACAGGCACACACCACCACATCTGGTTATTTTTTGTATTTTTAGTAGAGATGAGGTTTCACCATGTTGGCCAAGCTGGTCTTGAACACCTGACCTCAGGTGATCCACCTGCCTTGGCCTCCCAAAGTGCTGGGATTACAGGCATGAGCCACCATGCCCAGCAAAATGGATATATTTGAATAGAAGAAAGGTCTAAAATAAATAATATAAGATTCTACTTTAGGAAACTAAAAAAAGAACAAATTAAATTTAAAATAAGCAGAAAAAAAGAAATAATAAAAGTTGGAACAGAAATTAATGAAAAGCAAAACAGAAAATCAACAGAAAAAATGAAACTAATAGCTGATTCTTTGAAAAATCAATAAAATTCACACAAATTTGATAACCTAGATAAAATGGATCAGTTTCTCGACATTTGGGAAAAGGCAAAATTACGGAGACTGAAAAAAGATCAGTGGAGGAGGAATAGATGAATAAATAGGAGGAGGACAATATTTTGTAGGCAAAGTACATACTCAATATGACAATATAATGGGGATATATATCATTATACATTTTTCAAACCCATAGAAATACAACAACAGAATGGATCCTAATATAAACTGCGAACTGTGGGTGATAATGCTGTGTTAGTGCATGTTTATTAATTTTAAGAAATATACTACTTTGGTGGAAGATGTTTATAATTGTTGAGGCTATACATGTGTAAGGGCAGTGGGTATATGGAAAATCTCTGTATCTTCTCCTAAATTTAAAGAGAAGTATAACTTCTCTTTAAAAAGTCTTTAAAAGCCAATTGAGACATTTAAATTAAGTTTTTAAAAAAATTCAGGCAAGAATAAACAAGTGGAAAAATAAGAAGGAACATACAGAAAACAAATAAAATGTCAGACAAATTCTACCACATACAATTTACATTAAATGACAGTGGACCAAATTTTCCTATTAAAACATAGAGATTGACAGAATAGATAAAACACAGAAGCCAAAAGTAGACTCTTGAAAAGGTTAACAAAACTGATAAAACTCGAATTAAATAGAAAGAGATCACAAACTACCAATATCAGTTATGAAATACCCAGTTCTTACCAACATCAAAAATGTAAGAGAATATAATGAACATCTGCCAACAAATTTGACAATTTAAAAAAATTAAGAATTTTTCCTCAAAATTTTTCCAAATATGTCAGAAAATAAAGCAAAAATCTACATAGTAATATATCTATTAAACGGTTTAAAATGAAAATCAAGAACCTTTACATAATACTCCGGGTCAAGATGGTTTTACAGCAAAATTATGTCAAATATTTAAATAAAAATAAAAGCAATTCTCCACACCTCTTTCTGAAAGTAGAAGAGAAGGAACAGAACTAGATTTACCAAGGTAATCAAACATTATAAAGATATTACTGGATTAACAATTTCAAACTCTGGATGACGTTAACTCATCAGAATGAATTTACTTAGAGCTTCCCAACACACATTCAAAATTAGGTTTTCAGGTTGATTCTTATGATGCCACTCATATACCAAGTGGGGATTTGGTACAGCTTGTATCTGTGTCTGGACCCAAATGTCTGTTCAATTCTAATCCCCAATGTTAGAAGTGGGGCCCTGCCTACTGGAGTTATGAGAAGAGGACCACTGTCCTACAGGCCTGGGAACGGTAGAGCCACTGACAGCCTGCACCATGGACCTGAAAAGCTGCAGTCACTCAGAGTCATTCCTGGAGAGCAGCCTTGAGGACTGAACCCTGGAAAGCCACAGTGGCGGAGATGCCCAAGGCCTTCTGAGCCCATCCCTTACACCAGTGTTCCCTTTATGTGAGACATGGAATCAATGGAGATTATTCTGGAGCTTTAAGATTTAATGAGTGCCCTGCTGGGTTTAGGACTTGCGTAGAGACTGTATCCCCCTTCTTTTGGCTGATTTCTGATTTCTCCCTTTTGGAATGGGAGTATTTACCCAATGCCTGGACCTCCATGTGTCTTGGGAATAACTAACTTTTTTTTTTTTTTTTAATGTTACAGGTTCATAGGTGGAAGAGACCTGCATTGCCTCCAACGAGACTTTGGATTTTGGACATTTCAGTTAATGCTGGAGTGAGTTAAGATTTTGGGGACCGTTGGGAAGGCATGATTGTATTCTTCAGTTTGAGAAGGACATGAGATTTGGAAAGGGCTGGGGTGGAAGGATATGGTTTCAATCTGTGTCCCCACCCAATTTTTTTTCACCCAATTTTGTTTTTTTTTTTGAGACCAAGTCTCGCTCTGTCGCCCAGGCTGGAGCGCAGTGGTGCCATTTCAGCTCACTGCAAGCTCCACCTCCCAGGTTCACGCCATTCTCCTGCCTCAGCCTCCAGAATAACTGGGACTACAGGCACCCCCCACCACACCTGGCTAATATTTTGTATTTTTAGTAGAGACGGGGTTTCACCGTGTTAGCCAGGATGGTCTCGATCTCCTGACCTCGTGATCCACCTGCCTCGGCCTCCCATAGTGCTGGGATTACAGGCATGAGCCACCATGCCCAGCCCCCACCCAAATTTTATGTTCAATTGTAATCCCCATGTTGGAGATGGGGCCTGGTGGGAGGTGAATTAAATCACGGGGGCAGTTTCTCATGAATGGTTTAGCATCATCCCCCTGGCACTGTTCTCATAATAGTAACTGAATGAATTATGATGATATATAGTTGCTTAAAAGTGCGTAGCACCTCCCCCCTGTCTCTTTCTCTTGCTCTGGCCACATAAGATGTGCCTGTTTCCCTTTTCCCTTCTGCTACGATTGTAATTTTCCAGAGGCCTTCCCAAAAGCAGAAACTGCCATGCTTCCTGTGGAGCCTATAGAACCACAGGCCAATTAAGCCTCTTTTCTTCAAAAATTACCCAGTCTTAAGTATTTATTTATAGCAGTGGAAGAACTGACTAATACAGAGATGAAAAGTTTTATTACTCACATAATGAAGCATTCTATAGGAGTGCAGAGCAGTTGGTCCAAAAATGAATTGAGAGAGCCAGAAAAGCTGACTAGATTAGCTCATATGTTGGTACATTGATTATATTGGTTATGAAGTAGGTCTGGGATAATGTTTCCCAAGCATGGGTTTGGATTTGTGTGGCTTGAACTTTCTATCAACTACAAAGGAGGGAACACTGACATTCCTATCAGCTTGATGGGGGCCAGAAGACAAAGGAGGTGTGATGGGACTTGAATGCTATCAGGAGTCAAACATTAAACAACAATGACATTCTTCTGGTTTGCTTTTGTTTTTAATATTCTATTTTTTTGATGTAAGACTGCTTAACATAAAATGTATCCTTTTAATAGATTTTTTTTTTTTTTTTAAGACAGAGTCTTGCTCTGTTGCCCAGGCTGGAATGCAGTGATGCAATCTCGGCCCACTGCAGCCTCCGCCTCCCAGGTTCAAGTGATTCTCCTTCCTCAGCCGCCTAAGTAACTGGGACTACAGGCATGCACCACTGTACTCAGATACTTTTTTTTTGTATTTTTTGGTAGAGTTGGAGTTTCACCATGTTGGCCAGGCTGGTCACAAACTCCTGACCTCAAGTGATCCACCCACCTCAGCCTCCAAAATGCTGGGATTACAGGCATAAGCCACCATGCCAGGCCTTTTAATATATTTTTAAGTGTACAATATAATATTGATAACTTTAGGTATAATGTTGTACAGCAGATTTCTAAAACCTAATTATCTTGCATGATATAAAACTTTATACATATTGATTAGCAACTCTCCATTACCTTCTTCCATGCATCAACCATTATTCTGCTCTCTGGTTCTATGAGTTTATTTTAGATACCTCATATAAGTGGAGTTATGCAGTATTTGTTCTTCTGTGACTGGCTTATTTCAATTAGTATAATGACCTTAAGTTTCATCCATGTTGTTGCATATTGCAGGATTTCCTTCTTTTTCTTCTTTTTACTAGTTGAATGGATAAAAAAGTTTTATATATATATATATATATATAACATATATATATAAGTTTTATATATATATAACATATATATAACATATATATAAGTTATATATATATAAAACTTATATATATATAACATATATATAACTTATATAGAGAGAGAGATAAAATCATGTAATATATATTACATATGAAAGTATATAAATGTGTGTATTATATATTACATACGTGTAATATATAATACATATATTATAATGTAATATATATTACATGTATATGTAATATATAAATGTAATATATAATATGTATTATCTACATATATAATATATACTTATATATACTAATAATATACTTTCTTATATAATACTTTCTTATATAAAATGTATTATATAATACATATTACATATAATAGTATATTATATATACTGTATGTACTCATATATACTAATAGTATATTACATGTAATAATATATAATTATTTATATTATACATAATATATATAAAATATGTTATTTATATGTATATATTACATAATACATAATTTATATGTATTATATGACATATAATACATATAATTATTTATAATTTTAAATATATAATTAATTGTAAATATGTAATTATAATTGAAGACATATAGTTATTTATAATTTTATTTATCCCTTCATCCATTCATGGACAATTAGGTTGCGTTTATATCAGGCCTATTGCGAATGCTACAATGAATGTGGGTGTGCTAATATCTCTTTAATATCCTAATTTTAGCTTTTGTGGATAAATATCCAGAAGTAGGATTGCTGAATTTATAGTGATCTATTCTTAAGTTTTTGAGGAACTTCTGTACTGTTATTCACAGTGGCAGCATCATTTTGCTTTCCCAATAGTGTATAAGGTTTTCAGTGTTCCTGCATTCTTACCAGCTCTCGTTTCTTCTTGTTTTGAGAATAGCCATTTAAACAGGTGTGAAGTGTTACCTTATTGAGGTTTTTATTTGCATTTCTTCATTACTAGTGATGTTGAACACCTTTTTATATACCTGCTGATCACTGTATGTCTTCTTTTGTTTTTATTCAAGTGCTTTACTCATTTTCAACTGGTTGCTAAATTTTGTTTTTTTCATTTCTTTTTTTTTTGCTATTGAGCTCTGTGAGTTTCTTATATATTTTAGAAATTAAACTAGCCCTTTATTTGACATATGGTTTACAAATATTTTCTCCAATTCCATGAGTTGCATTTTTACTCTGTTGATTGTTTTCTTTGCTGTGTTTGATGCAGTAAACTTGCTTATTTTTGCTTTTGTCATCTTTTTTTTTGGTGTTACATATATTAAATAATTGCCAAGACCAACTTCTTGAGGGGCTTTCTCCTTAGTTTTTTATACGGTTTGGCTTTGTGTCCCCACCCAAATTTCCTCTTGAATTGTAATCCCATAATCCCCACATGTCCATAGGGACCCGGTGGGAGGTAACTGAATAATGAGGGTGGTTCCCCCGCCATGCTGTTCTCATGATAGTGAGTTCTCACAAGATCCATGGTTTTATAAGGGGCTTCTCCCTTCACTGGGCACTCATTCTATCCTGCCACCCTATGAAGAGGTGCCTTCCACCATGATTTTAAGTTTCCTGAGGCCTCCCCAGCCATGTGGAACTGTGATTTGATTAAACCTCTTTAATTTATAAATTACCCAGTCTCAGGTATGTCCTTATAGCAGTGTGAAAAAAGACTAATACAGTTTTCATTCAGGAGATTTATAGAGTTGAAGCTTATGTTTAAATCTAACTCATCTTGAGTTAATTTTTTTGTATGGTGTAGGATAAGGAAGCAATTTCATTCTTTTGCATGTGAATATTTAGTTTTCTCAACATCATTTGTTGAAGAGAGTCTTTCTTTCCCATTATGTCGTTTTGGCACCCTTGTGAAGTGGTATTTATCTCTGGGATGCAAGGATGTTTTAACAAGAGGAAATTAATTAGTGTGACAAACCACATTAAGAATGAAGGATACAAATCACATGATCATCTCAATAAATGGAGAAAAATAGTTAGATAAAATCCAATACCCTTTTGTAATAAAACTCTCAACAAACTAGGAAAAGCAGAAAATTTTCTCAACATAATAAAGCCCATATATAAAAAGCCCATAGCTAACATCATACTCAGTGAAAATCTAAAAGTTTTCCTTGATGAACAAGAGCAAACCACTTGTATCCAACATAGTTCTGGAAGTCTGAGCCAGAGCAATTAGGCAAGAAAAAGAAATAAAGGCATCCAAATTGGAATGAAAGATGTAAAATTGTTCCTGTTTACAGATGACATGATCTTATATGTAGAAAACCTTACAGATTCCACAAAAATATTCTTAGAATTAATAAATTCAGAAAAGTAGGACACAAAATCAACATGCAAAAATAAGTTAGGTAGGAAAATACAAATTAAAACCACAATGAGATACCACCTCACGTTTGTCAGAATGGCTATTATCAAAACGATGAAAAATAACAAGAGTTGGCCACGATGTGGAGAAAACAGGAATGCTGTACACTGTTGCTGGGAATGCAAATTAGTACAGCCATTATGAAAACTGTATGGATATTCCTCCAAAAACTAAAAGTAAAATTACCATATGATCCAGCAATCGTACTTCTTGATATTTACCCATGAGATTTGATATAAGTATGTTGAAAAAATGTCTGGACTCTTATGTTTATTGCAGCAGTATTCAAAATGGCAAGGTTATGAAACAAACTTGTGTGCATGAACAGATGAATGAATACAGAAAATACACATACACGATGAAATACTATTGAGTCTTAAAAAAAATTGTCATTTGCAACAACATGGATGGAATTGGAGACCATTATGCTAAGTGAAATCATAGCCAAAGGGTATAAAGCCTCAATTAAACAGAAATAATATTTTAAAAATTACTTTGAGATACATTGCACAGTGCGTTTTTGGTTTTTGTTTATTTGTTTGTTTGTTGAGACAGAGTCTCACTCTGTCACCCAAGCTGGAGTGCCGTGGCACAATCTCAGCTCACTGCAACCTCCACCTCCCGGGTTCAAGTGATTCTCCTGCCTCAGCCTCCCAAGAGGCTGGGACTACAGGCACCCACCAACATGCTGAACTAATTTTTGTATTTTTAGTAGAGACAGGGTTTTGTCATGCTGGCCAGGCTGGTCTCAAACTGCTGGCTTCAAGTAATCCACCTGTCTCGGCCTCCCAAAATGCTGGGATTACAGGTATGAGACACTGTGCCTGGCAGTGTGTTGAACATAGTAAATAGTAACTTACTATTTAACATATTCACAAAGTGAATTTTATTTCAAAATCACTAATTCACAAAGTGAATTTTAAATGTTCTCACCACAAGAAATAAGCCTTTGAGGTGATAGGTATGTTAACTAGCTTGATTTAATTATCCTACATTGTATTCATAAATCCTAACATGACTCTGTACCCCATAAATATGTGCAACTATAATTTATCAGTCTACAATTAAAAAAATTAAATAATTAGAATACACTGGTGTGAAGCAAAAGGAATAATGAACAACTTCACACATGACAAATTCCTTAAGAATTACACTTATGAAACACTTATAAAACCAATGCAAACAAATTTAAAATCCTAATAATCTTTCATCCATTTAAAAATTAATACATTTAAAAAATACTTTTCACAAAGGATATTTTGGGCTTATCAACAAAGCTACCACTTGAATTCTTCCAAATGTTTAACTTAAATCTTTGTAAATTTCTTCAGAGAATACAAAAAGAGAAAATCATTCCAATTCATTTTATAAGATCAAAATAACCCTGATAAAATTTGTCAAAATAATTACAAAAAATAAATATACAAACCACTCCTGAAAGATATATTTGCTATCTAATTCTATATATTTAAGAAAGGTCAGAACCAATTTGGGCTTATTTTGGGAACACAAGGATATTTTAACATTTGAATTATGTCTATATGATTTGCCACTTATTACAGAAAAAAAATAGAAAAAATATATGACATCTTAATAGGTTTAGTAAAAGCTTTCAATGAAATTTAATAATTATTAATGGTAAAAATTCATAGCAAACATGTAATAAAAGAAGTTTCCTTAATTCCATGCAGTATACCAAAAGCACACACAAACACACACACACAGAATATCCCCAAAATTATGATACTTAATGGTAAATGTTGGAAGCAACCCCCAATAAAATAATGAATAAGACAAAAATGTCTACTGTCATCAATTTTGTTGTACTGGAGTTTTAGCTATTTCAAAAAGCAAGGAAATAAAGTGGAACTATTGAAGATAAAGAAATAAATCTGTCTTTATTTGCAGATGACAAATGAACATGTTGTGAATACTCAAATATATTTATATATACTATTACTTTGAATAAGTCAATTTTATAAACTTGCTAATACAAGTCAGTCCATATATATACACACACACACACACACACACACTCACACTCACAGTTAATTTTAATATTCTGGAAGAAAATGTTTAAGAAGAACATGATTTTCAATAACCTAAAAATTAAATACTTTAAAATAACATTAACAGAATATGTGCAACATCTCTACATAGAAAACTATGGAATATTATTGACAGCAATGAAAGTAAAACTAAGTAAAGGAAGGCTATACCATGTCAATTCTCTCCAAATTAATCTACAGGTTCCACATAACCACAATCAATATTTGGATGGTTTTATTTTGGTGAAAATTGAAGAACTGAGGTTCAATAGTAGCCAAGACCATCTTGAGTAAGTATAATAAAGCAAGAATAATTCCTTACTAGATACCATGGCTTGTTCTAAAACTATGATAATTAAACTATGGTAATTCTTGTATTGATGCAGATAGACAAATAAATTAATAGACTGGAATAAATAGCCCAGTAACGGACATGCATACACGAAGACAGTTTATTTGTTAAAAAAAAAAAAAAAAAAAAAGTGACAGTAGAGAAGAGGGAGGTAAATTGGACATCTATGTGGAAGAAAAGAAGAAAAGTGGACTTCAATCACGTTCCATATGTAGAAATCAATTTTGTTTGGATTATATATGTATATATCTAAAAAGTTAAGCAATATACTTTTATAGGGTATAACAGAATATGTTAAGCATCAGCGTGAAAGTAAATTGCTTAAATAAGGCACAAACTACAGCATTAGGAATAAAAATACCAGTAATTTCAAATACATCAAAATTGTAACTTTTTCCCTAGCAAATATCATCTATGAGAGAATGAAAATACAAACTGCAGAGTGGGACAAAATATCTGTAATACAACATACATAAGCCACAAAAGTTTTTGTGTTCAGAATTTATAACAATTTATATAACTTAATAGGACAGACAGAAAAAGCTAAAGAGAAAATAGGTCCAAAGCATGAAAAGCAATTTACAAAACTGGATATCTAAAAGGCCAATGAACAGAGAACAAATGTATGCAATCTCATAGTAATCAGAAAAGTACAAATTAAAACCACATTAGATAAAATTATATAGCCACTAATGATAAGGTTGACAAGGACTTAAGGGAACTAGAATTCCCAAAAAGAGCCTATATCATAGTGAAATTTGGCATGTCCACTTGGAAAACTCTTTGACATTGTCTACCAAATTTGAATGCATGCATATTCTATGACCCAGAAATTTCCCTCTTCAATGTATAACTAATAGAATGCATGAGCAACAACAGGCATGTAAAAGGAATTGTAGCAGCATTAATTATAATATTCAAAAATTGAAAACAACTCAAATATCCATTAGCAACTCAATGCATAAATAAGTTTTGGCTTATTCATACAATGGAATGCTAAACAGCAAAGAAAATGAAGGAATGCAATACCACGAACATGTCTCACAAATGTAGTGTTGATGAAAACATGAAAAATAAAAAGTGTGTGCACAGATAGTACATAGCATATATTCCTTTTATATAAAGTAAAAATATACATATAGGCATTTAGACTTTTGCTATAAGGGAAAGTGTATTGATTGGGAAGGGTAAGGAAGAGTATTATAGGTGCTGTTAATGTTCTATTTCTTTACCTGGGTGGTGGTTCTTGAGTGGACTGCCTTTGTGAGGAGTCATTGTGCTGTGATTATGATTTGTACATTTTGTTGTATATATATTTCAATAAATAGTTTTGTATTGTTTTTGTAGAGATGAGGTCTCCCTATGTTGCCCAAGCTGGATTTGAACTCCTAGCTCAAGCAATCCTCCTGCATCAGCCTGCTAAGCAGCTAATGCACCTGGCCAAAATAGTTTAGTTTTCCCTGAAGTATGGGAAATCTGTGATACTTAATGAAATATAGGTATTGAAAAGATATTAAAGGCAGGTTATTAATTCTTGGTACATCTGGAACAAATTCAAACAGGTAAGTCTTTATTTGAATTTGAGAAATGGATGATAATTCACCAGGTAAACTTGCTGGAAGAACTTTCCAAGGAAAAGTTAATATTTATTTTCATATTCATGTTGAATAAATATGTGTAAAAGTCTTTTTCTGAAAACCAAGTTTTACTCAAAATTAGTTTAAGTAATTTAAGAAGTAAGCTCTTATATAGCCTAAATCAAATCTACTTCATAAATGATAAATTCTGTTTTAGTAGAGTGAATTTAGTGAAGATATTTCTAGTCTTAAACTTGAAGCAAATTTCATTATGTCGTCCAGTGTCACATAGTATGACAAGATGGCAATAATGTTTATTTAAGAATAATAGATAAATGAATTATTCCTTGAAATCTGCCAATAATTTAGAATTTTTTAAAAAACATTCTCATCTACAATGCCTTAGAGAGAATAATAATACCTGCCTTTTTAAAACTATAAATTCCTCTATTGATTATGAATCATATTCCTTTCATTTTATTCAAAATTTAGAAATTATAGTAACAACTTATATAATGTTGATTATCTCGAACTCTTCTAAAATGGGTGTCTTAAAAAATTAGTATTATACAAAGTTATTTCAAATAGAGTACTCATTGGAGATTGTAAATTTAATAAAATTTTCTTAAAAAAAAAAAAACCCAAAATTTTTGGAGTCTATTTTTTTTTTTTTTTTTTTTGAGACAGGGTCTCACCTTGTCACCCAGACTGGAATGCAATGGCATGATCTCAGCCCACCCCAACCTCCGCCTCCCAGGCTCAAGAAATTCTCTTGCCCCAGCCTCCTGAGTAGCTAGGATTACAGGAACGCCAGGCTAATTTTTGTATTTTTAGTAGAGACAGGGTTTCACCATGTTGGCCAGGCTAGTCTTGAACTCCTGACCTCAAATGATCCACTCATCTCAGCCTCCCAAAGTTCTGGCCGGGTGCAGGGGCTCATGCCTGTAATCCCAGCACATTCGAGTCTGACTTCTAAAAGAGATTAGGTATTTGTTTTGAATTATGACAGACTCTTACTAAATTAATTGTTCCCTCTAACAAGAATAATCTCTTTGAAGTCATGACCTCAAAGGCTTCAGTATGAGAGGCTTATTTAGAAAGAGTAAGTTTTACTAAAGCAGAATTATAGCCTATGTTATTGAATTTATGTATACGTGAAAATCATGTTTTATATTTGGGATGATTTTTGACTTTTGGAGTCATTTGTTTCCAGAGATAAGATATGCATGTCCAAGAATATTTTATTTATACTAGAAAACATCTGATTTATTTTTCAATAACAATAATAGCAGGCTCCTAAAACATCAGCGGCAAAGCAGAGGCACTCTGTTTTCATGACTGTGATATCCACCCTTATCTCAATTATTATTACATTATCATATTTACATGGCCATTAACTACAAAATGCTGATATGCTGGTAAAAAAAATGAGCATTAGAATTAAAAGATGATAAAATAATTCTTTTTTATATTTAGTAACAGTTTTCTTTGGTAAATATCATTTTTCACTTTTAATTATATCTTAACAAGTAGTGATTCTGATGTGTAACTCCTTTTGGAAAATAAATTACTTAAATTGACCTACTTTAATTTTATTAATTATCTCTAACTGTTATTAAAACCTGTATTTGACATATGTGAATATTATTTGATCTTTTCAAACCACATTCATTCTCATTAAGAAAGCCCCAAGACATTTTCTTTCAGAATATTTTTCAAATATTCTGAGATTTTACTGGTTATGTGAAATGTGACAGCACTTTCAAGTTCTTTATTATGGTTTCCTTCTACAGCGAGAAGCAATTATTCCACATATATTAGTGCCTGGTTTTGAACTTAATATTTAAGCAATTAGTATCTGTATCTATAAATTAATACATTTATATTCCTTACATAGTTTTAATCATACAAAATGAGTAGAAACTGTCTTTTGGGTGCATTAGTCTTAAAGGTAAAAACTGTTTATTTGACATTAAAGCTCAATTAAACTTCAGTTTTGGAAAAAGTGAAGGTAAATTTTTGACACTCTTCTGGCTGATTCGATTTCTAGTTCTTCATGAAAGAGGACAACTAAAGAAACATTCATACTACCTTTCAAAGGAAAAATGTCTATTTTAGACAAATTGTATTTGTTTTCATATTTTTATACCCAGTAATTGCTGACAAAGATGTTCACATAATGACATTTAATCTACTAAAATTATTTGAACTTTAGTATAAGCCCTTTAACTTTGAATTAAATAATATATGCAGCTGTTAAAAATATTTTTAAGCACGGACAAATATATTTATATCTATCAGTATAGACAGATTTATACACTTGTGATTATGCTCTGATTAATATAGAGGTTATCATTTCAAAATGAATTTGTCTGATCTCTTAGCAAGATAAAGTACTTGTGCTATGCCTTGAGCTTATCTGTATTATTTGAAAGGTATATGCTTTTCAATTTTAAGTCCATGAAATAGCTTTTGTGGAAATTTAAATTAATTTATTTATATTGTTTTCTATTAGATTGGCTGAAATGAGTAGTACAATTGCATTTTCTTGGCTCAAATTCATTATTTCTATGTGCTGTTTATTGTCAATTGGGTAGGTCCACTTACCAAGGTCATATAAATGAAAGTATGCAAGCTGGTGATTAAAGTCTGATGGCTAGACAAGGATAAGGCCCATGCTGGAAAGCAATTCTTCCATATTTTTGCCAAAATAAGATTTTGTCCATAGGACAGACTGTCAGAGGTCGGCTACAGTGATCTGATGGTGCTGTTTAGACCCACTGTGGAAAGCAATACTGCTCTTTGGGGAAAAATAAATTTTTCCAGCCCATACAACCTTCCAAGGAAAACCGAAGAATCTGAAACTAAAACAAATGACTCCGAAACAGATCTGAAACAAAACTTCACTGAACTAAAAAAACAAAAACAAAAAATGCAAGCCTAGAGCGGTGCCTGATGCCTGTAATCCCAGCACTTGGAAGGCCGAGGTGGGTGGATCACTAGAGGCCGGGAGTTCAAGGCAAGTCTGGGATGATGAAACCCCATCTCTACAAAAAAAGCCCCCCGAAATTAGCCAGACATGGTCACACATGCCCATAGTCCCAGCTACTCTGGAGGCAGAGGTGGGAGGATAGCTTGAGTCTGGGAGATCAAGTCTGCCGTGGGTAGAGATGTCCCACTGCGCTCCAGCCTTGGTGACAGAGTGAGACCCTGTCTCAAGAAAAGAAAAAAAAATCATTGATACTCTAACCTCTTAAAGCCCCTACTCCGATTGGTAGATCACGGTGATACTTTGGGTCTACAGCATCAATGTCCAGTCATCCCTGAGAATTATTACTTTTCTTATAGAGATGGTTGGGAGGATAATTAACAGTACACATTTTTGGAAGAACTGCAAGGGCCTAACTCAAAGGTACATGGCACTTCTCATATTGAAGGGGTTCTGGGTCTGTGAACTGGAGCTCTCCTCACATTTATTTACTGCAACAATAGTAAATAGTCCCTCTCAAAATGAGTGAACAAATCTTACATGATCAATTCTCTGTAGCATTCCAATCGCCCTAAATCTGTTGATAACCTTCCTTTGTAGTAGAAAAATAAAGTTTAAGCATTTTACCTTCACATAGGGTAGGCTATTGTTTGGTTCATATTTCAGTTAATCAAGCAAACTATAAGAGACATTCCTAGCCCATCAGGAGAAACACTGAATCTCTACTGCAGAGGGCTAATATCAATAAATCTAGCTCCATCCAACTTAATATATTTTTCTACCTTAACCCTACAATTATAAAATCCATTCCACAGATTCCTCAGTATTCTGCCTACATAAATTAGCTAAATCATGCAAATGTTCAGGTGTATATAACATCTTATCAAAGGTCTCACTTTATATTTCACAATTTAGGACTTGCTGAAATTTGAGTCTTTGTATAGTGCAAACTAAGTGTCAGTGAACTATATAGTACATGTGGTGAAAACTTGTTTTTATAAATAAATTTCTATTGGAATACACTCAAATCTATTAGTTTATACATTATCTATGGTTGCTTTTGCACTACAACAACAGAGATGGGCAATTATGGCAGAAATCATATGACTTTCAAGACAAACATAGTTATTAAATGTCCCTTTAAGAACATTTAAAGGGCTTAAAAGTTGTCTTTCCAGTTTTTATAACAAAAAAAGATGGACAAATTGAAAATCAATAACTTTTCTTGTACACATCAGAGAACAGTGGTTGCAGAGCAAAACAACACTACAAAATCAGGAGAGATAGGCATGTCCTAAAAGAAATAGCCAAGATATGGTTACCTAAAGCATGAGCCACTGGAACCATAAACTGGTAGGAATACTTAAATAATAATTGGTAAGAATTAATGAAGTTTTAGGGTAAACTAAGAGTGAGAACATCTTGAAGGAAGGGGCAGAATTTTATGAGGCTCAATGCTTTCCTGGGCTTTCTCTTCAGAAACCCCATCGGGTTCTCATGGTAAAAATCCAGAAAAATAATTTATAGTTCTGTCAGGGGAAGAAGAGTAGACCTTATGAAATATGCACTCAGATAAGTTTTTATAATAAAAACTTCATCTCCAGAAGAGAATAGGTTGCCAGAACTTTTCACATTGTATGTAGGGGATTACACCCATCCTCGCCCTCTTTAGCCTTCTTTTCTCACCAAAAGTGTAGGTGAAAGGGTGTAGGCAACAGAGATTAGGGCATGAAGGAAATAATCTGGAAAAACCGCATCTAAGGAAGGGAATAGAATGCAGGCAGAAATCAAGCCACACCACTGGGGAAGTTCACAACCCCAAGACATAAATTTACTAAACAATGAGGTTTAATTGTAAGATTATGAAATGTTCTTCCTCCCCTACACTTTAATGAAACAGAAATAGCACTCCAAAATAATAACGGTGGGCTATTGGGGAAAGACCTGTAAGATACAGACTCTTTCTGTGGAAGGGATTCATGGAAACTCAAATCAACAGAGGGGACAGAAAACAAGGAAAGTAGAGAAATTTAAGCCTCTGGAATATATATTGCCAGCAAATATTAAACATAGATAAATTCCTAACCAGTTTGAAACAATTTTTCCTGCTAACATCCCATTTATCTCAGTTCCTATTACTCAAACATTTCGGACTTTTAACAAAAATATTACAAGCCTGTCATAAGACAAAAAAAATACTATCTGAAGTGACAAAACAAGCATCATAACCGGATTCACGTATAATACAAATGTTGAAAGTGTCCAGCAAGGTATTAAAAATTCCTGTAGTCAATATACTAATGGTTATGATGGAAAAAAGTTCACAACATGCAAGAATACATGGGAAGTGTGATCAGAGAGATGGAAACTCTGAGAAAAAAAAAATCAAAAGGAAACCCTAGAAATCAAAATGCAAAAGTAGAATTTTAGAATGCCCTTTATAGGCTCATTGATATACTTGACAGGACCAAGGAAAGAATCATGGAGTGGAAGATACGTCTAGAAAAAAAATGAATGAATGAAACAAAACAGAAACAAAATAGAAGATCTAAGAACTATGGGTCAATTTCAAAATGTGTTCATATGCATAACTGGAATACAAGCAGGGAGAGAAAAAGAAGGGAGCAGAAGAAATATTTCAAATAGTAACTCCCAAAAATTTTGTAAAATTGATGACTGACATAAAATCACACATCCGGGGAGCTTAGAGAACAATAAAAAAAAACACCAAATAATCCACACATATCATTTTCAAATTGCATAAAACCAAAGTCACAACAAAATCTTGAGAGATGCTGGGAAGAAACAATACGTATTGCCTAAAGAAAAACAAAGATAAAAGTTACAGGGGGCTTATTATCAGAAACCATGCAAGCAGGGAGAGGAGTGAAATATTTAAAGTGTTGAAAGAAAAATAGCCATCAACCAAGAAAATTATAATCAGCGAAATTATTCTTCAAACATGTAGGAGAAGTACTTCCTTAGAAAATCAAAAAATGACGGAATTCATCTTGAGCAGCTTTGTTCTGGAAAAAAATAAAATTAAAAATTTATTCTGACCAAATGAAAATGATATAGGTCAGAAACTTGAATCTACATAAAGGATGTAAGAGTGTCAGATAAAGGAATAAAGGATGGTACAATAAATCTGTTTCTTACTCTTAATAGATCTAAAAGAAAACTGCTTAAGGAAATAAAGGTAACAATATATTGGGTGATTATAGTGGAGCAATCAGGGAAATGAATGAGAGCAATATCAGAAGTAACAGGATGAAAGTACTAGAAATAATATGTAATAAGGTACATACACTAAACTTGAAGTGATACAATGTTATTTGAAGGTGGGCTTTGGCTAAAGTGTGTATTATAAACACTTAAGCAAAACAAAAAACTGAACTGATAAGCTAAGAGAGGACATAAAAAGATATTTAAAAGGTTCCATTACTACTAGAAGAGACAGAAAATGAGAGGAAAAAATTACAGAATATATGCAAAGAATATACAACTGTTACAAACATGATAGATATTAATCCAACAATATCAGTAATCACTTTAAGCGTGAATGCTCTCTATATACAAGTTAAAAAGACAGAGATGCCAGGTGCGGTGGCTCACGCCTGTAATCCTAGCACTTTGGGAGGCCGAGGCGGGCGGATCATGAGGTCAGGAGATCAAGACCATCCTGGCTAAGACGGTGAAACCCCGTCTCTACCAAAAATACAAAAAATTAAACGGGCGTGGTGGCGGGCGCCTGTAGTCCCAGCTACTCGGGAGGCTGAGGCAGGAGAATGGCGTGAACCTGGGAGGCGGAGCTTGCAGTGAGCCAAGATTGTGCCACTGCACTCCAGCCTGGGCGACAGAGCGAGACTCCGTCTCAAAAAATAAATAAATAAATAAAATCAAAAAATAAAAAGAACATGCATTGCATGTTGGCAACAAGAAACCACATTACATTTAAAGACACAGGTTAAAATAAATGGCTGGAGAAAAACATAATATACCAACATTAGTCAAATGAAAGCTGAAATAGTTATATCAATTTTAGACAAAGCAGATTTTAAAATAAAAACATCAGGGTTACAGAGAGATGTTACTTAACAATAAATATGACAGTTTTCCAAGAAGACATAAGAATTCTAAATGTATGCACCTAATGACAAAATGTCAAAATATGTGAGGAAAAAAACTGATAGAACTGAAAGAATAGACAAATCTACTGTTATATTTTAAGACTTTAAAACCATTCTCTCAGTAATTAATGGATCAGGCAGAAAAAGACTGAACTGAAAAGACCATTAATCAAATGTATGAAATTGCCACTTGCAAATACTCTACCCAACAATAGCAGAAGCCAAATTAATTTCAATCTAACATAAAGCATTTGCCAAAATTGATCACATTTTGGGCCATGAAACAAACACACCTTAACAAACTTATGTATTGAAATCATACAAAGCATGTTCTTAGGTCACAATGGAATTATAAATATTGTAAGTGGAAGTAAAAAGAGTATAGAAAATAGTAAAAAGAAGTAAATAAAGAAAGTATAACTGGAAACCTCTCCACGTGTTTGAAAATTAAACAGCATACTTTGAAGTAGTCCGTGAGTCTAAGATGTCTCAAATAATAAGATGTCTCAAAAGAAAAATTATTTTGAGTTAAACAGCAATACAAATACAACATATCAATGTTTGTGAGATGTAGTGGAGAGAGGGCACTTCACAGAATTAGATTCATTGATTAGAAAAAAAGATCTAATATCAGTTACATAAGATTACATCTCAAGAAAACAGAATAAAAGAAGTACAAAATTAGAGCAGAAATCAAGTAAATTTAAAACAGCAAAACAATAGTAGACAACAGTAGAATAATAATAGAAAATAGCAAAAAAAAAATAATAGTAGAAAAAGCCCCAAACTCATATATTTATAATATCAGTAAAAATCGGTCATTCTGTATACAGGCTAGCAAGGACAAAAAGACAGAAGTACAAATTATCAAAATCAGAAATGAAAGATGTTTTGTTACCACTGATTCCACACACACTAAATGTAGATATTAAAGAATGCACATATAAATGTATATTCATACATTTGATAAATCAGATTAAATGAAAAATACTTGAATGAAATAAACTATCAAAACTCACATAAGGAGAAAGAGATAATCTGAATAACTCTGTTACCTATTAGTAAAATTAAATAAAAAATTCATAATTTTCCAAAATAGAATACACCAGGCCAAGATGGTTTCATTGATGAATTCCACCAAACATTTAGTGAAAAATGATGATACCAGTTCTCCACAACACCCTCCAGAAAATAAAAGCACATGAAACTGTTATCACATGTTCTGAGGCCAGCATTACTCTAATACCAAAACCAGAAAAAAAAAGGATGAGAAAGGAAAGCAACAGACCAACATTTCTCATAAACATCAAAGAAAGAAAACTCAACAAAATAGCAAATCAAACCCAACAATATAAGCAAATATACTCTACAATCACGTGGGATTTATTACAGATATGAAAGGCATGTTAGCCTTAGGAAATCAACAATGTAAGCTACCATATCAAGAGTCATAGAAGAAATACATGATTATATTAATTATATTAATTGATGCAGAGAAAGACATTTGACATAATTCAATGCTATTAGTGATTTAAAAATAAAAAATCTCAGCAAACGGGTAACAGAATAAAATGTTCTCAACTATAAAAGGAATATCCATAAACAACCTACTGCTAACTTTATACTCAATAGTCTCCTTATCCGAAGATCATCAACAAGGCAAAGACGTCCTCTCTCTCTCACCACTCCTGTTCAACATCATAATGAAAGTACTATCCAGTGCATTAACATAAGAAAAGTAATCAATAAAGATTAGAAAAGAAAAACAAAATTTTTTCACAGACAATAATATTGTCTATTTTTAAACATCCTAATATGTGTACAAAATAACTTCAGAAACTAAAAACCAAGTAAGTTTTCAGGACAGCGAGTTTTCAAGATAAAAGGCCAACATCCAAAACTCACTTGTGCTATGTATAAGAAATGCATAACTTGAATTTGAAGTTTCAAAAAAATGAGAACAGCATCAAATGTGCAATACATAGAAAAGTCTAACAAAATATGTACATAATCTGTATAAAGAAATCTGTAAGACGCTTCTGAGACCAAATGAAATCTAGATTTCTACAGAAATATTTCATGTTCATAGATTGCAAGACTTAATATCATTAAGATGTTAATTTTCCCCACATTAATCTATAAATTCAATGTAACCTCAATCAAAATTCTGGAGAAAAACTTTGTGTATATCAACAAACTGATTCTAAAGTTTGTATGGAAAGAAAACAGATATAAAACAGACATGCAATACTGAAGAAAAAAATAAAGCTGGTAGACTGACATTACACAACTTTAAGATTTACTATAAAGTTACAACAATCAAGAAGGCATGATATCCATTAAGTAATAAAAACAGATCAATAGAATAGAATAAAGACCCAGAAAGGAGGCCCACAAAAATATAGTCATCCGATTATTGACAAAGGAGCACAAAAAGGATAGACATTTCATCAAATGGTACATATACCAAATATATTCCTACATATACATATATATATATATAGTTAACATTTTTAAAAATTTTCACCAGTTTAAAAAGGAATCCCATAGTCTTTACCTATCACCTCCCTATATCATATATATAAAACAGAGCACCAAAATACATGAAGGAACCTAAAAAAAAAAAAGAGAGAGATGTAAACAAATCAACAGTAATAGTTGGAGATTTCAATACTGTACTTTCAATAATTGATAGAATAACAAGACAGAAGATCAATAAGGAAATACAACATTTGAATAACACTATAAATCAACTTGACCTAGCAGGCATCTATGGAACACAGTATCTGTGGAACACTCTACTCAAAAATGGGCTACATTATTCTTAAGTAAACATAGGATTTTCCTCAGAATAAATGCTATTCTGTGTGGTAAGCCAGTCTTAATAATGCAAAAGGATAGAAATAATACAATGTATATTTTTTGCATAATAGAATGGAATTATAAGTCAATAATATGGGGGTGCAGTGGCTCATGCCTGTAGTCTCAGCACTTTGGGAGGCCAAGGTGGGCGGGTCAGCTGAGGTCAGGAGTTTGAGACCAGTCTGGCCAACATGGTGAAATCCCATCTCTACTAAAATGCAAAAATTAGTGAAGCATGGTGGTGGGTGCCTGTAATCCCAGCTACTCGGGAGGCTGAGGCAGGAGAATTGCTTGAACCTGGGAGGCAGAGGTTGTAGTGAGCCAAGATGGTGCCATTGTACTCCAGCCTGAGTGACAAGAGCGAAACTCTGTCTAAGCACCATCTTAAATAAATAAATAAAATAATAATAGGAAAAAATGGGGAAGTGAAGATATGTGAATTTTATATATTTATGAAGTAAGTGTGACATTTTAATAGCAGCATACAATTTGTAATAAACAAATCAGGATAACTTGGGTATCCATGACATCAAGTATTATCTATTTCGTGTGTGTTAGGAACATTCCAATTCCACTCTTCCAGTTACTTTGAAATATACAATAAATTATTGTTAACCAAGATCTGTAGAAATTAAACAATACCCCATTAAATAACCAATGGGTCAGAGAAGAAATCTAAAGTGAAATTGGAAAATAATAAAAATGAAGATACAACATATCAAACTTATAGAATGCAGCTAAAAATTGCTGAGACAGAAATTTATAGCTGTCAATATTTATATTTTGAAATAAGAAAAACCTCAAATTATTAACCTAATCCCCCATTTTTGAATGAAATAAGAGGAAACGAAAACTAAAACAACCAGAAGGAAAAAATAATAAACATTAGAGTAAATTAAAGTCACTAGAATCAGAAATTAAATATAAAATAACGTTATTAACTCTGCCAAATTAAAAAGTAAATAAATACTATGAAAATTTATATGCCCAAAATTGGATAACTTAGAAAAAAATTCTAGATTTGAAGTTACAAACTACTGAAACTGACTACAGAAGAAATAGACAACTCTAATAGACCCATAACAGGTGACAAAACAGAATCAATAATCAAAAAATTAACCACAAAGTCTATGTCCAGATGGCTACACTGGCAAATTCTATCAAACATTCAAACTATTGATTACAATGCTTTACATAATAGCCCCAAAAATAGAAAAGGAGAGAAAAATTTCCCAATTTATTTTATTTTATGAAGCCAGTATTATTCTGAGGCTAAAACCAGACAAAGACATCACAAGAAAACTACAAAATAATGTTTTTATGATTATAGATGCAAAAATCTTCAGCAAAATACATGTCAAAAGAATCATACGTGATAGATAAGTGGGATTGACTGGCTTATTTTATTTTACATAACATCCTCCAGGTTCATCCATGTTGTCACAAATGACAGAATGTCATTCTATTTAATGGCTGAATTGTATTCACATATATATATATATATATGTATCTCACATTTTTTTTTGTTGCGAATACAACAAAAAACTATCATTTGGAAATAAATTCTATCCCCAGACACAAATGGCAGACTTATTGACAGAAGTCACAAAAATAATTTCATTTATGTACATTCAATACTTGAAAGCATTTTGAATTAAAATGGCAACAATTCTCAAATGCATTATAAATATTTTATCTGAAAACATATAGTAACATTTAAAAATAAAATATGTATTTTATATGAACAATGTGTAATAGAAAAGATTCTTTGAAGCTAGAATTTAATGCAGCACTAACCTAGCTAGCAGAAAGCACAATTCAAGCCAAATTCAAAAACCAGAGAACTATAAATTCAGTCACTGGGGGATTCATGTGGAATGCTTGTGAACTTCCAAATAGAAATCCTTTAGTATTTTATTAAGAACTGCTATAAAATTCATATAGTGGTTCCTCAGATGCAGGAAAACTTTTTTCCCTTTTTGATTCTTCACTTTGCTTTTTCTTTTAAAGTTCTTTTTTTAAAAAAAATTTAATCAAAATTCACTGAGAATTTGATATAGCTGATCACTTTCATATTTTTCTAATGTATCTTTTTTTTCTAAATAATCGCTACTTAGCTAGGATCAACTATATATTCACATTTCATAAATCTTGGGATGTTTTTTGAGTGGGATTTCTTGTACAGCCCTCAAATCCCACTTAAATATCCTGAAATTTTGGTCCATTAAAAAAAATCCTATGTAATTTCATAGTATTGTTAAAAGTTTTTAACAGAATCTAGAGATTTCAACATAATCATTTGCAAAGAAATATTTTCTTCAGTTATCAAAAATGAGCTTTTGCATTTTACATTGCGTCATATAATATTATTTAATATACAATTCATTTAAATACATTCATATATACCATTATTTACTGAGTTTATCAATGCAAAAGTTAAAGATACACTAAAAAATGTGCATTATGTATGTGTGTGTGTGTGTGTGTGTGTGAGCCAAAGAAGGACATAAGAAGATAGGTGTTTTTGTTGATTTTTTTTTTAAATCAACTTATGCCAAACAAAGCTATCTAGTAGGGCAACCTCTGGGAAACAAAAATCGGAAGCCAGAAAATTACCTTTTCCTCTCACCTCTTCACTTTGTTGATAGTATTCCGGGACAATTCCCATTAAATATTGCCTATCTAGCATCACAAAACCCTTACATATTAAAATTATGACAACAATAAAAGGTACTGATCCTGATAACTGTCCAATATAAGTACTATACATTTTTAACACCTAGTAGATATCCATTAGAGTAAAGGTCTTTATACAGCATGAGAAAGTTTTTCTTTCTTTTCTTACATTTTTTCTAACTATTAGCTTGAGCCTTCTTTTATCTAGGTTTCTTTGGCCTGGCCCACAAATAGAAAGTTGTTTAAAGTAATAAAAGATAAATGATTCTCAACTTCTAATCAGTAAGCAGCCTGCAATTGTCTAAAAATAAAATATGATTTTACACCTACAGTGCACATGTCAGCTACCTGAAAAGTTGTCAGTTGACAACCTAGAACATGCATTTTGTGTTTCATTATTTAAATTTGAAGTTTTTGACTTCCACTTATACTTTTTGACACAAATTGCACTAAATGCCATGCTTGTAACCATATAGCATTCTTTTAGATTTTTCATTTTTTTTTACTTAAAAGTAACTGATTAGCCAAAGTAAAACAAAACAAAATTGGATTTTTAAGACATCTTATAAAATGTGGTCCTTTTAGCATAAATTTAATTTTCCATTCAAATGTATTCAATGTATTTAAAATTTTATTATAGAACATCCACAATCCAATAAACCAAAACTGTTCACAGGTATTCATAAATATCTTGCAGATCCATCCTTTGTGTGTGTGTGTGTGTGTATATATTATATATATGTGTGTGTATATATAATATAATGTATATAATGTGTGTGTGTATATATATATATAAAACAGAGAGCTTCCACATGCAACAAACATGTTGATATTGTTATTTGTCAATCTACAGTGATATTTTAAAGTAACTTTTAATGGAAATAATTATTGATTTATGAGCATTTATAATAAAAAAATATGGAGAAACCCTATGTACTCGTTTTCCAATTTCTCCCATGGTAACATCTTGTAAAACTATAATATAATATCATAACCAGTACATTGACATTGATACAGTCAAGATACAAGAATATTTCCATAAGCATAATGACCCTTCATGCTGCCACTTAATAGCCATCCCCACTTCCCTCAAATCCACATCCTCTTTTTTCACCTCTGACTACTAACCCTCATTTTCAATTTCTATCATTTTATTTTAAGAATATTATATAAATGGAATCAAACAGTATGTGACTTTGGAGCTTTTTATTTTTTTCCACTTAGCAACATTCTCTGGAAGCTCACCCAGGTTGTTCAATGTATTAATGATTTGTTCCTTTTTAGTGAGTACAATTCTGTGGTATAGATGTACCACAGTAACTTTAACTATTCATCTGTTGAAGGACATTTGAGTTGTTTTCAGTTTTTGGTTATTATAAACAAAGATAAACCTATAACATTTTATATATAGGGTTTTATGGAAACAAAGTCTTCAATTCTCCAGGATAAATGTCTAGAAATATAATTTCTGTATTGTGTGGTAGTTGTTTGTTTAGTAGGAAACTGTCAAACTCTTTTCAGTGTGGCTGTACCATTTGACATTCCAGTCAGCAATATATGAGTGATCCAGTTTCTTTGCACCCTCCCCACCATACAGGAACCGGCCAAAGTTAATATTACTTGTCCTGCCCAGAGCTCCTTTAATAGGTCTGTATGGCAGTAAGAAAACCTGATCCCACCTGGCATATGACAGTAGACTCCTCAGAACTAAATAAAGTAGTTTCCAAGATACACACTGCTCTGCCTAATGTATCTCTAGTGATAGAATAAATAATACAAAATGCTGGCACTTATGCTGTATTAAATTTGGCTAACACCTTTTTTAGCATCCCTTTACACCCCAACTTAGAGGCATTATACTGATGATACTATGCTAACCTCTGGAGATTTGTCATTGCTACAGCAACAACTTGATGCTTTGTGCACCCTCCTACAATTCAAAAGATAAGCCACTGACCTATAAAAAATACAAGGTTGCTCCTATCGTGGAGTCCCCACTGGAGATCCCTCCAGTGATACGTGAACGCATGGCCACCCTTTCTGAAAGCACCTGGTACGCAGATGGCACGAGCCGAGGTAATTCTCATGTATGAACAACAGCAGCTATACAATGGCAGACAGATAATATCTGGTTTGAGATGGGAATGCAACAAAGCACTTAATGGGTAGAACTCTGAGCTGCATGGGTAGTTTGTACCTGTGAGCTATGGCCTACAGTTCTCTGTACAAATAGTTGAGCAGTATTTAAGCATCTTGTAACTTGTCTTGCTAATGAGCCTGAGATGATTTGTATGTGCTTTAAAAACCCTTATGAAGAGCTGCTATATGAAAAGACATTTGGCCGGGCGTGGTGGCTCACGCTTGTAATCCCAGCACTTTGGGAGGCCGAGGCGGGCAGATCACGAGGTCAGGAGATCGAGACCACGGTGAAACCCCGTCTCTACTAAAAAAAAAAAAAATACAAAAAAAAAAATTAGCCAGGTGTGGTGGCGGGCGCCTGTAGTCCCAGCTACTCGGAGAGGCTGAGGCAGGAGAATGGCGTGAACCCGGGAGGCAGAGCTTGCAGTGAGCCGAGATTGCGCCACTGCACTCCAGCCTGGGCGACAGAGCAAGACTCCGTCTCAAAAAAAAAAAAAAAAAAAAAAGACATTTGAGAAAGGCTACAAGAACCCACTGCAAGCCTAACTAGGTATCATACTTCAGCACACCAGTCAGGTTCACCTTCTGGAAACATAGAGACCGATACTCCAGCAAAAACGATAACACTGGCTCTCTCTTAATCCTTGCAGGTAGCTTATTGGGAACATAAACATAGTAGGCATTGCAATGCAGAAGTGGACTAGCAAATAACAAAGCCAGCAGGATTGTACCTCTACTTTGCAGATTTTGTGGCAGCTGCAGCAAAGTGCTTAGTTTGTTCTCGTTTGTGCCCCTGCTATATTCTACCTACACAAGACACATACATAAAATAGCTGTCCCTATAAGGGACTGGCAGATAGACTCTTTTCAACCCCTCCCAGTAGGCTTGGGAGAGAAGTGTGCGTTAATATGTGTAGACACTGCCACAGGATTGTTGCAGGCCTTTCTTTGCAAAACAACAAACAAAACAGCCACCATTGGAGCTTGGAGGAATTAAATGTCACGTATGGATGTTGTTGATGCATTGATAGCAACCCAGGCACACATTTCACTGGACAGGATGTCCAAGATAAGACATATGAAAATGTTATAGACTGGAGATTTCATTTGCCATATAATCCCCAATTGGAAGAGTTGATTGAAAGGAAAAATGTCATTTTGAAGGCAAAACTGCTGGCACTTTCACAATCCTATAGCGTTCATAAATTGGTGAAGTTTATGCCTCAAGCCATGAAGAACTCGAATTCATTTGAGACTAATATGGAGTTGGCACCATATTAAGGACTCAGGACCGCCGCAGAGGAAGGACTATTATCCATAGTTGTAAAGAAGGTCTTACCAGACACATTCCTACTGGAGTTGATAAAAGAACAATGGTAAATGTTATTTGGGACTCCCCAAGTCCTTGAGCCAGGGGAGGGGATACTTGCATGGGTGTGGAACTGCCAACTTCCCTCAAGTTGGACAGAGTATTTCTTGCCAGAGATCAAGGAATTCCATGGCCAACTAAAGTGGTATCCATTAGTCCTGTTTGAGTGTGAGCCAAAATGCTCCACATACCAAGACACTGGAATACAGCCCCCTTTTAAGGGCACTCTGGTTGGCCACTTGACACGGTCCTTTGCTGCCCCTGTAATCTTACAGATAGTACCAGCACCCTAGCCCCTTGAGTAACATGTTTGATATGCAACTCTAGCCCATAATCCTATGTCTTCACCAACAGAGATGAAGATACCACTGTCATGCTGCTTGATCAGGAAGAACTGCCTTGCCTAAACACTTCTATTTCTGCCTATTGCCTTCTGTTCCTCTTGCTTCTCCGTTTATGTCTGTAGGTTTGGATCCTGAGGACGTGATGTTAGAGTACGTCACAAATAGAAAATGAATTGATGCAAAGTGTCACCCACACCATCAAAATAACTGCAGCATCCCCCACCCCCCACCCCACAGACTCAGGGACTATCCCAGAGGAGGTGAATACATGAGATTGTAAGACCAGGATTAGAAAGGTAGAGTGTGAAGACAAAAGTGACTCCATCTTGGATGTTAATCCATCATGTTTACTTATTGTTAGCCCCAGTTCCTTGAATGCCTCCTGATTCCAACTTTATTTACTGTTCTTAGTGTAAGAACATGTTCAATCTTGATTTTATCACATGTAAGGGCTACAACACATCTAGCATTTTTTTTGAAGGGCTGCTTTTAATTGTTTCTATAGAGCATGTACAACCTTTCCCTATAGTATATCAGTCCTGAGTGGCCACACTTCTCTCTGTAAATTCCACCAATTAAACCAAGACCACACTTCTCTCTGTAAACCCCAATTAAACATCCTTTACTAGCAAACTAGATTTGTTTGCTTCACGCTTTGGCTTCTCAGTGCCTTCTGCTCTGTGGTTTGCTTTGTATATATGGTCCTTCCCTGGAACAGGTAGTGTCACTATTTTTTATCTTTGTCATTCTAATAGATGTGTAGTGATATTTCACTGGGGTTTAAATCTGCAATTACCACATAGCTATAATGTTGTATATAGTTTCATGTGCTCATTTTTTATTCTTACATTCTTTACAATGAAATGGTTCTTCATGTTTTTGCCCATTTTCTACTTAGATTTTTTGGTTATCATTTAGTTTTGAGAGCTCCTTACATAAAAATATTAGTCTTTTGTCAAATATGTGCTTTGCAGCTATTTTCTCCCAGTCTGTAGCTTGTAATTGTATCCTCTCTGTAGGGTATTTTAATTTTATTTACTTATGAATTTACATATTTTTAACTGACAAAACTTTATATATTTAAGGTGCACTACAGATGTTCTGATGTATGTATACTTTGTGGAATAGTTAAATCAAGCTAATTAACATATGGATTACCTTGCAAATTTATCCTTTTTTGTGTGGGGTTAGAAAACTTAAAATCGACTCTCAGGGATTTTCAAATATACAATATACTGTTAACTATAGTCACCATGATGTATAATAGATCAATTTAATTTATTTGTCCTATTTACCTGACATTTTATATCGTTTCACAGACATCTGCCCGATCTCTCCAACCCCCAGCCTCTGGTAATCACCTTTACATTCTTTGCTTCTATGAGTTCAACTTTATTAGGTTCAACACATAATGGAGTCCATGCAGTATGTGGTTTTCTGTGCCTGGCTTTTTTCACTTAATTTATGTCCTCCAGGTTCTTCCATATTGTTTCAAATGACAGGATTTCCTTCTTTTAAAGGATGAATAGTATTACATTGTGTATATATACCACATTTTATTTATCCACTCATCCTTTGATGAATACTTAAAATGATTTTATATCTTGGCCATTGGTAATAATGATGCAATAAACATGGGAGTACGGCTATCACTTCAAAATATTTATTTCATTTGCTTTGGATATTTCTTCAGTAGTAGTATTATTAAATCTTGAATCACATGGTAGTTCTGTTTTTAATTTTTTGAGGAAACTTCATACTGTTTTTCGTAATTACTGTACTAACTTAGATTCTCACCAACAATGTACAAGGGTTCCCTTTCTTTCACATTCTGCCCAACACTTGATATCTTTCATCCTTTTGATCATAACCACTCTAAAGGGTGAGATGATATCTTACTTTGATTTTAATTGGCATTTCTCTTATGTTTTCTTCTAGTAGTTTTATAGATTTGGGTCTTACATTTAAGCCTTTTATCTATTTTGAGTTATTTTTGTCTATGGTGTGAGATACGGATCCACTTTAATTATTTTACTTTGGTTTTTCCAAAACCATTTATTAAAGATATTTTCCATTCCCCTGTGTGTGTTCTTGGCACCTTTGTTGACAATCAATTGACCATAAATGCATAGATTCATTTCTGTGATCTTTATTCTGTTCCATTTTCTGACGTCTGTTTCATGACAGTATTATTCTTTGTAAATGATATAGCTTTGTAGAGTATTTTTAAATCAGGTAGTGTAAATGCCTCCAGCTTTGTTCATTTTGCTCAAGTTTGCTTTGGCTATTGGGGTTCTTAGGCAGGAGACATATATATAAGGAATCCAGATTGGAAAAGAAGAAGTTAAGTTGTCTCTGTTTGCAGATGGCATGATTTTATAGGTAGAAAATGTTAAAGACTTTACCAAAAAAATTTTTAGACCTAATAAATTAATCTAGTAAAGTTGCAGAATACAAAATCAACATGCATAAATGAGCAGTGTTCTATACAAATAACAGCTATTCAAAAAAAATTAAGAAAATAATTCCATTAACAATATTTAAAAAAGAAGAAAAAATAATAATAAATTTAAGTAAAAAATATGTGTGCTGAAAACTATAAAACATTGATGAAAAAAATTACACACAAATAAATTGAAAGATATCATGTCCATGGATTGGAAGAATTAATATTATGAAAATGTTGATACAACCCAAAAAATCTATAGATTCAATGAAATTCCTATCAAAATTCCAATGACATTTTTACAGAAAGAGAAAAAGCAATCCTAAAATTTGTATGGGACCACAGAAGTTTTAATTTTGATAAAGTCTAACTTAATTATTTAATAATTTTCCTTTTTATAAGTCATAATTTTGTTGTCAATTCTAAAAATTATTTGTCTAGCACTAGATCCTGAAATATTTTTCCTATGTTTATTTCTAAAAGCGTTACCATTTTATAATTTATGGCTTAGCCTCTGATCTATTTTTAGTTAAATTTTTCATAAAACATAAAATTTAGGTCAAGGAACCTTTTTACTTTTCCCAGTGGATGTCCACTAACTCCAGCATCATTCATTGAAAAACTAAATTTCTTAATTGAATTGTTTTGAACTTCTGTCAAAAGTCAGTTGGACATATCTGTGTGAGGCTATTTCTGGTTTCATTATTCTGTCCTGTTATTTATTTGCATATACTTCTGCCAATACCATACAGTCTTGAGTACTATAGATGTATGTTTAAAAATAGTGTAGACTAATTTCTCCCAATATACTCTTCCTTTTCAAAATTGTTTTAGCTGTTCTAGTCCTTTTGACTTTCCATATAAATTTTAGAATAATCTTGTCTATCTTGACAAAAAAATTATTGCTGCAATTTTGGCAAAATTTGAATTAAACCTTTATATCAATTTGAGGATAACTGACATATTTACTAATATTGAATATTCGTATTCATGTAAATGATATGTCACTCAAAGTATTTAGGTCTTTGATTTCTTCATTATAATTATGTAGTTTTCAGAACGCATGTCCTGTACATTTTATTATCTTTTCACCTGTTTCATTTTTTGAGTGATTTTAATGGCACTGAATTTTTAATGTTTTTGTGTTTATTGGTAGGATATAAAAATATTATTAAACTTATCTTTCTTATCTCCTCTGACCTTGGCTGAACTTACTTATTAGTTCTAGAAGTTTTACTGGTAGATTATTTTAAATTGTCTACATACAATTATGTCACCGAAAATAGGAACAGTTTTATTTCTGCCTTTCTAATCTGTAAACCCTTTATTTCTGCCTTTCTAATCTGTAAACCCTTTAATTCTTTTTCTTCTCTTACAGCGTAGGCTAAAACTTTCAGCATTATGTTAAAATAACAATGGTGAAAGCAGACATCCTTTCTTTGTTCCCAATCTTAGAGGAAGAGCATTCAGGCTTTTACCATTAAGCATAATGTTAGCTGAAGTGTTTTTGTAGATACTTTTTATAAAGTAGAGGAAGTTCTCCTCTATTCCTAGTTCACTATAATTTATTTTATTTTCTCCTTAATTGATATATTTTTAAAAAAATTTTTTTGGCTTTCATTTGTGTGATCCTATGATCTTTCTTTTTCAAGCTAATGATATAGTGAATTTCATTGATTGATTTTTGAATATTGAACTAGTTTTGCATCCTGGAATAAAGCCAAGTTGGTCATTGTATTAGTCCATTTTCACATTGCTGGTAAAGACATATCCAAGACTGGGCAATTTACAAAAGAAAGAGTTTTAATGGACTTACCGTTCAACCTGGCTGGGGAGGCCTCACCACCATGGAGGAAGACAAAAGGCACTCCTTCCATGGTGGCAGCAAGAAAGAGAATTTGTGCAGGGAAACTTCCATTTTTAAAACCATCAGATCTCATGAGACTTATTCACTATCAGGAGAACAGCATGGTAAAGACCCAGCCCATGATTCAATTACCTCCCACTGGGTTCTTCCCATTATGCATGAGAATTGTGGGAGTTACAATTCAAGGTAAGATTTGAGTGGGGACACAGCCAAAACATATCATTCCATCCTGGACCCTTTCAAATCTCATGTCCTCACATTTCAAATCCAATCTTGCCTTCCCAACAGTCCCACAAAGTCTTAACTCATTTTAGCATTAACTCAAAAGTCCACAGCCAAAGCCTCATCTGAGGCAAGGCAAGTCCCTTCTGCCTAAGAGCCTGTAAAATCACAAGCAAGTTAGTTACTTCCTAGATACAATGGGGGTACAGGCATTGGGTAAATACAGCCATTCCAAAGGGGAGGAATTGGCCAAAACAAAAGGACTACAGGTGCCATGCAAGTCCTAAATCCAGTGGGGCAGTCAAATGTTAAAGCTCCAAGATAATCTCCTTTGACTCCATGTATCACATCCAGGTCATGCTGATCCAAGAGGTGGGTCCCCACATTCTTAGGAAGCTCCTCCCCTGTGGTTTTGCAGGGAATAGCCCCTCTCCTGGCAGCTTTCAGGACTGGTGTTGAGTGTCTGCAGCTTTTCCAGATGCACAGTATAAGCTGTCTGTTGGTGTATCTACCATTCTGGGGTCTGGAGGATGGTGGCCCTCTTTTCACAGCATCACTAGGTGGTGTTCCAGTAGGGACTCTGTGTGGGGGCTCCAACCCCACATGTCCCTTCCTCACTGCCCTAGCAGATGTTCTTCAACAGGGCTCCACCCTGAAGCAAACTTCTGCCTGGACATCGAGGCATTTTCATACATCCTCTGAAATCTAAGCAGAGGTTCCCAAACCTCAGTTCTTAACTTCTGTGCACCCACAGGCTCAATACCAAGTAGAGCTGCCAAGGCTTGGGGCTTGCACCCTCTGAAGCCAAGGCCTGAGCTGTACCTTGGCCCTTTTTAGCCACAGCTGGAGTGGCTGGGTTGCAGGGCACCAAGTCCCTGGACTGCACACAGCATGGACACCCTGGGCCCTGCCCACAAAACCATATTTTCCTCCTAGGCCTTCAGAGCTGTGATGGGGGGCTGCTGTGAAGATCTCTGACATGCCCTGGAGATACAGTCCCCCTTGTCTTAGGGATTCACATTTGGCTCCTTATTACTTATGCAAATTTATGCAACCTGCTTGAATTTCTCATCAGAAAATAGAATTTTCTTTTATTTCACCTTTTCAGGCTGCAAATTTTCTGAACTTTTATGCCCTGCTTCCCTTATAAAACTGACTGCCTTTAACAGCACCCAAGTCACATCTTGAATGCTTTGCTGCTTAGAAATTTCTTCTGCTAGATACCCTAAATCATCTATCTCAAGTTCAAAGTTTCATAAATCTTTAGGGTAGGGCAAAATTGCCGCCAGTCTCTTTGCTAAACATAACAAGTGTCATCTTTACTCCAGTTCCCAATGCTTTGCTGCTTAGAAATTTTTCCGCCTCATACTGGAAATCATCTCTCTCAAGTTCCACAAATCTCTAGTACAGGGAAAAATTGCTGCCAATCTCTTTGCTAAAACACAAAAAGAGTTACCTTTGCTTCAGTTCCCAACAAGTTTCTCATCTCTATCTGAGACCACCTCAGCCTGGATTTCATTGTCCATATTATTATCACCATTTTGGTCAAAGACATTCAACAAATCTCTAGGAGTTCCAAACTTTCCCATGTTTTTCTGTCTTCTGAGCTCTCCAAACTATCCCAACCTCTGCCTGTTACCCAGTTCCATAGTTGCTTCCATATTTTTGGGTATCTTTTCAGCAGCGCCCCACTCTACTCATATTAATTTACTGTATTAGTCTGTTTTCACACTACTGATAAAGACATACCTGAGACTGGGCAGTTTAAAAATGAAAGAGGTTTAATGGACTTACAGCTCCATGTGGCTGGGGAGGTCTCACCATCATGGAGGAAGGCAAAAGCCACTTCTTACATGGCAGTGGCAAGAGGGAGAATTTGTGCAGGGAAACTCCCATTTTTAAAACTGTCACATCTTATGAGACTTATTCACTATCATGAGACCAGCACAGGAAAGACCCATCCCCATGATTCAATTACCTCCCACTGGGTTCCTCCCACAACACATGGAAATTGAGGGAGTTACAATTCAAGATGAGATTTGGGTGGCGACACAGCCAAAAAATATTAGTCATGTTACATAATTATTTTCATTATATTGCTGTCAACTTGCCATCAATTGAGTGTTTTTTTGTTTGTTTGTTTGTTTTTTGAGATGGAGTCTCACTCTGTCGTCCAGGCTGGAGTGCAGCGGCACGATCTCAGCTCACTGCAACAACTGAGTGTTTTTGTTAATTCAGTTTGACATCTTCCTGGTTCTTGGTATGATAAGTGATTTTCTATTAAAACTCAGACATTTTCGTATTGTGCTACGAAACTCTGGATTTTACTTAAAACTTCTGTTTTAACAGTATTTCTCTGCTCTGGTAGGGGATAGAGGGCACCACCTTATTACTGCTATTTGGAGGTAGAAGTTCAGGATTCCTCACTTGACCTCTATTGACATTTGAGTGATGGGAATTGGGGGCTCCTTCATTTTTACTGCAGGGCTAGTGTTGGCAATTTGTTTCTCAGGTGATCTCTACTGACAATGTAGTGGATGCAGTTTCTCTACAGCTGAGTGATGGTGAAAGTCCTAACTTTGCATTAGACCTCCTAAGACACCATTTAAGCTGAGAGGAAAAGGTGAACCTCCTTATTGCCTGGTGGGGTAGAAGACCGCTATCTCCCTATTTGGTCTTCTCTGATACCACCACAATGAGGTTTTGGAGGCAACTTGTTAGATTCTTTTGTGGGGGGATATCTAGGTCTAGTAGTTCTTAAATAGGATGGGTGAGAGTGGGGCAACACCTTATTTTCTGTTTTGTTTGGCTGGAATAGAGAGGTTGTTGTCAGAAAGTTTTCTTTCTTGCCATGCTTCTCCTTTCCTTGTACTTTGACTAGAGAGCAAGCTTTATTTTTTCTTTTTCAGTCAGTGCTCATTCTGGTTTTCCATCTTCTTCAGCTCTCAGGCTGTGATACATGAAACAGAAACAAAAATACTCAGACAACTCAATATCACCTTGTTTCTCTTGTCCAGAGGTCCTTAGCTTTATTACATTTTTTCTTCACCTTCAGAGTCATTTCATACTTGTTTTATACATGATGTTTACTGTTTAAAATTATTCTTAGTATGAGGACCATGGAAAGGGAGATGTATTACATTAAAAAATTACCCTAACTTAAAAACTTAATAAATTTTATAATTTATTTTTTTTTCTGATTTTCACAATTTTGATTTTTGCTTTCAGCTGTCCTCTGTGAACTCTGAAAATGTGAGACAGGTCTCAGTTAATTTAGAAAGTTTATTCTGCCAAGGTTGAGGATGTACACCAGTGACACAGTTCAGGAGGTCCTGGTGACATGTACCCAACGTGGTCAGAGCACAGCTCAGTTTTATATATTTTAGGGAGACATGAGACATCAATCAACATATATGGTTCAGTCTGAAAAAGTGGGACAACTCCAGGCAAAAGCGGGACAACTCAAAGTGGGGAGGGGGCTTCGAGGTCACAGGTAAATGAGAGACAAGTTGTTGCATTCTTTTGAGTTTCTGATTACCCTTTCCAAAGGAGGCAATCACATGTGCATTTATCTCAGTGAGCAGAAGGATGACTTTGAACAGAATGGGAGGCAGGCTAGGCAGGCTTTCCCTAAGCAGTTTCCAGCTCGAATTTTCCCTTTAGCTTAGTGATTTTAGAAACCCAAGATATTTTCCTTTCACACCTCCCAAAGGCTTTCTTTCTTCTACCTAATGAGACCATAAGGTAGAAATTTTCATCCTGGGGCAAATTTATCACATTATCTAACCACCATAAAGTTTTATGGCTTCTATCAGAAACTCTTCAATTACTTGGTAGCATGACCACCATGAATATTGAAAGACTAAGGTGGAGAGATAAACTTACTAATTCTCCAGTTAGAACCATACTTTCTTGCCAAACTAGCTCGCATAAAAGTGTGTCAAGCGGGAAAAGTTATACATGGTGATAATGGTGACACATGTCTGCATCAAGCAGCTACAGAAAAAAAAAAAAATCTCTTGTCCTAGCTCACTTGGATTTATGACTCTATTAAATTTAATTTTTTGCCCATTTTACTTTGATATTCTGGCAAAGGTTTGCTGTTTTCTGAAATCAAACATTTAAAATTTCATTTACTAGGGATCACTATATAAACATTTCTTAAATAGCTCCATTTAGAATTTATAAAATTTTACTTAGAGTTGAAAACACAAATTTGAGATAAAGTAATGTAAAGATTTCATTAACTAGATGTAGAATAGTCACTCTCAAAATGATTGATTTGAATTTGAAAAAAGAAACTTCTTAACCTACATCTTGGCAAATAGTTTTGGCTTATTTATCTTGTTTCACTTTATTTATTTTTCTTTCTCATTGTTCCTTTTGTCCTGTTTGAATACTGCTCATCTCTTTTCTTATTTTAACTTTTATTTTATGTCATTCCAAATATTCTTTATCTACTTTTTGTTACAAAACATGAAAGATTTTTAATGTAAAATATAAACAATCAAACATGCCAGAAGAGTTCCCTTTCAATACAGTGACCTCAAACTCTAGAGGTAAATATTTAATATTCTTAATTTTACATACTTTTTAGTCACCTTTCCATGTAAACATTCACCCATACACGTATAGATATACTGTGTGCAAACAGTTGTATGTATTTTCCAAATGCGATCATATTTTTTTTTTTTTTGGCATTTAAAATGGGCCTTAAATACACATCAGAGTGCCACACAAAGGAGCTTGGGTGAGAACTTGATACACGAGAGTGTGGGGCTGGGGTGCCCCGAGAGAGAAAAAGGGGACCCATCTGTCAGGGCAGCTGCAGTGCCCCACCCCCAGCCTAGGACTAGGGAGCAGAGTAGAAGCCCTCTCTGGAGGGTCCCAGGGCTAACTGGGAGCTAGCCCTTCCTTCGAGGTAGATTATCGGGAAGAAAACCGAGAAGCAGCTCCCATGGTGGCAGTGGCTTCCTCAGTGGTACTAATAGCTGGGATAGCCTGGGGCCGGGGTGCCGTCCTTAGGGGGCAGCTGGCTGGGGTCCTCCGGCAACAAGGGCACATTTTGGAACTGCTGGGCCGTGTAACGAGTGAGGAGGATGCCAACGCCCTCAATGAGCGCCAACAGGATGCCCTCCATCATCGCCGAGCCCACCATGGCCAGTGGGCCACTGCAGGCAGCCAGCACAGCCCCAGTCAATGCTCCACTGGTAATAGATTTCCAGAGATCCTCCTTGTCCTGAAGCCCGACCAGGCCACAGTCGATGGTGGAGAGCAGGCCCCCCAACACTGTGAAGCTACCTCTAATCTGGGGGACTCAGATCCTCACAGTGTTGGCACTACCTCTCAACTGGTGCCAAATTCCAACAGGGTCATTGTGGAAACCCTTGATGGCCTGTAAGACTCCGCCACCGATGACACCCATAGTGAAGGCTCCACCACAATCATTTGCAATTAGCATACTCCTCCATGGCACCGGACGCCTACAATCATACTTTTTGTGTTACAACTATTCTTTTTACACAGTGATATAATATGCTTAGTTCATATTAAGCAAAAAATTAATTTGCTTTCTATATAAAGTATTTGGGCTACTAAACTTATTTAGCAGATCATCTACTGATGAAATTTTTAAATACTTGTTTAATGTTTTATTATTACACATAGTATAGATAGATATAAAGATATCTGTATGCATACTTTTTGCCTGCTGTACTTGCTACATGAATCCAAACTTTTATCCAGTCTAGAAAAAGATACCACACTAATTCTGCAGTTACATAATCTGTAACATAAAATTTTCTAAGTTTTCTATGAGTATTAATGAGATCATGTATGACAGTAATGACTTTATTCATTTATGGAGAAATTATATATTTAAAGACAAACATGTGCTAGGCATTCTTCTAGGTACTGTTGATACAGCAGTGAGCAAAACTGACTTAAAAGCCCTTTCCTCATGGAGCTTACATTTTAATGAGGACAACCAGATTATAATATAAATAAATAATATAGCATGTGGGAAGTTGATGAATACAGAGGAAAAGAGAAATTGGGCCAGGTGCGGTGGCTCACGCCTGTAATCCCAGCACTTTGGGGGCCGAGGCGGGTGGATCGCCTGAGGTTGGGAGTCTGAGACCAGCCTGATCAACATGGAGAAACACTGATTCTACTAAAAGTACAAAAATTAGCCGGGTGTGGTGGTGCATGCCTGTAATCCCAGCTACTCGGGAGGCTGAGACAGAAGAATCGCTTGAACCTGAGAGGCGGAGGTTGTGGTGAGCCGAGATCGCACCATTGCCCTCCAGCCTGGGCAACAAAAGCGAAACTCCATTTCACACAAAAAATAAAAATTAAAAAAAAAGAAAAGAAAAATTAAACCTGAGTACATAAAATAAAAAATGTCCATGCAGGAGGATGTAATTTAAAATAGGGTGGTTATGATAGCCCTTACAAAGAATATACATCTAATCAAACAGGTGAATAAGATGAAGAAGCAAGTCATGTGACTTTGCCTGGAATGATACCAGACAAAAGAAAATGTTATTTCAACAGTCATAAACTGGGAATATCCCTTATTTGTTCAAGAAACACTGAAGTCATCAGTGTGACTAGACTAAAGAAAGCAAAAGTTGAAAATGAGTAAGAAATAAAGTAAGAAACTTAACAAGCTGGCTGGGGATGGCATTAGTGGTAAAAACACTTTGAAGTAAAAGCCAGCAGAATTCCTTGCTAAATTCGATGTGAGTATAAAACAAATAAAGTAGTCAGGGATGGTTTCAACATTTTTGGTCTTAATGCCTAGGAAGATTAAGTTGACATTAATTGAGATTGAGAAGAGTCCTGGAGGAATAGATGTGGGTGGAAAAGGTAGGAGTTTGCATTTGGACGTATTAAATTTGAATTGTTCATTATTTACATTAAAAGAGATTGTTGTTATTTATGTTAAAAGAGATAGTTGTTGGGTCATCGCTGGAGCCATCTATATATGGTATTTTGCCTCTTAATACTGGATAATCAAATAAGTGAGTATAGACAGAAGTTTCAAGAATTGCACCAGAGATACTCCAAATAAATGGATTGCAAAGGTGAGTATCCAGAAAAGGAGGCTGTGAAGGAGTAAAATCATAAAAGGTGGTATCTGAAGACAAGTGAAGAAATTATTTCAAAAAGAAAGAAATGGTGTACTCACCAACAACTGCAGTCTAGCTTCTTTCCCCATCATTCAATTGAAAATATTCTCACCAGGATCCCTAAAGAGTTCCTGTGGCTACATCCAATATACACACTTCAGTATTTTCTTAATTCAATCTTTAGCAGCATACAACAATGTTAACCACTTCCTCCTTCTTAACATGCCCTTCCATTTGTTTTTGAGAACCTATCTTGTGGTGCAAGAGTAGAATGGTCTGCAAATGTCTTCAGGTGGTTACTGTGAGTTTCCTAGAAAATGGGCCAGCAGAATTGGGCAGAGGATAGAGAATTGGCTGCTTTCTTTTTGGCAATGAGAGGCAATGTCTTTACACTCAGCTTTGCATTGGAGCAGTCAGTTCCTTTCTTAGGAGAAGGAGACTTCAGCTTCCCATTGGCCCCAAAGTCTCTAGATGAGAGAGAGCTGATATTCCTAGACAAATTCTGTAAACAGCTAGCATCCCAAGTCAAAAAGCCTGGCATAACCCACTTACTCATTCCTGCTTTATTATTTTGCTTAAAAAAATAGCAAGATATGTTTTTTTTTTCCAGTGGAGCCAAACTCATATTTTAAGACAAGAAGCGGGTCAGAGAAAACTTAGCCTTTTCTCTCTGTCAGCCTAAGTTACTTTCCTTCATCCCTGATCCACACTATGCAATATTATGAATTTATCCTGAATCCTGGTATATGACAGATTTTCTCTGACCTTTCTGGCTACCTTGTATATTTTTGTGAAATTTTCTTTAATTTTGATATTTTAAGGACCCTGTTTTAGTTTATTTTGACTCCACCCAAGTTTTCAAGTGTGTCTGTCTACAGATTATACAATCTCTTTATAACTCCAGCTCAATTGTGTCTGAGCTCTAGCTAAAAATCCTACTTCAATCGAATGTCTCATGAACCGTGAAATCATATATCAAAACTTAACACATCATCTCTACTTGAAGTGTGTTTTTACTTCTATGTTCCTATTGTCAATGAATAGCATTTCCCCCTAGCCCCTAGTTCAAGTCAGAGGTGGAGTGTTTTTCCACAATCTTTTCTCTCTTTATTCAGCTCAATTAATAAATTGCCAAATATTTTCTCTTAAATGTATTTGAAAGTATTTATTTTCCTTATAAAAACTATTAGTTGCCTAGTACAAACTACAGTAACTTTTAAATAGACTATTTTAGAGCTTTTTACAATTACAACAAAATTGAGCTGAAGGTGCAGAGAATTCCATATATCCCCACGTATGCACAGCCTCCCCCACTATCGACATCCCACATCCCAGTGTGTACATTTTTTTTTACAACGAATGAACCTATATTGACACATCATTGTCACTCAAAGTCCATAGTTTACATTAGTGTCCATTCTTTTTTGTTTTTTGAGACAGAGTCTCACTTTGTTGCCCAGGCTAGAGTGCAGTGGCACGATCTGAGTTCACTGCAACCTCCGCCTTCCAGGTTCAAGCGATTCTCCTGCCTCAGCCTCCTGAGCAGATGGGACTATGGGCGCACGCAACCACACCTGGCTAATTTTTGTATTTTTTAGTAGAGATGGGGTTTCACTATGTTGGCCAGGCTGGTCTTGAACTCCTAACCTCAGGTGATCCACCCACCTTGCCCTCCCAAAGTGCTGGGATTACAGGAGTGAGCCAACACACCTGGCCTAGTGTCTATTCTTGATGTACATTCTACAAGTCTTTTGAAATGTATAATGACATGTATCTGCCATCACAGTATCATACAGAAGAGTTGAATTCCCTAAAAATAATCTGTGCTCTACCTATTCATTCCTTTCTCCCTCCTCACTCCTGGAAACCACTGATCTTTTACTATATTCATAATTTTGTCTTTTCTAGAATGTCATATAATTGGAATCATAATCATACAGTAATTATTATTTTCAAATTGGCTTCTTTCACTCAATAATGTACATTTAAGCCTCCTTTATATCTTTTCATGAATTGATACTTCATTTCTTTTTAGCACTGAATAATATTCCATTGTCTGCAGGTACCACCATTTATTTATCCATTCACCTACTAAAGGACATCTTGGTTGCTTCAAATTTGGGCAATTAAAAATAAAGATGCTATAAACATCAATGTGCAGGGTTTTGCGCGAGCAAAATTTTTCAACTCCATAATGTTTTCACTAGATTATTGCATTATCCTCTTAAATATTTATATGATGGCTCCCTTGTATTCACTCACACAAGCCTTCTGCCAGTTACAGACCTCAAATATGATATCTGATCATATAACTGCTGTTTCAATAGCTACCTTTTCTTCAGCAGAGGGACCAAATCTCTCCACATCATTCCTCTAATCTTCTGGATCTGGTTACTGAATATCTCACCATTCTTATCTTCTAATCAATTTTAGTATGCATATTTGAGCCATTCTGAAATACTTTCACTGTGTCATGCCTTACTATCACCTAGACCAGCGGTCTCCAAACTTTAGCACCAGGGACCAGTTTCTTGGAAGACAATTTTTCCATGGACCAAGGGAGGCAGGTGGTTTTGGGATGATTCAAGCACATTACATTTATTGTGCACGTTATTTCTATTATTATTACATTGTAATATATAATGAAATAATTATACAACTTACCATAATGTAAAATCAGTGGTGCCTCTCAGCTTGTTTTCCTGCAACTAAACAGTTTCCTCTGGGGATGAAGGGAGACAGTTATAGATTATTAGGCATTAGATTCTCATAAGGAGCATGCAACCTAGATCCCTCATATGCAGAGTTCACAATAGGGTTCGTGCTCCAGTGAGAATCTAATGCCACTGCTGATCTGACAGGAGGAGCTCAAGTGGTAATGCAAGTGATGGGGAATGGCTGAGAATACAGATGAAGATTTTCTGGCTTGCTGCTCACATCCTGCTGTGTGGCCCAGTTTCTAACAGGCAACATACCAGTACCCAGTCCATGACACATGGGTTGGAGACCCCTGTTCTAGACTTCGTACAGGATATTTTATTTTTCTGTATCATTCTCTTGACTTCATTACTGCCTAATTTCTACTAGTCATTCAGGAATCAGTTTTGGCAGCCATTTACCCAGGAAGACTTCCATGAATCTTTAAGACAGAATTAGATGCTACTTAAATGTGTTTTATAGCTTGCACTCTTCCCTGCCCCATCATAGTTTATAGTATGCAATGTTAAATTATCCAGTTTACATGTCTTCTTCGTTGTGTTGTAAGGTCTTTGAAGGAAGGAAACAGTCTGTCTTGTTCATTTTTTCCCAGTACTTGACAAAGAGTAGGCATTCAGTAAATATTTGTCAAATGAATAGGTAACTAAAGATCCCTGCTCCTCTCCCAAATCAAAGAGTAGAAATATATACTGATGGCTGACTGCTAGTCCCAACTTTCATCAGATAAACCCAAGATCTTGCACAATCTTCACTACTACAATAATTTCAACATGTCTCAAAGGTTGTTCATAAATGACCAGGAGCCATCGGCAATAGTACAATATATTTTCAACATCCACCACAAAATTAAACTCTTAAGTTTTTCTAGGTTACTGTGTTGCCCCTTTATTAAAACATATCCCTTTATTAAAACAACAGCAGAAATGGAAAATAAATTCTTCAGCTTGATATGGTTTGGCTGTGTTCCCCACCCAAATCTCATCTTGAATTGTAGCTCCCATAATCCCTACATGTCATGGGAGGAACCCAGTGGGAGGTAATTGAATCGTGGGGGTGGGTTTTCTTGTGCTGTTCTTGTGATAGTGAATAAGTCTCTGGAGATGCGATGGTTTTATAAAGGGCTGTTCCGCTGCACACGCTGTCTTGCCTGCCACCATGTAAGATGTGCCTTTGCTCTTCCTTCACTTTCCACCATGATTGTGAGGCTTTCCCAGCCATTTGGAACTCTTGAGTCCATTAAACCTCTTTTTCTTTATAAGTGACCCAGTCTGGGGGTATTTCTTCATGGCAGTATGAAAATGGACTAATACACAGCTATTATAACTAATTCTGTTTTCTTATCTTATATCTTATCTTTGGAAGTAAAAGATCTTTAATATTACAAGTCAAAGTGATTTTCACATTCTGACTGCAACTCCCCTGAATCCATCTCTTCAAGAGATTTTGGAAAAATTTATTCCCACCGTTGACCAGCTTAAATAAAAGGTTTATATCTATTAAAAGTCATGATTTTCCTATATCATGATGATCTAGATAAACAGTAGCATGTATATATTTCTGCTTTCATTAACTAATTACATTTTATTTTTCACAATTTACTATTAAGTCAGTGTATTTGTTAGATCTCTTTTGGTTGAAAGTGGCAGAAATCTTACAAAATTAGCTTACACAAAGATTAAATGCATTGGTTAGCATAACTGGGAAGTCAAAGATATGTCACTGGCTTTAAAATTGTTGAGCAAGAGATCCAAATGATAAAATTATAGCCATTCTCTTTCTTTCTAGCTCTTTCTATCTCTTTAGTTCTCTTTCTTTCTATCTCTTTAGAAATGGGCCATTCTCTGTCTTTCTATATCTTTAGTTCTCTCTTTCTTGACTGCTTTGCACATGTTTGCTTTCATCTCTTAAACTGCTTTTCTCTGTTTCACTTTGTTTTTAGACATGTTTTTGTCTCATGGACATATTCTGCCCATGAGAAAAAAAAAAAAAAAAAAAAAAGATGTATCTCAGAAATTACAGACTGTGTGGTTCTTGTATCCCAGAGAAAGAGACCTTTCTCTCAGCCATACTATAGCAAGTTGCAAAAAGAATTTCTAATGACTTTTTGCTATGGTTAGATGTCTGATGATCAGCCAGGCTGGAGTCTCATGTTTTTTTTAGTGGCCCAAGTTGGTGTTCTACCAGGTAGACATTATAATTGTTTCAACAGAGCCACCTAATTAAAAGACAGGAAATTTGCCAACATGAAAAGAGGCGCTGGGACACAAGAAGGAAATGAACCTACTGTGGTATTTTTCTCACCAAATTCATATTTCACAAAACTTAATAATTTGATATTTACATAAGGTATCCATTTCTCTTAAATCACTATACATGTCTGAGAACTTCATTTTTAAAAAATGCTATAAAACATTTGAGTAGCTGCATATAAAGACTGACATTAAAGTTTTCAGAATTGTATGTATATCCATATGCACTGGCATTAAAGTTTTCCGAATTGTATGTATATCCATATGCATGTATGCAAATATGTATGTATATCCGTATGCGTTGACATTAAAGTTTTCAGAATTGTATGTATATCCATATGCAATTTCTTGTGTTTAAATATTATATTGTTATTATCATGAGTTTATTGCCAATTTAGTAGTAACAACTATTGATAGAACATGATAAAGCAGAATTACATTCTAGTTTTCAAGATGCTCAATTGTCATACTTTTAGAAATAAAATTTAAATAAATAGACCCATCAGTCTAATTTCTTCTCCTGTCCACTTAATTTTTAAAAAATATCATCACCAGCATTTTACACAGAGTAGGAAATATACACTAAATATACACCCTCCCATCTATCTATACTAATAGCATGACGTACATAGAATTCCAATTTCTAATACCTCGATATTAATTTATTCAATATACATTTCTCAGCAGTTTCATATGGGCTAGCAAACTGCTAAAGATACAAGTAAACTGCATGTCCAAGTAAACTATTCCAATCATTCAGAAACACAAGCTAAAGGCATTTAGTATTTTCAAAATGTTTTTGAATCTAGTCAACATATGTTTTCTATGCTACACCACGAAGAAAACCGACGGGCCTTGCTTTCAGTTCACTACCTCCATTAAGTCAATCAGTTGGATAACATAATATCATTAAAAGTGAGAAACCCCAAATCCAATCCATAAACCCAGGAAAAGCCTCAGGTGTTGACAGATTTCCCATCTATTCTTATAAAACCTGATTGTGGCAATTATCTCCAACATCAGAGAGTCTTTTCAGAATTTTTTAAGACCAGAATTATGTCTCAAGACATGAAAACTCCCTCGATCCCCTAATCCTTAAAAAGATGACAAGGTAAGGAACAATTGGGGGATTTTCATCCCCTTTTACTCTCTTGAATAGAGACTAAAAGATTGTTTCCAAGGTTTTAGCTATGCGCCTCAATGATATCATTCCTGTCCTCATATGCTAAGATTAGGAAGGATTCATCCTGGGTAGCTCTAAGAAGATAATACCTGAAAAATATTTCTATGTAATCCATCAGTAATATCTCTCCAAAATCATCACACTGATAAATCAGTACGTGTTTTTTAAAAGAAATAAGTAAACTTAATAAAGAGCCATTAGGTGATCTTGTCCACACCATTAGTTTGATCTGCTCATAGAAAATATTTAAATCTCTAATTCGCTTATTATGCTTCAATGCTCATCTTACTTCCAGCCAAATTACCACAGCTCTTCTGCCATCTGGTCATCGTTCAACTGTTGTTTTTCTGATGTCAGGAAAATTTTAAACACATAGGAAAAAGACCCTAAGGGGTTTTTGAATGGCTTGTGTTTTTGCTAAAGTCAGCTTTCCCAGTTAAAAAGGTGGGGTGGGGGACAGAAAAAGGCCTGAGATTTGGAATGCTGACTGCTACAATCTCTTTAATCATGAACCTGAAATATTATCATTTTAAACTGCAGTTTGGGCCAGGGTTATGTACACACTAATACCTATATTATGTATGAGGTTTACTAAGTCTATCCAGCAACAAAATATCTAGCATTCATTCACATAATTATTATTTTATTCAATAACCACTTATGTACTGGGAGAAAAGCAGTAAGCGTGAATCTATGTGTTAGGCCATTCTTGCATTGCTCTAAGGAAATACCTTAGGCTGGGTAATTTGAGTTTTAGTTAGCCTGTGGTTCTGCAGGCTGTAGAGGAAGCATGGTGCTAGCATCTGCTCAGCTTCTTGGAAGGCCTCATAGAGCTTTTACTCATGGCACAAGGGTAAATGGGAGCAACAGGTCACATGGCCAGAGCAGGAGCAAGAGACAGCAAGGAAAGGTGCCACACCATTTAAAAAAAACAGATCTTGGGAGAACTCCTCATTTGAGGAGAGCCAAGCCATGAGGGATCCACCCCATGACCCAAATACCTCCCATGAGGGCCCTCCTCCAGCACCGAAGATGACCTCTAAACATGAGATTTGGAAGGGACATCCAAAATAAATCAATCTGCATAGGTATATATTTGGAATAGAAAGATTGTGCCATTGTGGAAGTTAGTTTTATTTCTTTCTCTTTTCTTTTTACAGTGATAAATACACTATTTGCTAAGTAATGCACCATAAGATATTGAAGGTTAATTACACAGGATTCAAGAGACAAATAGACCTGAAAAATAAGAAAGAAATATAGTCCCTACTCAATTTTTGGTTATCAGTTGTCAGCATAGTTCTTTCTGCATTGAAATCTATATCAGTTTGCTAGGGCTGTCATAACAAATATCTCAAAGAGGGTGGCTTAAACAATAGAAATTTCTTTCACAGTTCTAGGGGCCAGAAATGCAAAATTGAAGTGTTAGCAGGGTTGATTCCTTCTGAAGTCTGTGAGAAAGAATCTGTTCTCTCCCCTAGCTTCTGGTGGTTTGCTGACAATTTTTTGGTGTTCTTCAGCTTGTAGAGACATTGCCTGACATTTGCCTTGATGTTCACATGGCAGTCTCCCTGTGTGTGTGTCTGTGTCCAAGTTTCCCATTTTTGTAAGGATACCATCGATACTAGAGTGTTAAGGGCCCACTCAACTCCAGTACCATGGTCTTAAATGATTACATCTGCAATGACCTGATTTTCAAATAAGATTATATTCTGAGGTAATGAGGGCAAAGGCTTCAATATATGAATTTTGCAGGGAACAGAATCCCACTGTGGTATGCTGTTATGTTATGGCAGCCATGAAGAAGATAATTTTTCCTGGCTTAAGAAAGCAAAAATGATGTTTTTCTGTTAACTGTATGCACTTAAAATGTTAAAACTGTGTTATCAAAACACAACTTAAGTGCTCACACACCAAGAATTGCCAACTTCCAAAAACAATGACAGTTTTCAATTCTCATGACACTCAACTTCTTTGCTTCCTTGTGCCAGCTGATATCCCACTTTTTGAAACTCTTTCTTCAAAGTTATGATAGTAATAGCCTTTTTCTCATTGCTCTGTCCCTTATTTTGCTCAGTCCTAACTGTAAATTTTTTTCTTTTACATCTCCGAAACATGCCCAAATAGACTGTTTAAACACACGCAATTATTATTTCCTTTAATTCTGTTGACTCCAACACTTTGATAACTAGGCAAACTTCATTCCTGCATTCCAAACTGACATTTCTGATTTCTTAACACTGAAAATCAGCGTCAAAAGGGAACTCAAAATTATCTCCCCTGATGCCCTCTCCCCACTTCCAACTCCAAAAAAATCTACTTTACCATACAATTTTTCTGTTGGTTTTAATGACACTGGCATTCTCTATGCCTTTCATATCTGAAATATCAAATATCTTTATTTCTTATTCTCTATACCTAATTAGCTGTCAAGTAAAGCAAATTCTATCATCATAATATATTTAATATTCATACATTTGGTACTAGTCATAGTGTCACTATTTTAATTGAAAACTTTATTATTTTTATATTTTACTAAAATAACTTCTTACCGAGTCTGCTTACTTTCTAATAGTATCTATTATTCCTATAGTAAGGTCAAATTCAAGTTCCTAAAGCACAGATTAAATCATCTTTGTTCAAAAACAGCCAATGACTTCTGAATTTAGATTCCTCTTCTTTTTTCTTTGTTTTTAGATGGAGTTTCGCTCTTGTTGCCCAGGCTGGAGTGCAATGGTGCGATCTTGGCTCAGTTCGACCTTCTCTTCCTGGGTTCAAGTGATTCTCCTGCCTCAGTCTCCCGAGTAGTGGGGATTATTCTAATTAATATTAGTATAACATATTATATTATTATGTTACATATATTGTAATATATTATTATATTATATAGCTATGATATATTAATATTTTATGTTAATGATATTAGCTACATTATGTGGACATTATTTGCCTGGTATTTATCTAATTTTCACTATAATTCTAAGAGTAGAATTTAAAATGTAAACATTTTACATTTTAAAGATGATTAGAGAAGATAATTAATTTCCCCAAAGTTCTGTAGTTATTCCCACATTCAAAAATGTTTGTTGAGTACTTCCTTGGTGCTGGGACTTCTGATTAGTAATGGGATTTCAGTGATGAAAAAAACAAATGTTTTCCTCGTTTTCATGGAGTTTATAATCTACTTGGGGAAACAGATTTGAAACTAGTATACCAAAATTAAATAAAATGATTCCATATTTGTGTAAGATCTAGCAATGAAAACAAAGAAAATTATGAGAAAAAGCATAACATTGGTAGGGATATGGAAAATCCCTAAGGGTGGACAAGAAATTATTCCAAAGAGGAAACATATAGTATAGAGCCTAAAAGGTGAAAAGTAGCACGCCATGTGAACTTTAGAGACAAAAAATATTCAGTGCAAAGGGATCTACACATTTATAAAATGTACACTTTTATAAAATGTACACATTTCCTGATATGAGATGGTATTTGATAACATAGGAAATGGGAGATTAATATGGCTGAAGCATAGTAAAAATAGGCAGAGAAATAACACTGGATCTAGAGCTAGAGCTAAATTGTGCAGGGCTTGTGGTCAATGACATTTTGTTAGGATACGGTCAAAATTAAGAATATATGCTAAATATAAAGGGAAGTCACTAAAGGGTTTAAAGACAGGTCCTGAAATAATTCAATAAAGGTATCGAGGATTTGATTTCTATTGTTCAGAGGATAGATTTGGAGATGGGAAAGAGTAAGGCTGAAAGCTAAGTAGTGGATTGTAGATATTATGGGAGCGTGAATTACAGTGATGAGTCATTCACTGCAGGCTAGCCCTCAGGCTTATATATATATTCCTTTCCATGAGAGCTCTAATTTTGATTATTTAATGTGAAACACTTATGCAAAATTAGGACAGCATAAGGAAAAGTAAGTTAATCCTTTTTATAATAGCATTAGTGGTAGCCAAGACCAAGATTTATCAGCAGCAGTACAAAATTAATGTTGCCTCCTCAGAGTCTATGGTCATCTCTCTTCAGCCTGGGCTCTGGCATCTATTTTAGCAGCATATTTGAGCACACTAGGTCAGTATACATCTAATTTTTATCTTTGTTTCTCTGATTTCAAAGGTTTATTTGCATGCCTAATTTTTGATATTAAATTATTTTCCTGATTGAATTATGACTAAATCAGAGATAATAGTACAGACAGGTTTTGAGCATATTTTATATACTTTTATTAGATGTAAAAATAAACAGTTAATTTTTAGTTTTAATAGATTTATGGGATGAGAAAAAAGAGAGAAAAGGAAGACATCTAACATATTTGCTTTAGCAATCTAATAGGTGGATTATTTATGTAATAAAGTGAAGATGACTTGTGGAAATAGGTTTGACAAAGGTAGAGGAGAAAATAGTTATTCGTTTTTTCAAAGATATCCAACCTAAGTTGTAAAATAAGTGATTGTACAACCAGGTATTTAAGAAGACAAGAAAACATGAGTGAATACAGCAGAAAGAATAAAAATAGAATTAGCCTTACAAGAACACCAGACTATAAATCAACTATGTTTACTGTGTTCAACAAAACAAAAGTCAAGCTTGAGAATGTTAGCAGGAAACACGAAAGTATAAAATTGACATAGTTAATTTAAGAAAAGGAAAAATTATATACCTGAAAAACATATAAAAGCTAAAATTAACAATCAATTGTAGCATTAAATAAAGGTTAGGCAAAGTAAAGAGAGAATTAAAATGTTTACAAATAAGTGAAAAGACAAAATGGAAACTCCAAGGAGAAAGAATATGTGACAGATAATAGAAGATACAGTATATTTAGACAAAATTTCAAAAGAATAGGAAAAAGAGAAAAGTGTAGAAACAGTAGCTAAAGAGATGTTATAGATAATTATCCAAAACTAATAAAAGACACCAATCCACTGTTTTGAGAAACTGTATTAACTTTTTAAAATTTACACCTGAATAGCAAAATGAAAAAAAGAAACAGAAAAAAAAATAAACGCATCCAGAAAAAAAAGATAATATTGAAATGGTAAAGGACTGATACCTGATTTCTTAATAGCAACAATGGAGCCATTAGACCCTGTCAAGACATGTATAAGATACTGAATAAATGAACAGCAAATTTAAAATATTATGTTGAGCAAAACTTATTCTTAAAAAATAAAAGGGAATGGGGATGTTTTTCACACAAATAATAATATTTACTGTCATCAGGGCAATAAAACAATATATAATAAAAAATATTTAAATATACTTGCACATATTATTATATAGAGAACATATAATACATAAATATATTTTGTGTTATGTATATGTGTGTAAAACTTTTATGTTTTTATTAAGAAAAGATAGGGATTATGATTGGGACCTTGAATAAAGATGAGGGCCTCCTTTGTTAGGAAGGGTTAATACTGGGACCAGCAATTGCATAATGATAAAATTTATCATGAGTCAGCTACCCAAGTGGGAATCTTGGGAAAATAATTTTCTTGATAAATGGTTAAAAAAAAGAATAGACAAAAATCAAATACGTTAGCAACAAAAATATCAAAGACGTTAGCAACCAAAAAAATTGGTATGTATGGAAAACTGAACCAAATTAAAAGGGAAATGTACATTTTTTCAAGAAAAAACAGAGTGTTCACCAAATAGAGCATTTGCTGGGTTATAAATCTTGGTCTAGGCTACCACTAATGCTATTATGAAAAGGATTAACTTACTTGTCCTTATGCTGTTCTAATTTTGCATAAGTGTTTTACATTAAATAATCAAAATTAGAGCTCTCATGGAAAGCAATATATATATAAGCCTGAGTGCTAGCCTGCAGTGAATGACTCATCACTGTAATTCACGCTCCCATAATATCTACAATCCACTACTTAGCTTTCAATCTTACTCTTCCTCATCTCCAAATCTATCCTCCGAACAATAGAAATCATATCCTCGATACCTTTATTGAATTATTTCAGGACCTGTCTTCAAACCCTTTAGTGACTTCCCTTTATATTTAGCATATATTCTCAATTTTGACCGTATCCTAACAAAATGTCATTGACCACAAGCCCTGCACAATTTAGCTCTAGCTCTAGATCCAGTGTTATTTCTCTGCCTATTTTTACTATGCTTCAGCCATATTAATCTCCCATTTCCTATGTTATCAAATACCATCTTATATCAGGAAATGCGTACATTTTATAAAAGCGTACATTTTATAAATGTGTAGATCCCTTTGCACTGAATATTTTTTGTCTCTAAAGTTCACATGGCATGCTACTTTTCACCTTTTAGGCTCTATATTAAAGAACAAAATTTAAAGGACTGAAAGTATATAGATAATGTTCACTGGCCACGTTAAATTTACACTAGCAATTAATAAGTAAAAGATAAATGGAAATATCTTAAATATTTGGAAATTAAGAATATAAACTAAATAATTGATGGACTAAAATAAGTGAAAATGCAACTAAAATATTTTGAACTAAATTTAATAACAAGGTGGTATATAAAAAGTTTGTGAAATACAATTGAAGATATGCTTATAAAGAAACGTATAGCCTTCAATATATTAGAAAATGTTTTAATAACTTTAAAATTAAATTTGTAAGCATCTTTTAAGAGTCAGAAATAGAATTGCACTCTAAGCAAAAGGAAATAAGATGGATGGAAATAATAAACAGAAGTCAATATATTAACAAATATGAAAAATCTAATAAAGAAAATTAATAAAGAGTTGTATATTTAAAGACTATTAAACCTGACACATTCCTCTCAAGATTGATCAAAACTAAAAGAAAAGAGAGATACAAGAAAAGAATGAGGAATATATACTATCAGAGATGGAAAAGGAAGTATTAATATATATCTTATATATATTAAATAGATAATTAAAAATTTTAGATAACATTCAAATTTCTGGGCAAAAACATTTAAAGAAGACATCTGAATGGTTATAGAACAAAATATAAAAGAAAATGAATGAATAATGTATAATCTTCTGTTGATGTAAACTGTAGACCTACTTGATTTACCAGTGAATTCTTCCAAACATTTGTGAAGAACTCATACCAAAGTAACATAAACTCTTATACAAAACATAAAAAGAAGAAACACTTTCAAACTAATTTTATGAGTCCACAATAATCTTGATACCAAAACCTGACAAAGATATTAAGAAAAAGAAAATGGTCAGGGGAATCTCTCTGATGACTACAATACTAGCATAATAACCTAATGACATACTTAAAAAAGCTAATATATTGTGACAAAGTTAAATTTATTCCAGGAATGCAAGGTTGGCTTAACAGTTTAAAAATAGAATTTGCCATATTAGTAAGAAGTATTTATAGCAAAGTAAGTATAATATAAAACCTCATTAATCTGATCAATTATTTCTACAAAAATTCTATAACAAATATTTTACTGTTTTCTGATTATCAGTTTTATGTATGCCAATTAACACTTTCAATATTTTACTGATGGTCATACTTTACAAGCCACCAATAAATGACCAGTTTTTCAATTAGATAAGTAGATAGGTAAATGATATAAGAAATTGAAAAAGAAAACAAAAATAAAACTGTATTATAGGGAAGAACATGCTCAAAGATACATATTTATTTTAAAGTGAAAGAACAACTCAAAATTAGCACAAAAATGTGAACTATTCAACAGTCTTTACATAGTATCACTTCATCATTTGTAAATGAGTGATGTTAGGGTCTCATATTACAGAAGAAAATATATTCCATATGGATTAGATATTTAACAGTTTAAAAAAGCTATTGTAACTGTGATGAAGAAAATGTAATTAAATATTATTTTGAGAAGATTATTCAGGTAAAGTGATGATGATTTCTGCCTTACTTATGATTATTAAAAGAGAAAACAGTCTAAATACCCCAAAGGAGTGAATATAATATTTTTATACAATACTTTTTGAGATGTAAAATACATTTTTGAAATTTATTAAATGCCAAGTTAAGATATTATAAATGCAATGCAGAAATGTATGTATAAGTATCATATATGTGTATACAGCTTTAAGGGTATCTATCAGTATGCTTTTAGTGGTTATCATCGACTGTTCTATTTCCTTTAAAAATGTCTGGGGCCAAGGCAAGATGGGTCAAAGTCGGAGTGGTGGTCATGGTCCCAGAGGTCAAGAAGAATGATAAGGACAAGAAAAAGAAATACGAAACTCCTGTACCAACTACAGTGGGGCAAAAGAAGAAAACAGAGACCAGATGCTGCCAGCAAACTGCCACTGGTGACAACTCACACTCAGTACTGGTTAAAATTATTCAAGTTAGAAAGAATTAAAGACTATCTTCTCATGGAGAAAGAATTCATTATAAATCAGGAACAAATAAAGCCATCAGAAGAAAAGCAGGAGGCAGAAAGATCAAAAGTGGATGACCTGAGGGGGACCCTGATGTCAGTAGGAATGTTGGAAGAGATCACTCATGACAACTATGCCATCGTGTCCACATCTATGGGCTCAGAACACTACACCAGCATTCTTTCATTTGTAGACAAGGACCTGCTGGAACCTGGCTTGGTCCTGCTCAACCACAAGGTGCATGCCATGATAGGGGTGCTGATGGATGACACGGATCCCCTGGTCACAGTGATGAAGGTGGAAAAGGCCCCCCAGGAGACCTATGCCAATATTGGAGGATTGGACAACCAAATTCAGGAAATTAAGGAATCTGGAATCTGTGGAGCTTCCTCTTACCTATTCTGAATACTACGAAGAGATGGGTATAAAGCCTCCTCAAGGGGGTCATTCTCTATGGTCCACTGGGTGCAGGTAAAACCTTGTTAGTCAAAGCAGCAGCAAACCAAACCCCAGCCACTTTCTTGAGAGTGGTTGGCTCTGAACTTATTCAGAAGTACCTAGATGATCAGCTCAAACCCATGCTGGAATTGTTTCGAGTTGCTGAAGAACATGCACCATTCATCATGTTTATTGATGAAACTGATGCCATTGGTTGAAAAAGATATAACTCAATTTCTGGTGGTGAGAGAAATTCAGTGAACAATGTTGAAACTGTTGAACCAGTTGGATGGATTTGATTCTAGGGGAGATGTGAAAGCTATCATGGCCACAAACCAAATAGAAACTTTGGATCCAGCATTTATCAGACCAGGCTTCATTGACAGGAAGATGGAGGTCCCCCTGCCCAATGAAAAGAATGAGAAGCACATCATTCAGATTCACACTAACAGGATGAGGGTGGCCAATGATGTAACCCTGCATGACTTGATCATGGCTAAAGATGACCTCTCTGGTGATGACATCAAGGCAATCTGTACAAAAGCTGATCTGAAGGCCTTAAGAGAACTTAGAATAAAAGTAACAAATGAAGACTTCAAAAAATCGAAAGAAAATGTTCTTTATAAGAAACAGGAAGGGGATCTATTTCTAGTGAACCACACAGCTGCCATCAGGAAAATGGTTGGGAGATTTCCTGTCCCCCGAAAGGGATGAGTTTGGGGGAGTTCCCCAGGCGAATCCCTGTTCCCATTGATTTTTCTTAGCAAAACATCCTGTGTGTCTTTTGGAGTACGATGTGTAAGTGCCCATTGGGCAGCCTTTGTCCGTTTGTCACTGTGCAGCACTCTGCTTCCCAATAAAGCGTGCTCCTTCACACACAAAGTCTGTATTTTCTAGCTATTCTTTAATGAATTTGTAGTACTTTTCTGTACAATTAAAGCATAATTTAAGTAATGTTTTTAGGTATTTTTAAAATCTATCTGTTTAAAAAGATTTGCAACAAAACACCACTGCCTCTAATATACTTCCTCACCACAGCCTATTCCCAGGACACAATACACTTCAAACTTTATTCTATGCTATTTGTATTGATTTATGAATATATAAGTAACACAAATATATATGTAATTTTCAATTCTGGATTCTTTGAAATATCACCATTATACAATGGTAACATTTTTTGAAATGAATACAGAATCTAACAATGCTCTCTATGTGAGCATGTACATAGTTCACTTCTTTAAATCACAGTATGAAAAATGTCATTATTATGTACAATAAATATTTAAGATTTACATAATTGAGACTATTATTATTCAGACATAAAATATCTGTCAAATATATACTTTATATACTTAGTTTTTCCTGAAGATAAAAATATACTTTAAATTTCTGTGTCATTCCTACATATCTCTTATTAAATGTTTTCAAACGTGCTGACAAAATTACAGAATCTTAATAGTCCTCAGTATATCAGGTAATCTATCACTTTCCTTTTATTTTTTTCATTCTCTTCCTTCTTGACCCTCACCCTACCTTATTACCTTATGCTTCTCTTACACCTGGAGTATAAAATCATTCTGTTTCAATCTAGTCTCATTGCTTTCCAAGCTAGCAGGAATTCCAAGAGGGGGTCACTCATAGCCTTTTTAAAAAAGGTATTATGTCTGAAACTACTTTTATGTTAACCTCATATTTTGATAGCTTGTTTACAGAAATTTATATTGAAATTTCTTACTGTCAATGTTCCTTTGTTATCTAGCTTACAAGTTTAAGTTGAGAAAGCTGACATTGTCTTAGTCTGTTCTGTGCTTTTATAATGGAATACTACAGACTGGGTAATTTAGAAAGAACAGAAATCACTTTCTCATAGTTCAGAAGGCGGGGGAGTCTAAGATCAAGGTGCCAGTATCTGAAGTCTGGTGAGATCTAAGTCTCTGCTTCCACGATGGTACCTTGAACAATGCATCCTCTGGAATGGGAGACACTTTCTTCTCCACATGACTGAAGAGCAGAAGAGTGAGAACCTACTCCCCTAGGCCCTTTCTATAGCAGCATTAATCCATTCACAAGGGCAGAGCCCCCACGACTTAAACACCTCCCATTAGGCCTCACTTCCCAATACTATTGCATTAGGGATTGAGTTTCCAACACACACATTTTGAAGGACACATACATTTTGAAGGACACATTCAGACTATAGCAGCTATAATTCAGATTCTTACCCCTTTAACCCTCTTATGCATGGCCTGCTTTTTCTTTGTAAAAGGAGCATGAAAGTTTCATCATTCTCTATATTTGATTCCTCTGTTTTCAGTACAATGCCTCTCTCTTGTCATTCATTGCCCCTAGTGTCAAGTATCCTATAATAAATTTATCCAGAAAAACAAATGTCTTTTCTCTGTTTGAGTACACAGTGAGTAATCACCTGGCTTCCTAGGATAAGAAGGGAAAAATATTATCGTAATGGACATGTTTTTAATCCTGTTCCTCATATCTACTGAGGGAAACATTGTGGATCGACCACCTAATCTCATCACACCCTCCTTCTGCTAGGGTTCTCTATATGACTTAGACTCAGTGGAATTCTATGGTCTGTTCTCTAGATTCCTAAGTACGAAGTAGCAGTTGTGGCATGATTACAAAATGCAATATGAATACCTTCTTGATTTCATAACTCCACAGCCACTTCAGAAGTAATCTCTTTAGAGTTTCTGGTCTGTATTGCTCTTTTCATCTTTCAGGAGTGCCAGTCCAGAAGCTAATCGACCAGCTCTTTCAACAGTGTAAAAAAACTAATTTCCTATATTAAATCCTTTCTTGCCTAAAATGCCTCGTTCTGTAAAAGGAATCCTACTTGATCCCCTTACTCATTTATGTTCCAGAGAGTCTAGTGTTTTCAACTCTTAAACTCTTTTACAGATCAACGGCTTAAATCTGCATGGCTCCTGTTGGTGCCTAACTCTTGCATGTGCTTCGGTTTCACTTATTTTTGCTTTTTTTCTTTCCATCTTCTAAAAATTTGCTGGTATTAATTATCTCCTGACTTCTCCCCATTTTTTCTATTCTTTGGGATTATAACCTTTTTTATTTGTTAAATATTTTCTGAGGGGAATAGGGGAGTTTGAGGAAAAATTAGAAATACACTTATCTAGTCTACCATTTTTAATAATGTTTATTCATAAATTGATTTGATAAGAAATCAAACAATTAATGGGAGAGGACCAAAACAAGAAAGTTTGCTTTATATATATGAATTGTATGCTGAATTCTTGCGTTTCCTATGGCATTGCATTATAGCAAAACTAGAAAACTCAATAGTCAAAGAGCAGGAAACATGAAAAAGAGTTCTTAACAGATATAGGAAGTGGTGACAAGTAGAGTCTAAGTAGAAACAGTCCAACCTGGCACAGGAAGGGCTAAAATATGCAGTACTTCTAATATTTAATTTTAGTTATCTTGTTTTGCCATTTTTCTATGCCATATCTTTTCATGATAATTTAAGGAATGAAGAAGAAAGTATAGTTTATGAGTGGAATGAATTGGAGTAGAGATGAGTTGCCATATAAGGAATTAAAAAGAGAGCAAACATTTTGAGGCAATAAAAACAGGAGGGACATTTATGCTTATTCCTCTCCAGTTCATCATATATTCAGGGAACTAAGAAATATTGGGAAAGGAACCGGCTTGCCTAAGTAGTTGGAATGGTGATTTAAGCTATTTTGTTTGTATAATTTTAAAATTTCCAATGACCCTCACATTGTCAAAACTAGTATATTTCAATGAAGTGACAAATTTAATTCTGGCATAAATTTCTAATCTGGGAAAGAGACTTTGGAGACTATGCTACCCAGCAATCTTACATTTCGGAAAGATATATATCTATACCACCCAAGATTGTGGATCTCTATTCTTAACAATTAGATATGTGACAACCTCCTTCAAGAGTTATTTATCATTCTGACAGTCAAGAAGTCTATTTTAAGACTTTTTTTTCTGGTATGAGAAAATAGTGTTATGTGGTAAAAAGAGTTGTGGGCCTTGTTCTCAACAAAACTGGATTCAGATTTCATCTACTTAGTGCCCAAGACAATTTGTAAAGTTTGCTGAACTACTCTTAGTCTCACCACACATCAATAAATGGACATCAATATCACCTACCTTGCATATATGTTGTGAGACGTAACGTATATTAAGGATATATTTCAGAGTGTAGTATACAGCAAGATTCAATCAATAGTTCTTTTTACTGTTATTTAAAATGTAATTAAAAGTGCCTAAGTTAAGTGGATCACTGGATATCAAAGTCTGTATTCCTAATATGTCCATAGCCAACAAAGTGAGTTAAGGAGTGAAAAGTATCTAGAGAAGGGAATTCTGTATAGTGTGAAAGTACATTGAACTGAAACAGAAAAGACGTGAACTCCAGCCCCAGTTTTATGCAGTAAAACCAATTTTGTGCACCTCTACAGACAAGTTACCTCTCTGGGTAGCAGCTATCTAGCCAGAGTAACAAAGAAACACAACCAGACAAAAACAGACAGGAGATTTGGGTTACAAGATCATTAAGGTCCCTCCCTGTTCTAAGACATGAATTTTCCTTATTTTTAAAGGCTGACATCATATCAAAGAAAGCAAGGCTTTCAAGATAGCAGTAGAAGGTTCTGGGACCTCTTTCTTACAAGAACAGCAGTCGAGTATATTTTTAGAAGAGAAAAGATGACTCTAGGAACATAAATGCCTGAGTAAGTGTATTGAATTTTCTTTCACTCTGCTTTCAAATAACAGTGGTCCCAGTTTAACAGTTGTATAGGTGTTTTTAAACAATTCATCTCTATCTCATTTTAATTAAACATGCACTCTCTCCAGTCCCCCACTTGTAAAAACGTAGTCTGCAATTTGACAGGATGATATTATAGTATTGAGCAATATGTGAATTGGTTTAAAAGTAACCAGAGTTGAAGCATACATCAATCACCACAAGTGCAAACGCAGGTCACTAAAGCTGTCAATTTCAATCAGCTCTGTAATTAAATACATCACCAATATGGATTTTGTGTAAGAATGTCACTTGTTCTTCAGATGTCTGCTATGAGGACAAATCACACTTCAGTGTCTCTGCACAGGCATTCCAAATATAATATTTTTAAAAGCAGAGCATCTTCATCCATCTTTCTATGATTCGTTAAATAAAAATGCATTTACTAATGTGTAGTCTAAAAGCTATGTTTTTAAATATATATATAAACTGCTTTCCATTTAATTAAAATGTTGCAATATCTTAGTTGGCATTTTAAACTTATCTTTAACACCTTCAGTGGCATTTGTTATGAAATAAATAGATAATGAATAATAATCACCTTTTAAAAGGCTGAACAATTTGTAATTATGGAATTTGTAATTAGAGAGGCTTTATTATATGTTCAAAAAGCAGAAAATGCTTTTGGTTATGAAGAAATAAATTATTCATTTCTATTTCAGCATGAGAACAAAACTATTTCACATTTAGAAAAATCTTTTTTTAATAGCCATAAAGTGTCATCTCCTTCTATTACACTTAGCACTACATGGGAAAAGACTGCAACAGAGCTGTATTACCAAATATATATTGTCTGCCATTTGATTTAATCTTCAAATAAGCTCCAGGAAGCAGGTCCCTGGACAGTTAATCTTTAGTTTTGTAGCCCATGCACATTTTCAATAAGGTTACTGGGGAATTAGGCCCAGTAGGGAGAGGAAAAGCATATTGTCTTATTCTACAGGCAGCTGTTGTGAGCTCTGTTAGCAAATTACAACTTCCCTAATTATTAAATACTTTATTAGAAGAATCCCTGTCATTACATCAGTGCTTTTCAAATAAAGTCATTGTAAATCTTTGGCATAGAGATTCAACCATTTTTAAATTAATTTTTTATTTGTAATTGACACATAATAATAGTACATATTTATGGGGTACAAGGTGAGGTTTCAGTGCATGTATACATAGTAAAATGATCAAATAAGGGTAATTACACATCCACCACTTTAAAGATTTATCATTTTTTAGTGGTGATGACATTAAAAATCTTCTCTTCTAGCTGCCTTCAAATATACACTACATTGTTATTAGCTATAGTCACCCTACTGTATAATAGAACACCAAAATGTATTCTCCCTATAAAAATAGGCAGAATACCTGAATAGACATTTCTCAAAGGAAGACATGCAAATGACTAGCAGATACCCGAAAATGTTCAACATCACTAATCATCATAGAAATGCAAATCAATATCACAATATCACCTCACCCCAGTTGGAATGGTTATAATCAAAAAGACAAAAAATAAAAAATGCTGGTGAAGATGTGGAGAAAAGGGAACTCTTTTATACTGTTGGTTGGAATGTAAATTAGTACAGTCATTATGAGAAACAGTAGAAAGATTCCTCAAAAAATTAAAAATAGAACTGCCATATGATCCAGCAATCTCATTACTGGGTATACAACCAAAGGAAATGAAATCAGTGTGTGAAAGAGACATCTGCACACCCATGTTTATTGCAGCACTATTCACAACAGCCAAGATATGGAATCAACCTAAATGCCTGTCTACAGATGAATGGATAAAGAAAATGGCATATGCATACAGTAAACCAAAAAGTGTCTGAGGATTATTTTGCCAAGGTTAAGGACTATGGCCTGTGACATAGCCTCAGGAGGTCTTGGAAACGTGCCCAAGATGGTTGGGTTACAAATTAATTTTATACATTTGAGGAAAAGAGAAGCTGCAGCCAAAGATATAAATCTATACATGAAAGGTATACATTTGTTTGGCCTAGAAAGGCGAGACACCTGGAAATGGGGGCTTCCAGGTCATAGGTGGATTGAAAGATTTCTTGACTGGCAATTGGTTGAAAGAGTTAAGAACTGCTTGAAGAGTTCAATTCAGCCTGAGTTAAGGTAAGGTTGCGATCGGGGGTAGGGTGTAGAAACCAAGGTACTTGTCATGTAGAGGCAGCCTCTAGGTAGCAGACTTCAGAGAGAATGGATGTGAAAGTATTTAGCCCTTAAAATGTGTCAAACTATCTGGAAAAGATCCCATAACGGATGGAGATTCTCCACAGAATGTAAATTTCCGCCAAAAGAGACAGCTTTTCAGGGGCATTTCAAAATATGTCAAAGAAATATATTTGGGGGTAAAATACACTGATTTCCTTCAGAGCTCACTATCTGACATGTGATGCTATACCAGAGTCTGACTGGAATTTGGTATCTTATTGCTACAAATATTCTGTTTGGTCAGTCTTAAGATATCTGTTTTAATGTTAATGCTGGTTAATTGTGTCTATTCTCCAAAGGGAGGAGGGTATAATGAGACATGTCCAATCCCTACTCCTTCCCCACGGCCCAGTTTTTCAGGTTTCTTTGCAGACACCTTTGGCGGAGAGGGGGATCCATTCAGTTGCTTGGGGGCTTAGAATTTTACTTTTGGTTTACAACACAAACACACACACACATGCACACTAGAAAAGTCAGACACAATGAAATCCTACCATTTGCAACAACATGCATAAACTTGGAGGATATTATGTTAAGTGAAATAAGCCAGGCACAGAAAGACGAACATCTCACGATCTCACTCATGTGTGAAATGTTAAAAAGTTTATTTCACCTGTAATCCCAGCACTTTGAGAGGCCGAGGCAGGCAGATCACCTGAGGTCAGGAGTTCAAGACCAGCCTGACCAACATGGCGAAACCCTGTCTCTACTAAAAATACAAAAATTAGCCAGGCATGGTGGTGGGCGCCTGTAATCCCAACTATTTGGGAGCCTGTGGCAGGACAATCACTTGAACCTGGCAGGCAGAGGTTGCAGTGAGCCGAGATCGCGCCATTGCTCTCCAGCCTGGGAGACAGAGCGAGACTGCGTCTCAATAAAAGGTGATTTCATAGAAGTAGAGACCAAAATAGTGGTTATTGGAAGTTGGGAAGGGGAGAGAGGAGAAGGAAGCAAATAATTGGTCAATGGTTTCAAGTGTATTTATCTAAACTTTCCCTGGCTAATACTATATCCCATATAATGTTTCTCATCATAGATATTATCATAAAATTAAGCCCAGTTATATAACTTGAAACCTTAAAGGGCAGATACAACAATTAAGGCCTTAATAACAATAATGATGATCAAAATAAAATACTTAGGGAATGGATATGTTAGTTAGCCTGATTTGATCATCCACAATGTATATGTTTTCAAACATCACAAATATTTATCAATTAATAATAAAATAATACTTCAAAAACTTGGGAAAAGGTGTTACATAAATAAAAATTGACAGCAACCGTTTATTTTAGATTGTGTTGTCCTTATTAATAATGCATGCCAAGAATTTTTCAAGCATCTTTTAGATTTTCTTAAAAAATGACATCAAAACCTAACAAATTGTTTGATAAACTTAATACATGAATCATCTGAAAAAAATCATAAAATGAAATATCACTCTGAATGCCATCTAGAAAAAGCAAATGAAATAGATGGAGTAACATAAACCAAGGGGACATTAACCACAAGTTGCTGACTTGAGTCTTTTTGGAATTTTCTTTTCTGTTTTTCCTTATGGTCAGCAGTAGCATGCAACACCTCAGGAGCAATTTTCAGTGAATTATTGTACCTACTCAGTTTGATTTGGGGCAATCTTTACAAGCTAAGGCTTGCTTATATAACCCTCCAAGTTGACTTCAGACAGCCCTTAAACAGCACAAGAATACTCTCATTTAATTTGTTTTAGTACCTCAGATCTTCATGTTTAGCTTTATCTATTGTTCTTAAAAAGTATGAGGACCAAGGAATCATTTTTTTTCTGACAAAATACTAAATAAATTGGAGAAAATATAAAATAGAGTTTTAAAAATAAAAAAAGTGAAACCAATAAAAATTTGCACTAGTTCTTAGAGATAGTTGGCCTGTTGGTTCTGAGAAGGATTTTTTTTACCTCTCTTCTGAAACTAAAATACATCCACTTGCCCAATGCTGTCTTGTGAGCTTTCTCCATGTTTTTAGTTAAACACTTCTTATACAACCCCAACTGCTATTTTAATTAGTTTACCAATTTCCTTAAGTCTTCTGTTTCATATTTTTCAACATTGTACACAACAGTGTTCATCCCATCCTCTGCTTCACAGAAAAACAAACAAGTAAATAATAAAGTTCAACAGGAAGAAAAGTTGACCCTAAAAATTCAACATCCATGATCCCTTTTAGTTTTCATGGAAGAATTCACTATCTCATGTCTGAAAGTTTACATTTCTGCCTTGACCTCACTCCATCATATAAATAGCTCACTTACTCTTACACTATACCTTTGTCCCTTCCTCTTATCTGATTATTTTTTTTTTCATATGAAGAATGTCTAGTTTCTTCTTTATTTAAACTTAAAATGACCTCTCAACCCTATGTTACTCTTACATTTAAAAATTTTCCCTCCGGAGGTTGCAGTGAGCCAAGATCGCGCCATTGCACTCCAGCCCAGGGACAAGAGCAAGAACTCATCTCAAAAAAAGAAAAAAAAATTCCCTCTTTTGTTAATACATAAAATACAATTCCTAGCAGTGGACACACATGTAATACACATTTTTATCTCTCATTCTTTCCTCTACTTTCTGTAGAGTAGCTTCTGCCACTATCCTTCTTTTGTCAGACAGTAATCAACTTCTGATGGTTAAAGTCAATGGTAATTTTTAGATAGTATATTACCGAATAATACATTACTTCCTCTTTCATTTGGTATTATTGACTTTTTCTCTCCCTTCTGGGAAGTAACTCTCCTTTCCTTGTAGTAAGACATTTTCAGGTTACCTATCTGCTGAGTAGTAGTGACCCTAGGATTTGGTCTTATTCTCTTACTCATGGGTACCTGGATCACTCCAAATTCTATATATTTACCTTACTTTTGAGGTACCGTCAAGTTCATTTTGGATGTCCTATTTTATTTCCATACTCTTTCCCTAATTGGCTCCTACCCAATTTAATATTTGCTAGTCTTTAGGAAGTTCACTAAATTGCCTGTGAGAGGACTGTGAGAAGTCAAACTTGATTTTTTATTTTTCTTATCTCACGCAATTAGTTATACACATCCTATAAGTTCTGTATTTTTAGCATTTTCTAAGGTGGCTTCCCCTTCTCAAGATCCGTGTGTGATGCCTTCATTCATTTTTTGTAATTCCTGTATCATTATTCTAGCCCTCTCTTAATGTTTCCCTTACTCTCCTATTTATTCATTTATAGCCATTTTTCATACTACTGTGACAGTGATCTTTATTTATATTTGTAAATGTCAAATCTAAGTAAGGCTTTCTTTTACAAATAATCTTTTACTGACTTTTGTCTACCTTCGATAAAATAATGATCGTCCCTCTTTTTCTCTAAACTTGAATTTTTCTATTAATCCTCAAACATTCTAAATTCTATCAGTATTATTTATGTTACTCAAATATTACCATACTTTATGTTGTTTCCTGATGTTTATCATTTATCTCAGTCTTTAAAAAGAAGCTTGAGATTGACTTAAAATACTCCCTCCCCCATTCATCTCTGTCTGTCATCTCCATCTCTGTTTCTTTTTTTGCCTCAGTTCATCCAGATGCCAAAGCAAAGTCAAGATTGTTGAAATAAGTTTTTACTTCATGTATTGTCTGTACATCAACACCACCTTTTCAATTTTCAGATAATTCTGTATTTTCTAATTAATTTCTTTACCTTTCCATTAGAGACTGCTAGCTCCTTGAAAGTTGGGGTCTTTAATCTTGGCTGTTCACTGCAAGCACAACTTCTGGCACAAAATAAGCATTTATTAAATGACTGGCGGAATAAATAAATAAATGACTTTAGCTGCTAAACCCCTAAATAATCAATAACACACAGGAAAAATATGTGCTGTCATTTAAAGAAAGACATGTGTCTTTATAGAATATCAGAGTAGTCCTACTATGCTTAATTCTCAAATGGAACTAGAAAGAATATGAGAGTTTCTAAATGATAAAACCATTAATTTAAAGTTATAAGAGGGTATTTTCTACGGAATAATTTAGAATTGAATTATGTCAATTACTCTGAGAAATAAATCGTCATTTCTAGATTGCTCCTTATTCTTTGGGAGTAATTAAATGTTCTGGTTAATGGTGAGGCTCTGGTGTCAGACAGTCTGAGGTTCAAATCTCATCTCTGCAGCTTACTAGCTGTGTGATTTGGACAATATATTTAATTTCTCTGGACTTCAATTTTACATCTGTAATCTGGAAACATGCTGTTCACCTTTAAAGATTAAATGAGATAATATATATTCAGTACTTAGGATATTTCCTGGTATAAAATTAGAACTCCATATACAGTGGGAACAGGTTTCACCTCTCAGTTGCAAGTATACAATGTGCCTCACTTATATCTGCTAAGATAACACTTCTCTGAGCTCCTGTTTACCCAGCTAACAAAAACTTTCATTTCAAATGTTTGCTAGGGAGACTTAGCCCACCATAAGAGAGTGCAAGATCTTTGAGGGTCATGGACTTTCTAGAATATTCAAGGTAGACGTCTCCAGCTGTCATTTCACGGTGGACACTGCTGATGCTCTTGTTTTCCAATTTCTGTGAACATTTAAGAGGTTGACTCTGCTTCTTTAGTGTCAAGCTTGGGTGGGAGGCTTTCACTGAGGCTGGACATTATGAAGGAATGTACAGCTTCCATAAGAGCATCATGCACACATTCCCAACAGAGTGCAAGAAAAAGTAAGTCACGGAGTGTGACACTCAAGACACCGTCAGCCATAGCCCCTTCCCTCTAGTTCAAGATTAGCTTCCATATACTCACCCAATATCACCTAAGACTAAACAGGGAAATAATCTTTCACATGAAACATGGGACCTTGAGGTGTAAACCCAGCAGATACAAATTATGCTTTCCTCTCTTTCCTTAGTAGGGAAGATGTGTGCAAATACAATTCAATGCCAGCATTAAAGAAACTGGGTTTTGTTTTGTTTTTGCTTTTAAGGTTCTATGTTCCCGTGGCAGTTACAGGATGGCTGGCTATATATTAAAATGATTAAAATTATTTCTTACAAAATTATTTTTTCTTTTTTTTATTATTATTATGCTTTAAGTTTTAGGGTACATGTGCACAATGTGCAGGTTTGTTACATATGTATACATGTGCCATGTTGGTGTGCTGCACCCATTAACTCGTCATTTAGCATCAGGTATATCTCCTAATGCTGTCCCTCCCCCCTCCTCCCACCCCACAACAGTCCCCAGAGTGTGATGTTCACCTTCCTGTGTCCATGTGTTCTCATTGTTCAGTTCCCACCTATGAGTGAGAACATGCGGTGTGTGGTTTTTTGTCCTTGCAATAGTTTGCTGAGAATGATGATTTCCAGTTTCATCCATGTCCCTACAAAGGACATGAACTCATCCTTTTTTATGGCTGCATACTATTCCATGGTGTATATGTGCCACATTTTCTTAATCCAGTCTATCGTTGTTGGACATTTGGGTTGGTTCCAAGTCTTTGCTATTGTGAATAGTGCCGCAATAAACATACGTGTGCATGTGTCTTTATAGCAGCATGATTTATAGTCCTTTGTGTATATACCAGTAATGGGATGGCCGGGTCAAATGATATTTCTAGTTCTAGATCCCTGAGAAATCACCACACTGACTTCCACAATGGTTGAACTAGTTTACAGTCCCACCAACAGTGTAAAAGTGTTCCTATTTCTCCACATCCTCTCCAGCACCTGTTGTTTCCCGACTTTTTAATGATGGCCATTCTAACTGGTGTGAGATGGTATCTCATTGTGGTTTTGATTTGCATTTCTCTGATCTTTGACAAACCTGACAAAAACAAGCAATAGGGAAAGGATTCCCTATTTAATAAATGGTCCTGGGAAAACTGGCCAGCCATATGTAGAAAGCTGAAACTAGATCCCTTCTTTACACCTTATACAAAAATTAATTCAAGATGGATTAAAGACTTATATGTTAGACCTAAAACCATAAAAACCCTAGAAGAAAACCTAGGCAATACCATTCAGGACATAGGCATAGGTAAGAACTTCATGTCTAAAACACCAAAAGCAATGGCAACAAAAGCCAAAATTGACAAATGGGATCTAATTAAACTAAAGAGCTTCTGCACAGCAAAAGAAACTACCATCAGAGTGAACAGGCAACCTACAAAATGGGAGAAAATTTTCGCAACCTACTCATCTGACAAAGGGCTAATACCCAGAATCTACAATGAACTCAAACAAATTTACAAGAAAAAAACAAACAACCCCATCAAAAAGTGGGCGAAGGACATGAACAGACACTTCTCAAAAGAAGACATTTATGCAGCCAAACAATACATGAAAAAATGCTCATCATCATTTTTTCTTAATAATAGACAAGTGGGCCAGGCGCAGTGGCTCATGCCTGTAATCCCAGCACTTTGGGAGGCCGAGGCGGGCAGATCATGAGGTCAGGAGATGGAGACCATCCTGGCTAACATAGTGAAACCCCGTCTCCACTAAAAAATACAAAAAATTAGCCAGGCATGGTGGCTGGCGCCTGTAGTCCCAGCTACTCAGGAGGCTGAGGCAGGAGAATGGCATGAACCCTGGGCAGCAGAGGTTGCAGTGAGCAGAGATCACGCCACTCCAGCCTGGGTGACAGAGTGAGACTCCGTCTCAGAAAAATAAATAAATATAAATAAATAATAGACAAGTGATAGCATGTGTTCTTATTAATGTCAATGATAGTAAAACAAATAGTATCCAAATCTGCTTGAGAGTATACACAAATATTAAATAAAAGCTGGAGGTCTAGTGTAAAAACAAATTTTATACCTAATATATTCAAGGCAGATATGGCATGATTATTTTACTTTTTAATTCATCCATCTATTTTCTAGTTTCTTACAATAGTAGCTCTTTGTGAAAACTAATCAACCTTTAGAAATGGTTTCAATCATTTGGTAAAATACCATGAAACAATAATAGCTACTTGTCACTAGAAAGTATAATGTATGGCAAAATTAAAATTAAATTGTATATTACATGATGGAAATCAACATAGGGTGGGTCCAACATATAAAAATTTTTCTGTTAATAAATTGCTTATATTTCTTATATGTGTATATATATGTATATATATACGGATAAATACATGTACATATATAAATATATCATAGGTGCCAATAAAATAGTATACTGAGGTTCCAGGATATTTAAAAAATAAAGATAAGATTAATAATTGCTTAAAATAAATCTAACATGAGATCTTAAATGCCAAGTGCAACTAAAAATACATTATTTTATCTCCTAACAATGCTAAATAAACTCAGTACAATCATGACAGTGGTATTTTTTTAAATTAAGATAAAAAATTAAAAATTATAGACACTGAATAATAGATCTGTTATCACTTATGACCTTTAAAATTAATTTAAAAATCTGAAAGAAAATAGGTTTGAAAGCTTTATAAATTCTTAGAAAAAAATTACAGGATAACAGATTAGAAGATTTCAGGAACAGTACTATATTCTACCTATTGTGAATTTAGAATAAACCTTGTTAAAATATTATTTATAGATAATATATAATGGCTTGTTTAAAAAAAATAATTGTTTGCTTCTAAAGGTCTATGCTCCCTTGCGAGTTACTGGCTGGCTAGCTGTGGATTAAAATGATCAAGTAGTCTACTGGGACAAGAAGAAGGCCTTGGGCAACCACTCACCTTACGATGTAAAACCTGCTCTTACAAAATTAAACACAGAATGAGTTGCATTGAACTCTGCTCACTTTTGCTTTGTTTCTTTTATCTTATCTATTTGAAACTCAAGGAGCAATACTGTATTGAAGCATTAAGGTTGATTTTATTTGTGATTTGAAGAATATCCATATTACAGATTATTAAATTATGGCAATCTAACCTTGAAAGCACCTCTATCCGCTGTAAGAGCAACACTTCATCACCTGTTTTGATTCATTAATGTATCATTTAACTTGGTATGACACATGTTCAGCAGTTATAATTACATTATGGTCTTCCTATTACATCAGCTCTGCTCCAAGTTTCTGTCACCACTAGTCCAATTTTCAACACAGAGCAATCCACTGCTCTCATTCCTTATTAGTGTCATCTTTAATGTAGCAGAGAGGCTGAACCATTACTTGGCACTGAGAGTTTAACAGCAATTAACCCCTGCTCTATCCCCAGGGAGAAGTACATCAGCAACTTGCCAAAACACTGTAAACAAGCTGGCCAAGATCAATGTGCAACCACTCTGGCTGCAGAGCACCTATTGTATTAATTTAGGACTGATATATGGGGATAAAAGGAGGAAATGGTTTGCATGAAATTAACCTGAGTCACTCCTCTACTCAAAATTGGAAATATTTCTTCCCAGAGATAGATATAGAATAAAAAAAAGTAAGTAAAAGAAAGCCATGCTTGTAGTTAGCAAATACTGAATATTTATTCGGCTTTATTGCCATAAGAAAATAATTATTGAATTGATTATTTCACCAGATATTTTTTAAAGGTGGAAAATAAAATGCATAAACAATGTATTCACGGAATGTAAAGGTCAACTTCAGATAGCAAATAACAAAACAAACTCAATTTTGAGATATTTCTTAGTTGTTCTAATTTGCAATTGACTAGCAATGGGAGCCACACATGGTCATCCATAAATTTCGACGTTAGAAAATTCTCAGCAAGATGCAGTCAGTAGTTCTGAGAGTTGATGCTGCAAACTTTAAAAGCATGCAGAGACAGTACTGAGAGCAGAATGTGTGCTCTGATACTTTCCAGACACATTCTGTCTTAATTTGTAACTGCAGAAAGCCTCAGTACAAAGCTGGATACTTTGATACAGCCCACCCTATGCAAAGTGGAAGAAGCATAATGTAGAGAGGATGAGCAGCTGCTATAGATGTAAGGAATATAAAACTATTTGAGGATCATATCTGGACCTAGGCCAAAGATTTAGCTTGCTACCTCATTTGAGATGAGAAAGAGAGAAAGAGGAAAGAGAGAGGGAGGGAGGGAGGGAGGGAGGGAGGGAGGGAGGAAGGAAGGAAGGAAGGAAGGAAGGAAGGAAGGAAGGAAGGAAGGAAGGAAGAGAAGGAAGGAAAGAAGGAAGGATGTTATACTCTAATACGCCCAGTTATGTTCTTGAGCTGTTTCCTGAGTCTCATTCATTTGCTTAGACTATATATTTTAATGTTACCATCCCAAGATTGGCACCACACACCACCAGTTTCAATATAATAACAACTGCGCTTCATGCTGAGTGATAGCATGAACTTTACTTTGGAGTAAAACGATACGCTCTTGAAGATATAAAATTTCCTTTGTATGCAAGTGCTTATTTATGAGTTTTTCTGCATTACTTGCATCTCCATATTTCTTTGCAGTCTTTTGTGTAATTGTCTTACTGCTGTTCTTTGTTTATTTAAATAGAATCATGCTTCTGTAGATCTTGATTCAAGAAGTATCTGAGAAACAGGCAAAAGTACAGATCATTTAATTTGGGGTATGTTTTGGTATTAATTTTATAAGTTAAAATCCAAATTTCCTTCAGAACACGTATCTAACAGAGAAGATGACTGGCGAAAGTTAGTTCACAGTGTGTAAATGACTGGATTTCTATTGCCCGACAATGTGTATGATTTTATTCTAAATCAGTGTACAATCAAACATAAAGAAAAATGAAAGAAATCTCCTTTTTAAACTGATTAAATAATTGCTTAGACGCATGCTAGTTTTTTTAACATTCATTCAATTCTATCTTATCTCATTCAATTTCTCAGCTACTTTTGGTACAAATGGCTACTCCTTCATTGAAATGTTTTACACTTGATCTCCTACATATCACACTTCTAGATTACCTTCCATGTTTTTGGCTTATCCTTTTAGCCTCGTTTGCTGGATTTTTCTCATTTTTCCTCCTCTTTATATTTGAGTGTCCCCAAGGCTCAGTCCTGGAGTTCTTTGCACCGTTTCTGCCAGTGATTTTACCTAGTCATAGCCTCCTAAATGTCACAAGCAAGACTGATAACTCATACACTTATTTCTCTGGTTCCCACTCCTCCCTTGAGATCCACATTTGCATATCCAACCTCCTCGTCTGCTTTATCAAGGGATGGATGTATAACATGCACCTCAAACTTAACAAAGCCCAAATGGAGTTTGCAGATCCCATAGAAACCAAAAAACTTAGACATCACTTTATTTTCTTATCCTTAGTTATCACCAAAAATATGTTAACAATTCCTATCAGTTATAGTCAAAACAAACCGTAACTCTAACTACTTCTCATTATCTTTACTATGCATACCCTTTTTCAATCCCCATCATTTCTTTTCTGGGATATAGAAATATTAACTGTTCTTCCTGCTTCCATTCTCATCCTCTAAGCTGTTTTCACATAGCAATCAAGATAAATAAAATAACATCGCCCTCTTTCATAAAACTCTTCAATGGTTTCCTATTACCTTTAAAACAAAATTAAAACTATTTTTAAAATTATGAGGTCCTACATAATGTATGTGAACACTTCTTCAACCTTTTTTTTTGTAAATTATATCTTTCCAAACAGAACCCACTTCAACTCCTAGTATTCTTTGTTTTGCTCATCTATCTTTAGTCACAGTCATCCATATGTTATAAATATCTTCCTGGCTCTTTGGCCTGCTATAAGAAAATATCTTGGGCTGGGTAGCTTATAAACAATAGGAGCTTACTTACCACAGTTCTAGAAAGTGAGAAATCCAAGATCAAGGTGTTGGCAGATTCAGTGTCTAGGGAAGGTCACTTTGTAGTTCATAGATGGGACCTTCTAGCTGTGTGCTCACATGGTAAAAGAAGCTAGGCAGCTCTCTGAGGCTACTTTTATAAGGCTCTAATCCCATTCACAAGGCCAGAGTCTCCATGATCTAATCATATCCCCAAGGCCCCACCTGCTAATATTATCATTTTTGTGATTAGATCTCAGCATATGAATATTAAAGGAACCCAGGCATTCAGACTATAATAACTATACTATTTCCCTTCACCTGTGGGTTTCATATTTTCTTTTCTTCTCATTTCTTTTTTCTTTCTACTTGGAATACTCTTGTCCAAGCAAGATTTTTTCATGTCTTGTCCTTTGTATGATTCACTCCTATTTCTCAAATAGGCCTGCAGCAATGTCACATATACACAAAGGCTCTTGCTGACTCTCCTTCCCTAATCTCTCTCTCTACCTCTCAAAACATGTATATAGCTATAGATACTCATATTTAGATAATAGATATTCATCCTCCTGTTAACACTATGAAAACTCTAGGAACAAAAACACTCTAGAAACTATAACACCGCACACTCCCTTTATCTATTTATATGTGTTATAAATTCATACAATATCTGAAATTAAATGAGTTATTTGCTTGTTTGTCTGTATATCCCTTTGGGTTTTGTATTGTTCACCACTGACGCCTAAGATAACACCCAGAAAATAACTAATATTCAATAAATATTTTTAAATAATTGATTAAATTAATTTTGAGAAAAGTAAGGGAGATAATTTCTGCCATAGAAACAGATCTACATTGCTTCTAACTTGGAGAGAACATAAATGGCCTTATAACTAAAATAGATACAGAAGTTTCCTAGCACTGAAGAAGGATGTTTTATCAAACTAGAATGATTATAATCTTTCTGTTTGAAAGTGTGATTTGAAAGTTGTTGAACACTTTTGAATAAAAGAGCTATGTGATATAGAAGAAATTAAATGAAAGAAGCATATTTAAAGAGATATGTAAACTTATAAATTGTAAAAGATAAGGTTCTACGATTGACTCTATCTTAAATTCTAGTATCACTCCATAGCTTTTTAAACTATAATTTGTAAATACATCTAAGAATTCAAAAGTTAATGTATATTGTTAAGGCCTATTTTTGGGGTGATTATCACTTGAGGAATGATCTACTGCCAAATTAGATTATAAATACAAAACAATATCATTATCCCCATTTCTCAAAATGTAACATAATGTGTTTATGATAGAACAATGGCCTTGAAGCAGACTCGATATTCTCAGTTGATCTCAACTTATCAGCTGAAGATATTGCAACACTAAATCATACCTTCCTTATATAACCACTTTTAACTTGTACAGATTCTCTGAGATTGTCTTATACTTTAAGTTAATTCAGATCCTCTTGCTCCCTCAACCCCCACACTATCCCCTCTCTTCCCGTCAGTAGATAAAAGACTTAATGAGTCATTTAACTCATATTCTAAGTATAGTTTGGAACCCCTAAGAGGCCTTATGATAGGAAAAGAGTAATCAAGGTCAGGTTTTGCAACCACTGGTACGCTAAGAATGATACACAGTTGTAACTCTGCAAACTGCTTTTTACTCTGCCCCTTTCAGACAAAATTCAACAGAATTTTATTGAACAATTACTATACACCAGGTACTGTTCTCAAATTTAAGGTATAAGAGAGTGCCAAAACCAAAACTCTTAACCTCTTAAAATCTCATACTTGGCCGTGCGCGGTGGCTCAGGCCTGTAATCCCAGCACTTTGGGAGGCCGAGGAGGGTGGATCATGAGGTCAGGAGATCGAGACCATCCTTGCTAACACGGTGAAACCGCATCTCTACTAAAAATACAAAAAATTAGCCAGGTGTGGTGGCGGGCGCCTGTAGTCCTAGCTACTTGGGAGGCTGAGGAAGGAGAATGGCATGAACCGGGGAGGCGGAGCTTGCAGTGAGCTGAGATGGCACCACTGCACTCCAGCCTGGGCAACAGAGCAAGACTCCGTCTCAAAAAAAAAAAAAATCTCATACTTAAGTGGGAGGAAATTGGCAATTAAAAAAATAAGTACATAAAATATATAGTGCATTCCATAGGGACAAATGCCATGGAGAAAAGCAAAGCAGGGTAGAAATATAGGAAATTTTGGGTGGAAATAATAATTTTAAATGTTTTGGTCAGTGAAAACTACATTCAGAAGGGACATTTGAATAAAGACTTGAACTATTCAGATAATAAGTTTCAGAAGCTCAGCTGAGCTTGATAGGCCTGAACCACCAGTTGTTGGAGCAGTTGATTAAAACAACAATCAAAACACAAAACAAAACAAGACAAAAAGAATCAAACTTTTAATCATTCATTGCAAAAGTATAAGCCAGAGGCTAAAACTGGAGAAGGCTCTAATTTACCCCATTCCATTTCACCCCATGGAATAGCACACAGGGACACGGTAGAGGGGATTAGCACACATGTGGGAGTCCTCTCACTGTTGAAAGACTGCACCAGGCCTCCCAAAGGCTCCTGCAGTTTTATGGATTCGGGAGCTAGGATGAATGGGTGAGGCTTGGAGTGGAAAAGTACTGAGTACAGAGTCAGAGTTGGAAAAAATGTCTTTAAAGTTCACCCACTGCACCCAACAAGGAGTTCTTAGCAGAGGCACTTGGAGAAGACCTCAGCCGAAGGCCCAAGGAAAAAATAAATAAATAAGGCCTAGAAATGAAGGTGCCTGGGCTAGGAAAGTAATAAGAGTATGCTGGTCAGAGGGGCCTGAGTCCTTGAATGCAGCTCCCCTTAGAGGCTGCATTGCAGTTGCTGTACACCTAGACTGATGATGAAAGGGCAGATTTCCCTCATGAGATATGCCAGGTAGAGTCTTGAACTTGCTTATGGTAAGCCTGACAAACCACACATAGGTGTTTGGGCCACCACCTGGACACTTCAATAGGAGAGAGAGGAATTAAAGACCGAGTTAACAGCAGGTGAGAACTCCCAGACCGGGAAGCATGGATGGGCGATTAGACAACCAGAAAGGAGGCAAGATAAAATGGTTTAAAGGATGTTAGGCGAAAAAATCAGAAAATTACTAACTTGGTTAGAGTCTGGGAAACTCTTGGGAGGATTCCAGCTTTTACTGTGAAGAAGGACAATGACTATATTATTGTTTGTGGTAAGACAAATGACATGATTTCACTCATGTTTTTTGAAAACTTATTCTTAGTTGATGATTAAGTGTGGAAGAGAGAAAGGCAGAAGTAGAGATACTAGTTCAAAGGCTAATGAAATAACCCAGGAAAATAAACAATGGTGGTTTGGCCTGAAGTGATATAGCAGAGATGGTAAAAAAATAGTAATAATAATAATAAATAAGATTCTCAATATATTTTGAAGGTAGAATTGGAAAATTTCTGATGAATTAAACATGGACGTGAGAAAAAGAAGGGAGTCAAGACTTGTGCCAAGATTTGTTAGTTTAACTACCTAGAAGAATGGAGTCCTTGTGACTTAAATGCATGTGTGTGCGTGTCTGTGTGTGTAGGAATAGGGCTAGGGATCTGTAATTGGATTTCTGCTATCTACTAGACATTGCTGTAGGACTGTTTTGTAGATTAATGGCTATAAGAGATCCAATGTAGGCAAATTACCCAGGCCGAAGATATAAATTTAGTTTTCAGCATACAGTTGGAATTTAAGGCAACAGGATGTATATGACCATGCAGCGTGTGGGTGAAGAGAGGGGACAGGTTCAAAGATTGACCCCTGGGTCACACTAATATGAAGAGTCTCAGAGAAAAGGTAATAAGGGGCAGAATGATACCTGAGGCAACAAGAAACCCAGAAGGGTGGAGTGGTAGCTTGAACGCCAGTGAAGACAGCATTTCAAAGAAGTAGAGATCAGCTATACGACATACTGATGACAGAGACAGAGATGGAGACCAGTATTAATTGCCCCTGTGCTCATTAGTGTATTGGAAGGGAGGAATTAGAGTTTTAGACTACATATTCAAGGAGCTTTGCTATTAAGACAGAAATGAAAATGTGGTAGAATAGTGAGAAGTGGGTCTTTTTCTCTTTTTCATGTGATGGGAACAATTATGGCCCATTTGTTTTCCAATGGGGATGATCAAATAGAAAATAAAAAAGTTGCTAGTTTAAGAAAATGAATATAGAATTCCTGGAGCAATATCCTAGAATTGGTGAAAAAGATGGATCTAGAACACAGCTGGACAGGTTGTCCTTTGAAGCATGAGTAATTCCTCCCAACTGACAGAAGTCAAACATGAGGGCAGAGGGGCAAGTGTGTGGGCCTATGCAATGGCGGGAGTTTGTGGAAAACGTCTTGTGATTAGTGATTGCTTTTATTTTCTCAGAAGCATAGAGAAAGTGAGTCTACCAGTGCAAGTGAATAAGGGAGAGAAGCTGTTGAAGGGTTGAGAAGAAAAGAGAATATACAAGTGTCATTTCTGACTATTCACTGGACAAATACAATGTAATAGAAATGGCAGTTAACACCAAACATCAGCCAAAATTTAATGGTAATGAGTGTTAAATGGAATAAACCAAAATAGTTATGTTTTCTTCTCTAGCGGTGATCAGCGGAGTGGCTAAAAATGAGGAATAAGCCGAGAAAAGCTGCACTTAAACAAGGTTAAAGTTTTTCTACATCACTGTGACAAACAAGAATGACATTTTGGGACATCTGCTCCCCCTGATCAACTTTCCTCTTTCCTCTACCTCACTTCCAATATTCTGTTGAGAATTCCAAGTTTAATGTCTTTCAAATAATTCGGGTTGGAAAATGTAGATTAATTGCCTAGTGTATGGATCTATTTAAAGCAACACCAGAGAAGAAAACCTCTCTTCTTTGAAGACATCTTTTAATATCTAGCTTGAAATATTATGAGAAGAAATGTCAAATAGCCTTCCCTTAAGACTCATGTTCGGATACTAACTTCCCGTTTAACTCCCCAACTGGACATGCAATTGAAATTTCCATCATTGTAATTATCACTAGCCAAATAAACTAATCTGAGCAGGGGAAAAGCATATTGGTAAATCTTGGTTATGAAAGCATTTGTGCTCACACACATATAATTAAGTTGCCAATGAATTATATCCCCGCCCAGGCCTTTTGACTACCTCCAAGTCAAAAGCTACAGCTTCAAAAAAGGTACAATTTCCTTTAGAGAAGTTTCAGAACCAAAAGACTAATTTACATGAAAAGCTGTAGAGAAAGTAGTTGAAAAGTCCATTCATAAAACTGTTATTCCACTTACATGAATTTAATACACGTGTTCTTAACAATTATCCTTGGATCGTTCATGAAAATTTCATAAGACATTAAACAAAGCTAGTCATCATCTCAAGATATTTCCCTGTTAACAATTTTTTACAGCACATGCATATTAGGCAAGTATCAAAATAAAAACTACAAAAGCAAATAATATAAAAAAGAAAGTTAATTCCTTATGCCCCCTTGGCAGCTAATGAGTTTTCAATCGAGTTTAAACACAAAGTTTATCATAACAACAAAAACACTACTAATACAACTCTGTTTCCAACCATGTCCCATGGTCCCCTTTCCTCCCCTCCACCCTGAAAAAAATAAGTTCATATTTTTTTCTGGGAGAGGGGGAGATTGAAAAAAATGTAGTATGTTCAATTTTAAATTTTGGTATATGGCCTTTTCTAACTTAGGAAGCCACGATATTCTTGGCCCATCATGACCTTTAGCAGCGTTAAGTATAAGTTTTGTGCTTCCAAATCACTTTTTGGTTTTTAAGAATTTCTTGATACTCTTAAAACCTGCCTTTGACTTTGATCCTTGATTCTGTCTATTTATCAGGTGCACAAGTTGACCTTCCTTTTTCAGCCTTCTCTTCTACCATTCCTACTTGGTAGCATGTACTTGGAACAAGGCCACATGATCTTTCTGGCTCCACCTAGTGCCTAAGGGACCCTGTTTCCTTTGCTGGCATCCCATTAACTATTTCCCTCATCCTATTTTACTGCAGCAAATCTCTCCTTAGTTAACGAGATTGTGTTTATCTCCCTTTAATCCCTACCTGAATGGTCTGTCATTGTCTGCCTTTAAAATTCTTTCTCTTTTTCTTCCTCTATCCCCTAAACAATGATGGGGCTAAGTTATACCCAAAGCTCACGCTGTAAAATATTTCCTCAGTATTTTGCAGAAAACACAAAACAAAAATGACATTTTAAAAGAGACTTTAAAAAAAAAAAAATTAAGATGCTAGCTCCTCCTCAAGAGCAGGGACAATGTTTTCTGTATGTTCTGTTGTTTCTAGTACACTGTAAATGCTCAGTAAATATTAGTAATGGGAGGCAGTGAGTCTTGATGAGAAGAGTGAGAAACTGAAAACAGAAACAAGAAACAAAAAAAGCAACAGCTACCAAGAGTGCCAAAGGGAACCTGAGGTTGGACCAAGTAGAGCATCATGAGCAGTGAGCACCACTGACCCAGAAGGAAGTCAAACTAGGGGCAGAGAGATGACAGAAGGAAAGAAATAAAGAAATGAAGGATATTTCCTTTTCTTTTTTTTTTTTTCACAATGGACAATCATGTAAATTTGAATTCTTCAGAGTTTGGCCCATCACTCTGAAAAACAACAACGTTTTTACACAAGGAAAGAGATGCATCCTTTGTTTCCCATCCTTCCTTGGGCATGGCATTCAGATACTGGTGCATCTTTCTAGGATTTTAGCTTTATTATGAGCCACCGTCAAGGCCAAATTTGCACTAGTATAAGTCACACCTGAGCTTCCTCCAATGCCATTCTTCTGATAACTAAGTAAAATGTCTGGCTTATCGGTTCAGGTTAAGTAAACACATCTCTGTAATTATAAGAAAAGATAAGAACAGAAAATAGATTCAATTACTACCAAGTTGATTTGAATTAACACTAGTACCTATCCCCCTCAGTTTCAATTTTAAAATTAAAGCACAGTGAATATATGCATATATGTGTTTGTATACTTCGAATGTTTTTTTCAGAGATGAAACAAAAATAGAAAAAACTGCATTAACTAAAATTCTTTCTAAGCATTTTTTTTTAAATGGGAGAAAGTATTTTATTTCCGCTTAACAAATGATGAACAAACAAAAGCTGAACAAACATAGAATACTATATACCATTGTCAAAGGACTTGGCCTTAAATAATTCATAGTTTGGGCCCCTGTTACTAGCAGAGAACTTTTTTTTTTTTAAAGAGTGCATTAAAAATGAATTATTGACATAATATAACACATTATACTTTTAAAATAAAAATCTTATTTTTAATTGAAAATTGGCACCTTGCCACTAACTAAACTTGACTTCAAAAGCAACAGCTGTGAAAGCATCTTTTTAGTTCTTAATTACTGTAGTACATAAACCAACTTATTTTTTCTCTTCATAAGGCACTTGTCTAGCTGAAGATGAGATCAAAGTACAAGATGTGGGAAAAGAAATTATGGCTAGACCATAAATATGAAATCTAATAAAGTGCCACAAGGAGCCTCAAAGAATAAACTTATACCAGACGATTTTTTAATTATAAAAAGTCAGATTGTTGAGAATCACGCTGAGCAATTAGAATAAGGTTGAAGACACCTTTTGCCCCAACATATATTTTCTTCTAAAAAGCTATTATAAAACTGGGAAGGACAGTGATGTAATATGGGCTTAATTCTTCTCTGACTACTAGGGTAGATAAGGCATGGGGGAAAAGTAAGTAAAGGAGGGAAGACTTCATTTCAGTTTTCTAGTGCTTGGTTTCGGAATTATCTCATACTCTTCTTAACCTGTTTTATTTAAACTATGATTCCCAGATCCAAAATTGTTCTCTAAAGTCTTCAAGGACCTCATAAGAAATGACACAGGAACAAATCAGGAATTTGTTATTCTGCTCTGCGTAAGATATAGTCACTTTTGAGAATCACTTGTTTTCCAATACTGGGAATGGGGCTGCTGACCAAGAAAGAAAAAAGAAATATTGTTTATTCTACACAAAGTTTAAGAGGACTATCCTTTGAAGCTTTACATATTTAAAATAGCTTAAGGTTCACAAAGAAACTGGAAAATAAGATATCTATCTATCGATCTATCTATACACATATATCTTTTACTAGTCTACCTAATCTAACCTTAGGCACTTTTAAAAATGACTGCATTTTTTTGTTAATTAAGCCTTAGACACTTTTCCAAATGACTGAATTTCTTCCTAATTAATTAATGAAGTAATAAACAATTACTTTAAGTTAAATAAAACACTATGGTTTTAAACGCTGTATTTTAAAATCAATCGGATGATTTTTTACATGAGAGTAGTTTTTCCTCCTTTATGAATAACCTTGACAGGGAATGTAACAAAAACAAAACAAAACAAAAAAAAAACACCCTGAAATGTTACAACATAGAAATACATTATAATATAAGCATTTGCATGCAAATCCTTGCATGCTGATAGGGTTTTAGGAAGCGCCCTAGCGAAATGTTTCTGTAGGAGGCTGGAAGTGACACTGTCTAGGGGGTAAAAAATGGAACATTATGTTGCGTAAAAGAAGGAAAAGCCCCCATTTCCCTTTAAAATAAAGTATCAAAGCAAACTGACACAATCAGACTAGCATCCAATGACTTCTGATGTGCCTACAGGTCCTAGCGCTGTAAGAAGTTTACCTGTGAGGAATTCTACAGGAAAATTCAGCCATCTTACCTTTAGTCAGAAAGAAAGATATTAAGAATTTGGAAATATGGGAAAGGGTGGCATAATGAAGCTGCTGTAATGATCTGCCTTATTATAATACCATTATGGCTTTTAAAAAGATATTTACCATGAGCATGGAGAAAGGAAACATACTAATTTTTATATAAGTACACTGGCAAGCATTTTACGAGAAAAAAATAATTCAAGCTAACATAGCTATTCATATTTTAAAAGATAAAGGCATGCAATACTGTACTTTATTTGTCATAAACGCTGCGTAACTTTGGGCAAGTTGCATTCTGTCTCAGTGATATCACTATTAGAACTGAGAATCTTAATATATACCCAGAGACACCTACAGTTCATTTCTTGCATGCTTCTCTTTACCTAGATAATACATTTTTTTCCAATCCAATGTAAAATTGGGTGAAACAAGAAGCAAACATTTTTCAGATGATATTAAGAAAACGTGAAAAGACTTATTTTTACAAATTAACTTTGTATAAACTCCGTTATTCCTTTAAATTTTCTAGTTAGAATTTTCATAACTTATGTCTGATCTTGTAATTGGCCCTTTTCACTTTACATTTGCTACCCTCCGATCTGGTAAGGAATTTATTTATATATAATATGGGATCATATGGGGGGAAAACAAAACACTGATTCCGGACCCATAGAAAATTCTATTTGAATTGGAAAATTCTCTTTGAATTTTAATTATTCTGCTGCCTCTTACTAGCTATGTAGCGTTCAGCAAATAACTCCATCTGTATTTATCTTAGGTTCCTCTCTAAAAACTAAGATTAATAATGATATAATAGATTTTTTGAGATACTAAATTAGATATGTGAAAAAAAATTGAACTGTTCAAGTATGCCCTACCCAGCAGGCAAAATAGACTTTTCATATCTAAGACACCCAAACTCACAAGCCGAACCAGGCAGCCGGTACAGGAAAGCCGTCAGTCACTGTGTCTGTTCAAAAAAGGACTTTATGTTTTTGGAAAGATGTCTTAGAAGAATGTCACAAGACTGCCCTTTCTTCATTCAAGCCAAATCTGATCCTGTTGTTGGTGTCAAAATCGGCTGCAGCAGGAAATTCCCTAACTGCCCTGTGCTGGTCCATTCTCGTACTGCTGTAAAGAAATACTTGAGAGGAGTAATATGTAAAGTAAAGAGGTTTAATTGGCTCACAGTTCCACAGGCTGTAAGAGAAGCATGAGGACTTCTGCTGGGCTTCTGGGGAAGCCGGGAAACTTCAGTCATGGTGGAAGACAAAGGAGGAACGAGGCACTTCACACGGTCAGAGTAGGAGGAAGAAGGAGAGGGAGGAGGTACCACACACTTTAAAACAACTAGATCTCAGAACTCATTATGGATATGACAGCACCAAGGGGGAAATCTGCCCCCATGATCAAATCACCTCCCACCAGGCCCCATGAGATTTGGGCGGGGACACAGATCCAAACCATATCATGCCCGGGAACAGACCGCCTGGAACCACGCAGTTAAGAGAGACTAGTGATTTGGGGCTTAAGCGTCCTACAATCAAGACTCGATTTCTCACTCCCTTGACTCCTTTCCCATGCCTTGCAATTTTTACATTGATAATCTCCTACTCCCTGACCCCTCCTTGAAGCACAATTTCATTTTGCACCTAAACACTACGTCTCCCCAATCTGCTTTTAGAAAATAAAGTTAGAAAATAAAGTTCTCCTTTTGCCTCCACAAAGCTCATTGGTCTTTTGAGAACAGAACATAATAAAGGCTCATTATATGCTTTTCCTCTTCCATGCCTCAACCTTTATAAACGTACAGAAGGTAATATATGTTGTCAACATACTTTAGCAACAATACATGATATTTGTGGAAAGTAAGAGTACCTCAGGATCAAATACACTGCATATTTTAAATTATCTTATTTTTCTTCACTCTGCTACTGCAAGCATGTTAACAAATTATTCAGTAGTAGGTACTAAGAGTTCATGGTCTACAACATTCCTTCAAGAAAACTACTTACTTATGAAAGCAGAAAATCAGAAGCACAAACTGAAAAAAAAAAAATCTTGAATAGATGTTCAAATGTCGGATAATTTAAATAGAAGAGGTTTTTTTTCTTATCTGAGTGTCAGAACTACTCAATTCCACAGAATTCTGCTTAATAATCATTCAAATGATTGTTAATCCAAACAGGGATGATCCAGGGGCTTATATGTTAAGTCGGCCTTATAAAGCAAGAAGATATTCTGGATAAGACTCTCCTAAAGGAATTGCATTATTCTACCTACAGGTAGCTGTTAAGTGTTTCTGCAAAGCAGTGCTTACATATTAGCGTTTTTTTCACTTGAGGGAAAATGAACACGTTGGTGGGGAGGGATTTCTAAGATTCTGATGTTTGTTCTTCAAATTGTTTACATGCTGAAAAATCAGATTGAGATGCTTTCCAACTGTTGTGCAAATATATAACCTAAACCACTCCATCCTCACTCTCAAGTAAATCAGATGAGTAAGTAAATATGCAAGGTGTGATGATGACAGTTTGTATCCCTAACACATTCTTCCCCAGGTTAACTTGCTAGGTTAATTCATCCCTAGGTACTCATTCTTAAACTTCCTCTAATTGGCAATTGAAAGGTATTTCAGCAGACACGCATGCTGCAGATACCCTAAAGACAACAAAAGGGGAAAAGTTAACAAGGGGTTCTAAGGCACTGCGACAAGGGTGACAAGGTTTGTTAAGCATGAATAAAGGGGACGAGCATTGCAGGAGGTATTATGGATTGGCAGCCTTTTCAAAAAGGTCAGTGGCTTCCTTTTATAATTGCTTTCATTCATTTCAATACAGTTTGCTAGAACACTGTAAGGCCAGAAGCTGTCTAATGACAGGCTTGTAACCTCCCTTTCTGTTAGCAGTTTCTCTTTCATTCTAAATAACTTTTCCTTTACCATGCCTAAAAAATTCACATCTAAGGAAATCATATTTTTAAAACTTGGGTTAAAATTCTCATGTACATCTCCAGTAAATTTTGTATGTTTCGTATGAGAAAAACAGATGACTTTGGCCCTCAGTGAAAATTTACTTTTATGTTTAAATATGTTATTAGGCATCTAAAACACAAATATCTTAGCTTTTGGGACATAAAAGTGACATGATGTGAGAGAATAAGATTTCAAAAACAATTTCCTGATGTTTTTTTTCTTTGCAGATTCTCCCTGATCTGATTTTTTTTTCTTGTTTAGCAAATCTGATCAACTTAAGTTAACCTTAGATTGAGCTACTAAGAACAATTTCTGATGCATAATTTTTAAATGTTCAAATAAACTTGGGATGTTTCTTTAAAATAAGTGTGTTTAGTTTTCCTATCCCAAATTCGGGTTCATTCATTCTAGGATGGGGCTCAGGAATACATATCGCATCCCCTAAATGATTTTGATGCAAAAGTTTCCTAGACAATTAAAGAAACAATGTATAAAATCTCAAGAGGAAGAAAAAAGGATGAAAAAAAGAATCAATTTTAAAGGAAGAATAATGTTTATTCCTTTTTTGTAAATTCCTAAGCTTAATGATATGCTTTTGGTAAATTTCATTGAAGTCATTATGATACAACTTGGATAATCCTACTAGTCCTGGATATGTCTACTGTGGCAACTAAGACACTGTCGTGGGTGCTTATTCAGAATATAAAAGATAGATATACACAGCTTTATAGGAAAAATTTTGTTTAAAAAAAGATTTATCCTAAATAAAAATAGATTTTCTTGAGTAATTTTCAACAAATGTGGAAAAAATACAGTCAGCAGATAACATTTTTACAAACTATACTTTTATGAGTATGTCTCAGTAATATACAATTTGCTTCTTTTTAATTTAAAAAGTTTGGTCTTACAGTCCACTCCACTTTTTCCTATTGCACCCAGCTACACCAATATCTATTTTGTAAGAATTTTATCATTTGTGTACTTTTACCTGAATGGAAATTGCTGGGGCTCACCTCTCACACCAAACTTCCTCAAGCTGTTAGTTCTTTTGGGAAAAGTAAGACATATTCTTCCCTTTTCCACCTACAGATGACAGCCAGGATTTGGCCATGTGACCTAATCTGAAAAGTTGAATCCTATTCTAGTGGCAGAGGGACACTTGGAGGTCAGGTTTCAAGCAGCAGCCTAGCTGGTGTGCAAACCATGGGATTCCTGATGCGTGCCCTTCCTCTGGCTCCTGCTGTTCATGCTCCAGATCTCTTTTGGCTTCTGCCAATTTTCCAAACTTGGTATGTCAGCTTTCTACTGCTTTTCTGAGTCCAGATTTGCTTGCAATGATTCTCTCACTGTTTAAAAGTACTCAGTGTTCCCCGCCCCCACCGCCCTGTTGCTTTTAACCAAGAATCCTGAATAAAACACTGTTTCATTGATTTTTTTTTATTGACAAAGGTATGTCTGGTAATGACCACATATTTGTGTACAATTCAGGGATTATTCATGATCACATCATCAATGATACACTATGAAAAAATGAAGAGTTTAACTCCACATTATATAAGAAATTTGAAAAGAAGCACTCAGGAACATATAAACATTATTTCCATATGAATTTCAGAAGACACAGCTATATCGGGGAAACACTCCCACTGATTTTAACTCACTTGGGTTTCTGGTTTATCACATTTTTCAAAAGTGGTTGAAAATTGAGCAAAGTGAGAACCCATAAATTATCTAGAACTCAGTTGTACAGATATGCTAGGGAACAGTACTTGAGAATGACTGGCTAAAAATAAATTTCATCTGAAGAAAGCTCTCTTAGGTATGCAAAAAAAAGAGAGAAGAGTAAAAGCATTGCTCAAATGAAGAAACTAATAGACATGTACACATGTACATAAATATTTTTCAGAAATGTGGTCTGCCATGTATTAAGAATTTTAGAAAGATAAACTAAAAGTGAAATAAACAAATGAGAAACTTGAAGGCCATTGCAAGTCGAGCCAACTCTAGCTAATGTGCTTCCATTTACTGACCACCTATATAAAGGTGGTAACATGCAATTAGAGTTGGTGGGTTAGCTAGTTAAAATAGCTAGCTCAATGTTATTCACTTATCATGATTGAATAAGAGATCCCATTCTATAATATTCACTCAATTATGATTAATCTCATGTCATGGGAAACTTTTACTGTTACACCATGCCATGATTGTAATTGGATAAAGAGTGTCACTTATATCAGCTATTTTATAATGGTGAGTATCGGATAAATGCTAAAAATCATGGTTAAACAGAGCTCTATCATGGTGACCTGAGGACATTTCAAAACGTTTTACTCCAGTAACCATTTAATGAATAAACTAATTCTGCAGTAAAATTGCAATGACTATTTTTGAGTTTCCATAGGTATCATATTCTGCAGTAATTGCTTTGCATACTTTATAACAGCCCCATAACACCTGATGAGGTATGTATTATTCTCATGTTGTAAAACAAGAAGCTGGGTGTTAGAAAATTTAAGTAACTATACCAAGATTGCACAGTTCATACATCTTGAAATCAGGATTTGAAACAAGGTAAGTCCAATCCCAAATTCAATATTCTGTAAATCCATTCAGTCTAGCTATTTTACCATCCATTCTCTGTTTGAACAATCCAAACGATAGGGAGTTTACGGTCTCACAAACAACGTATTCTATCTGCAGAAAATTGATAAAAAGTTCTTCCTTATATTAAGTTACATCTTGTGGATCTTAAAATGTTACATATGAAGGTTGGAGATACCGTTTATATTAAGTTGAATCCACTGCACATGGAAGGCTTCCAAATATCTGAATATAGTTATAATGTCTGAGCTAAATCATTATCAAGGTAAACATTTAGAATTACTCCATATAACAGGACATACTCCATCAAAAAATCCTGGAAACTTTTCATGAAAATGCACTAGTTTTCCTTGTACCCTTTAAATTTTCTTGACTGAAAATAAGTAGGACTTTCCAGATTTGGTCTAATCAGTGCCCGATAGTTCATAGCCCTAGAGTTGGTGCTGTGTTTGCAGAACTCAGCACCATTTAAAGTCCAACAAAAAGCAGGTATTCATGGCCAATGCCAAGGACTCTTTACTGTCCCCCTCTTTCCCCTTAGTCAATCATATGTCTCTCTACTTGTAACAAAAATCAAAAAGAAGAACAAAATACAAACAATAACACGACATGTGTGGAAGAAGAAAACACCAGAAAATTCAAAAAAGTTTTAGGAGAAAAAAAAATAGTTACTAAATTCATTTGTTAATTTCATTAGATGATTTTACAGGATCCCACATGCAAATCACTGTGGTTAGTCAACTGTTCCACTTACTCATTTTAGTCGCGTTATTGCAAATAAACTAATATAAGCTATTATTAGTATCCCCTTCTCCTAATAATAATTAAATAACTTTTATCTCAAACTCTTAGGACCAATGCCATTAAAAGTGGAAAGATCGTACGTATGAAATATTGCTGGTTCCCATGAAGCAAAATAACTCATATAAAAATAAAATACCATGTTTCTGATTGTTTCTCGATCATATTTATTTAACAATGATGGAGCCATTATTCTATGGACTGTATCTCTTCCTAAGATAAAATTTCCAAAGAAAAGGTGATTTACAAATTCAAATTCACATGCTGATGAGACTCATTTTATTATTCTAATGGTCAACTTTTTTTTCTTAAAATCATGGCACAGGAATAAAGCATTATATTCTGAGATGTATTCAGGGTTATCCCAGAAATAAGCTGTGAATTAGGCAAGACACCTTTGGGTGTTCATTCTCTACTTCAAAGGTAATATCACCCCACTTCTGTCAAGCTTCCATAAGAGTTTTTTCTCTCCTCATTATCGGAATATACTCTCAAGAGTAGAACTAGAATTCTTCAAGACTTTGGGTAGCAAACGGATAATAACTTTTCTTCATCATTATTAAGATTCTCTCAGTCATTAAAATTTGAAGTTGAAAGATTAAAATTTTTATCTGGATCACAGCAAGCAACAAATGAGTGAGTTGGGAGACCTACTTCAGAGTAAATGAAACTTCTACAAAAAATTTAAAATGATAGCGTGAGGCCAGACACGGTGCCCAGGAGTTCAAGAACTGCCTGGGCAACATGGAAAAACTTGTCTCTACAAAAAGTATAAAAAATAGTCAGTCATGGTGGCACATGCCTGTAGTTCCAGCTAGTTGGGAGGCTGAGGAAGGAGGCTTGCTGGAGCCTGGAAGTTAAGGCTGCAGTGAGCCATGCTCATGCCACTGCACTCCAGCCTGGGTGACAGAGCAGGACCCTGCCTGAAAACTTAAAGAAAAAAAGTAGTAAAATTTCCTAATTTTTACACCATTTTAAAAATTTTATAGAATAGGTACATTCAAATAAACTATAACAATAAAATAGAACTGATTAGCAGTCTAACCCAATGTTCCACTAGGCCTTTCTAACTGTGCATTATCCAGTCTCTCTCTAAATCAAAAGAGGTTACCTATAACCTTTCCCATTTATGTTTTTTTATTCGTGATGAACAGACCAGCCTGGGCAATGTGGTGAAACTCCTTCTTTACTAAAAATACAAAAAATTAGCTGGGCATGGTTGTGTATGCCTGTAGTCCCAGCTACTAGGGAGGCTGAGGTGGGAGGATCACCTGAGCCTGAGAAGTGGAGGCTGCAGTGAGCCATTGTTGTGCCACTGCACTCCAGCCTGTGTGACAGGAGTGAGACCCTGTCTCAAGTAACAAGAAAAAATATTTTTTTATAGATACGTGAGTAACTGAGCCAAAAGAGAGAGCATGGAAAAAATATAAATAAAAAAATAAAACAGTCGTCTCCATGTGCATGTGTTTCCTTTATACCATGATTTTTTTTTTAGAAAGAAAATGTCTATAACCCATTTTAATTATTTTAGTTGTGGTAATTCATTGTTTTTGGAGAAATCAACTTCTCTGCTAACTCTATGTTTTTTAAATGTTACTTTAAGTTACTTTTTGTTCATTCTAAATTTGAATATGTGCAAAAAATAGATTACTTATGGCACTCACTCATTTAGATGTCAAAAGAAGTTCTGTATGTCCACTAAATTAAAACATCCTAATCATTGGCTGTCAGTCCTTGGGGGATTTGGCACTGCCTCTTATTTCTGTTTATGACAGCTCACAGAGGGCATGCTGTGAACTGCTTTTTTTCTGCTTAGGATCCAATTAGGAATGACAAATGCAGGAGTTTTAATACCCAAAATACAAATGTGTGATATTAAGCATATATCTAGAGGTGAGGTCACTAACTTATTTTCCAATATTCAGCATTCTATAACAGGAGAGTTATGGTTTGCTCTGGCATTGTTAAGATTCTAGATCTGGAAGTCAAAATATTGCTTTGCAAAGTAAAAATGGGCGTTCAAAAGTGGGTTCACCTGAAGGTGGCAAGAGTGTGATTGGCTTCTGTGAAAAAAAAAAATGCTTAAAATTTTTTTAAAAAAATGTTATTTGAGAATATTTAAGAAATATAGTAAATATCTAGTGGCCCAGGAAGGTAAAATTTCTATAAGTGGAAGAACTTTATTTAATTCTTATTGGAGGGTTTGTTGGCAGACATGTATAAAATGATTACAGAAAACAAACAGATTGAAAGAGACCTAAGAGGAAGACATAATCAGTGTATTTATTCCTGCCAGTAAGCAACCAACTCTTCCTTACTTGGGTGTGTTATACAATCCTGTGATAGAGCAAGGAAAAAGAACTGAAGACACAATCCTCCATTAGGAGTGATGGTAAAATAACTTTGATAAACTGTGTACCTATGCAAGGTGATTATAGATAGATGTGTTTTTTTATTGGGATGGAGTGCAGTCATTGAATCCAAGTATTCATTCTTTTCACAATACTTTCCTGTGTCTCAAAAAAAAAAAAAAAAATCTGTAACTTCAGGCAGCTAAGGAGAAAGATAATTTGGAGAAAACCAAAACATTTCATCTTATCACATTTTGTGAATATTGAATTTTGTGATGAGTGAATTTTATATGTGGTGATAACATCATGACTATATATAAATATAAATATATATGTTCATTTAAGACTGCTTATAAACCTGGAGTCTTTATATAAGAAAGGCATTTTAGAGGTGATCTAAACTCTCCAGTTGAAATACCCCAGATATTTTTCACTGAAGCTTAATATCCTGTTTGTAGCACAAATCCTTTAAAAATCATGGACTTCCCTTTACTTGTAAAGATAGTAGTTCTCTTTCTTGCCACCAGGCCACTGAGAATACTGACTACAGAGTTTATTACAGTACTTACTTAAGTGTTATCATTTCAGTCAACTCTCTGTTATTCATGAGCTGATTACCCAGGTGTTGGATTACCTCTTACTTCTTCTATTGCCTTTTTCCTTTACTTCCTGTCTCATGCCTATTCCCATGGTTGTTAGCATTTCTACCTACAGGTAAGTAACAGAAGGAAGGGAAAATGAAATGCCAATCGGTCAATTTTATTACTTGTTAGCAGCCCTTATAAAGGTTTGGTGGAAGAGAAAAATTTAAAACAGTAGTTAAAATTAGATTTGGGGATTATCTATGGCTTTTATTTATTCATGTTCTCCCTCTTGTCTATTAGCATAATCTATGTCTATTGCATTGTACAATTATCTTGAATAAAAACGTGCTTTTAGTGAAGATAGCCACATTTTATTAATAAAGCTATGTATAGTCTGTAAAACACATTGGGACCTTTCATTATGGTCATATAAATATACATGTAAAATATTATGATTAAAGTGACTACTTAAATAATGTTGGTAGTATTTAATAATTGATGTTTGCAACATGAAGAAAGAACCAGCCAAAGAAGTATGCAATATTTAAGGTTTCCACCTGCAGATTTTCATACTTTTTAGTTTCTAGTGCTTCTTAAGCATTCAGGTCACTATCATTTCCAGTTTACAACATATCAAAATGGTTTAAGCTTAAGGCACTAGTGATATCATGTCCTTTTTCCACAAAAAATTCAACAAAGTAGTTGCTTACAGATTGTGTAATTCATTTTTTGCATCATTATTTGCCCTCTACTGCTAAATTGGTAGCATATTCCAACTTAGATACTTTAAGTGCCACTACATAGTATAGTGAGATACTCTATTGCAATGACACATAGCCCCCCACAAAAATTCCTAAACTTTTACAAGTGCCTATATTTCTTGTCTAAGAATATAAAGTTCTAGAGTTATTAACTTGGCAATCTCTTACCCCACATCCAGTAATGTCATATAATAATCATTACTCTTGCTATAGAGACAAAAAGCAACACTTTATGGATAGGCTAAATTTCTAATCAATATTAAAGTTTTAAGGATGTTTATCTTACAGGTTTCTTAAGAGAGTACATACACATGCCATCTCCTGGCAGAGAAGCACTGACCTCTTGAATTAGTATATGCCGAGTAGAAGATACAGCTCCTTTGGAATTGTTTTGATGTCTCTAATATTGCTAATTTGCTCTATAATAATTGTTACAGGATAAACAGTTGTCAGTAATAATTTACCTGAACCTCTCTGCATTTCCTTTCACGTGGGATGAATAGGATAGCATAGCTGGGAGTACAGGAATTCTTACATGAGACAATGAAGGAATGATGAAGAAAAAAAATGCAGAGTGAGCAGCTGCAAACTCCACAAAGACAATGGGATAAATATGTGAATAATTATATTAACAAATACCTATGGTCATAGATGCGTATTGGCATTAACCACAATGTCCGTAGATGGTCAGACTTAAGCCATCATGTAAGTAATTCCTGTATAAAATTATTTCTGGCAACCAAGAAGAGATATAAAATAAAGTAGATTGGAGGTAAAGCTATGAGGCCATAAGGTTGATGATCTCCATTCCACTGAAACACTTGAGGTACAATTTCTTCCGATTTTGGTAAAGGCGGATGGTATATACACTGGGAATAGAGCTATGCAGTATTTCTCTCTGAAATATATCTCAAACCAAACACCACTCCTCATGCCCTACAATAAACACCACCTGCAATCTCTAGCATCAGTTGGGAAAACAACGTGCTGCCCCTTGGTCCAATATGATGTTGCTTGCCAAAAATTGTGTAGCCTTTCCAGATACGAATGTACTACTAGGAAAGTAGTGGTTGTAGCAAATTATGAATCTAAGGGTCATGGGTAAAATAAAAAGTAGTAAATTGTGGCAGACAAATTCTGCAATGCTAAGATTACAAAACTGCTCAAATGATCTATTTGAAGCACTCTTTCATGACCCATTTGATAGATACCAGGCTTGTTTTATTCTGTCATATACTTGCTAGATTGACATGGAGTTGTTTGAATACTTGATCCAGAAAGTAATATAACCTGAAGAATAGTAAAGGTCATTTAGTTCCTGAATGTCCACTACAATGGACTTTCATATGAACTATATAATGATGGCTGGCGTGGATTAATCTTGTCTTCTTGGCAAAAGTATTTACAACCACTAAGGTGTTGCCACAGCCATAGGAAGTGAAAGATCCAAAATAAAATTTACCACAGTGATGACCAGGGTAGCTTTAAAATCAAACATGGACAGAATAATATTTTTAAACTCTTAGGAATTGTCTGGCCTTAACAAACATCAATTTTGATCAAATATTTGAGGACATTTTGCCAGATGCTCACTATAGGTCACGGTTAGTATTGTGAACTATCTAGTGACTTCATGGGATGAAAGGTAAAAGAATAAAATTTGAATCTGTATGTTTTCTTCCTAACAGGTTGCATTGTTGGGATTCTGGATGATTACTTATTATTTACAGTTCATCAATCTACCACCTGGAGAATCTGGATCTCAGCTAAGAGCTACTGCAATGCTTTGTTCTTGTTGGATTGCTCAGACCAGTGAGATAAAGTCTGGATGGCTACAAAATTCCCAGGCTAATTTACAGGGGAACAATGGTCTTTGCTGTCTTCCACTATTCTAGTTTCAGTGACAAGTATGCCATTCATCGGTTTTGGTGGCTTCATCTTGTAAGGGATAGAAAAGATAAAGTGCCTGAAGAAAAATGCCTACCTTATCTGGTACATGATGAACTTTCAAGTTTTTTACTAGAATGAAAAATGTCTGTAAGCTAGGGCCTACTCTGTCCGATTCACTACTGTATTCCCGGATTCAATAACAGTGCCTGGCAAAAAGTGGTCTATTAAAAAACAAACAAACAATTGAATGATGAATAAACGTTGAAGTCATAGTCACACAGGGGCATTAAAGAGTGTTGGGTTTCCTCTCATGCCTGTAATCCCAGCACTGTGGGAGGCCGAGGCGGGCGGATCACGAGGTCAGGAGAGGGAGACCATCCTGGCTAACACGGTGAAACCCCATCTCTACTAAAAACACAAAAAATTAGCCAGGCTTAGTGGCGGGCGCCTGTAGTCCCAGCTACTCGGGAGGCTGAGGCAGGAGAATGGCGTGAACCCACGAGGCGGAGCTTGCAGTGAGCCGAGATTGTGCCACTGCACTCCAGCCTGGGCGACAGAGCCAGACTCCGTCTCAAAAAAAAACAAACAAAAAAAGAGTGTTGGGTTTCCTCAAAGTGGAACTCCGTATTTCAAAGGCACAATTTCTGTTCCTCCCGAATATGTTAAAGGTGGTTTCAGCCAGAACATGTTTCTTTAAAAAATCATCCAAGGTGTAGATATCGTTCAGGAAGTTTCATTTGTGCTGAACTTCCTTTTGTGTTTGATGTGTTTGTTTTGATGGTATATAGTCCAGTTTTTTTTTTTTTTTCAGAGTAAGACAAAGCATATTCGAAATTAATGAAAATGTAATTATTATATACTTGTAAAAACTATCCTTTCCTGAGAAGATTGTCTGTTATTACCAGAATACTACAGTGAAGGAAAAAAAAGAATTGTATCACATACTTCCCTAAAGAAAAACTGAACTATGGGCTCTACTTCATTGTCATAGATTTCAGGGATTGGTTAGACAAAATGCATGTAAATAACTTCAGCTTTGTTTTCTCAAGCAAGTTGCTTGGCTGACTGAGTGGTGGTTCTGTAATAGTCAAGATCCTTCAAGAACTATGTATGATTGTTCTCTGGCAGCAATCACTAACTGGAAAGACTGCAAAATCTTTATATTATAATGGTCTTCCATGTTGACCTCCCATATTTTGATGAGAATGAACACATCACTGAATACTACTTCAATTTATTATCAATGATATTTTTGTGCACTGTTATATTTAAGAAACAATGCTAATAGCTGTAGAAATAGACATGTTGATGAATTTCTACAATGTAAATCATATTGTTTAAAACACTTAGCATATAATAATCGAAATGAAAACAGAGAGGAAGTAGCAATTAATTTTGGTCTAAGGACTCATGAGAGGTTCCAAGAGAAAAATCTTTCCCTTAGGAATGCTCATGAGAGGCTCTTAAGGTTTTGTAAAGGCAATATAATTCAATTAGACAAACATTTTTGAATGGCCATTATGTCTAAGACACTAAGGTAATGTGCAAGGCACTTCCTTGGGAAGTACAAAGAAGGGAAAATAAAGCACTCATTTTCATCAAATTGCATGGGATATAATGGGGGAGGAAAGACATGTACAAATCTCATTATAGCACAGTAATGCTTAGAAGCCATGTAACAGTAAAGATGGGAAAATTAATTCTTACATTGATATTATGAACATTTTCGTATGGAATACTGATCTGTTGTTCATTTATTCAGTCATTAATCATTTATGCAACAAAGTGTAATATAGGCACTGTTGTAGATACACTTAAGACTGTGACAGACATAATGGAACTTATATTATAGTCTGAGAGATAATACAATAAACAGCTAACTAAACAAATAACTAAGAAACCATCCAATGACAAAGCATGCTATTCTGGATAATAAATTTCTGTTTCAGAGATACATTATATTGAATTGTCAGTTGAAAGCTTCTCTGAAGACATAAGTCTTGAGTTGTGCGCTAATTGACAAGAAGCAAACCTTTTTAAACACCAGAAGGAAGAATCTCTGGGCAAAGGATGCAACTTGTCCAAAGGCTTAAGGAAGAAAGGGAAGAGGCTAATTTGGCTAGAGTAGAGCCAGAGAGAAGGGGAGGGTAGTCCAAGGGTAATATGAAGGGCAGGAAAGAAACAGATTACATAGGGGTCTTTATAAGCTAGAATTAGGAGTTTATTTCAAGCGCTATAGAAAAACATTGGAAAATTTTAACCAGATACTTTAAAGGATTTTTTTTTTTTGCATCTCTAACATATATGGAGTAATAGAAAGACAAGGTTTTCTAGTTCTATGTTTACTTCAGTAGTCCAGGATAAATATGATTTTTTTCAAAATTAGAATTGTCATGGTGGAGAAGGAAAGAAGTTAATCAAGACAGAATATTTTGGAGTTCCCATGTTCAGTGTAGCATTGTGATTAGGTGATGAGAGAGTGGGGTATGTAATTCCAGTCTTAAGAATTTCAATCAAGTAAACAAGAAAAATAACTCTAAGAGAAAAAATGAAAGAGGTAGTTTGGTTGAAAGCGGCTTGTCTTTGAAGTATGGCCAATGTTGATATGTACAAAGTGAGAATAGGTAAGGTTACATATAATGTGACTGTTGGAAATTACAGATTATATGGATGAAGGAGGCAAGATTGCTGGGAGTGGCAGTGGGGAACTATACCATCAAGTATGGTAATTGAGCCAAAAATTGTCTGTTTCACTCTCAGCATTACAATATAGGTCATTTGTTGTTCTATTTTCAATTATATAACATTTAATTTTTATTAGAGAAAAGTTGGAAATTACAAAGTAATATAAATATTTAACAATTATAATCCTACAACCCCAAAATGACCAATTAACATACTAATTTTGAATTTAGAATGCTTCATTTTTCTATTTAATCATATGATGTTTCTTACACAAAATGTATATTAGTATTTAATATCTGATATTAATAATGAACACGTTAAAATTTTTAAGAAAAAAAATAACCACTATTCAGGCTAAAAACTGCTTGCCTATCTTAGAAGTAGGCTAGGGAACTGATTGGCTCATAAAATTGGGTGGCTGAGGAATGGTTCTATTGAGACATAAAACAACATCCCTAGGATCCACATACTAGCCATTATTCTTGTGCAGGTCAGCAAGTAAGCCACATAGAAAGATGCCAGCAAGATGGCTGCACAAGCCCCACATCTTATACTCTCACCCCATGAAATACACAAGAAAAGTATATTTTTGGTGGCTACTACAAAAGTCATTAAATCACTGTCTTTTATTGTCTTTGATTAGATTAATGTCTCATCCTGATACAACCACTATGACCAAAGTAATATAATTACCCTGATTACTCTGGCCTAAGTCATATGTTAAAATCCCAGGAAAGAATGTGAGAACCCTATTCACTTACTGAGAGTGGGAAAAAAGTCATATTTCTCACAATATTATTGGGATGTTTCTGCCAGGAGAATGGTAAGTGGATTCTGGGCAATGAAACAACAGTGGCCAATTTAGCAGAACTCCAAAACTGTGAGAATGCACTGTTTGCACATTAATTTATTTTATTTTTTTAAATTAATTAATTTTTTTTTGAGACAGAGTCTCTCTGTTGCCCGGGCTGAAGTGCAGTGGTGCGATCTCGGCTCACTGCAACCTCTGCCCCCTGGGTTAGAACGATTCTCCTGCCTCAGCCTCCCAAGTAGCTGGGATTACGGGCACCTGCCACTATGCCCTGCTCTTTTTTTTTTTTTTGTATTTTTAGTAGAGACGGGGTTTCACCGTGTTAGCCAGGGTGGTTTCGATCTCCTGACCTCGTGATCTGCCCGCCTTGGCCTCCCAAAGTGCTGGGATTACAGGCGTGAGCCACCACACCTGGCCCATTAATTTATTCTTAATAGGTTATGGGTTATGGGTTAAGTTATGCTAACTTATAGAGCCCCTCTATCCTTAGCAGTGCCAGGAAAGAATAGCAAGTTTACTCTGGCTCGAAATGGTCTTGCACATTCAATACAGCATGACCAACGGCAATCATATTTTCTATGATTCCTGATGTGTAGAAAAAAAAAAAATAGGAAGCACTATTCTACAATACCAGAGAAAATATAAATTGCAAAATTGAATGCCAATGCTTCAAGCACCTAGTAGTCTACATAAAGGCAAAAAATATTAATTTGATTTAAAATATCATTTTTTAAATCAGTGATACATCTCAAAGTGACCCTAGAATGGTAAAATATAAAGGATGGGTTAAAATGTATTAGGCAAATGCAAACAATAAAAATAAAGTGCTCAGACAAAATTGATATCATACAAAGTAGAATTTAAAGAAAAAATACATTAAGATAGAGGAATAAATTTAACAATTATAAAAAGTTCTAGTCACAATTAAAATGTAATTATATGAAAATCATTAACTTTTGCTTGTCTGATAAAATTACTTCAAAATATAGAAAATGTATATTTTAAAAATACATGGAAACATTACAAACAACAAAAATGTATTAAAACATTTTATAAATTTTTTCAGTCTTTCAAAAATCAACAGGGTCAACCATCACCAAACTAACAAACAAAACTAATAGTAAACCTATAGAGAATTTGGTTCACATCACAAATAAAAAAATTTGAATATTTATAAATATAACCCTACGCTCTTTTTTCAAGGGTCCAGAGATAATTTACAGAATTATTTTCAAAGCAATCTAGAAAAAGTTTGTATATTTCAATGATTTTTATTTAAAGGTGAAGTTTTTAAATTATAAGTTTATTAATTTATAAAATTAGAATTTTTATAAAACTTATCAGAAAATAAAATGATGGTGGTATGATATGATGTTACTTAAAATGGCAGAGTAGGGAGCTCCAAAACTCTATCCCTCCACTAAAACAAGTATTATTGGTAAAAAAAAAAAAAAAAAACTGCCTGAATAATCTTTTTCAAAACTCTAGAATCAAATCATTCCCTAGCACATCAGTGGCTGCAAACATAGCTGTCAAGTTTCTCATAAAACTTGTTGGTAGTGAAGGAAGCAATAGAGGACCTTATCCTCAAAGTGTTGAAATAGTGTGTTTTGATATGCCTGCTGGCTCCCTGAAAGCTGAGTTCAAGGGCTTGCTTTTGTTTTGCCTACCTTGTAATTTTTCAGGGATGAACAGGCTTCTCAGGTGACATTTGTCAAAGGCATAAGAAGAAACAAATGAGGTGCAGCTGCCTGTGACAAACAATAACCATTAGAGCAAGCAGTATATAAAATGAATAGCCTGGGAAGGAAAAGGGTGGGAAAGGAGATACATGGAGAAATAAGGGCTGAATAAGGGTTTGAAAAGCTCCCACACAGCCCAGGTACAGTGGCTCACGCCTAAAAACCCAGCACTTTGGGAGGCCTAGGTGGGCGGATCACGAGGTCAGGAGTTCGAGACCAGTCTGGCCAACATAGTGAAACCCCATCTCTACTAAAAATACAAGAAATTAGCCAGGTGTGATTCTGTGTGACTGTAATCCCAGCTACTTGGGAGGCTGAGGCAGGAGAATTGCGTGAATCCGGGAGGTGGAGGTTGCAGCGAGCCAAGCTCGCACCATGTACTCCAACCTGGGTGACAGTGCGAGACTCCATCTCAAAAAAAAAAAAAAAAACTCCCACATGTACCAGGGAATCTAAAAATTCATGTGCACACACAGTGTAAGGTCAGTAAAGACCTACTAAGACCATAAATTTTTACCATTTGTTGACAATTAGACTACATGCAAATGGGAAGTGATGGCTAAGTTAGAGTCGTAAACATCCTGGCTAAGCATTGAGGGAGCGTCCCAACATGGAGAAAATCTGAAATGACAGGGAGAGATTAAGAAAAAAAAAACTCCAAGAATTTAAGGGCATTTCTGTCAAATCACTAGCTGAGCCATTACTCTAAGAAAGAGAGACTTTGTGCCCATTCACAAAGAATGCAGTCTTTTCAAAGGTAATTAAGAAAAGTTACTAAACAAACAACAAACCATAATAAGCAGCAACAATAAACCCTGAGGGTGGGGAGAATCTTCTTTCAAGATTTATTACATAATAATATTCAAGATGTCTGGTTTAAGAAAATATGATACATGTAATTAAATAAAAATATGTGGCTTATTCACAGGAAAAAGTTAATAAATACAAAATGTCTCAAGAGAAAACTCAGATATTGGATGTAGTAGAGAAAACCATTACATTAATTTTCCTAAATAAGCCCAGAGAGCTAAATGAAACCATGAATGAAGAACTAAATGAAATAAGAAGAATGGTGTCTTAGCAAATGAAGAAAAGCAATAGAGATAGAAATTATAAAAAGGAAACAAAAATTCTGGAGCAGGAATGTATAATAACTGATGTGAAAAAAATCATTAATAGATATCAACAACAAATGTGAACAGTAACAAGAAAAAAAATCAGAAACCTTGATGATAGGCCAATTGAGATTATCTGGCTTGAGGAGTAAAAAGAAAAGAAGAATGAAGAAAAATAAAAGCCTATGAGACTTGTGGGACACCATCAAGTGTACAAACATATTTATAATAGCAGTCCCAGAGAAGAGGAGAGATGGGAAAAGACAAAAAGAACATTTGAAGAAATAATAACCTAAAACTTCCTAAATTTGATGGAAGACATGTGTCTACACATACAAATAGTCCAACTAATAACAACAAATACCAACAAATTTATAATAGCAGTCCCAGAGAAGAGGAGAGAAAGGAAAAGACAAAAAGAACATTTGAAGAACTAATGACCTAAAACTTCCTGAAGTTAATGGAAGACATACATCTATACATATAAATAGGCCACTAACTCTAAAATAAACTCAAAAGGATCCACACTGAAACACATTACAATCAAATTATTAAGAGACAAAGAAAGAAATTTAAGAGAAGAAAGCAAAGTAAGTCATATAAAAGGCATCCTCTGTTTCATGCAAGAGGTAGAATGGAAAGCCACAGATCTTGGTGTCCTCCACAGAGACAATGACTTAAAAACAATATGCAATCCAAAGCCTTCATGAGAATTCCAGAAACCAGTTAAGAAGTTGCAGTACCCCAGTGTAATGGTTAATATTGAGTGTCAACTTGATTGGATTGAAGAATTCAAAGTAATGTTCCCGACTGTGTGTGTGAGGGTGTTGCCAAAAGAGATTAACATTTCAGTCAATGGACTAGGAGAGGCTGACCCACCCTCAATCTGGGTGGGCACAATCTAATCAGCTGCCAGCATGGCTAGAATGAAAAGCAGGCAGAAGAATGTAGAAGGGCTAGACTGGCTGTCTTCTGGCTTCCCTTTCTCCCATGCTGGATGCTTCCTGCCCTTGAACATCAGACTCTACGTTATTCAGCTTTTGAACTCTTGGACTTACACCAGTGATTTGCCAGGGGCTTTCAGGCCTTTGGCCAGAGACTGAGGGCTGCACTATTGGCTTCCCTGTTTTTGGGGCTTTGGAACTTAGACTAGCTTCCTGGCTCCTCAGCTTGCAGGTTGCCTATTGTGGGAGTTCACCTTGTGATTGTGTGAGTCAATTCTCCTAATAAACTCCTCTTCATATATTTATTTACCCTATTAGTTCTGTCCCTTTAGAGAACCCTGACTAATATATCCAGACAAGCACAAAGCAAACAATAGCCACATTAAATTAACAAGTAAGAAAAGCTATTTTATTTTACCCGCAATTGTCCCTCCTGCAAGCTGGCATAGCTCAGCAAAATTGGGTGAAAACTTCTAATACATGACTTCGACCTTGGGAAGGAAAAAAGAAGAACCAAACTTACATTCAATGCTGAAAGGATTCCTGCAAGTTGAAATTAAAAGACACTAGAGAATACTTGAAGCAATATAAAGAAACAAAGCTCTCAGTAAAAGTGAATATATGAGAAATTATAAAAGCTAGTATTATTGTAATAAGGGTTTATAAATTTACTTTATATTTTCTACATAATTAAAGAGATTAATGCATATTTTTAGAAAAACAATTATTCTTAGAGGCAGTATTACTGCAACTTTGGTTTATAACTCCACATTTTATTTTGTACATAATTTAAGAGACTAATGCATTTTAAAAATTGTTGGTTTATACTTTGGACACACAATGTAATTTTGTGACATCAGCAACTGTAAGAAGTGGTGAAAGGGATGTAAAGGGGCAAAGATTCTGTATATACTGAAGTTAAGCAGGTATAAATCCAAATTAGTGTGTTTCAGCTTGAGAATTTTAAATCTAATTCCTATGTTAACCACACAAAAGATAGTTACAGAATTTACACAAAAGAAAACGAGAAAGAAATTTGATTGTTTCACTAAAAAAAAAATTAAATAAAAACAAAGGAAAAGAGTATTGCAGGAAATTCAGACAAGAAAGCTCTGAGTCTTACAGAAAACACACTTTAAAATGACAGAATTAAGTTTATCTTTTATAGACAGCCTTAGAAAAAAAGAAAATTTTGACATATGCTACAACATGATAAATCTTGAGGACATTAGGCTAAATAAAATAAGCCACTCACAAAAAAAATACTGCATGATTCTAGTTATATGTAGTATTTAGTGTAGTTAAAATCACAAGAAAAGAAAGAATGGCAGTCGCCAAGGGCTATGGGAACGGAGTAATGAAAAGTAATTTTTGACGGGCTACAGAGTTTTAGTTTTGCAAAATGAAATGAGATCTGGAGATAACTGTTTGATAATGAAAGCACAACAATATGAATGCACTTAATATTCTTGAACTGTACTTAAAAATGGTTAAAAGAATACATTTTATGTTATGTGTATTTTACCACAATAAAAGAGAAAAAAAATCACATTCAACCAACTAGGATGAGGAGTAAATTACCTTAACATAATAAAGGCCATATGTGAAAAATGCATAGCTAGCCTCACACTCAATGTTGAAAACTGAAAGCTTTTTGTCTAAGATCAGTAATAAAACAAGAAAATTCACTCTCACTTGTGTTCTATTAAACTCAGAAATGAAAGTCCTAGCCTCGGCAATTAAGCAAGGGGGATAAAAAGACCTGCATCTAAAAGGGAGAAGTAAAATTATCTTTGTTTACGGATATAATCTCATATATAGAAAACGCTGAAGACTCAACAAAAATATTGTTAGAACTAATAAACAATTTCAGCAAAGCTGCAGGATACAAAATCAATAGACAAAAAATCAGTTGTATTTCTATACACTACAAAATAATAATCTGAAAAGAAAATTAAGAAAACAATTCAATTTACGATAGCATCAAAAATAATAAATTACTTAGGTATAAACTTAACCAAAGAAGCAAAAGACTTGCACACTAAAAGCTAAAAAATATTGCTGAAATAAATAAGAAGAGAGTAATGCTGGAAATCAATACAAAAAAGCTATAAGACATTTCATGTTCATGGATTGCAAGACTTAATATTGCTAAAATGTTCATGGTACCCAAAGCAATCTGCAGATTCAATGCAATCCCTATCAAAATCCCAACAGCATGTTTTAGAGAAATGGAGAAAAAATTCTAATATTCCTATGAAATCTCAAAGGGCCTCCAATAGCTAAAACAATTTTAAACAAAGCTGGAGGGCTCATACTCTCTGATTTGAAAACATATCATAAAGTGATAATAATCAAAACACTATGGTGTTTTGCATACCCACATGTAAAAGAGTAAAGTTGAACCCTTACCTTACACCATATATTAATACAAAAGTTATCTCAAATATGTAAAAAAGATATCTCAAATCTGATACATCTTTAGTATCAGATTAAAGATATATCTGTAAGACATGAGACTGTAAAACACCTAGGAGAAAGCATAGAAGAAAAGCTTCATGACATTGGATTTTGCAATGATGTCTTGGATATGACACCAAAAATATAGGCAACAAAGGCAAAAATAAGCAAATGGGACTACATCAAACTTAAAAACTCTTTTACAGCAAATGTAATAATCAAAGAGTTAAAAGGTAACCTATGGAATAGGAGAAAATATTTACAAACCAAATACCTAATAAGGAGTTAATGCGTAAAGAACTCCTACAAGTCCACAACAATAACAAAAATCAAATATCTAAAAAAATTATCAAATGATTTGAATTGTCATTTCCCCAGAGAAAATATATAAATGACCATTAAGCTTATGGAAAGATGTTCAACATCACTAATGATCAGGAAATGGAAATTGAAACCATAATGAGATATGATCCCACATATCTTATTATTAAAAAAATATAAGTTATGGTGAGGATATGGAGAAAGTGGAAACTTTGTGCACTGTTGGTGAGAATGTAAAATGGCACAGCCATTACAGATAACAACATGGATATTCCTCAAAAAATCAAAATAAAATTATTATATAATCCCGCAATTCCATTTCTGTGTATGTATCCAAAAGAATCGATAAAAACAGCTTGAGGGATGATTTCTATACAAATGTTCACTGCAGTATTATTCATAAAAGCCATAAACTGAAAGCAACCTAAATGTCAATCAATGAATGAATACAAAAATGTGATATTTACATACAATGGAATATTATCCAGCTTTAAAAATAATGGAATTCTGTCATATGCTACAACATGGATAAACCTCAAAGATATTATGCAAAGTGAAATAAGCCTGTCACAAAAAAGAGGAATACTGTTTGATTCTAACTGTATGAGTTAACTAAAGTAGTCAAACTCCTAGAATCAGAAAGCAGAACAGTTATTTCCGGGGAAAGAAGAGGGGAAGAGGGGAGTTGTTGTTCAATGATCATAGAGTTTCAGTTTTGAAAGATAAAAAAATATATTTACAAACTGTTGCTCTGTTGTGCAACAGTTTGTATATAGTTAACACTACTGAATTGTACACTTAAAATGGCTAAGATAGCAAATCGTACACGTTCTTTACCTCAATTAAAAAAGGCATTCTTAATAAGATTAACTGTGATTTTTCACTAGAAACCATGGAAAAAGTGGAATGATATTTTTTAAGTGCTAAAAGAAAAAGTCCAGTCAACCAAGAATTCTGTATGTGCCAAACTTTCTTTAAAAAGATGAAGGGAAAATTTAAATGTTCCCAGATAAACAAAAGCTGAGAAAGTTCATTACTAGTAAATCCACTCTACGAAAAAATGACTTTCACCTTTATGAGAGCTTCCAGCTAAAATAAAAGGATGTTATACAGTAACTTTTACCTACACAAAGAAATAATAATACTATTAAAGATAACTAAATAGATAAACATAAGTATTTACTTTATAATACAACTAAAATACATACTATTGTATTTTTTATTTGTAGCTTTTTCTTCATAATTTAAAAGTAAAGTGCATAAAGCAATAATTAGAATTTTTTATAATTTTGAAGTTGAATTTATATTAATTCAAACTTCATTGTGATAAATTTAGGATACTAATTATAATTCATAGGATAATCACTAAGAAAATAATAAGACTATTGGAACATAAAATGATAAGGGCATCAAAAATGTGATACCAAACAAAATCAATTAAACATAAAAGAAGGCAGTAATGAAAGTATTAAGAAACAAAAAAGGTATGAGAATTTCTTTAAGTAGCAAAATAGAAATAGTAAGTTTTTTATATCATTAATTAAATGTGAATTGATTAAACTAACCAATTAAAAAGCAGACTCTGTCAGAATTTATTTTTAAAAATCCAAATATATATTTTTTTATAAGTAAATCGACATGGGACTCACATTAACTCCAACAATGAAAGTAGGCTAAAAGCGAAATAATTTAAAAAAAGAGAGAGAGATTTCATGCTCATTGTAACCAAGAGTAAGCTAAGGTAGCCATAATAATGTCAGAAAAAATGAACATGTTTACAGAAAGTAAAAAAGGACATTGTATGTTGGTAAAAGAGGCAATATATATAAAAGACTTAACAATTGTAAACATATATGCATGTAACAACAGAGTCCTAAATCATATGCAGTCAAAACTGAAAGAATTAAAGAGAGAAATAGATTGTTCAATAACAATAGTTGGATGACTCAATGTTGTACTTTCAATTATAGCTAGAAAAAACTAGACAGGGATCAATATGGAAATATAAGACTGAATAATAGTCCACACAAGAACAGCAGGATAAACATTGTTCTCAAGTGCACATGAAACATATTTTGGGACCGGTCATATAATATTATGGCATATTGATATTGTTTTTAAAATGGAAAATAACAAGGGCTGGCAAGGACATGGAGAAATTTGAGCCCTAATGCATTGCTGGTGAGAACGTAGAATGGTACAGGTGCTGTAGAAAATAGTCCCATGCTTCCATAAGAAGTTAAACATAAAATTAATATGTGACCCAGCATTTCCACTCCTGGGTATATAACCCAAAGAATTAAAAACTGGTGTATTAGTCATAATTCTGAAGAGAAACAGAACCAACAGGACATATAGCAAGTTATATAAAAATAATTTATTATGGTAATTGGTTCACATGACTATAGAGGCTAAGATGTCTCATATTATGATGTCTGCAAGCTGAAGAACCAGGAAAGCGACTGTTGTTATTCCAATACGATTGGGGCCTGAGAACCAGGGAAGACAATGGTATACGTCTCTGTAGTTTAAAGGTCCAAGAATTGGAGTTCTAGTGTCTGAGACAGAAGATGAGTGCTCAAGCTCCAGAAGAAAGAGCAAATTCCTCTTTCTTCTTCCCTTTTGTTCTATACACGCCCTCAATGGATTAAATGACACCCATTCCCATTGATGAGGGTGGATCTTCCTTTCTAGCCCATTGATTCAAATGCTAATCTCTTCCAGAAACACCCCCATAGACATACTGAGAAATAGTGCTTTACCAGCTATCTGGATCTTTTAACTCAGTCAGGTTGCCAGCGAAAATAAACAGCTGTTCAGATAAAAATGTTTACACGAATGCTTATAATGGCACTTTTCACAATAGCAACAAAGTGGAAACAACCTAAAGGTTCATCACTTGAGGAACAGATAAACAGAATATGGTACATCTGTACAATGTAATGCTATTCAGCCACGAAAATAAATGAAATACTGATCCCTGCTAAAGTATGGATGAATGCTGAAAATATTATGCTAAGTGAAGGAAGATTTAAAAAAAAAAAAAAAAGGTTACACATGTGTAATGTAATGTGAAATATGTATAACAGGTCAATCCATAAAGACCAAAAACACAAGCTTAATGGATATTCACTCTCCTCTGTGGGTGATGAGAATGTTCTGGACCTATTTAGTGGTGATGGTCGCATAATATTGTGTCTGCACTAAATGTTTCAGAGTTGTACATATTAAAGTGATTGAGATGGTAAATATTATGCAAATTTTACCACAAAAAAGTGTTGGGAGAAATTTTATCTTTAAAAGGTAAATTTATGAAATATAAAATTAAAAATTCAAGTCCCATAAAATATGATTCACTAGCATCTATATCAAATTTGGTATACTATACTTCTTTCAGCTGCATGTAAAATATGTATATATATTAATATTCTGGCATAAATCATATAAAATTTTATCCAAATTTACATTCTTTGATCAAAATGCCAAGAGCATTGAAAATATTTTTAAATAAAAACTTTGTGAACACATAAAAAATAATTTGACAGGAGGAGAGAAAACAAAAACTAAAAAAAAATAGCCTATTTTAAAAAGCATTAAGTAATTAAAAAGGAAAGAATTCAGAAAATCAGTTAATTGTTTAACAAAAATTGGTGAGAAAGATGTTTTTGTATTAGTTAATAGTATTTAATATAGTGTAATAATTATGGCTTTATATTTGTTTCTATGTTGTGTGTATGCATATGTTATTTTCCATATGAATTTTGCTATAAATAATGTCCAGAAGATATACTCTAGAGTTACCTATGCTGGAAAGTTTCCAATGTTAACAAATGAAGAATGTTTACATTTAATATCTTACTTTTGTCTAATTACGTCCAAATTTACGCTCTTACAGTGCTCCATCATTAAAGTGCATTTCAAAGATTCAGCAAATAAAAACTTGGTTAGAATAAAAATGTAGATGATATAAAAATTATTATTTCAATTAAACTGGAAAATTGGATGAATGCTTAGCATTGGACCATACTTTAGAATGGTACTCAAATCACCTCATGCATCACCTTGAGGATGGCCAAGTGAGGAAAATACTGAGGAAAACATTTGAATGTAAACTGGGTCTGTCCATAATTTATATTTCACAGTCTTAACAGAAATATTGAAAATGTTTTTATTTCTATCTCAGTATTATCAAATTCACTGCACATGGTTTAATGAGTTTATGATAGCTTTAAATTTTAGAAAATGCAATGTAGGCATTTTGTTTTAAACTTTATCATAGAATTTAAAGTAGATATTATTTTATTCAGTTTGCACTTTTTCTTTAAGATACATAAATCCAAGATATCCAAGTAAAAGTCCCAATTCTTCAGCCCTCATATCTCTTATTTTAAAATACCTCAAGGCCTAGGAGACAGAGCGAGACTCCGTCTCCAGAAAACAACAACAACAAAACCCCTCAATGCCCTATTTATGCACTGTGGAAATTCTAGAAGACTTTTAATATGTTTAAAAAAAGTAGTTGTATGAGGAAAAATAAAAGGTTATATTTCTCTTCATCTGCCCTGCAGCCTACTTTTCCAACCTGCAGCCTATGTTCTTGACCACCCTTCTTGGTCCCGCAGTTGATATTTGTCATCTCATCTTGACCACCACTTCATTTTATTTGTCATATTCCATAGCATCTTTAATAGAGATCTGTTCACGTGATCATCTTTTACTAAAGATTTGGAGCACACTGCAGAAAAGGAGACGACTAAAAGTTAAATATTGACTATCACTGTTCTTGTGATATTCATTGTACAGTCTTTGATACATTACCCTGGCTCTCCTAAGCCTTGGACACTCCTCAGAGTCATAGAACCCCTTGCTACAAAGCTATCCAAAGAAACTTATAATTTCTTTTACTTATTCTGCATACAAATTCAGCTCTAACTTTACTTTGTCCATGTTTGCCCTGAGGCTAAGGGTGTGGGAGTGGCGGTGCTCATTGTTATATACTCGAATGCCCTTTAAAGTGCTTTCTTTGCGAAAGGAACAACTCTCTCTCCCAAGATGAATTAAGACTCATCTGAGTGGCTAACAATTGTTTTTTAAATATATATTAAAGAGTTGTTTTTCCACTTTCCCCTTATAAGGGCAGATAACCTTAATTTAAAGTTTTAATGTCTTTTCCTTCACTTCTAATTAATTAATCCTTCCGGAGGAATGACATATACTTTTGAAAAAGAGACTTTTGTATTTGCCTTACAATTTAAAAAAAAAAAATCCCCATTGAGCTATCGTATTTTCTAGTCCACAAGTTAAACGTGTTTTTTAAAAAATTAGAAAAGCAATACATGCTATTGGAAGAAGAAAACATGCAACAAAAACAGAATTAAGAAATAAGTCACTCTGATACTGATAGCTATTGCTTTTATCATCATTCTCAAAGGCAGCTACTCTTATCAATTTCTTGTATATGTCTAGATATTCTGGATATCTACATTTATTTACAATACCATCTAAAATTTTTAATAAGCTTTACATGGTGTTTTCCTTCACTTTTTTTTTTTTTTTTTTGCTTAGCCTTGTATTTTCAGTATCATTTCATATAAATAATACAGCTCTAATGTTTGATATGGCCATAGAGTGTTCATTCATATGAATACAGTGTGATTTATTTATTTAGTCTTCTACAGGCTTACTTTGTCATTGTTCCTGGCATATTGCTACTATACACAGCAAAGCAATATACGTCCTACATACACTGAGCACATGTACCATTAGAACTGCAAGACAACCCTAGAAGTAGATTGTTGGTTTAAAACAACATTTAGGCATACAATGCAAATAAATCTTTCAATGATTTTTTTACCAACTTACATTCAATCACTATGCTCATTTCTTAGGATACAATAGAAGTAATAGCTATCCTTTTGCAGCTCCTAAAAGGCAACAAATGAAGTGATTAAGAGAATGTACTCTCAATATAATGCCTGAATTTGAATTCTGTCTCTGCTATTTTGTGACCTTGAACAATGTATTTAAGTTTTTCTGTGCCTTAGATGTTTTTCATTCATACGGTAGTATTATTAATAATAGAACTTACCTTTTAGGTTGCTACAAGAATTATAATTAATTAAAGTACATTAAAACAATGCATGGAACCTAGTAAATATCTAATACAAATTAGCTATTATTAACTTAATCTAGAGCAGAGACAGACAAATCAAATAAACATAGGAACATATAAAGTTGAAACTGTTATAATCATATTGAAGGAGAGGCATTTGTTGATTTCAGAGTCTACAGTATGAATCTTACTATGTCACAAAAGTCAGAGAAAGATTTTTGAAAAGTGATTGATGATTCATTTGAGATCTGAAGAATGAGTCAGAGTTAACCAGGTGAAGAATTGCAAGAACATTCTGGGGGAAGAAAATTCTGTCCAAAGGTCTGTGTCAGGGGAACAATTGCCAGTATAGGGAAGTGACTAAAAGAGAGCCACTGGTTACAAACGAGGGGGAGTTGTCTCAGATGAACCTGGGGAGGTAGGCAGAGTATGATCACATATTATTTTTTGTCTTAATGGAAATCTACTGAAAAGTTTGAAGAGTGGGAAAAATCAGGGAAGATTATATGGTGACATAATCAGATTGATTCATCAAAAAGTTATTCTTTATGTATATGGAGAATAAGTTAGAAGGTGGTTCAGTAAAGATGAAGGTGGACTGGTTGGAAGGTAATTATATTAATGAAAGTGAGAGATAACAGTAGTTTGGACTCAATCAACATGGTAGATGTGCAGAAATGAATGAATTTTTGAATCAATCGACAAGCTTTGGCAATGGGTGGTTTATGAGGTTAATAAAAAGTGAGGAGTAATCTTCAAGGACGTATATTTTAAAAACTAGTCTTGGCCAAGTGTGGTGGCTCACGCCTGTAATCCCAGCACTTTGGGAGGCTAAGGCAGGCAGATTACTTGAGGTCAGGAGCTTAAGACCAGCCTGGCCAATAGGGTGAAACCCCATCTCTACTAAAAATACAAAAATTAGCACGGCTTGGTGTTAGGCGCCTGTAATCCCAGCTACCTGTGTGGCTGAGGCAGGATAATCGCTTGAACCTGGGAGATGGAGGTTGCAGTGAGCTGAGATCACACCACTGCACTCCAGCCTGGGTGACAGAGCAAGACTATCTAAAAAACAAACAAACAAAACGAGTCTAGAATCTGACATATCACAGACACTCAATAGTTTTTGATTTTCCTTTTTTCCTTTCCCTCCCCGACACCCCTGCTTTTTTATAGTACATGTAGAATGGACTCAATTTTTGGATACACATATTTGTTTTAAGTTGTAAACTTTTTTGTTACAATATTTTTATTATTATTTAGACTAAGTGTGTTTTAATATAGCCAGGAATATATTTCTAGTTATTTCCCAATAATGTATTGAAACAGTAATCTCCTAATTTCTGACATACCAGAAATCTTGTCTTCTGAAGTTATGGCACACTATGGTAATCTCAAATTATTTATTATATCCCTGTAGTATATAAGATGCAACAACTCTAATTAAAAAATATTGGTGCTAGGTGCGGTGGCTCACACTTGTAAACCCAGCACTTTGGGAGGCTGAGGCAGGTGGATTGCCTGAGCTCTGGAGTTCGAGGCCAGCCTGAGCAACATGGTGTACTAAAATACAAAAAATTAGCTGGGCTTGGCAGCGTGTGCCTGTAGTCCCAGCTACTTGGGAGGCTGAGGTGGGAGAATTGTTTGAACCTGGGAAGTGGAGGTTGCAGTGAGCCAAGATCACACCACTGCACTCCAGCATGGATGACAGAGCGAGATTCCGTCTCAAAAAAAAAAAAAAAAAAAAAAAAAATTGGCAAATGGAAATAAATAGAAAAAATCTTGACAAAAATAATAATATTAATAACAGTACATCATTGTTATATGTGCCAGAAACAGTCTTCTAAGATCATCAGATGCATCCTCTTAGCTATTTCTAATGGAACTCTATGGGGCAGATATTATTATTCCCATTTTATACATAAGAAAATTGAGGTATGGTAAAACCACTTAAGTTGTAGGAAACTTCACTGTGCCCGTAAGTGGTGGCACTGGGATTTCAGCCCACGTCTTTGCACTTGCACTCCAATAAGAAGTTTGAAAGCTTTATTTTAAAAACCACTCTCCTCAATTCTGGTAACATCATTTACTAGCCGTATAACCTTGTGCCTTCATCCTAAAGTTTCACACAGTGACTATAGATAAGAAAATGTATAAAAAGCATTAAGAAAATACCCATCATATGGTACGTGTTAGCTATAAGTAAAATTAAAATGTCAAGAATTATATTTATTTTTGTCACTATTCAAAGTTGCTTATTCACTTGAAAATCTGTTTAGATTTTCTCACTACCAATATTTTACATTAACACATTTCCTTTATATTAGGACATTTGGAATAAGGTTGTATTAGGAATGAGTAATTTCTAAGAAACACACAGTCCATAAAACTAAGTTTGCAAAATTTAACTTCACAAAATTCAGCATTGAAATAAGCAACTGAATGATAACTCCCAGTTCCCAAATCAATAAATGTTTGTAGATCTCTTTAATTTTTGGAGCATAGTTTGCTCACGTTCAACAAAAGAATGTAGATGCTTGAGAGAAAGGTGATTTAGACTGCATTTACATGCAGAACTAGTTCAATTATTATGAGGGTCAAGTCATTCAAAACCCAGTTTTGACATAACCTAGATAGCTAAAGTAGTCTTCTTTAAGATGAGTATGGCTTGAGACCTTAAATATTCATCATTAATAAAAATTCCATGACATTTTTCAAAAGAACGTTTGCCCAGGTCATTTGACCAGATGCCAAGTTAAATCATTAAGGCATGGCCAACTGCCATTTCATTTTTCTTTTTTTTCTTAATATCATAGATGTTTTTTAATTTAAAGGAACCTTAGATATCATTTTCCTTGAGCACAGAATTTACAAGTGAGTATCAGAATCTCAGAAAGTGCCTTTTGAAGTCTTGAAAAAAATTCTTTCTGGTATGGGGATATGGTTTTAGAGAACAGTGTTTTTGAGTTTTTAATACTTAAATTTTGGAAAAAATTTCCCATTTAAAAATCTTCCAATGAACAGGCCAGAGCCATTTTGCTTGTTGTTTTTGTTGTTGTTGGATTGCTTGTTGCTGTTGTTATTTTTAATGAGTAAAGATTAAATCGCAACCCATTTGATAGAGTTACTTTGTTGATTTTCTATTTTATCACAATTTCACAGAAACAAATGAAGCATAATTTCTTACTTATCCACACATTTTAATAACCTTTGCCATTTCTCATTAATCGAATGTAGGGTGAATCTTTTCCAATCTGTTTCAGGATATAACAAAGATGGGCTTTGTTTCACATCCCACATAGTACACATTTGTGTTTTGCTATCATAATAGTTTTTTTATGTTACCTCATCAGTTCTGATAGTTTGCATATTGAAGAAAATTAGTGATACCGAATTGGAATGGTGACTTGATATGATTTTAAAAATTAAACCAGAATTCAGAAATGATTTGAGTAAAGAAATGAAAATGAAGACTGACTTTGAAAACATACTATTAACGAAATTCTCACTATCTCATATGTTAATTTAATATATCCTTCTTGTAATAATAAGAAATATGCTTATCATCTAGTGGTAAATTGTCTCTGAGTTAGCTTTCTCCCATCTATATTTTATGATTTCAATATGTTGAATCTTCAGTGTACAGATAGATGCCTACCAAGTGTCGCCTCTCAATATTCATGTTTAAAATGTGATGCTTCTATTCAGCTACATGAAATAAGACCTGGTGAAGTTCTACTTATCTTCAAGGACTCAGATTATATTTTAATCCTTTTCTCATTTCTTCTCCAATTCACAAAAGTAATCTTTCCTACCTCAGATTCCCTTAGAACTTTATGAATATCTACTTATCACAGATTATTTTATAATAATAATAGAGCTAAGATTTATTGAATACTTATAATGCCAGCCAGTTATAGGTGCATTAAGTGTGCTATTTTATTTGTTTTTTATTGCTCTGATAACAGGCTTAATTTCTGTAGTTTTCAATCAATTGTTGCCACTTATTCCTTCAACAAGAACAACACATGTTCATCTATGTATGTGACTGTCATGCTAGGCATTTATGAGGTTTTGGGACTACACACAAAGATTTTTAAGTAAAATAATAGTGTTCTAACAAAGAACACATTTATATAAACTATATAATAACACAAGAGAGTAAATGCCATAAAGAAGGTGAGTATAAAACGTTGTGGCTTGGTGGCAAGGTCCTCAGCATTTATGCAGTATCTATTATGTGCCATTACTTTATAGAGTTTAACTCTTACGTTTCTTAACTGTGCTAGAGATAAACATCATTAGTCTTCTTTTTGATGAAGAAATTGAGATTAGAGAAGTTGAATAATTTTACGAAGTCATATGGCTAGTAAGTGGAGAATTAAAAAATAAAATGCAAGTCTTTCTGACTGTATTATGTCAATTGGATTATTTGCTTGAGAGGATTGAGGGAGGCTACAAGGAAGGTAATGTGGGATTCTAAAAATAAGAAAGGAGGGGAAGGCAATTCTCAGAAGACTGAATATTCCATGTCAAGTTCAGGCTCTAAATCTACTGTGAGCCTGAATTAGAACTGAGACAACTCCCTTCTGTGGACTTAATGTGGCTGAAGTCTTGCCTTTTAGGAAAACTACTTGAGTTAGTTAAAACAATCAAGATATAAGTTCTATAGATCTGTTTTTCACCTTATTTTACATATACACACACACACACACATACATACATACATACATACATATAAAAATATGTGTATGTCTGTGTGTGTGTGTGTGTGTGTGTTAATATAAACAAAACTCTTCTCAACTTCTACGGTAATAATTTCTTTAGTGAACTAAGAGTTATCAAATAGGTCAAATGCTTAATGAATTTTTCAAAACTTCTAATTTGCCCTCTACTTGCAAATAAGTCATTAAAACAATATGATTTCTTGTATACCGATGATCAGGATTTATTACAGTAAAGCAGGTTTACTAATGTGCACAGCTTTGCTCACCCTTTGTTTGTTGACTGCTTTGTAAAGCATGTGTTGTTTATTGATTTGTTTTTTAACCCAAACACACACATAGACCGGACAAACATACACATGTACTTCTGCAACAAAAATAGATGCCAAACACACGGTTACTTTGTTCTCCACTAGAAAAATTACATTTTAGTAGATGAACCAAAAGACCCAATGTTAAAAATAATGATAATATGACTGTAATTTACATGAAGAAGGAGCAAGCATTTTAAAACCTATATAATTAACTACTCAAGGATTTGTCTTCATACACTGAAAATATCAATAGTTACAATGATATACCTTTTTGAAAGTGAAGCTTTAAAGCTTGAAATGTAAGAGCCAGAGAATACCAAATATGGGTCACTTCAGGGTTTTATATTGGCAATTATAAAACAAAATTGAGCTATACATAGGTAAAGTATATAAAATTAATTGTATTAAGTTTATTTTATTTTATAAAGTTAATTTTGATTTCCATTTACTCATTCCCTCAACAAGTATTTATGAAGTTGTAGATTTAACAGTAATATTACTATTAATAACATTCATAATCAGCATTAATTAAACAGATAATATATGGTAAGAACTGTGATAGAAACAGGACAGTGTGAGGAAGAAGATACACAAAATCTCTACAATGAAGGCCAGAACTAAATTTTCTCCCCCATGTATTATTTTGACTTGTTATTAGAGTTCCTTATGAATTGAAGTGTTATGGTTAATTGGAATTTTTATTATGAATATTTTCATTATTGAAAATTTTTAATGAAATATTTTTTGTCTCCCCTTACTTCATGTGTATAGGACAATAAATGCAATTTGGCAGTTATAGATTTATAATGTCTTATGAAAAAATACTAAATATTAATTTTAAGTAGATAGGTGCTAGTACTGATTGCAAAAGAAAATACTCAAATTCCATAAATGTATAAAAAATATAGTTCACCAGAAGATGAATCTTTAATTCATCTGCCTTTCTATCAGGTTGCTGTTTTCTCTTTAGAATAAATTTTATGAAATTAGCTGAAAGTAATCATATTCTATCATAAATCTATTTATTTGAATTCTGGTTTAGTAGGAGGTGATTTAGATCATGATTATTATTTTTAGAGACTATTTTGTATGTAGTAGTTTAACTTTCCAGACAAATGTAAGTAGTATATAAATATTTTTGCAGTACCTTTCATTATGTGATTCTTCATCTACTCGAGTTACATACGGAATGTACTTTAGGGCATTTCTTATGAATTTATTTCTAGCTTCCGATCAATTTGTAATAAGAGATACTGTTATAGTCTTAGTACTGTGTTACAACTTATGCTTTCTTTGTAATCTAGTGATGCACAGAAGGTCTTCAAACTCAAAGGCTAACTCCTTTGCCAACTTTAGGGTGAAATATCAAATTTACTTTGGAATTTTTATGTTGCCGTATGTTTTCAAGCCTTAGTTTGATGAGTATTTCTGAAATTACTTAAGTGTATAAATTATTTATACTTTATTATATTATACTAATTATATTATATAAATACAATATTTATAAAATATATTAAATTATTTTATAAATTTACAAAATTATAAAAGTAAATATTATAAATATAATAATTATAATACTTGATTTTAGAATTTATCCAATCTGATCTCTTCTGTAACTGACTCCTGGAAGCTCAAGAATGAAAAAAAAAAGGGGAGGGATAATACTGGACAGAAAAAGAACACTGCTAATCCTCTATGGGAAGTATTGCATTTTAATCATTGAATGTAGACAATTAAACGTGTAACATTTCGATTTTATTTTAATATATTGTGTTAAAGAATCAGAGGATGTTTAGAAGTTGGACAGGAGCCACACTGTTATCTAACATGTTATCTTACAGATAAGGAAACTGGAACTGAGTTTGATTAACTAAACAAAGGTCACATGGCTAGGGAATGTCTTCCCAGAGAGACCTGGACTCTCTTATCTCTGAGTATTCAAATGCTTTTTCCACTAGACTACATTCTTTCCTGCAGTTAAAAACTAAAGCCTTAGCAACTTTAATGCCCAGGATAAGACTATAACTTTACAGAGCCTTGACCTTCTTTTTCATTCAAGCTTGATGAGAGTAAAGGAAGGACCCCTGCTTTTCAAAGATACATTTCAAATCACCCATTAAGGTTTATACACAAAGCAGTGCTCCAGAAATTACACTTTGTTGTTAATCCCTAAATTTCAGTGAGAAATTTGGTGGAAAGAAAAATAAAAACAAACAAACAAAAAAATATGATTCTTTTTGTAATAACATAGTCTTGGTAATTTTTACTGTTGAGTGTGAGATAAATGTGTTATTTGTTTAGAAAGATTGCTATATTCAAATGAAGAACGATTTCTCAATAAATACTGTAAGAAATTCAATTGAGATCAAAGAAATAATTATCTTCTATCAGAAGGAATTTTATACCCTCTAAAGGTCCCTGTATTTGTGACTAAGCAAAGTGTTTTGCCCAATCAAAAAAAATCAGAACCTATTTAATAGGCTCGCTCATTGCACTATAACCAGCACAAATTAAGCCTGTCTGCCAATTACAAGTATGTGAACATCTTTTGGTATCAAAGAGAATGACAAAATGCTACACTTTCAGGAGTAATAGTTAAGGCCAATTGTGGTTTAATTCACAGATGACTTAACATCCTTGTATTAATTCTCTCTGTGTGTTTCAGCTGGGTAGTTATCACACATAGATTACTATGCCTCTTGCAGAATGTGAAAGTACAAGTAAACCTGGAGCATTTAACCAAACAACAACAAAAATGACTGGGGGAGGAAAAAACACTTTGCTAAGTGTCAAGCATGCAGCCTTAACCCTACCAAGAGTGCATAATTGTAGATGCGACTCATATGGCAATGTGAAGACAGAGAGGAATAAAAACAAATCAAAATTCTACTAGCCTACAACTGTTACACATCTTTTTGTTCATCTTCTCAAGGAATATGCTAATAGAAATTCACACTTCCAGAGATGTAAACCAAGTTAGATTGTTGAATTGTTAAAGAACATTGTATTATATGTTGCACAAGGAAAAATAAAAAGCAAGAGGAATGTTTACTTTTAGAAATTTATCAGGTCCATAAGTATTGTTTTAAAAGGGAAGTCAAAGTTTAATTAAGATGAATAAAACTTTAGGATTATTACAATCTTTGGTTTACACATCTCTACAAGTGCCTGTCTAGAGAGAAGGAACTAAATTTGCTGATTAAAGGTGTCTTCTCATATCCAATTAAAAAATGTTTTTCAAATTATATATCCCTTTGAGTATTGAGTAAGTTCTAATTTTAACCCCCATCAAGACTGTCTTTTTGTTACTCTCCACCTATTCCCTTAAGAGGCAACTAGGTTCAAACGAGAGTTTGCTTAACGTTAGGATATTGAGAGACAGACATGCAACCATGAGTCTTTACCCAGCTCGCACGTGTGCCAAGTGTTTTCACCTACATTAATGTATTTAATTTAATACAACAAAATAGATATTAGAATTTCCACTTTGCTGGTAAGAGAACAGGGTCTCAGAAAGGTTAGATATTTACTTACATAATAATCGTTAATCTATATTGAGTGCATGTCATTTGACAGACACTTCAAAGCTCTATTAATACATGTTAAATAATTTAAATCCGCAACAGTCCTATGATGTAGATTCTCATATTATCCCCATTTTAAAGATGCAGAAACAAAGGCACAGAGAGATTAAGTATATTGCTTAAAGCTACAGTGATATATTTCAGGGGAACCAGGATTCGAACTCAAGCAGTCTGGAACCAAAGACAACATTATTAACCTTCACCGCCTCTACAAAATACACTGGAAGCTCACAAATTCAGATGGACTAAAAGTGTAATTGAATCTATAGTACTAAAGAGACAATATATTATCCGGTACATTGTTTCTCAAAATAGAGTGTCATATATTCCACTGCAGCTAAGCTGAGTTAACATTAACTGTCATCTTTGCCTGCCAGTAACTGATTAGCATGCCCGATCTTTCTCTCTGGTTGTAAGAAGAGATCCTACATAGCCTGAGATAGCGGAAGCGTTTCTCATGTACTCATCTACCACATGCATGGATTCTGTAACGCTAATATACCAGTGTGATTTTGTTGGTATGCTTCAAGAAACTGAAATGCAAGAATGCAAATGGAGTTGCAGCCTACCACAAATTTAGCACCTACTATTAGTGACTTATAGAGGCAATACCATGACAGAGAAGAGACTTTTAATCTTGGAGTTTCGGACCTGCTGAACAGTGAATATGTGTGACGTCCACAGTTGATAGGGGAGGGAAACAACCAACCAAGAGTTGCAGAGAATATACACAAATATATTAAAAGAAGATAGCCAATAAAAGAAGAAATGTGGCACTTGCCTTATATGTGACTAATTCCAGAATCCATTCTTCAGCTTCCAGACCCTACAACTTCTGGGAAGTGTTCCCCAACCATTCCCAAGCCTGCTTTGGTTCCCTTTGCAGAGTCTAATAATAAACTCTATGCCCATTTAAATGCACTTTAAATTTTTTAAATTATAGGAAATATTGACAAATGTTTTCACTAGAAATTTATCTTGAAAAATGAAGCTTAAAACCATGCATGTATATCTGCTTTGTCTGATACTTAAAATTTAGCTTATAAGTGTAACTAAAATCCTTTTATTAAAATGAACAATGAAATAAATAAGGAAATTAGCTTTGACTTTATATCTAAAATTATATATTTAATATAATAAAGATAATATAATTTTGAAGCATAATTATAAAGATATCATAATTATAAAGATACTCTAACATTTACAACATGATCATAAAGAGAAATCAAGTGCTTGTCAGTTTTCCCTAACACCTGTCTTATCCTTTGTTGGTCAAATAAGCTCTTTGATGAACTCAAATTTAATTCTTCCTTATTTATTTATTTACTTAGTTACCAATGAAAAGTGCAGTAGTGTTTTTTACCATGTAACTACATTAATATATGTTAACTTCATTTAACTACATTCATTATTAGTAACTGGTGATTGATGCAGTTAATTATTTTCTGGGATTAATGTCACTCTTCAACATAATTTTCAACAATTTTAAGAAATCCTACACTTTTGTTACAAGATTTGCAATTTTGCTTTGCAATCGCATGCCATTGTGCTTACATTGTTTTCAGATGTTTACAAAATCTAATAACCAGTGAAAGATTAACAGAGGAATAAAGACCTCGTTTCAATGGGCAAGATGCTTGGCATCATGGAGCTAATATTTAGCCAATAGACACTGTTGTGGTCATACTAGTTGTTAAATTATTGAGATTCATTCATACTTTGAAGTAAAACCATTACCTTGAAGCCCAGTGAATATCAGGTGCTGCTGCCCTCACTGCCCTAATTCGATTCTGAGCTTTCCGAACTTTCTCATAATGCAATCAATAAAATAGAAATTCTTGGCGCAGCCAGTACATAAGCTGACATTCTTTCTGTCTATGACCTTACTATGGTAGGATAGAAGTTCAAGAGAACAGGATATTTGAATTAAGATCATTTTTTAAAAGTAGTTGATTTGGGCAAGATGACAGATAGCAGGTAGGACTAGCTAGCAGCTCCCAGTCGGACAGACAGAGCAGCATGTGGAGACTCACGTCGTGAACTTTTGCTCCAAGGACTACCACAGCAACATACTAAGAAAGCTGAGAGAATCCACAGACTGAGCTTTCTGCTGACTCCCTGAGATAGTGGAAAACTGTGAGTCTGCTTGCTTTATCAGTGTGGAGGCTGGTGGTCTGGGGCAAGTTCTCAGCCCTGGTCACTGGCTGCCTGGAAATAGACTCTGTGCTGTTGGCAGGGGGCACAGTGGGAGTGAGACCAGCCTCTAGGACTGCTGGCTGCATGGGAGCAGGATGAGGCCTGTGACTCCCAGCTTTCTCCAACTTCCTGGTGACCTGTATGACTCAGCAGAGGCAGTTATAATCCCCATTGGCCTGAGAACTACACGCCCACTCCATTGGCCTGATACCTACACCCCTACTCCCCATAGCAGCCACAGTAAGCCCTGCCCAAGGAGAGTCAGAGCTCAGGCACACCTACTCCCAATTTGGTTGTCTGTTGTTCCCTGCCCTGGTTGCCGAAGACAAATGACATAATCTCTTGGGAGTTCTATAGCTCTGCCCACCACATGAGAAATCTGAATACTTCACCAGGCAACCCTAGGGCAAGTTTGCTTCCTCCCTACAGTACTGCAGCTGATACACTCTTGAAAGCACCACCTCCTCCCTGGAGGCCAACCAACACAAAACCAGCACACTAAAGAAAAACACAACCAAGGACCCTAACACAGTCCACTTCACTTCCCTGCTACCTCCAATACAGCAAGTACTGGTATCCATAGCTGAAAGACCTGAAGACGAATAACACCACAGGACTCTTTGCTGATACTCACTAGTACTGGAGCCCAGTAGCTCCACAGGGTGGTTAGACCCAGAAGAGCAAAAACAGTCACTGCAACTCAGCTCTCAGGAAGCCCCATTCCTATGCGAAGGAGGAAAATATCTCATCAGGGGAGCACCCCACAGGACAAAAGAATCTGAACAGCAGCCCTTCAGTCCCAGATTTTCCCTCCAACAACTCTACCCAAATGAGAAGGAACCAGAAAAATAATTCTGGTAACATGACAAAACAAAGTTCTTTAACACCCCCGAAAGATCACACCAGCTCACCAGCAATGGATTCAAACTGAGATGAAATCTCTGAATTGCCAGAAAAAGAATTCAGAAGGTCGATTATTAGCTAATCAAGGAACCAGGTGAGGTCCAACTTAAAGAAATTGAAAACATGATACAGGATATGAAAGGAAAGTTCTTCAGTGAAATAGAGCGCATTTAAAAAAAAAAAAACAATTACAACTTCTGGATATCAAGGACACACTTAGAGCAATGCTAAATGCATTGGAAAGTCTCAGCAATAGAATCAAACAAGCCGAATAAAGAATTTCAGAGCTTGAAGACAAGGCTTTTGGATTAACTTAATCAGTCAAAGACAAAGAAAAAAGAATTTAAAAAATGAACAAAGCCTCTAAGAAGTTTGGGACATGATAAGTGCCCAAACCTAACAATAATTAATGTTCCTGAAAAATAAGAGAAATCTAAAAGTTTGGAAAACATATTTAAGGGGATAATCAAAGAAAACTTTCTCAGCCCTGCTAGACATCTATACATCCAAATACAAGAAACTCAAAGAGCACATGAAAAATCTATTGCAAAAAGATTATCACCTAGTCATCAGATTATTTAAACTCAAGACAAAGGGAAGAATATTAAGAGCTGTGAGTCAAAAGTATCAGGTAGGCTATAAAGAAAAACTATCAAAGTAATAGCAGATTTCTCAGCAGAAACCCTACAAGCTCGAAGGGATTGGGGTCCTATTTTTAGCCTCCTTAAAGAGAACAATTATCAGCCAAGAATTTTGTATCCAGTGAAACTAAGCATCATAAATGAAGGAAAGTTACAGTCTTTTCCAGACAAACAAATGCTGAGAAAATTGGCCACTACCAAGCCAGCACTACAAGAACTGCTAAAAGGAGCACTACACCTTGAAACAAATCATTGAAATACACCAAAATAGAACCTCCTTAAAGCATGAATCTCACGGGACCTATATAACAATAACACAATTTTAAAAAGAGGCATTAAGGCAACAAATAGCACAATGAATTGAATAGTACCTCACATCTCAATACCAACATTGAATGTAAATGACCTAAATGCTCCACTTAAAAGATACTGAATGGCAGAATTGATTAAGAATTCACCAACCAAGTTTCTGCTGTCTTCAGGAGACTCACCTAACACATAAGGACTCACATACATTCAAGGTAAAGGGGTAGAAAAAGATATTCCATGCAAATAGACAGCTAAAGTAAGCAGGAGTAACTATTACTACATCAGACAAAACAAAAGCAACAGCAGTTAATGAAGACAAAGAGGAACATTGTATAATGATAAATGGACTAGTCCAACAGGACAATATCACAATCTTAAATACGTATGTCCTACCAAATTTATAAAACAATTAATACAAGACCTAAGAAATGAGATAGATGGCAACACAAAAATTGCAGGAGATGTTAATTCTCCACTGACATTACTAGGCAGGTTGACAAGACAGAAAACCAACAAAGAAACAACTGACTTAAATTATACCCTAGAACAAATGGACTTAACAGATATTTATAGAACATTCTCTTCAACAACTGCAGAATATACATTCTATTCATCAGCACATGGAACATTCTCCAAGATAGACCATATAATAGAGCACAAAACAAGTCTCAGTAAATGTAAGAAAACCTAAACTATATCAAGTACTCTCAGACCACAGGGGAGGAAATCAACACCAAAAGGAACTCTTAAAAACCATACAAATACATGGAAACTAAATAACCTGCTCCTGAATGATTGTTGGGTCAACAATGAAATCAAGATGGAAATTTAAAAATTCTTTAAACTGAATGATACTAGTGACACAACCTATCAAAACCTCTGTGATACTGCAAAAGTGGCATTAAGAAGAAAGTTCATTGCATTAAATACCTAAATTGAAAACTCTGAAAGAGCACAAACAGACAATCTAAGATCACACCTCAAGGAACTGGAGAAACAAAAACAATCCAAACCCAAACCCAGCAGAAGAAAATATATAATGAAGATCAGAGCAGAACTTAGTGAAATTGAAACAAACAAAAAAGATAAATGAAAACAAAAGCTGACTCTTTGAAAAATAAATAAAATTGATAGACCACTAGCAAGATTAACCAAGAAGAGAGAAGATCTAAATAAGCTCAGTTAGAAACAAAATGAGAACTATTACTACTGATATGACAGAAATATAAAAGATTATTCAAGGCTACTGTAAACACATTTATGCATATAAACTAGAACACCTGGGGGAGATGGATAAATTACTGGGAATATACAACCCTCCCAGATTTAACCAGGAATATATAGAAATTCTGAACACAGCAATACCAAGCAGCGAGACTGAAATGGTAATAAAAAAATTGCCAACAAAAAAAAGCCCAGGACCAGATGGATTCACTGCTCAAGTTGATCAGACATTCAAAGAAGAATTGGTACCAATCTTATTGACACTATTCCAAAAGATAAAAAAAGTGAATACTCCCTAAATCATTCTATGAAGCCAGTATCACCCTAATACCAAAACTAGGAAAGTACATAACAAAAAAGAAAACCACAGACCAATATCCCTGATGAACATAGATGCAAAAATCCTGAACAAATTTCTAGCTAACCAAATCCAACAACATTTCAAAACAATAATCCACTATGATCAAGTGGGTTTCACTCAAGGATGCATGGATGGTTTAACATATGCATGTCAATAAATGTAATACACCACATAACAGAATTAAAAACAAAAATCACATGATCATCTCAATAGATGCAGAAAAAGCACTTGACAAAATCCAGCATTGCTTTATGGTTATAACACCCAGCAAAATTGGCATAGAAGAGATATAACTTGAGGTAATAAAAGCCATCTACAATAAACACACAGCCAACATTAAACTGAATTGGGAAAAGTTGAAAGCCTTACCCCTGACAACTGGAACAAGACAAGAATGCTCACTTTCACCACTTCTATTCAACATCGTATTGGAAGTCCTAGCCAGACCAATCAGACAAGAAAAAGAAATCAAGGGCATCTAAATTGGTAAGGAGGAAGTAAAAGTGTCACTGTTTCCTATTGATATGATCATATGCCTAGAAAACTCTAAAGATTCATCCAAAAAGCTCCTAAGACTGGTAAATGAATTCAGCAAAGTTTCAGGATACAAAATAATGTACACAAATGAGTAGCTCTGCTATACACCAACAGTAACCAAGCTGAGAATCAAATCAAGAACTCAACGCCTTTCACAATAGATGTAAAAATAATAATAAAATAAAATACTTGGAATATACCTAACCAAGGAGACAAAAGACCTCTACAAGGAAACAAGGAAAACTGCAAAACACTGCTGAAAGAAATTGTATTTGACAGAAACAAATGGAAACACATTCCATGCTCATGGATGAGTAGGACCAATATCGTGAAAATGACCATACTGCCAAAAGCAATCTACAAATTCAATGCAATTTCCATCAAAATACTACCATCATTCTTCACCGAACTAGAGAAAACAATCCCAAAATTCATATGGAGCCAAAAAAGAGCCCACATAGCCAAAGCAAGACTAAGCAAAAAGAACAAATCTGGAAACATCACATTACCTGACTTCAAACTACACTACAAGGCCATAGTCACCAAAACAGCATGGCATTGGTATAAAAATAGGCTCATAGATCAATGGAACAGAATAGAGAATCCAAAAATAAACCCAAATACTTTCAGCCAACTGATCTTCGATGAAGCCAACAAAAGCGTAAAGTGAAGAAAGAACACCCTATTTAACAACGGTGGTGGGATAATTGGCAAGCCATGTGCAGAAGGATGAAACTGGATTCTCATCTCTCACCTTATACAAAAATCAACTCAAGATGGATCAAGGATTTAAATCTAAGACCTGAAACCATAAAGATTCTAGAAGATAATATTGTAAAAACCCTTCAAGACCTTGGCTGAGGCAAAGACTTCATGACCAAGAACTGAAAAGCAAATGCAATAAAAACAAAGATAAATAGATGGGACTTAATTGAACTAAAAAGCTTCTGCACAGCAAAAATAATAATAATAATAATAATAATCAGCAGAGTTAACAGACAACCTATAGAGTGGAAGAAAATAGTCACAATCTGTACATCCAACAAAGAACTAATATGAAGTACCTACAAAGAACTCAAACAAATCAGAAAGAAAAAAACAATCCCATCAAAAAGTGGGCTAAGGACATGAATAGACAATTCTCATAAGAAGATGTACAAATGGCCAAGAAGTATATGAAAAAATGTTCAACATCACTAGTTGTCAGGGAAATGCAAATCAAAACCGCAATGGAATACTACCTTATTCCTACAAGAATGGCCATAATAAAAAAATCAAAAAATAATAGATGTTGGTGTGGATGTGGTGAAAAGGGAATACTTATACACTGTCAATGGGAATGTAAACTAGTACTACCATTACAGAAAACAGTGTAGAGATTCCTTAAAGAACTAAAAGTAGATCTACCATTTGATCCAGCAATCCCACTACTAATAATCTACCCAGAGAAAAATAAGTCATTTTATGAAAAAGATACTTGCATATGCATGTTTATAGCAGCACAATTTCCAATTGCAAAAATATGAAACTAGCCCAAATGATCATTAACCAATGAGAGGATAAAAATATGTAGGGGAGATACACACACACACACACACACACATACACACACATCATGGAATACTACTCACCCATTAAAAGTAATGATATAATGGCATTTGCAGCAACCTGGATGGAATTGGAGACTATTATTCTAAGTGAAGCAACTCGAGAATAAAAAACCAAACATTGTATGTTCTCACGTATAATTGATGGCGAAGCTATGAGAACACAAATGCATAAGAATGATACAATGGACTTTGGGGCCTTAGGGGAAAGGGTAAGGGTGTAGTGAAGGAAAAAAGACTACACATTGGGTATAGTGTATACTGCTTGGGTGATGGGTGCATCAAAGTCTCAGAAATCACCACTTGTTTATGTAACCTGTTCTCCAAAAACCTATTGAAATAAAAATTTAAAAATACAATAAATAAATAAATAAAAGTAGTTGACTTATTATTATTTCCAGTGTTGTTTCTCTTAGCAACATGGTAACTTCAAGGACTCAAAGTATATAGTTGTATAAGGAGGATGCTCATTCTTCCTGCTCTCATGGCTGTTAATATACTCTATTGCAAATATTTCCTCAATATTATTTTTCCCTTAACTAATCTGGACTTACGAAGATGGGATGAAACAGGTCTGTGTTTTTCATTGTTCTATCCACTGAGCTTGGCTCACTTTGCTCTTGTACAATAAACACAATGAATGCATTTTTATAAAAATAATGAATGAATATCATCTTTGATATTCTTGATGAAATTCCTTATAGCTTTATTTGATGGTAGTCACTGTTACAGATAACTTGAGCATTTTTAGTAATTTTTGCTTTAAGCTCTGAGAGGATAAGAACCATGCTTATGCAATTCTGTGTGCCACCTAGCAGAGTATTACCACACATTAAATATTGGATGTTTCTGCAGTCGTTGTTGTTGACACTGCCAATGAAACCAAAAGTACCCTTCACAGTCTATTTAGTGAAAGGCAGATCCTATACACATCCTGTAGATGTGAGTGGAATAAATGCCTCCACTCATTTCCGTAGCAATAGTTAATACATGAAAGTGGGTGATATCATTTCATTTCAATGGCAGTGTTAATAACAGCAGAAAGACTCTCTATATGGTTTGCCCTGAGGTTCATAAACCAAGCTTTGATCCATGTGGCCATAGCCATTTTACAAGTAAAGCTATAAAGCTTCCTATTTGAAATCAACCACACATTAATTCCTTTTCTCAGACACCAGTCTAGAATTACAAGAATTTTAGTGACAACTAAGGGTAAGAGTCCAAGAAAATTATTACTTTTGGATTCTCTGTAGGGATCCAAATTCTTTTTGCAACTTTGATTCAGAGTTGACTGAGTTCTGCAACAAAAAACTAAGACAATCTCAACAGAACTCATACTCTCAAACTAGTCATCTAGAAATAGCGTTTGATTCTTTATCAGATAATTATTACATGATTGTGACATATAGAAGATTTTACACTCACTGACTCAAAAATGCGATTTTGCAAAAGAGAAATGCAGTGAGATTAGTCAGTGAATCTGAGAAGTTACTTGTGTATCAAGTAGAAAAAACAAATTAGACTATTGGGAGTAAATTCAACCCCCAAAATGAGCAATAAAACAATGTTACCAGAATGAAGATTAGAAATGGGAAATAAAGGAACAGTAAGAAACATCACATAACAGTTGATTGACCTCCTTGGAGTCAAAGAACAATATATTTGACATTCATACAAAAAAAATCTTCTAATCTTTCTCTGCGACACACTCTTCCTCAGTCTTTACCATCTTGGCTACTGCAAACTTCCTTGAAGGTGCTCAGACTTATAACCTAATAGTAATTATAAACACTTCTTTTATTAAGTCTACATCCTAGCTGGTGGTAAATCCTGTTGTCACTACCATCAAAATATATTCAAAATCCAACTTCTCACCTCATTCCTGCACTATCTTTCTAGTAACTATTATTAATTGGGCACTAGAACAGTGCCTGAACTATAATAGGTGCCCAATTAATATTTTTGAATTAACAAAGAAAGTGAAAGAAAAAAGAAAAAAAGTTAAGATATTAAATAGATAATCTTTGAGTTAATAACAAATCTGTCAATTAACACTTTCTAATACCTTATAAGGACTATCAAATAGCAAATTGATTTTAATAAACATATCTTAATGTATGCAACATATCTCACAACAGTTTTATAAATGTTTCTAGAAAAATTTACAACTTAATGAGAAACACTTATCTCATAATCTTTTAAATATTCCCCATTTTGACAAATTGTAAACCACCTTGAGTAACCATTCTTTTATCAGGCTTAGAAAATAATGATGTTTAGTTTTTGAAAATTAAGTTCATTACCAAGGTATAGAGATTGTTATTGCTTATACTTAAAATATATTTAAACTTTATAAATAATTCCAGGCCAGGCATGGTAGCTCATGCTTGTAATCCCAGCACTTTGGGAGACTCAGGCAGGAGGATTGCTTAAGCCCAGGAGTTCATGAACAGCCTAGGCAACATAGTGAGACTCCATATCTACCAGAAACAATTAGCCAGACATGGTGGTGCATGCTTGTAGTCCTAGCTACTTAGAAGGCTGAGGTGGTAGGATCTCTTGAGCTTGAGGGGATGAAGCTGCAGTAAGCATTAATCACATCATTGCACTCCAGCCTGTGCAACAGAGAGAGACTTTAGCTCAAAAAAAAGAAAGAAAGAAAGAAAAATATTTCTATTTGAAGCCTTAGCTAGATTAATATAATAACTGCAAATAATAAAACCCAACCTCATTCTCTGTGCCTTACTCACTAAGTTTTGAAGAGGACAGTACTTATTTGAATGTATAATTTTGGTTATATTTGTTGACAATTGAACTATAATACCCTTTCGTTTTAAAGAAAAATTGCTATTTCCTTTCTTTATCTACAATTGAATAGAACAAAAACCAGGAGATATTAAAAAAATACTACAATCTCTGATGCTTAGAAGCATATTCGGGAAATGGTATGTTCTGCTCAATATAATTTAGTCAACAGAAAATTAGTACGTATTATACTCAGGTTATCAATTTTATACTCAGAGTGTAATAAAATATATTGAACACAAAGGCAATTCAAAACATTCAAAATGTAAATTTATCCATTATTTTTTTCAACCTAAGCATGCTATAGGAGTTTACAGGACATCAAGGCTATTCCCGCATGCATCAATTTTCATTGTCCTATCATAGCTGAAAGGCATAATAGATATTTTCAGCTGATACAACATTGAAAGAAGGAACGGTATGCTCAATTTAAATTAAGGCTGTTTTGGAAATAAAATATAAGCCTCAGTGGTGCTGGTAATTATACCTATTCAGCAAGATTACAAAGAACTTTTAAGTATTACGTTTGGTTCTCAGTTATCTTGTATATGTTAAATATAAAAATATTTCATATTATATATTGAAATACATACATATAAACACATATAAATATATAATATATGTAAATATATATAAGATCTATTTTTTGACTTATTTCTTCTGTAGCCTTTCTTAGTAAAGTTGTTATGTTAAGATAGTTTAACTGAAGCACCATTTTCATTCCTTTTTTTAACCTGCTTTTATTCAAAGCTTAAAAATTTATTGTAATGTTGGCACTTTTTCATCAATGTTTCTGTCTTCAAAATATCGTCATCCCTGTCCACTTTCCTCCTTTTCCAACTTCTTTCAATAAGGGCTTTGCTTTCATGCATTTTTCTTTTCCCTCTTATCATTGTGTTCTGGGCTTCTTCCTGCCACCATCCATACAGGATCATATATTCTAGCCTAAACAACATTTAGAAGGTCCCATTTTGGTGAACTGTGCAAAGCAAACTCAAAACAAAAATGAAAACTAATTCACTGCATTCCCAAAATATCCCTGATGCAACTGGAATTTTCTTCTTATTATAGTTCTTTATATAGGTTTTAATGACATTTTGCCATTGGTAAAAATTGAATCCTGTGAATCTTGATTAGAAACTATCTCTTTCTTTCTTTTGAATAGATGCTTTCTAATACAAAAATCCCACTAGTATTGTACAATTTCCACAAATTAATCAAAATCACCAATATTCTATCCACTTTAAATTCTGAAACACATATATTTTATACAATGTTAGTATATATAAAGAGATAGAGACAGAGTTAGTAAGAAAATTGTTTAAATGGCCATGTTTTTGCCTTTTAACTCAAATTCAGAGCCTAATTTGTAAAAGATTAAAAATCAAAGTTAAACCTTCAGTTTCTAATGTTTTGAAAAATCTAGCATGATGTGCATTATGAGGCATTGAAATGCCTGACAATGAAATCTTTAAACAGTATTGTCTCATAAGGAATAAAAGAAGCAATCTGTATTGAGTTGAATGTTGATCTATAAGAACTCCTGCATTTGAATGGCGTGAACCTGGGAGGCAGAGCTTGCAGTGAGCCGAGATCTGAGATCGCGCCACTGCACTCCAGCCTGGGCGACAGAGTGAGACTCCATTTCAAAAAAAAAAAAAAAAAAAAGAACTCCTGTGTTCTTAGGATGCTGAGTTTCTATTCTTGGAATAGGTTAGAGAAATTACAAAAAAGTCTCACAGTGATTGCTGTTCTCCCAACAGTCACGCAATTTACTTCTAAAATACAGTAAAATATTTCTTAAAATATGATACTGTCACTACTCTCAATATGCCTAATCTAGGCCAAAATTGATTTATCAATCTATTCCATATCCAAATCAGGCAAAGATTTTCTAAAGCTGCCCAAGTGACTCTGATCAATACTAAAATCACTCTAAAAATATTACCAAACTTCTTATCTGATGCTCTCAAGTCTATGTACATATTTGGCCTATTAATTGAAAAAAGGAATCTTTAAAAAGGTGCATTTGTTCACTGATATTTTGAGGTAAGAGCCTAGAACATTTATTTTATTGTAATCCACTATTTGAATTTCATATCATGTTGTTTTCTCTTTATTTGTATAAATGATGATCATAATATAGTTTCTAAAATACCAAGATTTCTAAATGTATAATAACAATTTAAAGAGAATTGTAAAGCAAACTTTATTATTATTATTCCAGATTTTATGATACCCCTCTAAATCTTCTTAGATGTCTTTCCCACACTTGATTTTATAGCAGCCTCTTAGGCTGTCAACTTTGTGTGTACTTCCTCAAACACTCAACTTTCGTTTTGTTAACAAGTAACTCATTTACATTTGCATTTTACTTGCCTATGTATTTACAATGATGTAATAATGAATGGAAATAGACACAACCGTATGTTGACACACAAGTAATTTAACTGTTGGAGCTGGATGCGCACAGTGGCTCATACCTGTAATCCCAGCACTTTAGGAGGCCAAGGTAGGAGGATCACTTGAGCCCAGGAGTTCCAGACAAGCCTGGGCAACATAGCGAGACCCTGTCTCTACAAACCAAAAAAGGACAATAAAAAATTAGCCAGGCAGGCTGGTGCACACTTGTGGTGCCAGCTGTTCAAAAGGTTGTGGTGGGAAGATTTCTTGAGGCTGCAGTGAGCCATGAATGTGCACTGTACTCCAGCCTGGGTAACGGAAAGAGACCCTATCTCAAAAACAAACAAACAAAAAATGTTGGAGGCAAATGCATGGTGTTACTAAAGAATAGTGCCCTATATGACAGCAATCTATTTGATGTGTATATTATACAGTGGGTTTTTCAAAAGAAGTAAAGAATTTCCAATAAAATAAAAGATGGCTTAAATGGAGGTGGGTTAATAATACATTTATTGCACTTGCTTTATCACTAAAATATCAGGTCCACAGTTAGATGGATTTTCTAAGTATAACTTAGTATTTGCTTACCAGCAAGAAGTGGGCAACCCTAGGGAGGTATATTTTAAATTCAATATTTATTTATAAGAATCATGCAGGGCACTCATTAAATTCAGATTCCCGGCATTAATCCAAAGACACTGTCTCTGTAGAGAAACTCAAGATTTTTTTTTTTTTTAACTGGCATCCCAAGTGATTCTAGCAGAAGTGATCCACAGAACATATTTTGTAAATAATGACTTCGAATGTCCAGGCCTCCAGAAAGAATGTACATTTTGATTTCTAACACCTAATATGACTTATCATCATTTTTGTTTTTCCTGATTATTTGGTGAGGTAGACATCTGTAGAAAATTCAGAAAGTATTGAGAAATAAAATAATGATAATTCTCTCAGAATCTCATCATCCAGATTTAATATTTTAAGAGTAGTTTTGTGTATTTACATTGAGTGGTATGCACACACATACCTTTAATAAATTATGTAATGAGTAATTTTTTAGAAAATCTTGTCCCCTCTGTATTAGTAAAGTTCTAGTACAATGAAGCAGAAGCCATACTTGGTATTACAGGCAGGGAATTGTTTAGCCAAATGTTGGAAACCTTCAGGATAATCAGGAAGGCCAGAAACTAGTGACTGATGGAAGCAGTACCCTTTGTTAAGACTAAGGGAACAAAAGATAATACTCAACCTAAGTGTCTATCAATGGACGAATGATGAATGGATACAGAAAATGTGGTGTCTATACACAATGGAATATTATTTAGCCATAAAAGAATGCAATCCTGTCATTTGCAGTAGCACAGATGAAAATTAAGGTCATTATATTAAGTGAAATAAGCCAGGCACAGTAACACAAATATCACATGTTCTGACTAATATATGGGAACTAATAAAATGGATCTCATAAAGCTAGAGAATAGATTGGTGGTTATGAGAGGCTGGGAAAAATAAGACAGAGGGAAGGATAAAGAGAGTTTGATTAATGGCTACAAAAATACAGTTGAATATAGGAAATAGGACATAGTGTCCAATAGTACAGTAGGGTAACTGCAGTTAACAGTAATTTATTATAGATTTCAAACTAGCTAGAAGAATTTGAATGGACTCAACATAAAAAAAGAGAAATATTTGAGGTTATGGATATCCTAATTACCAAGACTTGATCACTGCGCATTGTATGCTTGTATCAAAATATTACATGTACCACCGAAATATGCACTTCCTCAAACACTATTGATGCTATTATGCATCAATAAAAATAAAAATAAAAAATGGTAATAAGTGTGACTTGGAACTTAGCAGCTCAAAGAAGGCACCACAACACAACTGGTACTTAGACAGCTGAGAGAATTCCAGAACTCCTGGTGACGTTTTCACCAAGGATTGTTAGTATCTGGACCTCTGAGGAGACACACAGTGTACGATAATGCCTTCCAAAGCCTGGCACTGCAGATATCTGCTCTTCCTGAAGCAGCACACAGAATGAGAGTTTCTTAACAGCTTTGCCTGCCAACAAATCTCCCTCTAATACTTCTTACTAACAGAATATAAAAAGAACCCAGATATCAAGTGAGTGTCCCCCTTCCAGTCCCTACATAACAGAGCAGTGATCTGTGGATCACTTTTGCTAGAATCTCATGAGATTCCAGTTTAAAACAAACAAACACTGAAGGGTGGACATGGAGCTAAGAAAAAAATCACTGTCACAGTCCAGCATCTGTATACTTCTATGCATATTTAAACCTCTACAGAATATCAATAACAGCTCAATCCTTGTTCCTCATAAAGTATGACAATTCTTGATGCAAATGAAGACATCTTCACCTTCTCTTGAAAATTGTTAGATGTAAAGTTCTAGGAGTAAACTATGTCCAACGTATCCTCAGTGCAGTGCTGGTGATTCTATCAATCACTATTTGAATACAAAACCACGTGAATATCCTACAACCCACAGACTCAAGTAAAAAGTTACCAACAATGATATTTATATAAAATAATAGAGAAATGGGAAGAGAAGGAAAAAACATAGCCAGTGTTTGTAAATATATACATAACAATCAAGGGACAAAATAGCACTTTGTCTCTATTTTTCTCTCTATAATTTGTCTCAGGACTAGTTAATACTTATGACTTCACTGTTCCCTTGCCTTTTCCTTCTTCACTTTGCTTAGTTGCTAAATGCTTTTATTAATTTTACTGTTGTATAGAAGTTGAAGACATTTGGCAGAAAAATTATATAAATTTAATAGAAAGTTCTCCCTGGCCCAATAATGTAGCTTTAATCCAATTTCCCCTTAAAAATTGAGTGACAAAAATGAGTGAAGCTCTAGTACATGAGAAGTTTCCCTCCCTTACTCACCTTTCCACTAGGGATCCGTGCAACCCAGGCCAAGGGACAGCACCGTGCTTCTTCTAAGGCTGGGAGCTAATTTGTGGAAAGGCTGAGAGGCAGACAGAGGGAAGCTTCAGGCATTTCCTGAAATTAGGATGCTATTTTTAATCCAGGTTCATACAAAGTTAGTCATTATTTGGTAACCTGGAAGTTGCGTTCCCTGCAGGCATTTTAGTTTTGGGCCAGAGATTGGAGCACTCTTTCTGGAGAGGAGAAAGGGCCTCCACAGCCAGAATTGAGTGGGGAGTACAGAGAGCGCTCCAGCAGTAGATGCTGGAATTAGGCTCTCTCCTGTCCCACGAGTGGAACAGTAGGAGAGTCGCAGAAACAGAGATTTCTCCTGGGCAATAAGACTTGCCACAGGGACAGCTTTGTGACCTGCAACTGGTTTTCATGTGTCATCGATGGGTGCTCCAGGCTGCCCCCTTGATCAGTTTGAGAATAGTGACCCCCAGTTCCAGTGAGCAGGAAGGAGGTAGAAACTTATCCCCTGGAGAACTAACCCTTGGCTCTGACTGCCCCTAAGGAAGACAAAAGCACAGTCCACCAAAGTCTCTCTTGGGTCAAAGGAAACATGAACATGGCACCAGCTGCTGTATTACCAAAGCCTGGGAAAAGAAGTGGCGAAGGGGTCATCTCTTGTCTCTTGCCCTCCCCACCATGTTGCAGACATGGCAGTGGCTCTTCCCATTGGGACCTGGGAAGCATGGGCTGAAGGAGGCCACTTCTCAGTCTTTTCCAGTGGCTCCACCTCTGCCAAAGGTAAGTGCCTGCTAGAATAGAGTGCTTCTCAAGCGTTTTGGTTGCCTTCACCCCCACTGAGGGTGAGCACATGCAGAATAAGAGCCTACCTGCTGGCTCTTACACTGAAGCTTTATCTATTGGACCAAAGACTGAATTACATCACCAAACAAAAATATCACTACAAAAAGCAACATCTGAGAAAACCACCAGATGTTCCACTCTGCAAACAAGGAAACCATACAGAGTTTCGGTCCTCTGAAAGCACCCACAAATGAATCCAATTAATCATATACAACATATACCACAATTATAACCTTAAGAGTAAAAAGCATAATTTTTAAAAATTCCTATCCAAACAATAGCAAGTTCAAAAAAGAAGTATCAGCTTCTTCAGATGAGAAGAAACCAGTGCAAGAACTCTGGCAATAAAAAAAAAAAAAATAGTATTTTACCACCTTCAAAGGATTGCATTAGCTTCCTAACAATGGATGTTGACAAGAATAAATTTCTGAAATGACAGATACAGAATTCAGAATCTGGATGGCAAGAAAACTAAATGAGATCCAAGAGAAAGTTGGTACCCAACCTGATGAAAACAAGAAAAATGATCCAAGATTTGAAAGATGACATAGTTATATTAAGAAATAAGTAAACAGAACTTCTGTAATTGAAACATTCACTACAAGAATTTCAAAAAGCAACTGGGAGCCTTAATAACACACTAGACAAAACATAAGAAAGAATTTCAGAGCTTGAAGACCGGTCTTTTGAACCAACCCAGTAAGACAAAAGTAAAGAAAAAAGAGTTTCAAAAAACTAAATAAATGCTTGATAAATATATGATTATGTAAAGCAACCAAACCTATAATTTATTGGCATGCCTAAGAGAGAAAGTAAGAAATTTGGAAAATATATCTGAGTATATAGTTCAGGAAAATTTCCCCAATCTTTCTAGAGAAGTCATCATGAAGATATAAGAAATCCAGAGAACTCCTGCGTATACTATACAAGCTGATCATCCCCAAATCATAGGCATCAGATTATCCAGTGTTGACTCAAAAGGAAAAATCTTAAAGGCATGTAGAGAAAAGGGCCATATTACCTATAAAAGGAAACTCATCAAACTAACAGCCAACTTGTTACCACAAACCTTACAAGCCAGAAAAGATTAGCGTCCATTTTTAATATTCTTGAAGAAAAGAAATGCCATCTAAGAATGTCATATGCCACCAAACTAAGCTTCATAAAGGGAGGAGAAATGAAGTCTTTCCCAGACATGCAATCACTAAGGGAATTTGCCACCACCAAATGGTCCTACAAGAAATGGTTAAGAGAGTTCTAAACATGAAAATGAAAGAATAATACTTGCTACCACAAAAATCTACATAAATGCAGAGCCCACAGACCCTTTTGTAAAGCAACTGCACAATTGAGAATATAAAGCAACTAGCAAAAAATACTATGATGGGAACAAAAACTTACACATCAATATTAACCTTGAATGTAAATAGCCTAAATGCTCCACTTAAAAGACATGGTGGCAAATTAGATGAAAAAACAAGACTTATTTCTCTGTTGAGTTCAAGAGAACCATCTTGCATATCATCACACACATAGGCTCAAAGTAAAAGCATGGAGAAAGATCTATTATGCAAGTGGAAAATAAAAAAGAGAAGGAGTTGCTATGCTTGTATCAGATAAAAAAGACTCTAAGCCAACAACAGTAAAACAGGACAATGAAGGTGTTGCATAATGATAAAAGGTTCAATTTAGCAAGAAGATTTAACTATCCAAAATATATAGGCATTCAACTTTAGAGTACCCAGATTTATGAAACCATTACTAGTAGACCTATGAAAAGACTTAGATGGCCACACAATAATAACACAGGACTTGCACACCCCACTGACAGCAGGAAACAGATCAATGTGGCAGAAAACCAACAGAGACATTCTGGAAATAAATTCAAGACTTGACCAATTAGACCTAAGAGACATTTACAGAATATTCCACCTAACAACTACAGAATAAATATTCTTCCCATCTGCATATGGAACATTTTCTAAGATTGACTGTGCACTTAGTCATAAAGCAATTCTCAATGCATTAAAAAAATCAAAACCATACCAAGCAATTTCTTGGACCACAGTGGGATAAAAATAGAAATCAATACCAAGAGGAACCCTAATACATGGAAACTAAACAACTTATTCCTGAAAGACTTTTGAGTGAACAAAAAAAATAAGGCAGAAATAAATGAAAACAGTGACACAACATATCAAAACCTCTGGAATGCAGCAAAAGCAGTATTGAGAGGAAAATTTACAGTACTAAACACCAACATTAAGAAGATAGAAAGATCTCAATAACCTAATGGCACACCTAAAGGAACGAGAAAAACAAAAACAAACCTCAAACTAGCAGAAGAAAAATAACCAAAATCAGAGCAGAATTCAATGAAATTTAGACTATAAAAACTATACAAAGAATCTACAAAACAAAAAGTTGGATCTTTGAAAGGATAAACAAGATTGATAGACTGCTAGCTAGATTAACAAAAAAGGAGGTAAGATCCAAATAAGCACAATCAGAAATGACTAATAGGACATTACAGCTGATTCCACAGAATACAAAAGATGGTCAGAGACTACTGTGAATGCCTCTATGCACAGACACTAGAAAATATAGAGGAAATTGATACATTCTTAGAAGATACAACTTCACAATATTGAATCAGGAAGAAATTGAAGGCCTGAACATACCAATAACAGGTCACAAAATCAAATCAGTAAAAAGCAAACAACAAACAAAAACAAACAAAAAACTTACCAACCGAAAAAAAATATTAAAAAAATTTTTGTAAGCCCTATACCAGGTGGATTCGTAGCCAAATTCTACCAGACATACAAGGAAGAGCTTGTACCAATTCTATTGAAGCTATTCAAAAAATTCAAGGAGAAGGGATTCCTTCTTATCTTATTCTTTCAATTGAATAATTGCGTGATACCAAAAAACTGGCAAAGGCATGACAGTAAAAGAACACTATAGGTCAATATTCCTGATGAATATAGATGCAAACAATTCTCAATAAAATACTAGCAAACCAACTCTAGCACCACAACCAAAAATGATTCACCATGATCAAGTGGGCTTTATTCCTGGCATGCAAGGATGTTTCAACATAAGCAAATCAATGAATGTGAGTCAGCACATAAGTAGAATCAAAAATAAAAACCACAGAATCATCGCAATAGGCAAAGAAAGGGAATTCAAGAAAATCCAACAATCCCTTCATGATAAAAACCCTCAACAACCTAGGTATTAAAGGCGCATACCTCAAAATAAGAAGAGCCATCTATGACAAAACTACATCATACTGAATGGGGAAAAGTTGTAGGCATTCCCCTTAACAACTGGAACAAGACAAGGATGCACATTCTTGTAGCAGGACAGGCTGCAGACAAAACCCCTCAGACACTGGGTTAAAGAAGGAAGAGGCTTTATTTGGCCAGGAGCATTGGCAGACTTGTGTCTCAAGAACGAAGCTCCCTGAAGAAAAAGTTCCTGGCCCTTTTAAGGGTTTACAGCTCTAAGGGGGTCCATGTGAAAGGGTGGTGATTGATTGAGCAAGCATGGGATATGTGACTATGTCCACATACATTAGCGGTGGTGAGCAGGGCAAGTATTTCTCCATACCATTGTCTGTGAGCTATAGATAACACATGTGGGTAGAGTGGGGAGTTAATCTTTAACCTCAGGCCTGGTCAGTGGTGCCGGTTTGTCTTGCCACTGACTTCATTACTGTTGTTTTTCAGGTTTTACTTCCTCCTTCTCTTCAGATACAGGAGACAGTAAGAGAAATGGCCTCTCTCCTGACTCTTACCACTCCTAGTCAACATATTGAAAGTCATAGCCAGAGGAGTTAGGCAAGACAAAGAAATAAAAGGCATCCAAGTAGGAAAAGATGGAGTCAAATTACCTCACTTCACTGACTATATGATTCTATTCCTAGAAAAACCTAAAGATTCTGCCAAGACTCCTAGACCTTATAAACAACTTCAGTGACATTTCATGATACAAAATTTGCATACAAAAATCGGTAGGATTTCTATACACCAATAACATTCAAACTGAGATCCAAAAAAAGTAATACCACTAAAATAGCCACAAAAATATATAAGAATACATCTAACAAAGGAAGTGAAAGATCACTACAAGGAGAACTACACAGCACTGATGAAGGAAATAATAGATGACATGAACAAATGAAAAAGCATTCCATGCTCATGGATTGGAAGAGTCAATACCATTAAAATGTTTATACTGCTCAAAGCAATCTACAGATTCAATGCAATTCCTATCAAATTACCAATGTCATTTTCACAGAATAGATAAAACAATTCTAAAATTCATATGAAACCAAAAAAGACCCCAAATAGCCAAAACAGTCCTAAGCAAAAAGAACAAAGTCACAGGCATCACATTACCTGACTTCAAACTATACCACAAGTCTACAATAATTAAAACAGTATTATACTGATACAAAAATAGACACCTAGACTAATGGAACAGGTTGGAGAACCCAGAAATAAAGCCTCACATCTACAAGCAACTATTCTTTGACAAGGTTGACAAAAATTAACAATGAGGAAAGACACCCTATGCAATAAATGGTGCTGGGAAAACTGGCTAGCCATATGCAGAAGAATGGAACTGGACTCCTGCTTCTCACTGTATACAAAATTTAACTCATGATGAACTAAACACTTAAATATAAGACCCCAAACCATAAAAATCCTAGAAGTAAACCCAGAAAATACCCTTCCAGACGTTGGCCTAGGCAAAGAATTTATGACTAAGTCCTCAAAAACAAACACAACAAGAACAAAACTTGATAATAATAGGAACCTAATAAGAAACTTCTGCAGAGCAAAAGAAACTATCAACAGAGTAAACAGACAACCTAAATAATGGAAAAAATAATTTCAAACTATGCACCTGACAAAGAACTAATATACAAAATCTATAAGGAAATTAAATCAACAAGAAGAAAACAAATGACCCTATTAAAAAAGGGCAAAGGACATGAACAGACACTTCTGAAAAGAAGACTTACAAGTGGCTAACAAATACGTGGAAAAATGCTCCCCATTTCTAATAATCAGAGAAATGCACATCAAAACCACAGTAAGCTACTATCTCACATGGGCCAGAATGACTATTATTAAGAAGTCAGGGCCAGGCGCGGTGGCTCACGCCTGTAATCGCAGCACTTTGGGAGGCCGAGGCAGGCAGATCATGAGGTCAGGAGATCAAGACCATCCTGGCTAACATGGTGAAACCCCATCTCTACTAAAAATACAAAAAAATTAGCCAGGCGTGGTGGCGGGTGCCTGTAGTCCCAGCTACTCAGGAGGCTGAGACAGGAGAATGGCGTGTACCTGGAAGGCAGAGCTTGCAGTGAGCTGAGATTGTGCCACTGCACTCCAGCCTGGGTGACAGAGTGAGACTCCATCTCAAAAAAAAAAAAAAAAAAAGAAAAAAAAAGAAAAGAAAAGAAAAAGAAGTCAGATAACAACAGATGATGGCAAAGCTGAGTAGAAATAGGAATACATACACTATCGGTGGGACTGTAAATTAGTTCAGCTGCTGTGGAAAGAAGTTTGGAGATTTCTCAAAGAACAAAAAGTAGAACTACCATTTGACCCAGCAATCCCATCACTGGGTATATACCTAAAGGAAAACAAATGATTTACCAGAAAGAAATCTGCACCAATATGTTTATCAGAACAGTATCCACAATATCAAAAACATGGAATCTACCTAGATGCCCACAAATGGTGAACAGAATAAATAGAATGTGGTATATACACATTATGGAATGCTAGAATGCTAAATAGCCATAAAAAAAGAACAGAATCATATTCTTTGCAGGAATATGGATGCAGCTGGAGGCCATTATCCTAAGTGAATTAACATAAAAACAGAAAATCAAATACTGCAAGTTTTCACTCACAAGTGGGGACTAAACACTGGGTATGCATTGACATAAATATGTGAAAAATATATAATTGGGATTCCAAATGAGGGTAGGGAAGGAGGTAGGAAAGGGCTGAAAAAACTACCTACTGGATACTATGCTCACTATATGGGTGATGGGATCAATAAAAGCCCAAACTTCAACTTCATGCAATAGATTTATGTAACAATCCTGCATTTGTACCCCCAAATCTAAAACAAACAAGAAAATTGGGATCAGTCAACCTGGTCAGTGATTCTGAGGCAGTATCTAAAGTCACCAGTGTACAAAGTTGAGAGAATAGAGAGCAAAAATTACAATAGCCTGGAAACCAGAAGCTGTATTAGCCTATTTTAAAGAAAAATATTTTATTATTACTATTTTTATTATAATTATTATTTGTTTTTATTCAATTGGATACATTTTGAAGATGGAAAATGTTTAAGAAGGAAGTTTTAGGTTGAATTTAACCCTGAGAAGGATAGAAAGTTATGGAAAGATTTTGTGCAGAGGAGTGCCCCCTGTTTTTTAAAGTATTACTTCAGTGTTTCTGTGAAAAGCATAGACTGAAAAAAGTTGGGTTCTTTTGAGTATACCAGACAACAGATGATGGCAAATCAGTTAAGAATGTTAGTTAGCTGTGGAATGGCTGTGAGAAGTGGTTGGATTCTGAATACTTTTGAAGATAAAATTAACAGCATTGGAAGATAGATTTGATCTAAGGTATGGAATAAAAATCGGAAAAAGATTACTCCAGGATTTTTGTCCTCATTAGCTGAAAGGATGGATTTGTCTTTAAGGCACTTGGGATAATCAGATCATTTTTTTCCAAAATACCACATTATACTGGATATGTCAATCTGCAAGTTCTATTATATGGTTCAGCTGCATCCCCAACCTAAATCTCGTCTTGAATTGTAATCCGAACTGTAATCCCCATGTGTTGAGGGTGGAATCTTGTGGGAAGTGATTAGATCATGGGGGTGTTTCCCCCATGCTGTTCTCCTAATAGTAAGTGAGATCAATAAAAGCCCAAACCTCAGCTTCATGCAATATATCTATGTAACAATCCTGCATTTGTATCTGCAAATCTAAAATAAAGAAACAACAACAAAAATTGGGATCAATCAACCTCGTCAGTGATTCTGTGGCAGTATCTAAAACCACCAGTGTACAAAGTTGAGGGAATGAAGAGGAAAAATAACAAAAATGGATAATGGGTAGTCTGGAAACCAGAAATTGTATTAGCCCATTTTACATAAAATATACTGTATTGATTATTACTATTTTTATCATGAGATCTCATGAGCTCTGATGGGTTTATAAGGTGTTTTTCCCCCTTCACTCTGCACTTCTCTCTCCAGCTGCCATGTGAAGAAGGATGTGTTTGCTTCACCTTCTGCCATGATTTTAAGTTTTCTGAGGCCTCCTGAGCAATGCGAAATTGTGAGTCATTTAAACCTCTTTTCTTTGTAAATTACTCAATTGTTTATAGCATGAACTAATACAGTCTACAATGTTGAGTGGATTGGTTATGGTAAAATATATACTACAAACTTAATCAATTACAGATTATTCAATATAAAAATAGAAAAAGGAAGAAAAAGGTCCCAAACTGAAAAAAACAATATTTTTAACCATGAAAAGTTAGTACTATTGTGAGATAATAAATAATAAAGATAATTTTCTCAATGTTGACTTTGAATAGCATTCACTAATAGGATATTAATTTAAAAAATAAATGTAAGTATGTTATGAGCAATATAATCTCAGTTTTAAAAAAATGTGTGAATGTGTATATAAATGCATCAAACAATACATAGGATTGTTTCTTTTAAATGGCTTTTGTTTTCACCCTGTAATTTATCCTGCATTTTCCAAATTGTCTGAAGAGAAAAATATAAATAGATGACAATTGAAATACTGAATATCAGGTCGAAGATTTATGTGCCTTATTTTTAACTCAAAAAGTTACTCTCGGCTGGGCATGGTGGCTCACGCCTGTAATCCCAGCACTTTGGGAGGCCGAAGTGGGTGGATCACGAGGTCAGGAGATTGAGACCAACCTGGCTAACATGGTGAAACCCTGTCTCTACTAAAAAATACAAAAAAAAAAAACAAAAAAAAAAACTAGCTGAGCGTGGTGGTGGGTGCCTGTAGACCCAGCTACTTGGGAGGCTGAGGCAAGAGAATGTCATGAACCTGGGAGGTGGAGCTTGCAGTGAGCCGAGATCCCGCCACTGCACTCCAGCCTGGGTGACAGAGGGAGACTGCATCTCAAAAAAAAAAAAAAAAAAAAATATTACTCCCATTTCTACAGTCACCTTATATGTTTAGCCAATATATTATATTGGTAATATGATGGATTTTTCCCTTCAAAATACTGCATTCATATTAGGCATTTTTAGTGCAGTATGAAGAACATATAGCTACCAGTTACAAATCGCTGACAAGATGTTATCATCACCTCCTCACACATATCTATCTATTATATTTCCTCAGGCATTAGAAAACTTTCAAATTGTCTTATTTTAGAAAACAATCCACACACAGAGAAATCTGTAGGATGCAGCAATGCAAAGTTTATATCATCTTCTCCACGTATTTTTATTTGTAAAAATGTGCTATCTATAAAGATTTCTACATCTATTGAGATTGATATTCTATATTTTTGATGAAGAGACCATACTATTGAAGCCTCAACGATGCCAGCCAAATAATGATGAGAAGTTACAAATATTGTCTTGGTCTGGTTAAAGTTTAAATGATTTATGTCTGTTTAGTCTAATGAAAAAAGACATGGAAAAACATAGTAACTCTATAAAATAAAAATAAAAGTAATACAGAGAACAGAACATAGTGGTTCTCATTACAGTTCTCAATTTAAAACAAAAAAAGGAAATGAAAGAAAAAAGAAAACTGAAGGGACTAAATTAGACTTGTAGTAAATACAAAGAAAAAAGGCATCTTTGAATTCTTGTTTGGCGATTTCCATTTGTTGAGTACATAGTAGGTATGTATTAAATATCTTTGGTGAACCAACAAGTATATTTTTAAACTATGTTGCAGATGGAAATGATTTGGGAGATAATTTTGCCTAAAACTTTTATTCTAACAACAACAAAGAAGATCAGCTAAAGAATCAGTGGAAACACAGGGTAATCATGGTACAAGAAAATTGTTCTGGAACTAGGAGGAAACACTGAAGGCTTAATAAATTGAAGTCTTTGGTTTTCACTGAAGAACACATGGAAGAAAAATGACTACCATCAAAAATCACTTTAGAGCTGACAAGGTCACACATTTCTCTTATACCCATTGTAAGGACATATGATATCTATCACTGGCTGATAAAATATTGTAAATAAATCCTGAAATCAATTGTCTCATTCAATGGTTGTAAAATTGTGCATTATAAGCTTGTATCTTGTTTTTGAAATGACCACAGTAGATTTTCAATGAATGAGAAATTTCCAAAGAAGACTGAAACTTTTAAATTGGATATGTAAATAATAATGCAAACTTTTACTGTCGTCTAAAGTTTTTAGTGCTTCTTTTGCTTGTTTTGTTTTTCTCGCAGTCACACAATAGGGTCAGTAGTCTTCATTTCTAGCCCACCAGTGTACGGTGAAGTACATGGTTAAACTGGGATATGAGATTAGGGCTTACAATTCCAAATCATTCAATTGACCCAGTCATTTATTTATTTGCTCAGTGTATGTTTACCAAATACCTATAAGGGGCTAGATATCTTCTCAACTCTAGAACATACCAGAAAAAGGAGAGAATACTGATAAAACTTGTGTCCCTGTGGAATGTAACTTAATTTGAAGGAAACAGGCCAAAAAAAGGTAAGAAAATATATAGTCTAATTTCAAATAAATATAAATTCTATAATAAAAAGAAAATAGGATTATGATGTGGAGAAATAACTGTGGTGTAAATGGAGATTTCTTTAACTAGGCTCATCAGGAAATTGGCATTTGAACAGAGTCCTGCATTGTAAGAAGGTAGAAATTTAAAGATTTTAAAAAAAATTATTTTAGGAATACTAAACATTAAATGTAATGTCCTTGAAATTAAAAAAAATAAACTTCAACATAGAGTCCTGGAAACAGAAGAGAGTGGACAAAAAACAGGTGTGGTCAGAAAACGACAATGACAAACTTTTTTTCTATTTTTTGAGATTCATCTTTTGAGAGTAATGGATGCCAGTGAGATAGGAATGGACACAGGGTTAGCTGCTGTAGTTTAGGAAAAAGGTATATATACCATATAGCATTACATTATACATCTATAAACATTGTAATTAACTAGAATAAATCACCTAGGAAGACAAATGACAATTTATTGACAAGTCTTCCCTAACTTCTATCATAAATAGAATCCCCCTTTCTAGTCACTCTACCCTTAGCCTGCTTGATTCTATTATAGCAGACCCAACCAATATATAAATATGAAGTATTTGTCAGCTTATTTTTCCCTGCCTTCCTCCAATATTGTTATTATAGACTTAATGTTACATCCTTTAAACCCCAAATTTATATGTGGAAACCATAATTCCCAATGTGATGGTATTTAGAGGTGGGGCTTATAGAATGTATTTAGGTTTAGATGAGGTCAGGAGAGCAAGGACCCCATGATTTAATCATTGTCCTTATAAGAAGAGGGAAAGAAGGCCAGAGGCCCCTACCTTCTCTCTATACCATGTGAGGATACAGGAAGAAGGCAACTGTCTGTAAGGCAGAAAGAGGGCCCTCATCAGAACGGAATACACTGGTGCATTGATCTTGGACTTTCCAGACTCCACAACTGTGAGAAATCAATGTCTGTTGTCGAATCCACTCAGCCTACAGTATTTTGTTATAGCCGACTAAGCAGATGATAAAACAGAAATATACTTAAGTTTGGTTTAAGAATTATTCATATACCTAGATTATATCTTTGGCCTTTCCTCTCATCAAATCTTTTTGTCTCCTCTCATTTTTCTTTGCTAATTATATACCCTTCTCTGGAAGATCTCAATTACATCTTGGGCTGTATTTACAAAACATATTTCTATAACTCTAAGATATTTATATCCAGCTCAGAACCCTCCTCCTAAATCAAGATGTATATTTCTAACCAGTTCCTAGATATCATGACTTGGAAATACTATAGGAATTACAAACTCAACACATTTAAAATGGAACTCATCAGAAACTTACCATTTCTTCCAGTGCCACTTTCTCAATTTCCTATGACATCCTGTTGTCAACAGAATACAAAAATTATCTAAATTCTTCATTTTTCCATACACTGTATAATGTAACTTTGCAGCTGCTGCCATCAAAAAGTGGAGTCTGTCTTCCCATTCTTTGAATTAGAAGAGACATCAAGGCCTTCTGGCTTTCTGCATTCAGGCTTTTAAAAATTTTTATTATTTTAAATGACTCATGATAATTGTTTGTACATATTTATGTATAGTGTGATATTACCCTACAGGTGCAAAATGTGTAGTGATCAAATCAGGGTAATTAGCATATCCAACACCTCAAACATTTTCATTTATTTGTGTTAGGAACTTCAAAATCTTCTCTTATAGCTATTTGAAAATGTACAATAAATTATTGCTGCCTGAAGTTACCTCACCGTGCTAAAAAACACTAGAACTTATTCTTCCTGTCTAGCTGGAATTTTTATCTCTAACTCAAACTTTCATCATCCATCTCTGCCTGAGACCGGTTCCAGCCTCTAACACCCATAGTTCTACTCTTTATTTTTATGAGAGCAATTCTAATTCCCACATATGAGTGAGAACATACAGTATTTATCTTTCTGTTCCTGGCTTTATTTTTACTTAATATAATGTTCTCCAGGATCATCCTTGTTGCTATGAATGACAGGATTTCATTCTTTTTTGTGGCCAAATAGTATTCTGTTGGGTATTTACACCACATTTTCTTTATCAAGTCATCTATTGATGGACACCTATGTTGATTCTATATTTACCTTATTGTGAATGATATTGCAATAAACATGGGAATGTGGATATCTCTTTAACGTATTGATTTCCTTTTCTTTGGATATATACCAAGTAGTGTGATTGTTGGATTATATGGTAGCTCTATTTTTAGTTTATTGAGAGATCTCCATACTATTTTCCATAACCACTGTACTAATTTTAATTCCTACCAAAGGTGTAAAAGGGCCCCCTTTTCTCTGCATCCTTGCCAGCACTTATTAATTTTTCATTTTTTGATAATTGACATTATACCTAGGATGAGTTGATATCTCATTGCGGTTTTGAAATGCATTTCTCTGATGCTTTTGAGCATTTTTACATATTTATTGGCTAGAGTTTATCTTCTTTTGAGAAGGGTTCATTCAGATTATTTGTCTCTCTTTTAAATTTGATTATTTGGATGTTTTTTGGTTTTGCTTCTGTTTTGCTATGGATTGTTTGAGTTTCTTCTGTCAGATGAATAGCTTGCAAATATTTTCTCCCATTATCTTGATTATCTCTTCACTCTGTTGATTCCTTTGCTGTGCATAAGCTTTTTAGTTTGATATAATCCCATTTGTCTATTTTTGCTTCTGTTACCTTTGCTTTTGAGGTCTTATCTATAAAATCTTTCTTCGGACCAATGTCTTAAAGCATTTACCCTATGTTGTCTTTTAGTAGTTTCAAGGCTTCAGGTCTTACATTAAGTTTTTGTTTTTTTGTTTTTGTTTCTGTTTTAAGTTGGAGTCTCACTCTGTTGCCCAGGCTTCAGTACAGTGGTGCAATCTCATTTTACTGCAACCTGCACCTCCTGGGTTCAAGCAATTCTGCCACAGCCTCCCAAGTAACTGGGATTACAGGTGTGCACCACCACACCCAGCTAATTTTTGTATTTTTAGTAGAGATGGGATTTCACCATGTTGGCCAGGCTGGTCTTGAACTCCTGACCTCAAGTGATCTGCCTGCCTCAACCTCCCAAAGTGCTGGGATTACAAGTGTGAGCCACCGTGCTCAGCCTTACATTAAGTTTTTATTCAGTTTTGAGTTGATTTTTGTAGATGGTGTAAGAGAGGAGTCAAGTTTCATTCTTAACATACGAATATTCAATTTCCCAGCACCATTTATTGAAAGTCTGTCCTTTTCCCAACATATGTACTTGGCATCTTTGTCAAAAATCATTTGGCTGTAAATATGTGGGTTCATTTGTGAATTTAGTGTTCTATTGGTCTACGTGTCTATCTTTATGCAAGTACCATGCTGTTTTGGTTATTATAGCTTTGTAGTATGTTTTAAAGTCAGGTACTATTATGCTTCCAGCTTTGTTTTCTTTTGCTCAGGATTGCTTTTGGCTATTTGGGATCTTTTGTGTTTCCATGTAAGAATTACAATTGTTTTTCTCTTAATTTCTGTGAAGAATGCAATTGATATTTTAATAGAGATTGCATTAAATCTGTAGATCACTTTGGGAGTATGGTCATTTAACATTATTCATTCTGCCCATCTATGAATTTACTGTTAAACCTTACATGCTATGAGAACAGGCCTAGTCTTATAACGATGAGAGACCATAAGGACTGCACCCTAGTAATCTCAGGTGAGGCCACCCTAGAAAAGCCAGCACCCAGGTTGATCTACTAGCTGAGCACTGATACATGAGAAAGTCCAGACAAAATAAGGTAAACTACACAGATGAACAGCAGGTTCATGAGCTAAGTATGCCTGGTGCTTTAAGCCATGGGGTTTTGGATTACAACAATACATAGCAATGTCTAACTGATTGATAACCTCCCTTAGAATAAAATCAAAATTCTTTCCTTTATTTTCAAGTCTTTACAAGACTTGGCTTTTGTTACCTCTCCTAGCTGTCATATAATATCTCTTCCCTTTAATCACTATGCTCCTGACCCACTGCCCCCTTGCAGTTTTCCAAGAATAGCAAGTCCTTCTGTTTTGTCTGGAAGGTTTGTCTTCATATATTAAGATATATATATATATATAATATCTTAATATATATCTTAATATATTATATATATATTTTATGCTGCTTAATACAAGGTTCTGTTTCAATGTCAACTGCTCTAAAAGTTTTCAATTTGACCATCATATCTAAAATGGCAACACATCTCTTGATCATGATATCTAAAATGGCATAAAACCTCTATCTTGCTTCATTCTTTTAATATTTCTTCACTTTTATAGTAGAATCTATTGTAGTTGTCATTATATTATATGCCTATTTATTTATTTATTATATTGTTTTTCTTCCTCACTGGTACTTAAGCTCCATGGGAGTAAGAATGTTGTCTTTTTTACTAATATTTCTTTTGTGTCTAGAAGAGAGTCTAGCGTGTAACCATGCTAAATGTATACTTATTGAATAAATAAATAAACTTGCTTCAAGTCAGAAACTAGTCAACCATTGTAGAATAAACTCAAATCCCTCTTTGAGTCAATAAATCTTATTGATCTGGCATGGTTTTCATTTTTTTTGAGACTGAGTCTCGCTCTGTTGCCCAGGCTGGAGTGCCATGGCATAATCTTGGCTCACTGCAAGCTCCACCTCCCAGGTTCACACTGGCATGGTTTTCCAGACCAACCATCTCTTCTGGGTATCTTAGAATTGTTGAAAGAAAATAGAGTTATTTTGTGTAAGACAGCCATAGGCAATTTTATTTGGCACATGATGTATTTCTCTCATGGCATAATACCAAATCTTTACTTGAATCAAATGTTCTTGACCAAAATAAACTCAGAGAGATTGCCACAAGTATTCTATATATTTCTAAGATTACTATAACATCATAAGTCCTCTTCAATCAATTTTATAGTTTATTCCTGACATATTCCTATATATTTATATCCATATGACTGTCAGTGGAAAGCTGAGACAGAAAAGGTGGTGAAGGAGTATTATATGAATGGCATAGTTTAGATTTTCCATATCCAACTGTATGTTTGCTCTTAGAAAATGATAATCTTTATTATCTACCATAAATACTAAAGAAACTTTTTGTTTATATGAATATTCTTTGCGTTTCTCACCTAGTTCTGTAATTACAGAGGTGCAAATTTCAGCTGCAAATTTGCTCAACAAAGAAATTCTAAGTCAACCTACTGAAAATTAAATTATTAAAGGAGGTCCAATTTATAGACATTTGGACATTCAAAAGCCATCTAAAATCTCAATCCTGCCTTGGATGTAAGCATAGAATGACGAAGAGGGCAAAACTTATTCTTATTTTTCTATAACAGCTATAAAATAATTACTATGTTACAGACAATCTTCTAATGACTTTTCATAGTGTGAGGTAGTCTTCCATTTATGTGTTGCTGCATAACAAAATTCTCCACAAATCAGTGGAATAAAGAGATAACATTTTTATTATGTACACGCTTCAGAATTTCAGCATGCTACAATAGAAATGGCTCATAATGTCTGCTCCATGACACCTGGGGTGTCTCAGAGATGTGAAAATGGATACAATAGCCCAATTAGGTACATATATTGTGGGTCTTTTTTTCTCCACTATGCATCTCTTGAGGCTGAAATATCCCATATATCTCCTTCACTTACTTGTCTGCTACCTGGAATGAAATTGCTGGAATATCTGGGGACTGAGCAGCATTGTTCTTTCTGCAGGGAGTCATTCCACATTACTAGTTTGGAATTTTTCATAGTATGGCAATCTCAACAAGGCTGGACTTTGTATCTCGTGTCTTGCTTCCTAAAGAGTTAGTGATTTGAGAGACGATAAGTGTTAAATAACAGTCTGTAAATGTGTGGGTCTAGAACTCTCCAGAGCCTCAACTTCCACCAGATTCCATTGACCAGAATTGTCACAGATCCTACCCATATTCAAGGGAAGACACAATAGAGCTTTCTCAATAGAAAAATCATCAAAAAAAATCTCGCTATGGTTTTGATTTGTATTTCCCTGATAATTATTGATGTTGAGCATTTTTTTCATATGTTTATTGGCCATTTGTATATCTTCTTTTGAGAATTGTCAATTCATGTCCTTAGCATGCTTGCTTTCTTCTTGCTAATTTGTTTGAGTTTGTTGTAGATTCTGGATATTAGTCCTTTGTCAGATGTATAGACTGTGAAGATTTTCTCCCACTCTTGGGTTGTCTGTTTATTCTGCTAACTGTTCCTTTTGCCATGCAAAAGCTCTTTAATTTAATTAAGTCCCAGCTATGTATCTTTGTTTTTGTTGCATTTGCTTTTGGTTTCTTGGTCATGAAATTTTTGCCTAACCCAATGTCTAGAAGGGGTTTTCCAATGTTATCTTCCATAATTTTTATAGTTTTAGGTCTTAGATTTAAATCCTTTATCCATCTTGAGTTGATTTTTTTATAAGTTGAGAGATGAGCATCCAGTTTCATTGTCCAACATGTGGCTTGCCAATTATCCCAGGACCATTTGTTTAATAGGGTATCCTTTCACCACTTTATGTTTTTGTTTGCTTTGATGAAGATCAGTTGGCTGAAAGTATTTGGTTTCTGTGTGCTCTATGCTGTTCTGTAGGAGTTTGGTCAGAATGGTGGGAAAAGTTGTAAGAAAAAAAGTTATAGGGAAAGATGCAAACCTTCTTGGAAGGCAGGGAGGTTTTGCAAAAGCTTCCGGCAAGGATTATGGCTGAAGGCAGCCAAATTCTCTTCTGTGGGGGCTGAGAGCAAAGGGCAGATAACAAGGAAATGTAAAGGAACTTATCTAGATAAATCTGTTTACTTATGCTCCAGAAACCAACCTTTGATTGTTGGCATGCAGGACTGCTCTCTACTAGGGGGGACGACAAAGTTAATTACCCACAAATTGTGTTTGCACCAAGCCTTTGTTATTAAATCTGTACTAAATAAATGTGAGCATCTCCAGCCTATGATGGCTGCTGCTGCTACTGCTGCACTCTTGGTGGTGGTGCTAAGCAGCAGTCCCCTAGCCGCACTGTCAGGTAAAATACCTGTGCCAGCATACTCCTGTCATCAGTCGCTCAGCCAGAGTCTGCAGAACAGATTCAGCGGCACTGTTCCATTGGTTTATGTGTCTACTTTTACACCAGCACCATGCTGTTTTGGTGACTATGGCCTTATAGTACTGTTTGAAATCAGGTAATGTGATGCCTCCAGATTTGTTCTTTTTTCTTAGTCTTGCTTCGACTATGCGGGCTCTTTTTCAGTTCCATATGGATTGTGGGATTGTTTTTTCAAATTCTGTGAAAAATGCTGGTGATATTTTGATGGGAATTGCATTGAATTTGTACATTACTTTTGGCACTATGGTCATTTTCACAATATTGATTCTACCCATCCATGAGCATGGAATGTGTTCCATTTGTTTGTGTCTGTGTCACCTATGATTTCTTTTAGCATTGTTTTGTAGTTTTCCTTGTAGAGGTCTTTTACCTCCTTAGTTAGGTATATTCCCAAGTATTTTACTATTTTTTTTTATAGCTATTGTGAGAGCGGTTGAGTCCTTGATTTGATTCTCAGCTTGGCCACTGTTGGTGTATGGTAGAGCTACTGATTTGTGTACATTGATTTTGTATCCTGAAACTTTGCTGAATTCATTTACCAGTTTTAGGAGCTTTTTGGAGGAGTATTTAGGGTTTTCTAGGTAAACAATCACGTCATCAGCAAACAACAGTTTGACTTCCTCTTTACTTATTTGAATGCCCTTTATTTCTTTCTCTTGTTTGATTGCTCTGGCTAGGACTTCCAGTACGATGTTAAAAAGGAGTGGAGAGAGTGGGAATCTTTGTCTTTTTCCAATTCTCAGAGGGAATGCTTTCCACTTTTCCCCATTCAGTATTATGTTGGCTGTGGGTTTTTCATAGATGGCTTTTACCACATTGAGATATGTCCCCTGTATGCCGATTTTGATTAGAATTTTAATCATAAAAGAGATCCTGGATTTTGTTGAATGCTTTTTCTGCATTTATTGAGATAATCATGTGATTTTTGTTTTTAACTCTGTTTATGTGGTGTATCACATTTATTGACTTGTATATGTTAAAACATCCCTGCATCGCTGGTATGAAATCCACGTGGTCGTAATGGATTATTATTTTTTTTTATATGTTGTCAGATTTGGTTAGCTAGTATTTTGTTAAGGATTTTAGCATCATGTTTTTCATGGATATTGGTGTGTAGTTTTCTTTTTTGGTTATGCTCTTTCCTGGTTTTTGTATTAGCCATAATCAAAAAGTCAAAAAATAATAGATGTTGGCATGGATGCAGTGAAAAGGGAACACTTCTACACTGCTGGTGGGAATGTAAACTAGTACAACCACTATGGAAAACAGTGTGGAGATTCCTTAAAAAACTAAAAATAGAACTGCCATTTGATCCAGCAATCCCACTGCTGGGTGGCTAGTCAGAGGAAAATAAGTCATTATACAAAAAAGATATTTGCACACGCATGTGTATAGCAGCACAATTTGCAATTGAAAAAATGTTGAACCAACTCAAATGTTCATATATCAACAAGTGGATAAAGAAACTGTGGTATTTATATATATATATATATATATATATATATATATATATATATATATATATATATGATGGAATACTACTCAGCCATAAAAAGGAATGAATTAACGGCATTCTCAGCAACCTGGATGAGACTGAAGACTATTATTCTAAGTGAAGTAACTTAGAATGGAAAAACAAACATCATATTATCTCACTCATAAGTGGGAGCTAATAAGCTATGAGGATACAAAGATGTAAGAACAACATAATGGACTTTGGGGACTCAGGAGGAAAGGGTGGGAAGGGGGTGAGGGATGAAAGACCATAAATTGGGTGCAGTGTGTACTGCTCAAGTGATAGGTGCATCCAAATCTCACAAACCACCACTAAAGAACTTATTCATGTAACCAAACAACCAGTTCCCCAATAACCTATGGAAATTAAAAAAATCATTTAAAAAATTGAACACTTTTACAGTCTCATGTTCTACCAAGTGAGTTAGCTGGACTAATTGAAAAATTTTAATATGCCAGCGTTTGCCCTCTAATCACATATTATTTACAATTTTTCCTCATGAACAATACATGGACATCCTCTTAAAATGCCAGAAGGCTTATTATATTATGATATCAGATTCAGATTCATGGTCCAAGATTTTGTCATCTAAATAAATTCCTGACGCTAATGAAGTACATTGGGTATAGTTTTTCTCAATCTTAAGACCATACAATGGTGTGAGAGAAATAAAATAATTGTAATATACACTCCCATTCAAAAAAGGGAAAGTGAAAAGGCTCATTGCAGTCACTGACTCATAGCAATTCTGAAATTCACCTGGGCCCACGATGTCAGTTCTTTGTTTAGAATCTCTTATGAGGCCTCCTGGGAAAAAAATTACCATATCTCTTTGCTATGTCCTCCATACTCTTGATTATTCCCTCTGAAACATCTTTCTTTTTCCATAAGAAATAACCTGCTTTACACTGAGTAATTCTCTCATTCTGCTTTCTGCCCATGGTAGATTGAGGGTCCATAGGCCTTTTTAAAATTTGCATTACTGCTGCCCCTTTCAAAGTTGATGCATAATTCATTAAAACAAAATTGGGGGGCTGGGCACAGTGGCTCACGCCTGTAATCCCAGCACTTTGGGAGGTCAAGGTGGGTGGATCACCTGAGGTCAGGCGTTCAAGACCAGCCTGGCCAACATGGCAAAACTCCATCTCTACTAAAAATACAAAAATTAGCTAGGCATGGTGGTGAGCGCCTGTAATCCTAGCCGGGAGGCTGAGGCAGGAGAATCTCTTGAATCCAGGAGGCAGAGGTTGCAGTGAGCCAAGATCACACCACTGCAGTCAAGCCTGGGTAACACAGAGAGACTCTGTCTCCAGATCAAAAAAAAAAAAAAGAATGTGAACATCTTCTATTTTGAATTTTTATCCATTTCATAATCACACCTGAAAAAATTCTTCAAGATAGGGCTATGTCCTACCTTGAACCTGGTATGAATCTGTTGTTAAAAAATGGATTTAAGATTCTGAAAATCTTAACAGATTTTTAGACAGATTAACAGAATCTTAGTGGTGAGGTTCTATTAGGTTTTCCTTTAAGATTCTTACAGAATTTTTGTCTGGCTAAAATGGTTTATGAATGGACACTATAGCTTTCTCAACACTTGCAAAAGGATTTAAAAATTTCACCTTAAATCCATTTGAACTCCCACTAAGACCATATTATATTCTATTACCACGGATTTGATTTTCGCCCTGTGATTGTTTCTTAATTCAAGAACCATTTTGCTATCTGAAAAAAAATTGTTAGGCCTTATTTATTTTTTCTAAATTCTACTTAAGAATGAAATCATTTCTCTCTTCATACATTTTCTGTTCTCTTTGATTACTTAAAGAAAAGAGTAGTATTTTTTGTATTCTGCGTGGAAACTTTCTCGGCCATATCCACAAGTTTATTAGGTATGCTTTCTATTTTCCAGGTTATTTCAGAAGACAGTATTGCTAATCTGCCACTATATAACAAGTCTCAGCTTTCTTTCCACCTTTTAATATCTTTTTATAAATAAACTTTACGTTTTAGAATAGTGTCAGACTTACTGAAAAGTTACAAAGAGAGTTGTCTAGATCTCTCACCCAGTCTCCCTTATAATTAATATCTTATATTACTGTGGTACATTTGTTATAACCAAAGAACCAATATCAGTATATTTCTATTAACTAGACGTAACATTTTATATGAATTTTACTAGTTTTACCTTGGTCTGTTTTTCTGTTCCAAGATACTTTCCAGGATATCTGATGTACCCTGTGAAGGCAAGTCCTCTAAAGTGCACTTTTTAAAATTTAATTTTTAAAATTTTATTTATTTATTATTATTTTTGAGCCGGAGTGTCACTCTGTCACCAGGCTGGAGTGCAATGGCGTGATTTCAGCTCACTGCAACCTCTACCTCCTGCGTTTGAGCGATTCTCCTGCCTCAGCCTCCGGAGTAGCTGGGATGATAGGCATACGCCACCACCCCCGGCTAATTTTTGTATTTTTAGTAGAGATGGGATTTCGCCTATTGGTCAGGCTGGTCTCGAACTCCTGACCTCAGGTGATCTTCCCGCCTTGGCTTCCCAAAGTGCTGGGAGTACAGATGTGAGACACCAGGCCCGGCCAAAGTGCACTGTTTTCTTATTTGGAATCTTTAGCCCCTACCTAGTGTCTGGTATTTTAAAATAATTAAATATTTGTTGAAATAAACCACACAGATAAAACAATGATTTCAGCATATTTTCTGACCCTGAAACATCAAAATGAATTATCTCTCAAAACTGAATAGCCACAGAAAATATAACAAATTCGTGGGTGGCAATATTAAGCATTGAAGTTCATTTGCTTATACTTCTTATAAATATGTCTGTGAATCATCATAGTAAACCAACCAGAAATTAATAATTGCCTGAAATTATTAATTGCTCTGCATGTGTATGTCTCTCTGTCTGTATCTCTTAAGTTTCTTTATTAGCTTGTCCTTGGTTGGCTGCAATTAAGAAACTAATCCACTAGAGGCATGCTCAGTTTCTTCTGATTGCTCTAATATATCATTTTCATTTTTGTTCTTTTAATTATATTCCATCAACTAGATTTCTACAACTACAAGCTAGAAAGGTGAAAGTTTAATAAACACTTAACTACCCTGTTAAAATCTAATATAAAATTTAAGCTATGTTAGGCTCAGTCCTTGCTAGTTAAAAAAAAGAGATGGAAGAAGAGCAAATCAATTTTGCTTTCCAACACTGTGAAGATGATTTTTAGTAGTACTTAAGAACTAAAAGAGGAAAAGTGATTGATAAGGTAATTAAATGATAAAAAGTATCAGGCAAGCATGTAGAAAAAGTACAAATGAGGAAAATGATCAAGTGTGCTTGATCTAAAAAATTACAGTATCAAGTTATATAAATTATAATTCTTGAAAGAGAAAAGAAATCTGTTCTTTGCCTATAATTTTTTAAATTCTCTTTTTAGGAGACAATCACTGTGGTTCTGCTTTCTCTTTCTCTAAATTTTTCCTTCCCTCCCATTAGTGTCATGATTTTTGAATAAGGTATTTTCTTCGCCATCCATGCCATTTTTTTTCAGTTGGTTTTATGACTATTCTTCAGGAACTTAAAAAATATTAATATTAATAATTATCAATTTCTTTGTTTTTCATCATTTTGTTTGCAATTATTACAGGTATTATGCAAACTAACCTCATTATTATGGAGCAATGTATAGTCTCACATATACTAGACAAAAAATTACTAGTTGTTATAGATTGTGGGCACTAGATTAGGATAGTATTTTACAGCTAGGTGAATCCAAGACTTTGCCGTTTCAATAGGATAGTCTATTCTGTTGAGCCTCAGTGACTAAATTAGTGATATTAAATTAACTTTGTGGAATATAAGTCTTTCAGGTTACTAGAGCATTATTTATAAAGCTGTTTTTCTAAATGCAAAAATTTTGACATTACCTAACAGTTTAAACTATTAAGTATTAAATGAGGCGCTGTACTTCAGTAACTCTATTGATGATATATGAATACCTTAAAACCTCTTTGACCTGCTTGCTTGTTTTCTGCTCTTAAACATATTCTGTCTCTGTTGCACTTTCAGCTGATTGTCCTTGTTCTCTCAATAAATAAACTCCCACTACTCGTCCCACTGCATTGTGACATACTATGCTTTGCTTAGTAGATTCACTTTAAATATTTTCCCAGAGGGATCCAGCTCCCATAACTGATCACCATTAGCACTCTGCATGGGCCATCTTCAGATGCTATATGAAAGATGCATTCAGAGAATGATGTTTTAGATACTAAGAGGAGAAAACTATTCAAAACATATACGTTAATAGTATCTGATTTGAATACAGATGCAAAGTAGCAGGTTTTAACACCAAGTTTGTAAAAGCTACTAAATATATTTTGAGATATTTTAGTTTTATTTCATATTCATTATATTGGCATTTTAAAAGTACCCTGGGATAAAAAAAAGATCTGAAAGACATAAACTGTTTTTATTATTAAAAGATGCTATTAAATACTCAAGAGTGTTTAATATGCAGATAATTATTACATATTATTAACATTCTAGACAAATCTATTTGAGATTTTTCTCAATAGGTAAAGGAATTGATGATTATAATCAAATAAGTAATAAATACTCATTGGACTTACAGTACTGTACTGGGTTCAAATCCATTAATTTAAACTCAGTAGTTATTTTTTGAATGAATACTAGGTGAAAGTACAATTTTAGGTATTCAGAGAAAACAAAATCAATTTAGTTTATCCTTCAGATAACAATCTAAATCCCCATCATCAACAACCTGCCTACTCCTAGTTTTCTGTACTCTCATAAGTTATCATTTAACTCTCCACCTACTCCATTATATAAAACTTACAAAGCCTAATATGACTGAGAGAAAACACAAAATAATGGTAACTATGTTCACATCAAATTTATGACCAATCTCAAGTGGGCCCCAACACTGCCTGGGAAACATACAAAACCAGTCATTCTCTCTCCTCCTTCTTCATATGACTATTTCTGACCTTTTTCTTTTTCCTCATACCTTAATGCCCCCTTCCAATGCTCAGTCATAGCTGTCAACTTTGCATCCTATTTCCCTCAGAAATAGGAGTCAATTAGAAAAGAGTCGATTAGAAGACATGGTTAATATGCCAAGGAATCCCACTCTTGTTTAGGCCCCTCCTTTGACTATAGGCAGAATCTGTGATCTACTTCTAATAAGGAAAATAATGGGAAGGGAATGGGATGTCAATCACATTATAAGGAAAAGGTGAAGGGATTTTGCAGTAGTCATTAAGATCTCTAATCACTGGATTTCCCCCCTAATTTATTTATTTTCGTTACCTGACAAATAAAAATGTATATACAGTATTTATCAAGTACAACATGTTTTGAAATATGTATACATTATGGAATGGCTATATTAAGCTATATTATGCATTATTTCATATATTTCATGAATTAGGTTGGTGCAAAAGTAGTTGCGGTTTCTGCCATTACTTTTAACGGCAGAAACCACAACTTCTTTTGCATCAATCTAATACTTATCATTTTTGTGGAGAGAACACTTGATTTAGTTAATCTAATAGCTTATCTGGGTGGGTCTGATTTAATCAGGGGAACGTTTTTAAAAGCGGCCTAGGCCTTCTCTGACGATACACTCAAAACAGCAGAGAATCTGTCTCTTCACTGTACGCTTTGAAGAAGCAAGCCGTCAGGAGTTCCGCAAGCATAAGGAAATACATTCTGCCACCCACCATGTGAGCTGGGACGCATACCTCAAGACTTAGAAAAAACCACGGCCATGACTGACACTTCGATTGCAGGCTGGTGAGACTCCAGGCACTGGATACAGCTATTTCTGACTTGTTGGAAGTGTGAGATAATGAACATTTATGTGTTGTTTTTAAGCAACTGTTTGTGGTAATTTTTTTATGCAACAATAGAAAATAAATATGGATGATTACTTCTGCAAGATTAAATATCATATACACATCTACCTGATTCTGAACCCATATAGTTTGCCTTTCACTTATTTTATCATATTTTTCTTTTGAGACAGAGTCTGTCTTTGTCACCCAGGCTGGAGTGCAGTGGCGCGATCTTGACTTACTGTGACCTCCTGCCTCAGCCTGCCAAGTAGCTGGGATTACAGGTGCGCACCACCAAACCCAGCTAATTTTTGTATTTTTAGCAGACACAGGGTTTCACCATGTTGGCCAAGCTGTTCTTGAACTCCTAGTTTCAAGTGATCTGCCCAGCTCGGCCTCCTGAAGAGGGGAGATTACAGGCTTGCGCCACCATGCTTGGCCTACCTTTTCACTTATAATTAAGGATGAATCTTTTTCTGACTATACTTGAGGGTAGTATGTTACATACCAATATCTTTTAGCTATTCAAGGACATTGTACCCTTTGTGTGTGTGTGTATCTGAAATTCCATATTCCCTTTCTACCACAAACCCATTTACTTGTTCCCCTTTATAACAGTGCACACATTTTTAAAAGGTAATATATATAAATAAATGTATACTTATTGTATATGAATTTATATGTATGTAAACTTTTAGCATATATACGTGTGTGTTTGTATATACTCATATATGTGTATACACATATACAAAAGACAGGCTAATTTTCTTATCTTTTGAACCATGTCTGATTAACACTTCACACAATCACTGCATCTGTCTTTCACCATTTCATAAAATTTGCTCTTATCAAGGTTAACAATAACTTTCATGTTCCCATGTCTGTTGGTCAATTATTAGTCTTTACCTTTTGTGACTTATCAATAGCACAGAGTACTGTTGACTACCTGATCCTTGAAATGCTTTATTCAGCTTCTAATACACCACACTGATAGTTATTCTCCTATCACCTTTATCTCCTTTTCTCATTAGTTATTGTTTCTTTCTCATCTCCATGGATGTGAATATTTACATATACCCTTAATTATCCCATGAGCTTTTTCTCATCTATTGACATTCCCTTTTTTAGTAATCTCATCAAGGTTCATGGCTTTAGCTACCACTCACTTTCTTGACAACTTCTTCATGAACTGTTTTAGCCTTGCTCTATCTACTGAACTTCAGACTTGGAAATCTGACACTTTCTCAGTATCTCCAGTTATAGGTATCTCACGTTTAATATTCACAGATCTCCTAAGACTACCTTCATAAAGTCTTTAGGATATAATTAATTTTCACTACCTCTCTAACGTGACCCAATCCAATTTATATCATCTATTTGAAACACTGCAATCAAATCCTTTCAGGTCTCTCTCCTGCACAACAACTAGAAGATTATATTGAAATGTAAAATTATCTCTCTTCTGTTTTAGGCCTTGCATTGGCCTCTCATCATGACAGGAGTGAAAAACCAAACTTTTCCAATAGCCTTCAAGGCCCTTCACAATCAAGCTCCCCTTGCTTGTCCTTGGTTCACTGCCCGTGTGCCGGTCAAAATCCTGCCTTTGGAGCTTTTCATTGTTGTTCTGTCTTCCTGGAATATGTTTCTCCAGATATCCTTTACCTTTTAAAAATCATTGCTTACATGTCAGCTTGTCACTGGGACTTATCTGACCACTTTATTTAAAATTACCATCTGCTACCTATCAAGACTTCCATTGCCTTTTCCTGATTTTTATTTTTCTAATTAATTTACCGCCTTATAATATGTTACATAATTTCATCTTGTTCATATACACACACACACACACACACATCTAATTAGAATGAATACTAGTAGGTTTTCAGTATATTTCTTGGATAAAGAAAAGACTAAAGAATGAATACATTAATGAAAAAATAGGATAATATTCAGCTTAGAAGGTTTTAATAATATTTTCAAAGATAAAAATAGCAGAGCTAATATTCTAATCTCACATTTCTGGTTCCAAATCCTGTGTTTTTAAACACAATAAGTGCACTAAGTTTAAGGGCCTGTCCTATGTTTTGGAAGTACAAAGATAGAATATAGTAATTACACACGAGAGTTTGCAGCATACTGAAGAATTAAACAACAATGATAATTGTTTATTAGATGTTTTATAATAAAGTCTCCCCAGGATTACAGGGAAAAATAATATTTATATTGAGTCTTTAAAGATTAGGAGTTTTCTGGCTGTTTGCAGCATATATGAAAAGGGTAATGGTATTTTCAAAGATATTACTAAAAGAGTGAGAGAGTGAACTATTTAGGTATTACCAAAGACCAGGGTAAGTGGAGATAATGGGGAGATGGCTTTAAGAAAGACAAAGCATGGTCAGATTCCAAGACTCTCTCCCTCCTATTTCAAATATTAATCAATTAAGCATAGCAAATAAGACTCTTTGGCCAGAGATAAAAATTTCTCAATCCTAGAATCCTGTGTTGCTGCTGTCAACTCACTGGATGTCTCTGAAGAAAATTACCATATAACAGGCACACTAAGAAATTCCCACCTTAATTACCATTAGACCTTTACCTCAGCCACCGACTTAACCCTCTTTGACTGGTATAGACTTCTGGAAGAACTTTTTTTGCTCTATGTTAGTTGTCAGTCCAAGAGAGCCATAATAATAAGCATTGATTTGATGGCCTCCTTGGCAGTCCTCAACTTAAGTCTTCACTGGAAATTCCACAATTAATATCTTTCCACACTAGTGATAAAGATAGTGAGTTTAAAAGAGAGAGAGAGAGAGGGAGAGGGAGAGAGGGAGGGGGGGTGGAGAGAGAGAGAGAGAGAGAGAGAAAATACTACCAAGGAACATGAAGAGAATAAGAATTAAGAATTTCTTAAGACTAACTCCCAAAGTGAATGTGATCTAACTTATCCTCTTCAAGACCCTGTCATATGTGAACCACCTGTGAGTCTTCTTGTTTTTGCACTAGTGGGCAGAATGGGGATGCTTCCGGAGATTGGATTTCCCAAGAGGAACAATATCCCTAGCAAGGCAGTGGAAGGATTTGTCTCCAACTCATTTAATGAGGAATGCAGCAAAGAGAATCCTCAATTATTTTTTCCATGAAATTAAATAATATAAAGCTATTAAAGCATTTTAACAGAAGGATGACATCTGATATTCATTTTATAAATACAGAAGAGAGAGGAAGGGGAAAATTCATGTTAATCTGGATAGTTTGAGACTAGTTTGATGTGATTTAATTTGATGACAATCTAAATATAGGCAAACAATGAGGAAGAAAAGGAGACAAATGTGAGAGAGAAGTAAGGTCAGAACCCCCCCCTCCCCCCGCCCACAAAAAAAATAAATAAAATAAGCACAAGGACAGTTTGGATTCTGCAGGCTCTGAGAGAGTAGGGATATCAGATGATTCTCAAATTTCTCCCTTGACAACGAGAATTACTGCAAAAACAAATTAGTTACATATCTTTAGTGGAAAGAAAAATTCTCCATACCAGCAACAGTGAATGTCTTATAGTGACTAGTACTTTGTCAGGTCCCCTTCAAAAAACAACAAAACCCCCAAAACCTGTTTGATGTACTAATTTCCTTGAATGAGGAAATCAGCTCCCAGTTAAATAAAAAAAAGAATTATGTTGTGAAACATATTGGCCAATCTACTAATTTCCTGAGCATCATTAGGCGTTAGCTGGTTGCCACACAACTGCATGTTCCAGTTGAGAAGATTCTCTCATGCTTAGCAAGGATTAGCTTTTTGACATCTTTGGGGAGCTTCTTTTATTATTTAAGCTTCTATTTAACAGACCGTGGTAATTTTACCTGAAGAGATGTAAAAAAGTAAATTAGATTAAATGATTAAATTATGTTCAAAAATTGACATGATTCATTTGGATTTAAATGACAGCACACTCCAATTATTCCATGGTTGGATATAAATATTTGCTAATTTTCTTGTGTGGATAATTGTATTGTTTTAATAGTTATTCTTATAATTTGAAGAGAAATTACCAATTTATGTGCCTGCTTTCATTTTTAAATGAATTCTGAGTATAATTAATGTATCCTTTTGAATTTCAGGTTTTCTGAAACTTAGGAAAAAGCTATTTAAACATTAATGCTGCATCCATTCTGATAGTTTTGGATTATTTGGGGGGAGGGTATCTTAAATTCATAGGTTGAATTTAAGAAGAAAGGTGACAACTTTCTTCTCTGTATTCTTAATCGTTTGTCAAGACAGCATAGTGATTAAAAGTGAGCCACAAGAGTCAAATCGTCTTGGACTTAGATCTCTGGGTTTGCACTTACAAGTTGTGTGTAGCAAACTAATTGTTCTTGTATCATGCTTTTAGCTGCAAGTAACAAAACTATGGATTCAAAAAGTGTTATTATTTTAAAAACCTATTATCTTACATAACTAGAATTCCAGTGCTAGGTTAATCTCCAGACACAGAGATGCCCCTATTCCCTGGTTCTGATGTCTCTTCAACTATCCTGTTAAATTTTCCTAACAAATCCCTGCAGTCTGTTGAGTAGTTCAGTGATTTCCTTAAGATTCAAAGGTCGGCCGGGCGCGGTGGCTCACGCTTGTAATCCCAGCACTTTGGGAGGCCGAGGCGGGCGGATCACGAGGTCAGGAGATCGAGACCACGGTGAAACCCCGTCTCTACTAAAAAAATACAAAAAATTAGCCGGGCGCGGTGGCGGGCGCCTGTAGTCCCAGCTACTCGGAGGCTGAGGCAGGAGAATGGCGTGAACCCGGGAGGCGGAGCTTGCAGTGAGCCGAGATTGCGCCACTGCACTCCAGCCCGGGCGACAGAGCGAGACTCTGTCTCAAAAAAAAAAAAAAAAAAAAAAAAAAAAGATTCAAAGGTCTGCCTGTCCCTTAGGAAAAGAAAACATAGAGCTCCACTTACTGCTGGCAGCCCTCTTATACCCACAAAGGAACCAGGATTATCATCAGGCCAACAATGAAGTCTGTGTAGACAAGTGACAGGAAGACCTTGGCTTCTCGAGGACACCATTGAGATGTTCGTTAAGTGCACCTAGAGAATTTTCTGTCTCCATACTTCTGGTTATATGAGATAGTTAATTTCTTCATTGATCAAGTCAATGTGAGGTCTGGGGTGCTTATGTCTTGCAGCTGAATACTGCTACCAACAAATTTCAAGTGGCAGATCCAGAAATCAAAACCCAAGTCTATTCAACACTTCTGTTTCACTTTAACTATACTACACAGTGTTCTATAAACTATGATTAGAAAAACAGAGAATCAAATAAAATCTTAGCCCCAAATATTTATTTCTTCAGGCTGATTAAGCCATCTTTGGGCACACACCCACACTTGGGCCAGAATGAATCAGCAAAGGAATTCCATTAAGTACCTGTTTTAGACTAAATAACATTCAGCTCCTGGAACTTTGGGATACAGTGATCTTTTTCTGAAATATCTGGTGGTGTGGAAGAGAAATGGATTTTTTTTCCCACGTAATGGAGTTCTGTTGGAAAGACATAAAAGGAGTGGAGATGGTATATTAAAGAGGTAACCAATATTATCCACTATGCTATGTAATCCTGGACTAATTATTAAAATCATCTCAGTGTTATTGTTAATATTAACGTTATCCTTATAAAATGGAGACAATAACTACCTATTTCTTATGGTTCCTATGTTGATAAAAAGAAATGATGCATATAAAACACTCAATTCAGGTACATTCCGAAACTTCAATCACTGTTAGTAATTAATACTTTTTTTGTTCTTTTCCCTCAACATTCTGAAGGAAACTTCATTTTGTTTAGCTGTGTTGAATTTCTCCAGGATTAACCCTCCATCCTTGCCTAACTTTCTCTGGAACCTGGAATTTTGGCCCATGTCACCTACCTCATTGAATTTCCTTGCCTTGTAGTTCTGGCTCAATTAGCACTGACAGGAGATCAGAGGAAGACAGAAAAGAGAACTCAGGCTATTTGTTCCCTACTCTCTCATAGAAACCCCTTTGAGTTTCTATGAATTGACTGAATCAATCTATAAAAACTCACAGTTCCTCTCTGAACATTCTCAACACAGAGATAACCTCTAACCTCAGACTTCTATTATATAACATAATTAATTTGTTAATAGTCATCCTGTTTTCTTGGCTCTTTGGCTACAGTGTGTCTTAGTTGTCTATGTTAATGGCCCTGATATAGGACTATGCCCTGTCCTGTTGATTTCCTTACACTGGAATATGTTTTGCTTCACTAAACTCTCCTAAATTACCCATTTGAGTAGACATTACATTCACTGCTGGGACCCTGACTAGTACTGTCACTGGTATTATTTTTTCAATTTTCCTTTTTTTTTTTTTTGAGATGGAGTCCCACTCTATTGCCCAGCCTAGACTGCAGTGTGGCACTATCTCAGCTCACTGAAACCTCTGCCTCCGGGTTTAAGTGATTCTCCTGCCTCAGCCTCCTGAGCAGCTGGGATTACAGGCCCATGCCACCATGCCCAGCTAATTTTTGTATATTTAGTAGAGACGGGGTTTCACCATGCTGGCCAGTCTGGTCTTGAACTCCTGACCTCGTGATCCACCCACCTCGGCCTTCCAAAGTGCTGGGATTACAGGCGTGAGCCACCATGTCTGGCCTATTTTTTCAATTTTCTAAAAGTCAGTTCTGCTTTTACTGCTACTAATTGTAACTTAAATTTTGATTTTGCATGTTTGAGGGTTTTTGCAGTTTTTCTTTATCCCAGACCAACTATCATCTCCATGTCTTCTCTTCCTGCAGCTCCTTGAATCTCTTTCAAAGAGACCATATTTTCTTCCATATTATTGAGATCTTTCTTTAAAAATTTTAAAAATGTTTTCTAGTTTTTATAAAATAATACATGATTTTGTTTGACCCTTCCTCAGAATTCTCAGGGAATAATATTATTTGTTGATATACATTTTGACAGACCTAATGGATGTATGTGTGCTATGATTCTAATAATCTATATGGGTGCAGTGGCTCACGCCTATAATCCCACCACTTTGGGTGGCCAAGGCGGGCAGATCACCTGAGGTCAGGAGTTCAAGACCAGCCTGGTCAACATGGTGAAACCCCGTCTCTACTAAAAATACAAAAATTAGCTGGGCGTAGTGGCAGGTGCCTGTAATCCCAGCTACTTGGGAGGCTGAGGCAGAAGAACCGCTTGAACCCAGAAGGCAGAGGTTGCAGTGAGTTGAGAGCATGCCATTGCACTACAGCCTGGGCAACAAGAGTGAAACTCCATCTCCAAACACACACACGGCCGGGCATGGTGGCTCACGCCTGTAATCCCAGCACTTTGGGAGGCCGAGGCGGGCGAATCACGAGGTCAGGAGATAGAGACCATCCTGGCTAACACGGTGAAACCCCATCTCTACTAAAAATACAAAAAATTAGCTGAGCATGGTGGCAGGCGCCTTTAATCCCAGCTACTCGGGAGGCTGAGGCAGGAGAATGGCGTGAACCCAGGAGCTTGCAATGAGCCGAGATCGCACCACTGCACTCCAGCCTGGGCAACAGAGGGAGACTCCGTCTCAAAAAAAAAAAAACACAAAAACAACAACAACAACCACACACACACACACACACACACACACCGCATCTATGGTTTAAGAAATTTCCCACAGTGAGCTTTATCTTTTAAAAAATTGACCAGAAATGCGTTAACACCAATCTGCCTGGCAGACTTGTCACAGGTGTGTAATACAATCTCTAATGGCTAAATGAGGCCACAGGCTTTACCCAGAATCTATTTCTGGTGGGAGGGCCAGTAGAGGTGTCTGGCTTCTAGGCAGCAGCCATGGAGTTTGGGGCCCCGCACCAGTCATTCAAAATATAATCTTTATGGCCAGCTACAGGTCAGTGGGGTCTTCACTGGAGACCCCTTCACTTGGCTCCTGGGTGAAAATCCATCAACCTGACTCTGGCTCTTTTGGAGATTCTAAGAACTACCTATTTTTAAAAAATATTTTTTTTTTTTGTTAAATTGGTTCTTTTGTTGTAAATACTAATAATTATCAAAGGTTTGTTACTCATACCAGAACAAAGATTAATCTGTCCTGACACTATTTTTGCCAACAAACAAATCATGCGGATTTGCTTTGGCTTTACTCAATACAAGCTTGAGTATTAGAATTTTTTTTGATATTTTTTAATATGATGACAGATTGACATGCCTAGCTATTTGCCCAATTTCTTCATTATTCCTCTCTGTTGATCAGAATTGAAATACTATCATACCCATCTTCCTGGTCCTCTGACAGACCAAACTGATGCAGTACATTAAAAATTAAAATTCCTAGGATACACTGATTTGAAGAACTCTTATTTTTCTCTTTCCGACCCTTGAGCATTTTGCTTGGAATGTATCACTCAATATGTGCAACCTCTTACATCACAAACTCTCCCGGGTTTGAACAATTCTCCTGCCTCAGCCTCCCAAGTAGCTGGGATTACAGGCATGCGCCACAATGCCTGGCTATTTTTTTTTTGTTGTATTTAGTAGAGACGGGGTTTCGCCATGTTGGTTGGGGTGGTCTCGAACTCCTGACCTCAAATGATCCACCCGCCTCGACCTCCCAAAGTGCTGGGATTACAGGCGTGAGCCACCATGCCTGGCCAAGGTTGTATTGCTAAATAAATTTCTCCATTCAGTTTAATCTGCCTTGAATTTTTTGAAAATTTCTCATGTATTTTAAAGATACATTATATACAAAATATAAGACTGTATTATGCAATACATATTACATATAGTATAATATGTAAGTATATTGCTTGATGATGGGGATATGTTCTGAGAAAGGCATCATTACACAATTTGGTTGTTATATTAGTTATATAAATTGTATAACTATATATTAGAAACCAAGAGGTAAAAGCAGCTTACTACACACCTAGGCCACTCGATATGACCACCTGTTCCTAGGCTACACACCTGTATAACATGTGACTGTACTGACTGCTGTAGGCAATTGTAACATAATAGCATTTGTGTATCTAAACTTGGAAAAGGTACTGTAAAAATGTGATATTATAATCTTCTATGACCACCATAATATATACGGTCTATCACTGACCAAAAATGTTATGCAGCACATGACTGTGCATGCCATATGTTAGTTTTCTAGGATGCCATAACAAATTACCATAATCTGGAGGGCTTAACACAAATTTATTCTGTCACAGTTCTGAAGGCTAGAAGTTTGAAATCAAGGTATCAGCAGGATGGTTTTCCTGTGGAAGGATCTAGGAAAGGATCCTTTTTTGCCTCTTATAGCTTAGATGCTTGCAATTTTTGGTTTTCTTTGACTGGCTGTGTGACTCCAATCTCTGCCTTTGTCTTCACAGTCTTCTCCTGAGTTTGTGTCTCTGTATCTAAATTTTCTTCACCTTATAAGAGTGCTAGTCATATTGGAGATACCCACATTCCCACTCCCAGTCAGTATGATCTTACTTAATTTGATTCTATCTGCACAGACCCTATTTCCAAATAAGAGTCACATTTGTAGGTTACAGGTGGACATGAATTTTGGAGAAACATTATTGGACTCAGTAAAGTATGTAAATTATGGTTTCTACCCTCACTGTTGGATTTATCTTATTTTCCTACCCTTATTTCCTTTTGCCACAATTCATTCTCAAATTTTTAATCTTATGTAACTGTGAAACATGTATCCTTGTAAGATTCATTACATCCATTTTGTTTGAAAATTTTGAAGATATGAAGATGGGGATAAGAAGTTTTAAAGTTAATCAGTCTTTTAATCTTCTCTCAGATTCTTCCAAAATATTAATGGTGAGTTTTACTTTTGGTGATAAGACCAAAAGTTGTCTTTTTTTTTCTCTCGTTTTTTTTCATTTTGAATTTCTTTTTTCTTTTCTCATTTTGGATTTTCCATAGCTTTCAATGAGAAAGTGGGGTTAGCTAAGGATAGTTAACAACATAGCCTGTGTTATTTTAAACTAAAAGTTTAGCCATTGTTTGAAGGAATGGAAAGTTTGAGGGCCAATTATGATGAACTTTGGGATGAAAGAGTAATACTTATACTAAAATTATAAAAGCAGAAATTATAGAGATTACTAAAAAAGCAAAGATGAAATTCTTTCCAGATGTTCATCTTCAACAATCCTGTCCTTGAATACAATCCAATAATATCAGACTACTGGATCACGATAGGGAAGCAGAGGTTGCAGTTCTGACCTTACTAACTGCAATATAACTAAGCAGGTAACTTAATCTCTCTTAGTTTTGGTGTTTCCAATTGTAAATTGAGAATAATATTTACCTTGCAAATATGCTTTAACTTGAATTATGTAATTAATGTAAAAATATATTCCAGATTCTGGTAGGTGACATTGTATAAATGACTGTTAAAGTGGAACCACAAATCCTGGCTCCTGCAGACCTACCTACGGGAGCTCCTGCAGTTCTCACTTTGTATATAGAACTATTCATCTGTTGTCCTTCCGAGAATGTAAAATGAGAAGAGACTAAAGCTGTTTCTAAGCATTTGCATCCACATCATTTCTTGATTTTCTCAGCTTTCATGTTGTCTTGTTATTGTCAGAATTGCCTTGAAATACTCCAAACTTATTCTTAACTGATATATCAGCCATTACTATTTGCCATTGTACTATATTTTATATGATATATATTATATTATACTGTATTGCATTATACAGTGTAATAGTTTACTTGATTCAGATTAAACACTTATATTCTTAAAGATTTTAATTTATTTCAACTGAAAGAGAAGAAATAATTTATATACCATTTTATAACATTGTGAGATTATTATACATATTATATATAGTGTATTATATATGTGTATACGCATGTACTGATATATAAAATATTGTTTAAAAGTAGACTATTAATAAAAACTTTCAAACCTGCTCTGAGGATGCTCAGATTGCATTTCCGACCTACAAAGTAATTAATATTCTGAATTTTACTATAATCATTCTTTGCTTTTTAGGAATTTTTCTATGTATGTGTGAATAATTTTTCTCCCTTTTTTTATTTTGCATTTTAGATTTTATGTTTTTGACAAATAATTGTGCATATTCATGGGGTACATAGTAATGTTTTATACTGACCAGGTCAGAGTAATTAGCATATCCATCATCTCAAATATTTATCTTTTCTTGGCTTTGGGAACATTCAATATCTTCCTTCTAGCTATTTGAAATTATATATTATTGTTAACTATAGTCATCCTACTTTGGATGAAAAAATAATAATATTTGTAATGAGAAAATAATTTGCTGTATTTTAAGGCATAGTATTTCCTCATTATAAAAATTCTGTCAATTTAGTATTTGCTTATTCCTCTAAAAATTATGTCATAATTTATTCAATAAAACATGTAGTCCAAAAGGTAAAAAATAAATTTTAATTGAATGGTTGAAATTCATAAGGGATTATTATCTGCGATTAGCAGGGCTAGCATTTCAAGCGTCTGTTATTTTATTTATTAGATTTGGAAGTACATGCGCAGGTTTGTTACATGGGTATATTGTGAGATGCTGTAGTTCGGGGTGCGAATGATCCCATCACCCAGGTAGTGTGCATAGTGCCCAATAGGTAGTCTTTTTTAGCCTTTGCCCCCCTCCCTCTCTCACCCCTTTAGTACTCCCTGTGTCTATTCCCATCTCTGTGTCCATGCGTACCCCATGTGTAGCGCCCACTTACAAATGAGAATATGTGGTATTTGGTTCTTTTTCTTCCTTAATTTCACTTAGAATAATGGCCTCCAGCTGCACCCATGTTGCTGCAAAGGACATGATTTTATTATTTTTATGGCCACATAGTATTTCATGTGTGTATATACCATCTTTTCAATCTTTTTTTCAAAAATTTTTTTGAAAGTTTTATGTGATGGAAGAATAATAGATTCTTCAGTGTCATGCTTTTGTCTTATTTAACATATTATTTTAGAGAAATAATCTATGTTGATGCATACAGCTATAGTTAATTCATTTTCAGTGTTATATGCTATTTCATTATATTCTAATACCACTATATTTTTATCCTTTTGCCTACTGAATGATTTTAGAGCTTTTCTTTATTTTCCACTTATTTTTGCTATTCCGAAAGCAATGCTTCTTTGAATATGTCTCCTATACATATGTGCAAGTATTTCTCTAGGGACAGTTACTTTGGGTGGAGAACCTGAGTCTTTAGGTGTGCACATATTCAAATCTACTAGAAAGTGGAAAACTGTTTTTAAAGGTGATTTTTTCAATTGATAGTTATCCCATGTGTGTTCACATACAAGTTTCTGTAGCTCCACATCTTCACTAGGACTTGGGACTTCCCAGTGCTTTATCTTGGATCGCTTGATGGATATTATATGGAATGAATGTTAGTCTTATTTTGTGTTTTTATAATTAAAATAATATATTTGATATATTTTCATTTGTTGTTTAACCATTCAAACTTCTTCTATGAAATGCCTATTAATGTATTTTTTTGAAATTTTAGAGATTTTGTTTGTTTATTTTTGGACAGTTTGCTTTCTTATTCATATGAAATATTTCCATATATATTCTGTATTAATAATACTTCTATTAATAAACACATTTATTTATAAGTATTATTACTAATATAAATATCTTCATTTTTGCTTATTTTTTCATTTTTTTCTAGTATTTTTTTCTGTAATTTCTGGGGGTTTATTATTATTTTTTCTCTCTAGTTTTTCTTCTATTAATGTAAAGATGTGCATGGCATTTTTATTTTTTATGATTATAATAGCAATTTTCACATACATATTTAGCTTAAACTAAATATCTAAAGTTAATCTATAGACTTGCTCTATTTTAAAATTGACAAATCATATAACATTTTCCTGAAAAGTACGTCTATCGTCATTAATTTTTAATTTCACATATAAACATTACCTATTATTTTCCTAAGACCACTTTTTAAATATACCAAATGATTCTTTTTGCCCAGTATTCTTTCTTGCATTTTAGCTTTCTCATTTGGGATGCTTTCCTCTTGAAGTTTATCCTTTAATCACCTTTCTTTTTGAGAATGTGTTGGTAGTTATTAGTTGTCTAAAACTATATTTACTTTGTTGTCTTTCTTCAAGGATGCTTTCACTGAGTTTATTTTTCCAGGTGATAGTTATTAACTGTTAGCACACTGAAAATCATTAGAAATATTATAAATATAATTTGTTGCATTATCAAATCAAAAGAAAAATTTAATTTCAATGGTAATGGATAAATAGTTTGACAAAATTTGAAAATGACTCACTATTAAAAATATTATTGGTTAAAATTATTTTCCTGAACCATTTTAAAAATTGCTAAACCATATATCCTATTAGTTCTTTCTCTCTAGAAAACCCTAATATAGATAGATAAATGGATAGATAGATGATAGATAGATAGATAGATAGATAGATAGATAGATAGATAGATAGATGATAGATGATAGATAGATAGCTGGCTATATACATAAGAGTAGGTAATCACACATTATAACTACATATATATCTATAGTTATGGCAAATGACTATATACATAGCGTATAGATAGATATCAGAGAAACCAAGTCAGTGTAGAAAAATATTCATATTTGTTGACCGTATATGAAGAGTATATGGGCATATTGATATACATTGTACTATTTCTTCAGCTTCTGTGTAAATTTAATGTTTTTCTAAATAAAAAATGGTTGGGGAGAATACAATAAGTAAAATGAATGAGAACTAACAACTTGAGTGATCTGAGATGTGTTAAAGATGCCAAATTTTCACTGAATAGTTCTTTGAGAGATTAAAACAACTATCTTATTTAAACCAATACATTTTAGCTTACCATGAAAAGAAAGTGAGCACTTACTTAACTCTCACAGATAAAAATTGTATTAGTTTGATATAAAGTATCTGGAAAAGCATAAAGCAAATATCTGTACTATTAGAAAAGCAGAAGAAATATTTCCTTTGAAATCAAGACCAGTTATTGACTTCACTATCATCTTTTCTGCTAAATATTTTAGAGGGATTCTACTCTAGTGAGCAAGAAAAGTAGATAATTAAATATATAAATATTGGAAAAAATAAACGACACTGTCATTATTTGTTTACATACATTTATTTATTTATTTATTTTGAGAAGGAGTCTTGCTCTATCACCCAGGCTGGAGTGCAGTGGCGCTATCTTGGCTCACTGCAAGCTCCGCCTCCCGGGTTCACGCCATTTGCCTGCCTCAGCTTCCCAAGTGGCTGGGACTACAGGTGCCCACCACCACGCCCAGCTATTTTTTGTATTTTTAGTAGAGACGGGGTTTCACCATGTTAGCCAGGATGGTCTCGATTGAGACCTCGTGATCTGCCCGCCTCGGCCTCGCAAAATGGCTGGGATTACACGCGTGAGCCACCATGCCTGGCCCAAATTTATTTATTTTTTAAAAGGAAAATAGGGTTGGAGACTTAAGCAAGACAGCTGTATATAATATCATTATACAAAAAAAAAAAAAAAAAAAAATCAATGGCCTAAAAGGACAAAGGGTTAGTAAATATTTCAGGTTAAAATAACCAGATTTCACCTCCAAAGGGATTAAAATTGGCTCTAGGAGCTGAAGAAATTCTTAGGTATTCAAATTGTTCTGGGGCCTCCAACTCAACTCAATTCTACTTGAAAAGAAAAGTCTAAAAAGCTCTTGGAGTGAAGTCACTTACAATGAAAAAACATTGGAAAAACACAGGCTTAAATTATGGAGTAACAAATGAGTTCCCAGTAGCTTAGAACTCAGCGTATGACTGTTTTGCTCATGCTTCATGTTCTCGCAGGTCAGCTGTGGCACTGTTCCCTATTGTGTTTGTGCTAGAGCTCAGAATGCTAGAGCAGCATCTATCTGAAAGTTTACCACTGGAGAGGAAATAGAACACATCATGTACTGGCTCTTAAAGAATTTCTGCCCAGAAGTAACATATACACATATATATTCACACATATATACATATATACATATATGTGTATATATACACATATATGTTAGTACATATATACACACATGCATATATACATATATACACATGTATGTATACATACACACACACACACACACATATATATATATTATATATACACCAAATGACCAAGCCTGATCTCAAAGATGTAGGTAAATATAACCCTTCCTCAAGGAGCATAACAAGCATTTTCAAACAATAATACTTCTGCCAAATTAAAAGTGATAGCAAATTATATCATTTATAATATCAACTGTGAAATAAGAGATCTAGTAGTAAATATTATGAAAGATATTCCAGACTTTTACAGATAAAAATTTAAAATATCATCAAAAGATATTAACAACAAAACGAATTGCTTTACAAATGCAATTATCCACAAATTGATACATAGATTTAATTCAGCCTCAGTTTAGAAAGCATACATACACCTCTTTAATAATTTGACAAGCTGACTGTAAAATGGCTACTTTAGAACAAGATATCAAAAATATCCAAGTAACTCTTGAGGAATAATGAGGTGAAAATACTTGCTATACAAGATATCAAAACTACTTTTGATTAAACCCCATTAATTCAGTAATACAATGTGATTAAAACGTCATCAGCCTATATATGAGCTCTCTTGGTACAACAGAAGTGACATTTCAGTTTAGTCAGGAAGAGAGCAACTACTCAATAAATAGTGCTGGGAAAAGGATTTATTAGAAGGAAAAAATCAGATTGGTTCACTACCTCACACCAAACAATGAAATTCATTGTACATATATCATGAAGCGAAAGATGAGAAGAAACATTTTTGTAACTATTGGAAGGAAATAAAATAATAACTTCAGAACTTTAGGTTAAAAAATATTTTGTACTAAAAATAAAAAAATCACAAAGGAAAATATTCATAAATGTACTACACTACAGTTAAGCTTTGTTATTCAGAAAAAGATTCTACAGAGATGATTAAATGACTAGGTACAACCTGGGAGAAGCAACCTGCAAGTAATATAATCAGGAAATAGCATACAGAGCATATACTATTCTTGCAAATCCATAAGATGAACAACACCATTGAAGATTGTGAAAAGACAGTTGGGTAAATTGCAGTAGGCATTTCATGGAGGTAGAAATAAGATTGGCCAAACATCATATAATAGTCATATCAGTATTAAAGAAACATATTATTAAAACCACAATGATATATCTATGAGACTGAGAAAAAATTAAGTCTGTTGACTTTAATATTGGCAAGGATATGGAGCAATAATAGCTTTTACATACTGCTGATGGATATAAATGATAGAATTGAAAAAGCCAGATACAAGATTTAGTTTTATATTCCTGGTGAGATAGATATGTAGTTATGGAATTCTATCATATTTTAACTATCCAATATTCAATTATTCAATAGTTATTTTTCTCTATTTTTCTTTCAAATATATGCCATTTCATTTTTAATTCTTAGGTTGTTGAATTGTATATTAGAAGAATATTTGTTTTGTTTAAATGTAAAATGTATGGGCCTTGAAAACAAAGCTCAAAGCTTAGATTTGGATTCTGCCCCAGTTCTTTAGACTGCATATGGAATAGAGGCTTTAGGTGGTCTCACTGCATACTTTGTAATTAAAATACAAGCCCATGTGGTATTTAAAGCAAGTGTGAGCACAAATTGTTAATTGCACGATAAATTCATTCTCTTGCACCTGAAGAGGATTCATTTGTATGCACATTTTCAAACATATTATAAAAGAATTACCAACATATGCTGTATATTCTATACTATTAAGTCACAGAACAGGCAACAGCAATTCACCAATGTAAGTGTGGTACAGGTGTTAAGTGGCATCATAGATGCAGTATGACTGAGGAAGTACTGTAATTCAGTGAAGCAGGCAGAATTATTTCCTGGAAACTTTTTTCCAAAGTGTTCTATGATGCTAGATCATGCAATTCAAGATATTATAAAGATTGCATTAAAGGGAGACAAATTAAAAGATAGTTAAAGAGCAAGAAATTCACCTCCATCAGATTGGAAGTTACAGTTCTTTTTTGAGGTTTTGAACTTTATCTTGAACCTTCATAAAAGTTTGATAAACCTGTTTATCACCAGGAAAGCAATCATTTCTCCAGGAGATCTTGATATTAGATGTTTAGATGTTTACACCTATCTATTACATCAAAGCACTTCTGTAGTAAAAGGTAATGAACCCAGGAAATCACTACATGGAAAATGTTAAATTCACTCTAGTTATTTTTAATATGGTATTTACAGTAGGTTGAAATACAGCTAAGCTAGACTTATAAAAAAGTTAACAATTCAAATCATTTTGAATCCTTTAAGATGTGTAGACTTTAAAAACTGAGATAAGGTATTCCTTAGACATAAGATTTTGCCCTTTTTAAATTTCATCAGGTCTTAGCCAATGACCTATTAAGACCACAAACCCTTTGTGGAAATTTTAGGGCAGACTCCTGTGGATTGGTGTCAATCTCTGTGATGTTTCTTGAGAAATTTCTTTGGCAAGAGAAACAAATGTTGACCACTAAACCCAGAATTGATTTGATAAAAGTGGTAACATAATATGACCTTCACAATTTTCGCAGGAAGACAGTTTTCGTCAAGGGTCAAAATCAAACTTAACAAGCAAATAATTGAAAATGTAAGCAAACATAAATAGATATTAAGAAAAAGGAAGGTAACGTTTATATATGAAGCAAGCTATGTCAAAATGAATTTCATTTTAGGGATTTCATAGTCTTGTTATTTTATCATGTCTGTGATGGTTACTTTTATGTGTCAACTTAGCTGGGCCACAGTATCCAGATAATTGGTCAAACATTACTTTGGTTGTTTCTGTGAGGGTATTTTTTGATGAGATTGACAATTAAATCAGTGGACCTTGAGAAGAGCATATTATCCTCCATAATGTGGGCGGCCCTCATCCAATCAATTGAAAGCCTTAATAGAACAAAGAGTGACTTCCCTTGAGCAAGAGAGACTTCTGCCAGCAGATGGCCTTTGGAATTGAATGACAACATTTGCTCTTCCCCAACCACACTGCAGGTTTTGGACTTGTCAGCTTCCATAATTACAGAGCCCATTCCTTAAAATAAGCCTCTCTTCTTTATATACACATAGGCATCCTATTGTTTCTATTTCTGTGGAGAATCCTGACTAATATAATGTCTATCTGAAGTAACTCAACCAATTTGATTTGGGTGAGATGACCTCATACAAGGTAAATACGACAAAATTAGTATAAATATATATATTATATATAACTACAGAGTGAATTGACATGGGCTGGTATCTGAGTTTAATATAGATTCGAATACACTACAATGATCCAGGTTCATAGTGTTCTTCTCCATCAAAAGGCAAGTCACCTTTCTTGATTCCATATTGAACACGGGCAATCCCTAGGTATATCCCAGATAAAAGCCACCTCTTCATTTGTAGACTTCATTCAAATTGATTAGAGATAGTTATGTAGGAAGAAAGTGTTTTTATATGTTTGCTAAGCTTTTGAAGCTGTACACAAACATGTTTAAAAAGTGACCACAGCCAGAGCATATTGGTAATTAGTTACTTGATAAGTCAGATAGAAAAAATTACTAATTGTTACGAAGTCTGATCTATTTAGCTAATAGACTTCATAAAAGATAAGAAAAGTCACTGACAACACTGAGAAAAAAATATTTGTCATGTCTCCAAATACCAAAAAATAAAAGTAGTAAAATTATTCAACCGTTAGTTAATATATCGACCAGCTATGGTGAACAAGCCACCATCTGGAACACTAGAAGAATTTGGTATTTGATTTCTCTATGAGTCATAGATAGACCAGTGGTTCAAATCATAAAATGGACTGGTTTTTTCTATCTCTTTATTGTTTCTTTTCCATAATGATTTGTTTCTAAGACGGTCATTTCTCATGGCTGTAAAGATAGTGGAATACATTATCTCACATTCTTTCCACTTCCAATCTCATAAGAGAAAAATAGGAATATCTTTTCTAGCCACGTCTTGATTCTTACTGGTTTTGAAAGAATGATTATGTGGTGACTATCGCTTAACTGATTACTCTATGATGATCTCCTTGGTTTAGGCCTGAGAACCATTTTCTGCTAGCCAGGAGGGACGCATTTTCTGAAGCACAAGGACTAAGAAATGAAGAGAAATCCTTCCCCCAAAAAGCTAGGGTAGGGTTCTATGAAGAAGGACAAAGGGATACTGAATTATCATACACAGAATTTCTATTTGAAACATAATAAAATACAATTGCACAATACTACAGCCAAGGTGAACTTAATTTATGTTTTTGTTAATTCAGAAAACACTTCCCACTAGAATATATATTAATATCATTTCATAAATAACCACACAGTAGAGGACAGCTGATGGGTGTAGAAATATACTAATAGTTATTTAAAAAATTGTGTAATAGCAACAATATAAGTAAACATACCTTTTACACAAAGCAAATGTGATATACAGGTTTACAAGGACATACACAGAGCTCTAAATTTAGGATAAAATCTGAAGTAAGGCAAGGATATTTCATTTCCATAAACATTTGCAGAAACTTAACATGCACTAGGCACAATGTTAAGTGTCAGGAGTACAATTGTCATCTGCTAGAAATAACCTTTTAGCTGGGAAGATGAAATGTTACACACAAAAATGTAAAAGGGGACAATGTCTAGCAAATGAAAAGTATGTAAGTGGTACAGGCAAAAAGTGAAGTAGAATTTGGAGTATGAAGTAATCAACTTCAGAGGGAATGGTAAGCTAACAGGAAGAAGGAAATATTTGGGTGTTCATAGGAGAAGATTTAAAACAAAAGGAAAGTTCAGATTCAAGGAGATCTAAATTGGACAAAGTCTTGAATGTCAATAATTGTTAAGACTAAGATAATTTAATTTTTAATTTACATGAAAAAATGTTTTCAGTTCAGGAAACTTTCAAACTTGATTGCATATTTTGAAGCAACACTAATAGTTATAATCATTTATTTTTTCTCATTTATTGTTTAAAAATGTTTTATTTTTTTACTGATATGAAAAAATATGCTTTAAGTTTCTAGAAAATATATTTAACTTTTGCAACTATTATGAGGAAAGTACTCTAGCACCTATTAAGATCACTTCTTCTGTCTTAATTAAATTTAAGCTCAAATTTTCACTTTATTCCATAAGAGTACAATTCACATGGAAATACAGAATCAAATTTAAAGCTCTAAATTAAGCTCTTTGTCCTTTACTCAACTTCCTTTATTTTTCCAGTTTCTTTCATTATCCACTAAAAAGTCAAAGTATTTTAAAAATTAATCAATTCATCTAAGAAAACTGAAAATACAAAATAGCAAAATAATTTGATCTGTTGTTATTTTATAATTATGTGAAGTGTGCATAAATACTTCATAAGTTTGATTGTATCAAACATGTAGTAGGAGACGTATGCTAGCAAGTATGTGACTTTTGACACTAGGCTATAAAAGGCAAGGTAACTTCCTGTTTGTCTCTCTTGGACATCTTACTCTGGTTTAAATTAGCTGCCCATGCCATGAGGATACTCAAGCTGCTCTGTGGAGAGATCCACATGACAAAAACCTGAGACCTACCAATAGCCAGCAAGAAATTCAGGACTGTGGAATTGTAAGCCATTGTGTAAGCAAATCCTTCTGCTCCTGTAAAGCCTTCAGACAACGGCAGCCCTAGTGGACACTTGACTGCAACATCATGGGAGACCTTGAGCCAGAACTATCCAGCGAAGCCATTTCCAGAGACCCAACTTTCAGAAATCGTACAAGAGAATAAATATTTATGTTTTTAACGCCAAAGTTTTAGGATATTCTGTTACCCAGCAACAGGTAAATAATGCAAGATGACTGTAACATGATTAAGTAACTATGATATTTATAATATTTTTAGCCAGAGGATGGATAGGATTAGATTTCCAGGGTTCTGTTAAAAGCAACAGCAAGCATTTACCAAATACCAATTCTGCGTCAAATCGTACAGGAGTGATGTGATTTGGTTCCTGACTTTAAATTGAGAATAGAGGATATACACTAAGAAAGTATTAGAAAGCAATTGATTTTGTTTTGGAGAAACAGATTTATGAAATAGGCAGCACTCTGCAGTGGAAAAATCAGCATGATGGCATGAGTCAGGGAAGGCTTCCAGAAACAGACTGGAGTTGAACTGTTTTTTGACAAATCTGTAAGATTCGCACAGAAGAAGAAAATGAGAGGTTGTTCTTCTTTAGGAGTACATCCTAATCAGAGATGTAATGATGGAAACAATATGTAAGCAATCATATAAATATAAATTTATCCACAGTAGAGACTGACTTGGGAAATAGAAATAAACACAGATTGATAGAGCAGGGCCTTCCAGAAAGGGCCTGAATACCAGGCAGAATATTTTGATTTTAATAGCAGTTAGGGGACTTACAAATGATCTTAAACAGTGAATATACCTTGACATTTCTACTAGCAGGGAATGAGGTTTACTACTGAGAGAACACATTAGATCATTGTACAGGCATAATTCTTAGCAAGTTCTTACTTATCTTGAACAAAAATTCGCCTTCTCTAATTTCAGTACTTGCTCTTACTTACGTAGCAGAAAATAATTATCAGGGACTCTGAGAACATTTGCATTGGAAAAAACCTGGAATCTGATCTTTTCCAACCACCCAGTTGATTCTTATAAATTCACATAAAACACAGCCATACATCCCATGCTTGAATAACTCCTGTGATGTGATTTTCAACCAGTTCTCCAAGCATCTGTATTTACTTTTAGACAGTTTTGACAAATGAAAGTTTGCCTAAAACTGTGTTTGTCTGTAAACATAGGCCCCAGTTTTAGAACTTTGAGTCACACAATTTAAATAAATAAGTCTAATCCCTCTTCCATATGGCAAGCTGTTAACTATTTAAAGATGGCATGCTCCCCTTGGAATTAGGGGATAGAAAGATTCCATTCTTCTGGTTTTCCCTACATGTCACGGCCTAGGATCTTTTCAATAAATATTGCACCAATTCCCTTCTGAACACCCCAAAGTGTGTCTTCAGCATATGGAAGGTGTGATTCTTCAGAGGGAGGGTAATGTTCTAGCAGGGTGTCTTTAGTATAAGGAAGAACGCTTTTAAAGTATTCTGTTTCCTAGTTTGGAATTTATATTTTTTTTTTTTTTTTAATTTTTTTGAGACGAAGCCTTACTCTGTTGCCCAGGCTGGAGTGCAGTGGCACGGTCTCAGCTCATTTGAGCCTCTGTCTCCTGGTTTCCTGTGATTCTTGTGCCCCAGCCTGCTGGGTACCTGGGATTACAGTCATGTGGCACCATGTCTGGCTAATTTTTGTATTTTTAATAGAGATGGGGTTTCACCATGTTGGCCAGGCTGGTCTCGGACTGCTGACCTCAGGTGATCTCCCCGCCTGGCTTCCCAAAGTGCTAGGATTACAGGCATGAGCCACCACGTCCAGCCATTTCTTTTGTTTATAAGTCGCTTTCACCAATTATTTATGCTTTTATTTAAGAATTCTTTTTCATTTCACCAATTCTTTAAGCTTTTTTATGGCAGTGCTGTCGAAATTGAGTTTATTGTTCTTAAAATTCTCAAAATCTGTTTTAAGAATGCTGTATCTCTACCACATCTCACGGTAAATAGGTAGGTAGGTAGGTAGGTAGGTAGGTAGGTAGGTAGATAGGTAGGTAGGTGTACTGTAAGACCTAACAGGTCACTCTCTTATAATTGAGGTTGCACTGATATGTCCTGCCAATCTAAATTTTGAGATCCTAAGTCTATCTGCCTGTGTAGGGCTGGTAAAAAATTTAGACATTATTACCCTAGCCTCTCGTTATTCCAATGAAGAACCTAAACTCTCAGAAAAATATTAGTTGAATAAGCAAATACAGTTAACTGTTCATAGAACTAGCAGAGTAACTCCAGCCTCATAATATATTTTCTGTAACTGTTTTTACTTTTTCTGCTTAATGTGCATTGTGAGTATGAAGAATATGTGCTTTTTTCCTTATCAAAAACAGTACCATTTTTGATAGATTTTTCTCACTCGTTTCTGGTTTACTCTATTACTGCTTTGGTTGCACTTGTTAATTTAACAATTAAATTTATTTTATTTACAAGTCACTGCAGCATGTATGGTGTGGCAGATCCAATAAGACTGCATATACTCAACTTTCAGAAAACAAAAACATGGTTTTTTGTTTTTACTTGTAAAGAAGACAAAGATCCAGAAAGAAACTAAGGCACAAAAATACAATGTATGTCCTTTATGGAGTACTTTTGGAAAAGTTTATGGAGGTAAAAATGTATGTAAACTAAAGTTAACCATTTTAAATATACTATTTAATGTAATTTTAAAAATCATATACAGGTATGTAACAATCATCACGAACAAAATACAGAATATGTCCATAACCTTGAAAAGCTTTTTTGCCTGGGTATAGTAATCCCTTTCCTCATCCAGAACCTGCTAAAAATTGGTTTCCTCGTGAGTGAACTCCCATTCACAATTGCTTCAAAGAGAATAAAATACCTAGGAATCCAACTTACAAGGGATGTAAAGGACCTCTTCAAGGAGAACTACAAACCACTGCTCAATGAAATAAAAGAGGATACAAACAAATGGAAGAACATTCCATGCTCATGGGTAGGAAGAATCAATATCACGAAAATGGCCATACTGCCCAAGGTAATTTATAGATTCAATGCCATCCCCATCAAGCTACCAATGGCTTTCTTCACAGAATTGGAAAAAACTACTTTAAAGTTCATATGGAACCAAAAAAGAGCCCACATCCCCAAGTCAATCCTAAGCCAAAAGAACAAAGCTGGAGGCATCACCCTACCTGACTTCAAACTATACTACAAGGCTACAGTAACCAAAACAGCATGGTACTGGTACCACAACAGAGACATAGATCAATGGAACAGAACAGAGCCCTCAGAAATGATGCCGCATATCTACAACTATCTGATCTTTGACAAACCTGACAAAAACAAGCAATGGGGAAAGGATTCCCTATTTAATAAATGGTGCTGGGAAAACTGGCTAGCCATATGTAGAAAGCTGAAACTGATCCCTTCCTTACACCTTATACAAAAATTAATTCAAGATGGATTAAAGACTTAAATGTTAGACCTAAACCATTAAAATCCTACAAGAAAACCTAGGCAATACCATTCAGGACATAGGTGTGGGCAAGGACTTCATGTCTAAAACACCAAAAGCAATGGCAACAAAAGCCAAAATTGACAAATTGGATCTAATTAAACTAAAGAGCTTCTGCACAGCAAAAGAAACTACCATCACAGTGAACAGGCAACCTACAGAATGGGAGAAAATTTTTGCAACCTACTCATCTGACAAAGGGCTAATATCCAGAATCTACAATGAACTCAAACATATTTACAAGAAAAAAACAAACAACCCCATCAAAAAGTGGGCAAAGGACGTGAACAGACACTTCTCAAAAGAAGACATTTATGCAGCCAAAAAACACATGAAGAAATGCTCATCATCACTGGCCATCAGAGAAATGCAAATCAAAACCACAGTGAGATACCATCTCACACCAGTTAGAATGGCCATCATTAAAAAATCAGGAAACAACAGGTGCTGGAGAGGATGTGGAGAAATAGGAACACTTTTACACTGTTGGTGGGACTGTAAACTAGTTCAACCATTGTGGAAGTCAGTGTGGCGATTCCTCAGGGATCTAGAACTAGAAATGCCATTTGACCCAGCCATCCCATTACTGGGTATATACCCAAAGGACTATAAATCATGCTGCTATAAAGACACATGCACACGTATGTTTATTGCGGCACTATTCACAATAACAAAGAGTTGGAACCAACCCAAATGTCCAACAATGATAGACTGGATTAAGAAAATGTGGCACATATACACCATGGAATACTATGCAGCCATAAAAAAGGATGAGTTCATATCCTTTGTAGGGACATGAATGAAACTGGAAAACATCATTCTCAGTAAACTATCGCAAGGACAAAAAAACAAACACCGCATGTTCTCACTCATAGGTGGGAATTGAACAATGAGAACTCATGGACACAGGAAGGGGAACATCACACTCCGGGGACTGTTGTGGGGTTGGGGGAGGGGGGAGGGACAGCATTAGGAGATCTACCTAATGCTAAATGACAAGTTAATGGGTGCAGGAAATCAATGTGACACATGGATACATATGTAACAAACCCGCACATTGTGCACATGTACCCTAAAACCTAAAGTATAATAAAAAAAAAAAGAAGAAGAAACTAATATAACCACAAAAAAAAAAAAAAAAATTGGTTTCCTGACTCTTCCCATACATTGGTCTTTCCCAGACTATCATAAAATGGCATCACATAATTCTTTCATTTACCATATCATCGAGATCCCTCCATGGTTTTTGTGTGTATCACTAGTTTCTTCCATTTTGTTGCTGAGTAGCATTCCATTGTATATATATATTACAATTAGTTTTTATATTTACCAGCTAATGCACTGGTTGTTTCCAGTTTGGGGCTAATATGAATAAAGCTGCTATGAACATTCCCTTATGAATCGGTTAGTGAGTGTATATTATCAGTTATGTTGGGACCATCTAAGACTGAGATTTTTAGTATAGTAAGGATGTGTTTAACTTTATTACAAAATCCACGAAACTTATTCCATGTGGCTACTGTAGTGCTACTGTAACAAAGTACCACATATTGAGTGACTTAAAAAACAGAAAATATATTGTCTTACAGTTCTTCAGGACGTAAGCTTGAAATCAGTGTCTTGGCAGGTTTGGTTATTTCTGATGCTTGTAAAGGAAGAATTCACAAAGTCTCTCTGCTTGGATTGTAGATGGTCATGTTCTCCTTATATCTCTTCACATCGTCTTTCCTCTATGCCTGACTTGTGTACTAATTTCTTTTTATAAGGACACCAGTCATGTTGCATTAGGTCCTAACCTTAGGACCTCATCTTAACTTAGCTAATTACATCTGCAATGATCCTTTTTCCAATTGAGGGCACACAATTCAATTCATAATAGTGGCTGTACTGTTTAGCATTCTTATCATCAATGTGTGAGATTTCCAGGTGTTCTATGTCCCTGCCAGCACTTGGGATTGTTGTCTTTTAAATTGTAACTTTTCAGATAAGTAAGTGTTTAGTGGTATCTCATTTATGGTTTTAATTTGTATTTTCGTAATAGCTAATGATTTTAGCATATTTTCACATGTATTTTTGTCATCCATATAACTTCCTTGGCAAAGAAGCTATCCATATCATTTGTTCAATTTTTCAAGGATGTTTTGTCCTATTAATATTTAATTGTACGATTTCTTTACATATTCTGGGTATGTCCTTAAACATATTTCGCAAATATTTCTAGTAAAATAAAACTTTGTGTTTTTAATTTTTTTTCAGAGCATCTCTGGAAGAACAACGTTTTAATTTTGGATAAATTCTAACATTAATTGTTTTATTTTATAATTTGTGATTAACTTTGTTCTAAGAGTTCTACTGAACCCAAGTTACAACAATTTTCTTCTATATTTTATTCTATTTCTTAAAAAGTTTTAGATAACCTAATTCTATGATTATTTCAAGTTAACTTTGAAATATGGAGTGAGGTAACATTTTAAATTCATTTTCTACCATATGGATGCTCCAGCACTGTTGGTTGAAAGAATTTTTTATATCTATTACTAATTACATTCTCTTGGCATCTATGTTGAAAATAAATTGTCCACATCTGCATGGTTCTACTCCTGGAATCTGTATTCTGTTTCATAGTTCTATATGTGTATCTTTACAACAATACCTCACTAACTTGAATACAACACTTTTATAATAAATCTTGAAATTAAGTAGCATTAATCCTCCAACTGTGTTATTTTCAAAATTATTTTGACTATTCTAGATCCTTTGCATTCCCAATCAAAATACTCCATGATTAGCAGTTTGCCAATTTCTACAAAAATTAAATAATTTTATTGGGTTTACTTTGCACCTATAAATCGAGTTGAAAAGAATTATCAGTTATTGCTATTTAGTCTTCTGATCCATGAACATGCATATTTCTCCATGTATTAAAGGCTTTGTTAATGTATCTTTGTAATGTTTTGTAGTTTTCAGTTTAAAAGTTGGGCAAATACTGTAAAATTCATCTCTAAGTGTTTTAAGGCTTGGGATATTTTAATTTTTTCAAAAAACTATAAAGTCCAAGTGTCTCATTATGTATGTATTTATATGTGTATATACATCTGTGTGTGTATGGATATTAATAAAAGATCCAGATATATACAATTATGTATAGCACATCACTGATATATCTTTCATTATTGCTAAACTCACCTAGTTCTAGTACTCCTTTATAAATAATTTGGGAATTTCTATGCAATAATATATTGTCCTTTCTAATTTGTATGGAGTTTCTTTTTTCTTTTTTCACTTTCTTACCTTATTGCATGGGCTAGAGCATCCAATACAATATTAGATAAAATATTAGATAAAAGCAGATACCTATTCCCAATTTCAAAGTTTTCCTATGCTATTTTATTGTGTTATGTCCAGGATTTATAGTTTTAAAATGGTAGGAACTGGGAGAAATACTCCATCATGGCCAGAGGTCTGCCTCCATTTTTGGTTACGTTTTTTAGTGTGATAGTAGAAGTAAATTTTTGGTACTCGTCCTTTATCAGATTGAAAAAGTTCCCTTCCACCTCATTCTTAGAAAAAAAGCTTTCAGCTTTTCACTGTTGAGTATAATGTTAGCAGTGATTCTTCATATATGACCTTTATTATGTGGAGACAATTTTCTTCTACTTCAAGTTTGCTGAGTGTTTTTATCATGAAAGGGTGTTAAATTTTGTGAAGTGAATTTTCTGCATCTATTGAGACAGTTATGTGATTTTTATTCTTTTTTTCTGTTAATATGATGTATCACATTAACTGATTTTCACTTGTTAAACCATTCTTGCATCCCAGGAATAAACCCTACTTGGTCATGGTATATATTTTAAGACTTTTTTTAAGAGCAATTTCAGATTCACAGTAAAATTGAGAAGAAGCTCAGAGATTTCTTATATACTCCCTTCCCCAAAACATGGATAGCCTCCCATTATTAACAGCATTCTGGGTGGTACATTTGTAACAATTTGTAAAATTACATTGACACATCATAATCACCCAAAGTCCACAGTAACATTGTGGTTCCTTCTTGAATATGTACTGTTTCTAGTTGTTTGGACAAGTTTGAGAAAGACTGGCACTAATTCTTTAAACATTGGTAGAATTCCAGCTGGTCCTGGACTTTTCTTTGTTTAAAGTGATAATTATTATCTCTTTTTGATCATTTGACCCATTTATCATATGTAATGTTCCTCTTTATCTCTGGAAATATTACTTATTCTGATGTCTCCTTCAATATTAATGTAGCCTTTTAAGCTATTTAAATCTACATTTATATTGTATACCTTCTTTATGCTTTCACTTTAACCTATCCCTATCTTACATTTAAAGCAGGTGTTTGTAGTTATAATATAGTTGGATCTTTCCATTTTATTCAATCAATAAAATGTCTGTCTTTTAATTGGAAAGTTTATATAACGTATCATTATCAGTAAGTTTTTTTTATCTACCACCTTGCTATTTGTTTTCTATTTGTTCCATCTGTTTTTCTTTATTTTCCTGCTACTTTTGTATTAGTAGAATTAAACAGTATTACGTTTTTCTACCATTGGCTTATTGACATATTATCATTTTTTATTTAATGGTTGATTTAGGATGTATTATATACATTTGTGTTTATCAGAATCAACATTCTAATGTATTATACAACAGTATAGTATATAGTTGGAACCCTACGACTATGTAATTTAAATTTCTTTTTTCCAGTCTTTATGTTATTACTTTAATAGATTTTTCTTTGTATCTTAAAAACCCCACAATGCATTGGTTTTATTTTTTGTTTTAGTCAACTGTCTTCTAAAGAAATTAGAAATAGCCCAACCTTCCACTACCTCATCCCACCTCACTGATGCCAGCTAAGGTGGAAATTTAGCTCAACATTGTGCCTGCTTACACAAAACGGAAGGAAAAAGAATTGGAGCACTGATTAGCCGCAGCTCACACCACCTTGTTCAGTCTCATTGATGCTAGATGGGGGCACAGGACCATCATCTCTTTTAGTTTTGTTGACATCAAAGTTGAGGGGGACCAAAGTGCTGACTAGACCTGTCTTGTGTGGGCTTTGTTAAGTGTTCCCACTGTCGTGTAGGGGATAGAAGTTCAGTTCCCTGCAGCGTCTCTCCAACATCATCCCATTGTTTGAGCACCACCTGCTTTCGCTGAACAGAGGATAACAGATCAGTTTCCTACCCAGCCCACCAATACAGCTTGGAGAGGGTACTGAATCATAGTGCTTTGCTATTGCAGGGTAAAAGTGATAGGATGAAAGATAAGCTATTTACTCCCTTCTGAATCTGGGTGTGGAGAGGTCGTTTCCTTTTTGGTATTTGACTGGAATTAGTCAGATATTAGCAGGGAGGTTTTCTGTTTTAATAGGCTGCCCTTTTCCTGGTCATTTGACTAGGCAGAACAGAATTTTTCTGGAGGTTTTTTTTTTCTTTTTTTAAAATTGTGTATTTGTCTGTGTATGTTGGTAGTTCCAGGTTAAAAGTTCCTGGAGTTATCTCTCCCACTCTCCAAAATATACAGGAAGTAATAACAAAAAATAAATCCAGAAAACCAACATGTTGTTCCTTAATCCTTCGAGTCCCTAGATACTTCATCTTCTCTTTTCCAACTTTCAAAAGTTTTCCTATGTTTTTGTGTTATGTCCAGGGTTTATAGATTTAAGAGGTAGAAACTGGGAGAAATGGAGCTACTCCATCTTAGCCAGAGCTATAAGTTGGCTTCCATTTTTGCATATGTTTTTGCTTGGTATAGAATTTTGTATTAGTATTTTTTAGTACTTTAATGTTGCATTATCCCATTATCTTCTGCCTTGGGTGTTTTCATTTTTCTCTTCTTTTTTCTTCGTTTCTTTCATGAGAAGTCTGCTCTCATTCTTTCATTACATGTTCTCCCTCACCTCCCCTGGAACTGAGCTCTTTCAAATATTTTTTCTTCTCCATTCTGTTTTCCTCTCCTTCTTTTTGAAGATCATGTACAGTATATTAGCATGTTTAGCTACAACAGATGTAGTATTGTAACAAAGCTCTTGAACACTCTGTCCCTCTTTCTAAATGTTTCTTTTTTTCTTTTTGTGCTTCACTTTAGGTTACTTCTTTTGATCTATTTCCAAAATCAGTAATTACTTCCTTGCTGTCATCTGTCCTCTAATAACCCTATCCAAAGTATTCTTCATCTCTGACGTGCTTTTATTATACCTTTTCTTTTTTACTCTTGTTTATAGTTTGTATAGCTAATGATGTTTTCAGTTTTATATGGCATTTCACCTTTGTCACAAAATCCTCTAACATATTATTCATAGCTATTTTAAAGACCCTGTCTGATAGTTCTAACATCTTGTTCATCTCTAGATCTGGTTCTGCCGACTGATATATATCCTGACAAAGAGTCTTTTTTGTTATTTCAAAATGTATCAGCGAAAGTCAGAAATTGTGTCTGAAGAATAGTAAAAACAGGCCTACATCTTCTCTATCAGAATGATCATGTGTAAGGATGAATCGACCTCGTCAATAATGGCCCACTTTGATGCTATTTTTGCCCTCAGTGTCCCACAGTGGTGGGATGAAATTTGTCTTGTTACAGACTGCTGAGACTTTGTTCTCAGTATTGGCTCTTCAATAACAAAGAGTTTTTCTAATCTACTCCACTCTCAAGTTTTTTGTTGCTGTTTTTGGGTTTTTTGGCATGGCTGTATCTCACAGAATTTCATTCTTCACTCCTGATTTTCCCTTATCAATGAACTATTACTTGTTGTTTGGTAGAAGGCAAGTGGTAGGGGCAACGGGATCTCTCATTGCGCCTGCTTCACTATTTATCTGAATCAAGACCACTGGACCTCAGCCTCATCGTTTGATCATTCTCAGAATTCCTGGCCCTCTTCGCCATGGGCAAACTCAGACTAGTATCAGTGGAAGGTGTTGGATGGGAGCAGATTTCCTGTGCATCTCACAATGGTAGCAGACCCCTGTTCTGAATCAAGGCAGGATTCCTGGCACTGGGGGAATTTTTGCTCTTCTTCCATAGGTAGATGACATTTTCTTCTACCCCTTCCCAAGGGACATTCCACCTTTTCATTTAGCATTTTTCCCCTATGAAACGAGTGTTCAATTCGTAGATGAGTTCCTAGGACTCTGTGCAACGAGGAGGGCTTTCTCAAGTTTTTTGACTGACTCCAATCTATGTCATGAGAATCTTGTAAAGATCTACATAAAAGAGCCGACCAATAAATGGGAATTTTGTGTATGTGTTTGGGGCTCTCAAGGCTTTTGAATGGTCAACCTAATTCACATTCGCTTTCAAAAATTCTGATTTCAGTTGTGTCCTTCTTACCTGCTTGTATGGCTCCCAACACTTCCTCCCATGCTTAGCTAATGGTTCACCCAGTTACATTTCCCAAGGAGTTTGTGGCCATTTGGGATCTAGTTTACCTATTTGCCTTGTGACTACTGCTATCTGATGTCTTCACTCTCCAAAAAAAGAAAGGTACTGACTTCATAGATTACACACATTTTCTCATTGGGAATGAAATTCTTATTAGGATTGCTACATTCTGTACAGAAGCAAACTTACTTTTCTGTTAAAACACATTTTTAGCATACTGTGGGTGCCAATATTCTACTCGGTGATTTATTTATGAGCTAATGTTTAATAAGTTAGAAAACTTTAGATAGTAGGTATTGAAAATAAATTATGCCTACTATTTTGAAAAAATTAATTTATTGGATTGATGTGGAATAGCTCATCAAACTGAAGGAGACTATAAAACCACACTTAGGAAAGAACAGGAAGAAGAACAGCTTCAGGGCTCTTCTTATCCAGAATTAAAGGACATGCTCCATAGAACATGCACACTGTTTATCAGGGAAAAGATAAAATTCTATGTGACTCTCTTCCCAAACTGTAATTGCTGGAGACAAGGTAGTCTTGTCAATAAAAGAATAATGAAGGGATAAGCAGGGAAATACAGCCATGGCCACAATAATTATTTTATACATTTTCTAATTTGTACCAAAATATATGGCATTTATTTCATTCATACATTTATATTTTTTATTTTTCCTTTTGAAGAATAGATCAATAGACATAAAATTGTAACAGTTACATAGTCCTATATAGTCAAGTGTCAACTAACATTTCACTCAACAACGGAACATGTATATGACAGTGGTCACATAAGATTAAAATGGAGCTGAAAAATTTCTATTGCCTAGTGACATTGTACCTGTCATAACGGACATTGTAGCTGTCGTAGGTCTTAGTGCAATGCATTGCTCAAGTGTCTGGGGTGATGCTGATGTAAACAAACCTACTGCATTTCCAGTCATACAACTATGTATAGTACATAATACTTGATAATTATAACAGAGGAAACACAGGACGCATGAGCAAAAGAAGGGAAGTGATTCAGGGGGTTACTCTAGTAATTCACACAAAAGCAGATGGTGGTTTAGGCAGGGAGATAAGAGCAGAAGTGCTAATAAGTGGTCTGATTTTAAACATATTTTGAATGTAGAGCCAGTGGGCTTTGTTGAAAGATTTCATGAGGTAATTGATTGAGAGAGAGAAAAACAACTCCAATAATACTGGTGTGAGCAACTGAAACAATAAAGTTGCCATTTACCAAATTTAAGAAATAAACGGAATAGATTTGAGGAATAAAATAATGAATTAAGTTTTAGATAAAAAAATCTCAAGTTGAGGTGAGAGTTTCATACAAGAAACATAAGCTTGGGATTCATCAATCTATAAGTGGCATTTAAAGCCACCAAACCAGATAAAATCTCCTTGGAGGTAAGGATTAGAAGGATAGAGGCAATCTGAAGACTGAGATATGAGGCACTCTGGAGATGAAGCAGATCAATAAAGCAGAGGAGAAAGGAGCAGCCAATGAGGTAGAGGCACAAATATGAGAATGTGTTGTCCCTGAAGCTGCATAAGGACTGCACAGATAACTCACTGATAGTAAAGAATACAGCAGGTTAGCAAGATGCAGGGAAGTGGGCAGATGTGGTCACAAGAGTTGTAGAAGTTACCTCTTCAAATTACTTCTTTTGTGTGTGTATGAAGCAGGGTCATCAGCAACATTTGCAAATGGAGATTTAAAGAAAGAAAATAATATGCAAATAAGATACAAAGTAATTTTTAACACATACACAAAACAGTAAAATAAAACCTATATATAAAATGTTAAAAATCTCTTCTTTTCAATGAGGCCTTTCATTATATCTTGCTTAAAATTGTTTATTCTGTGGAATGAAATAATAAACAAATAAATAATAAAACCAGGATACCTGGATTGTAGAAATAATGTGTATAATAAAGAGGGGAAAGAAAGAGCAATCAGATGAGAAAGAAAACAAGGGCATCCAAATTGGTAAAAAGGAAGTCAAACTGTCGTTGTTCCCTGATGATATTATTGTATACCTAGAACACCCTAAAGACTCACCCAAGAAGCACCTAGATTGGATAAATAATTCAGTAAAGTTTCAGGATATCAATGTACACAAATCAGTATCACTGCTATACACCAATAATGACGAAACTTAGAATCAAATCAAGAACTCAATTCCTTTTACAAGTGCTGCAAAAATAAAATAAAATAAAATAAAATAAAATACTTAAGAATATACCTAACCAAGGAGGTGAAAGATCTCTACAAGGAAAACTACAAAACATTGCTGAAAGAAATCATTGTTGACACAAACAAATGGAAACACATCCCATGCTCATGGATGGGTAACATTAATATTGTGAAAATGACCATGCTGCCAAAAGCCATCTACAGATTCAATGAAATTCCCACCAAAATACCATCATCATTCACAGAACTAGAATAAACAATCCTAAAATTCAGATGGAACCAGAAACAGAGCCTGCATAGCCAAAGCAAGACTAAGCAAAAAGAACAAATCTGGAGGTATCACATTACCCAACTATAAACTATATTATAAGGCTATAGTTACCAAAACAGCATGGTATTGTTATAAAAATAGGCATGTAGACCAATGAAACAGAATACAGAACCCAGAAATAAAGTCAAATACTTACAGCCAACTCATCTTCTGCAAAGCAAACAAAAACATAAAGGGGGGAAAGGAAACCTTATTCAACAAACAATGCTGATAATTGGCAAGCACACATGGATGAATAAAACTAGATCTCTATCTCTTATTAAAAAATCCATGCGAGATGGATAAATGACTTAAATCTAAGACCTGAGACCATGAGAATTCTAGATGATAACATTGGAAAAACTCTTCTAGACATTGGCTTAAACAAAGAGTTCATCACCAAGAACCCCAAAACCAATGCAACAAAAACAAAAATAAATATATGGGATCTAATTAAACTAAAAACTTTCTTCACGGCAAAAGAAATGATCAGCAGAAAACACAGACAACCCACAGAGAGGGAGAAAGTATTCACAAACTATGCATCTGAAAAAGGACTAGTATCCAGAATCTACAAGAAACTCAAACAAATCAGCAAGAAAAAAAACAATCTGATAAAAAAGTGGTCAAAGGACATGAATATACAACTCTCAAAAGAAGATATATAAATGTCTAACAAGCATATGAAAAAATTCTCAACAACACTAATCACCAGGGAAATGCAAATTAAAACCGCAATGTAGTACCACCTTACTGCCATTCTACAAGAATGGCCATAATTAAGAAAAATAGATATTGCCATGCATGGGGTGAAAAGCAAACACGTTTACACTGCTGGTGGGAATGTAAAGTAGTAAAACCACTACGGAAAACAGTATGGAGATTCCATAAAGAACTAAAAGCAGAACGACTATTCCATCCAACAATCCCACTTACTGGGTATCTACCCAAAGGAAAAGAAGTCATTATATGAAAAAGACACTTACACACACATGTTTTTAGCAGCATGATTCACAGCTGCAAAAATAAAGCCTAAATGCCCATCAACATGTCCATCAACCAAAAGGGGATTAAAAAATGTGGTACATATATACACCATGAAACACTACTCAGCCATAACAAGGAATCAAATACTAGCATTCACAGCAAACTGGATGGAATTACAGACCATCATTCTAAGTGAAGTAACTCAGTAATAGAAAATCAAATATTGTATGTTCTCACATACAAGTAGGAAATAAGCTATGAGGAACCAAAGGCATAAGAATGATATAATGGACTTTGGGGACTCTGGGAAAAGTGTGGGAGGGGGATGAGGGATAAAAGACTACCTATTGGGTACAGTGTACACTGCCTGGGGTATGGGTGCACCAGAAATCCCCACTAAAGAACGTATCCATGTAACCAAAACCACCTGTTTCCTAAAATCTATTGACAAAATAAAGTAAAATATAATAAAATAAAATAATAAAAGTTATCTGGTTATCATAAACATAAGAAAAAAGTAGGGAGGCCGAGGTGGGCGGATCACGAGGTCAGGAGATCGAGACCACGGTGAAACCCCGTCTTTACTAAAAAATACAAAAAAAAAAAAATTAGCTGGGCGTGGTGGCGGGCGCCTGTAGTCCCAGCTACTCGGAGAGGCTGAGGCAGGAGAATGGCGTGAACCCGGGAGGCGGAGCTTGCAGTGGGCCGAGATTGCGCCACTGCACTCCAGCCTGGGCGACAGAGCGAGACTCTGTCTCAAAAAAAAAAAAAAAGAAAAGAAAAGAAAAAAGTAAGCCAGAGGTAGGCACCAAAAAAATAATAAAAGAAAAGAAAAGATGGTAAGGAAGAGAGAAATAAGAAGCCCTGTTGAAGTCAGATAATCCACTACATGAATGATAAGGGTAAAAAGGAATACATGAAAAATGTAGTTCAAAAATCTATAAACCAACGTGCATAGTTCTGCCTCATTATTTTGTTATGACTTGAGTGTTATCTATTAATTGCTTCAAGAAAACACTATTCTTATTAAGCTAATATTTAGAAAATTGAATTTTGAAATTGATCATACTGCTTTAGATGTAAGTGCAATTTAAATAAGCTGTAGATTTCCATCCATTTAAGCTCACATCCACAGATGCTTTGAGAAACATTTCTTGTTATATGCTGATTACATGCAAATAATATACACTGAAATTATGAGGACCACAATGGGTTAAGTGAGCAGGAATTAGGTATATGAGTAGGTATATGAGGAAAATTGTTGGTTTCAAGTTCTAGATTACCAGGACCCAAGGGAATTATTTACCTCTAATAGTAATCTCTATGTGTGTGTTTTACAGGCCGCTTTATTCCATACAAATGCCTGAGTAAGATTTCCCATTGAAAGGGTTATTTATGTGTACCAGAGAATTTCTTTAAACAATGCTTAACACATGATTATTATAAATATTTGCTACTAGGGTTTCAGAAATGAAGGGTAGATTCCATTCTGGGGAACTCACAATATAGGTAGAGTGATGGATAAATTAGTAAACAATTACAAAATGATGACATAAGTGACATGGTGGTGCTATCATTGATGAGCAGGTGCTAGGTAGCAAGAGAAAAGAGTGAACGGCATAAAAATGATGTGAAAAAGCACAGGAATAAAGAGCCAGACTGCTGTAAATCTGAGAACTGTTCATTGTTCTGTGTAGTGAATGTGGGGTCCACTCAGTCAGGAGGGCTGAGATATGAGAGGTAGTCAGGGACAAGACGAAGTGAGGTCTCCTATAGCAGTCTAAGAAAATGAAATTTGACACTGAAAGCAGTGGGTATTCCAAGTCAGGGAATGACATAATGAATTTTATATTTTACAAAGACTTCTCTAGTATCACATAGGGGAGAATTTGAAAAGTGACAATAAATGGGGCGGAAGAGAAATTAGAAGAGGCTTTTGACAAAATCCAGATCAAAGATGTTGGCTCAAGATGTTTACATAAGACAATGGCAATAAGAACATTTTAAAAAGACGATTACTTTTAAAGAATAGGACTGGTTACTGACTGAGCATGAAACTAACAAGATTTGAAATCTAACATGATCACGTTATTTTCTTTGTTAGAAAAATACAAAAATTAACCAAATACACTTATAAAAGCAGCCTCTGAATGTTGGTCCTGTGGTCAGACTGCATGGTTTATTTGGAAGATTTCTCACAAAGTAGCTGTGTGCACATTCCATACCTCAGTTCTATCATTTGTAAAAAGAAGTCAGAATTTTAATTCTTTGGATTATTGTTAAGATGAAAGAAAATATAGATGATGTATGTAGTTAGAATAGTCTCTGGAAACTGAAAAATCTACTACAAATTTTAAGAAATAAGGGAATATGGAACACACTTATTATACTTTGATATAAAAATGACTGTAAAATATATTTTATAATCTTGATTTTACCAATTTAAAGACACAGATTCTAATATTGTTACAAGAAAAAAATGTTCAGAACTGTATGAGAGATCTTTTTAACAAGGAACTTCAGAACTAACAATTTAAAATCATCAACTTGAACTTCTAATATAAAACAAATGAAATATTTAGATTAAAAGACCTTTCATGTAGAAATGCTTTGCATATAAATTTTATAATCCAGAACCCTACACTTTAATTCTCAACCAGTTTATCAGTTCTTAAGCAAAGGAGATATGAAGTTTTAAAATTTTTCTCAGAGGTCTGGAATTTATTTCAATCATTGTAAATGATCACTTTACATGTTTCATAGTGAATTGCATGATTTTCTCTATAGAATATTACATTGAATTTTATAATAAATGACAAGTAAATAAGCCACAAAAGCAGAAGAAAAATTATTCTGTAATTATTATGACTGAGACTTAGTAAAAGGATGACAAATTATAGGAACAAAATAAAGTATATTTTGCTTGCACACTGATAGTATTAAATTATGGATATCTTACAACATTGAGTGTCTTTGTATATGTACACTACTCTATACTGAGGATCCAAGACAAACATGAAATTGCTGAAAATGTCATTTGATATCATGTATGATACTGATGCATGCCAGTCAGTCTTTCCAAGCAAAGTATAACTGATCAGTTGAACGATGTCGAAAAAGATTTTGAAGACCAGTGTAACCAGATGATTATTATAAATCGGGAAAATAGAATAACAAACATTCAAGAAATTACAGATCTATGAATGGTAAGTTTTCTTTTCTGAATCTTCTCAATGACATTTTGAAGAAAAGTGAGATTCAAGAGATAGAAGTCAATAAAGTTATTAGTGTCTTGTGATAGATTTTTAACAAGTCTTTCCTTCAAAGACGTCAGACAGCTACACAGATATGCGATGGAGAAAACAGCCTCAAATAATAGCTTCCTCGTGTTCAACAATTCACTATGACAATGCTTATTTTAAGAAGGAAGTCATATCACATTTTGCATCTCTAGGAATGTGGGTACAACTATCTTGCTAATAACAGGTCACATCACAAAATATACGTTTTTATAATTCCTCCTGATGAAGATTTGCATTCAACATAGAAATTTAGTAGATGGCACTCAATCTACTAATTGAACACCTGACTGGTGATCTTTCAAGTTCTTTTGGAAAAACTATCACGGAAGAGTTAAGCCACTTTCTTAGAATCTTTAAACAGTAATTTTGCTCAATATTGGGAGTGTTAACTATTGACTTCTAAATTTTGTTACAAAGAGAAATTTATCCTGCCTACTACCTCTTTCTTACCTACAAATCATGCAGTAGTGTAAATTGTTTTTTCCATTATGATAATTTGTCAAGCAAATGAAATTTCACAATTATAGTGATTGTTATATTACACTGGTTTCACACAATTCACAAGAAGGAAAAAATTTAGTTATTATTTGATTTATTTAAATTACGTAGTCAACCCAACAACGTATTTTCTTAATGCTAAATTATTTAAATTGATTTAAAAAATTCTAAGGACACATAATGCACATAGTTACATATACAAACATTGTCCAACAATTTTAATTTCAAGGTTGATGATATATTTTAAAAAGGTGGTCTTGTATTAAGTTTATAAATTGTCATAATTTTTGTAAGTTAATTAAAATGTCTCCATTAATGAATCTATTTTTAAGCATTATTAATATTTAGTACTTAATTTTTCTTTATCATAGATCATGCAAGTTTTTAAAAATATATTTGGTATGGCTCATGCCTGTAATCCCAGCACTTTGGAAGGCCGAGGTGGGTGGATCACAAGGTCAGGAGATCGAGACCATCCTGGCTAACACAGTGAAACCCCGTCTCTACCTAAAAAATAGAAAAAGTTAGCCGGGCATGGTGGTGGGCGCCTGTAGTCCCAGCTACTCGGGAGGCTGAGGCAGGAGAATGGAGTGAACCCAGGAGGTGGAGCTTGCAGTGAGCCGAGATCGCGCCACTGCACTCCAGCCTGGGCGACACAGTGAGACTCCGTCTCAAAAAAAAAAAAAAAAAAAAAAAAAAAAAAAAAAAATATATATATATATATATATATATAGCAAACAATTACATTTCAGGAAGAAAATATTGCTTATGAAGAATTTTGTTACTATGCATTAATCTTTTACATCATAAGTGAAAATTGCAAAAAAAAAAAAAAAAAATAAGTGAAAATTGCATTCAGGAAAGTGGAGGTTTTCCCCTCAGAAAATTTACATTTTTGCTCTTGTTGTTATTGTTGTTTACCTTATAGGAAAAAGGTGCTTCATATCATTAATTCTTCAGGTATAACTATATCTCACACTTTTTCTTGAGACTGTGTACTGACTAGGGACTCCCTGTTCATATTTGATGCAATACTCATTTATTAAGCAACTACTACAAATGTTATTGTTACATATTTAATAAGTCTGGAAGTATAACAAATTGTCTCTCAGCGAACTTATGATTTCATGGAAGAGCAAGGCCTTCATATGTTAAATATTCATATTCATGTTGATGCCAAATGAATACCAGCTAATGTAGCTAATATATTTAACATTTCTAATAAAAGAGATGCTATTACAAACAGGGTCAGCTTGCAGAAATTTTCATGGAATTTGATTCTATGACTTGAGATTGATCTGGGAAAATAGATAGGATAACACAGGTGAAGAGCAGGGAGCAGCATCCTTGGCAGTGGCAATATTATTATTCATGCGCTCTCTGATTTGGTCATGTGCTAGGTAGAATCTGTAGGTGTAGAAACTAGACCCTGTGGCATCTATGACAACGTGCTGTTAAGATCTCCTGCTACAGGGAAGCTAACTAACTGATGACCCCAACTGCTGCCCTTCTGGATCTACCATCACGTTTATTCCTGGGTCACGTTTTCCGTGTTTTCCAGGCTGATCTCACCAATTACAAAGTACAATGAACTTATAATGCTGTGAGACAATAGGCTCCTTTAAATGGCAACATTGTCATAAAGATTCCTCATTGGCCCAGTTGACACTTTCTTGAAACTACAATGCAGTCTGTGATTTTTCTTACCGGATTCTACTTCCTTCCCCTCTCCTGTGGAGGAATCAGACATGCAGTTCAGTCTGAAGGCTTTCTGCACCCGCTCTGACTCACTCCTTATCCATCTCAGGTATTTCCCTAAATACTTTTCATGTACTTTTGATTCCGTCTTGTCATATGCTTCTAGGACTTCTTGGATAACGCAAACTAAAGCAAGCTCTATTCTTAAGAATCAAAATTTTGAGGTTTTTAAAAATTGTATTGCAAACAAACAATTGCAATACAATAAAATTACTGCTCCATTGAACTTATCATTCAGTGATTTACAAATATTACAGTAAATAAGGACCCGCTGTAAGTCTAACATAATTCTGAGTCTTGGGGTACAGCAGTCAAATAAAATGCCTGGCATCAATAGATTTACAATAGAGTGGGGGATGGAAAAAATAGACAGGTAAATAATGTGTCAGACGTGGATAAATTCTAAGACTTTACCTATGGTAACTAAGGGATCGAGATATGCACGTATCTTAAGGAAGATCTTTCCAAGCAAAGGAAATAGCAATTGCAAAGCTTGAGAAGTTTGTTTGAAGTAACTGACAGATAGCAAGGAAACAGTGAGGACAGAGTGAAAGGCAATACAGGGGAAGAAAGACGTGAAAACTAAAAGGTGGTATCAAAAAACTGAGCAGACCTATGAAAGATATGTAGGCTATTGAGAGGACTTTGGATTTAATTTGAAGTAAAATAAAATTAATTAATGCATTTAAGCAGAGTAGAATACGAACTGGATTATACTTTAAACAAATCCTGCCAACAACTGTGTCAGGGCAAACACAGAAGTTAAAGGACTAGGTGAGTAACTACAGCAATGCTCCAGGGAGAAGTGAAAGTGTACAGGCAGTAAGAAATGGTTAAATGCCAGGTGTATTAGAAAAATAGAGTATACTGGATTTTTTGATGAATTGCATCTGGCATGTAAGAACGAGTCGAGGATGATTTCATATATTTTGGTCTGGGTGATTGGTAAAAATAAATGACTATTTACTGAAATAGTTAAAACATGAGAATGAAAAATAAAAATATTGATGGTAGAAATCAAGAATTTGATTTCAGACCTGTGAAATTTTAGATACCAATTAGTTGCTCAAATGACTTTTGAAAGATAAATAAGTGGACAGTTAAAAAGGGGTGAGGTAATGATGGTGTTGGATTTGGATGCTCCTCAGGAGTTACAATACACTCATATTTCTCCAGGTGATCTCCAAGATCCTTCTCTTCTGTTGCTATGTTATTTGGGTTCAAGTAATATTAAATCATTTCCCCACTTTCCCCATCTCTCTAATCACATGTGTATTTCTTCCTACCTGATACCCTTTTTGGATCATCAAATGGTTCTCCATCTCTTTATTTTGTTCTTCTTTGACAGACAGGGTTGACATTAAGATCCAGGTTTTCAACAATATAGTGGTTTAAAAAATTAAAATACTGTACTCTCATCTCCTGAAAGCATTAGATGGCATCTCATTCATATCCCATAGCAATACCAGTCAAAGGCCCATCTCCAGTGCCCAATTCTCCAGTACTACCAATGTACTCTGAAGCCTAGCACATGCCAAACCCTAAAACTCTGCCTTATGCCCTTTCTATAACTAGTAACTATTCTCTCTCTTCTCCATCTGTCAGAAATCTTTGTGACTCCTTCAACACTGCCTTAAATAGAGGTTAAATCTCTTTTTCATAGGTTGTACAATATATACAAAAAATGAGTAGTGAGATATACAGAAGAGGGTGATATGGTGTTGATGAGAAGGCTTTACAGGAAGGAGAAAGGGAGAAATTATTATATCAATATATCGTATCTGTTTCTCATAACAAATTATATTCCTTTATGAATATATGTAGATTGCTGATAAGCAGATAGATGATAGATAATTAAGAGAGAGCCTTTGCTAACATTTAGAATAGTTATTCCAAGTGCCAGTACTCAACAAGGTAATAACTTCTTACTACAAACGTAATGTCAGTGGAAACAAAGAAGTGTTCTTAATGAAACACGTGGACCAATAACATGTGGGATCAGGCAATCAGTTCATTCATCACACTTTATGTCAAAGGGTCAGGAGGCACTGATCTAGTGCATTTATACCCAGACCTTACCAATAACCATAACCATCCTAAGGTAGTATGGTTCTGATTTTTATCCAGATTTTGTATATTGCACAAAGATAGCATATCACTTCTATAATTTTTAAATGCTTTATCCTCAATTATTTTTCTATCTCAGTTCTCAGTTTAAATACTCTTTTGTTCTATTCAAGTGCTTACAATTAGCTATATGAAACTTACTCTATTTCTTTCCGGATAGTGTGTTGTATTAAAATGGAAGATAAATTACTGCATGATGGAATCCACACAGAATCAATGAGTTACAGCCATAATAACTATATCTGCCTCAAAAATGAGCCTTTAGTGTCAACAATTTTTTTAAAGTTTTTACTGCAGTGCCATTGAATGAGGCTAAGATGTAATACCACTTTAAACATAATCCATTGTTCTTACTGAAATTCGGGGTTGTTTTAAAATCGGAAAACCCTGTTCTTCTTCAGGTTGGAGCATCCATGCTATTATTTAAAGTCATATATGAGCTTTTGTCAGTGAGGCATAAATGTTTTACTTTATTTATTCTTTACAATAAGTAGAATATTTTTGTTGATTGTCTTCATTTTCATCATAAGAGTGATAAAGGCATTTCTAATTCATTGGGCATAGCATTTTACCACATAAAATTTGCAGTTTAATATAAGTATTAGGTACGGATTCCATTATATGTGTGCAGAGTTGTAAATGTCTGCAGCATTTGTTAAATTTTATAGCTGATCTTGTTCAAAGTAGTCCCTTTGGTTGGAGACTTTGTGTCTAGATATTATCACCGTTCATATCTAATTTCACGCAGACATGCGTATTAGTTTCTGGGTAAAGACAGAACATGCCTTCATTTTTTTCTTCTTTTTCAAAAATGATATAACTAATTTTGCAATTATTTTAACAACCTTTTATAAATGGTGTTCATATGGAGGTGTTCATATAAATGTGAATTATAAATATGATAATAATTACGTAATTCAGAATTTCTTTATTACAAATAAAAAGGAAGCCCACAGATTATAGTCAAAAATTAACTTCTCACGTATACTTCAGTGGAGTAAAATTATATACTATACTAATTTAACATGCACTTACAATACTAACTATCCTTTTCTCCAGAAAGCTGGCATCTAAGGCAATTGAGCCATTTTCTTACCTGTTACTACACAAGGGGTCCATGATTAGCAGGTTACCACATTCATTCTCTAAATCTTTTCCAGAGCACTTAACTTCTTTTTTATATTGCTCATCATATTCAGAAGTTCCATAGAAAAGGAGGTGAAAGCTAATCTTAAAAATAGCAACCTATTTATTTTTCTGTTCTTTAATAATCAATAACTATCATTTATTAACATGACTTCACAAGTAATGTCACACAGAATACTAAGAAAGTACAAAATTGAAGGTGGTAATTTTTAGTAATGATGAAAACAATAAATACAAATATAATTTTATGTCATTTCCTAAACCTTTATTTTCTCATTTAAACTCAAACAATCTTGTGAGGCGGGAATTATGAAATATAACATTTATCATCTGTGTGTAATTTGTCCAGTGTTCTCGAATGAACTTCATATGAACATTTGAGGGCCTTCTTCTAAATATGATGGAATAGCTTGTGGAAGAACAAAATTGCCACATAAAACACCAAGAAACACTGCTGAATATATGCACACATAAAATCATTTGAAGAGCAGGCCGAAGCAACCAAGACTTTAGGAACCAGTATTGCAGAATAGGGAGAAGAAACACCAGTTGAAGTAAGCTGACAGCTTGAGACACTCTACTGTGAATGTATCTGCCTTTACTGGATTCAAAACGTGAGCCTAAGAACTCAGATCTTGCCTGGGCAGATGTCCACTACCAGCAGATGGAAAGTCCAGGCTGATAGGATGAGAAAATCAAGATCAGAAGCTTGAGATGAAAACCTCCCAGGGAAAGATAGAGAACTAAACTTCATGAATTCTGGCTATCCCCTTAAATCATTTTACTAAATTCAGAAGATATTTAGGTAGAATCCTAAAAAGCTTACCAGAAGGCAGAGTTGTTGGTAGTCTCTGCTAAGGAAATAAGAAACTAGAGTTAGAGAATTCCCAGGAAAGATGTTGCAACAAACAAACACACCAGGATCTGCCTGAAAAAAATGGAAAGTCTGCTTTGGGAGCAAGAGCAAACCTGGTCCCTTCTGAATTCTGTCCATTACCGGAATACATTGATTAATACCAATTCAATTTGCCTAACAGAAGGGTAAGGTTTCATAGGAGGAAGTACGCTTAATCTTTTTGTATAAAATGTTCTGCATTAAATAAAAAACATATAACCAATTTATAATATAGGATAAGACAAAAAAAAAAGATAAAAACACCTGAACCAGATTTCACAGTTAGAGGGAAGAGGTCTGAAGAGACTATGAATAATACGTTAAAAGAATAGAGACTACTAAGAGCATAGATTAAAAATACGAAGAGATGATTCAGAGATTTGGTATAAAATTTTAAAAATCAAATGAAATTAAGAACAAAAAGTAGTAATCTTTAGTCAAAAAATCTACTTAAATGCAGATTAGACAGAGAAGAAAGGATTGAACTGAAGACAGTCTAGCATAAAACATATAAACTAAATGCAAATAAAATGGAGAATAAGGCCAGACCCAGTGGCTCACACCTGTAATCCCAGCACTTTAGGAGGCTGAGGTGGGTGGAACACCAGGTCAGGAGTTTGAGACCAGCCTGACCAACATGGTGAAACCTCATCTCTACTAAAAAGACAAATATTAGCTGGGAGTGGTGGCACACACCTGTAATCCCAGCTAATCAGGAGGCTGAGGCAGGAGAATCACTTGAACCCAGGAGGCAGAGGTTATAGTGAGCAGAGATCACCCCACCGTATTCCAGCCTGGTGACAGAGCAAGGCTCTGTCTCAAAAAAAAAAGAAAAAAAAAAAGGCAAATATAGAAAAGAGTATAGGAAGCATATAGAGCAGAATATAAAGATATAACAGTAATACTTGGAGCCTGAAGAGAATTAGGAAACTGGAACATAAGCAATATTTAAAGTGGCAATAACATGTTAGACCTAAAACCATAAAGACCCTAGATCATTAAAAAGTCAGGAAACAACAGGTGCTGGAGAGGATGTGGAGAAATAGGAACACTTTTACACTGTTGGTAGGAGTGTAAATTAGTTCAACCATTGTGGAAGACAGTGTGGCGATTCTTCAAAGATCTAGAACTAGAAATACCATTTGACCCAGCAATCCCATTACTGGATATATACCCAAAGGATTACAAATCATTCTACTATAAAGATACATGCACATGTATGTTTATTGCAGCACTATTCACAATAGCAAAGACTTGGAACCAACCCAAATGCCCATCAATGATAGACTGGATAAAGAAAATGTGGCACATATACACCATGGAATACTATGCAGCCATGAAAAAAGATGAGTTCATGTCCTTTGAAAGGACATGGATGAAGCTTGAAACCATCATTCTCAGCAAAATAACACAGGAACAGAAAACCAAACACCACATGTTCTCACTCACAAGTGGGAGCTGAACAATGAGAACACATGGACACAGGCAAGGAAACATCACACACCAGGCCTGTCAGGGGGTTGGGGCATAGAAGAGGGATAGCTTTAGGAGAAATACCTAATGTAGCTGATGGGTTGATGGATGCAGCAAACCACCATGGCACGTGTATACCTATGTAACAAACCTGCACATTCTGCACATGTATCCCAGAACTTACATGATAATTTTTTTAAAAAAGTGTGAAATAGGGTAGCAAAAATAAAGGAAAATACCATCAGTTGATTACAGGTGGGTCATTATGACCCATCAAAATTATCTCTATATCTAAAAAATCACATTTTAGAGTCACCAAGAATGGAGTATATTATATACATACATGCATGTATGTGTATAAAGGACTGTGTCTGTACATGTGTGTGTTTTTTTACATATTTGAAAGTTATCTCTTTTGCATTGCAAAAACTCTATAATCACTCTCTTACGCTTGGTATTTTTGAATATTAGAACGGTTGTCTCCTTTCTCTACTTTTGAAATTCATATTGGGTTTCTGTTGGAAAGCTCAAAGACTATATTCTCTACTAAAATTTATTCAAGTCAAGATTAATTTTTCTTTTCTTTGTTAAAACACATCAATCATGGCCTCAACTACCACTTCTTTCTTGATAACTTCCAAATCCTTCTTGAACAACAAACTCATTTCCAATAGCTTTTTGCAGATTTCTCCTGACCGTTTGGAACACTGGACGTTCTGCTGGAATGAACAACAGCAACCTTAAATTCCAGATGCTTCAAACCAAATACTATACCCGAACACATTTGCTGAAATTTGGAATTACACCATTGCTATGGTCTAATTCTCCCCTACTCAAGTATTGGAAACTTAATCTCCAATGTATCAGTGTCGGAAGGTAGGGCCTTTGTGGAGGTGTTTAAGTCATTAGGGTTCTGCCCTTAAAATACATTAATAGAGTCCGTCTCTTTTGCACTTCTTCCTTCCACCGTGTAAGGATGCATGCAGCAAGAAGGCCTTCACTAAACACCAGATGCCAGCAGCACCTTGATCTTGGACTTCCCAGCTCCACAACTGTGATAAATAAGTTTCTGTTCTTTATAAATTACCCATTCTCAGATATTCTGTTATAGCAGTGCAAATGGACTAAGATATTTGCTCTAATTATCTTGGCTTATGGTAGTCAATCCACTGAATCATAACAGCAAGAAACTTCAGTAACAGTTGATTTTCCCCTTTTCTCACTTTATTTAGCCACGCAATCTTGTCAATCTTACTATCAAAATACCTCCTGAAATACACCCTTCTCGTCTCTATTTGTATTGTTTTTGTCTTAGTTTACCTGCCACATTTACAGAATTTGTTATAGTATTTTTTTGCCACCACTAATTTGATTTTAAATTCCTTGGAAACAAAGACTGTACTTTGTCTTTTTATCTTCCCTTTGATTATAGTAAATACTTAATTGATTTTATAAGTCAAATCAATCAGTAAATTATTCTATTGCTTAAATATACAGTAATGTCATATTACAAATAAGATCTAAATTACAAACATTCTATTTTAAGGTGAAGATATTAAAATGCTCATAAGCCATTTCTTTAGGTGTTATTGTTCTGTCTTTAGTTGTTGCTGTGTCTTAAAACATCTTTCACCTATAGAACATAAAATTTGTAAACCTTTCGTGCAAATTTTTGACAGGACATTGACTTAGTTTTACAAACTATTATTCTCAAAAATGGCCCAAATACCATCACATCCTTAAATCTATTTTATACATAAAATTCTTAGACCAACTCACGTAATTCAAACCATTTTCTTTAACAACATTTTATTTAAAAACAACCCACTCAAGACATGGGCTATGTTAAGGTAACAAGTCACTTTTAAAAAGAAATGATTTCTGTTATTACTAAGCTTCAATAAATAAGACCATTAACTAAGACATGGTTACATACAAATGAGATTTAAGATCAACTGAAAGTATATTTCTCTTTTCTGTGTTCAATTTTATAAATGACCCTGGATTCCCAGAAGAAAGGCAAATATTCTAACTGCTTGCTTGCTTTCAACTCTAATTCTTAAAAGAATGTTGTCAGTTTAAGTGCATAATGTGTAGTAGATAATTCAGTTAGCCTTAATAGAAGAAAGTGACAGCACACAGTCAACTCTATTGATGTGTACACTCTGTAGGAAATCACAGAGGAGCTTTAATCCTTCGAAGTTTGTTTTTAAAACCTACTGCATTTACAGCTTGGATAAGAGACTTGTCATTTTATTAATGATGAGTGACCAGTTGTCTCCACACATGAAAATAATGCAACATATTAGTAGGAAACAGTTTTGAGACAAAGCAAATGTAAATACAGTCATGTGCCATATCAGAATATTTTGGTCAATGATGAACTGCATATACAATACCAGTCCAAGAAGATTATAATACCATATTTTTACTGTACCTTTTCTCTGTTTAGGCATACAAATACTTGCCATTGTCCTAGAGTCACCTATGGTATTCAGTACAGTAATATGCTATACAGGTCTGTAGCCTAGGAGCAATAGGCTATATACCATATAACCTAGGTGTGTAGTAGGCTATACCATCTAGGTTCATGGAAGTACACTCTATGATGTTTGCACAATGAAAAAATCATCTAATGATGCATTTATCAGAATGTGACCCCATCATTAAGCTACACAGAACTGTATTCATGATTTTAAGACATAATTAAAGCTCTTGGGATAGCAATTACAAAAGCCAGCATGACAAGGTGAAAGTGTGTTGACAGAAAATATTAGTATTGATAAAATACATGTATGATCTTCTTTTCACAACATAGCTGCCTGTCATTTTTTGGAAGGTCACATGTATTCATGAACTGTGTGTAATATGCTAGACTTGTCTCCTTATTACAAGCAACACATGGTTAATGCACTTAACATAATATATTTTCAATGTAAGTGCATTCTCTATAGAATTTTCTAGATTTAAAAAAGAAATGTGTAGGGTATTTTTTCTCTTTGGCTTCAACAAGCCATCAAAAGGGTGTTAAAACCTGAAATACATAAAGTAGAGAAAGTTAGCTAAAATAATTTAAAAGCTTCCTTAACTTTTTCCCATCATATTTCCTCTTGCTAAATAATAAACTTCAACATTGTAATAAAGTTTAGGACTGCTATACTTTAGAAAATCAAAAATACAAGAACTGTCAGAAATATCTAAATAACTAAAATGAACCGCTTATCGCATGTTATAAAACTGACATTTAGGATGATTTAAAAGGCATGACCTCAGCTAATCCTGAAGAAAAATATATACTTTTTTTGATGTCAGTTCCACTCTGCCACATCTTTTCTAAGAGTTATCTTTATCCATAGATATTTCCTCTGTATCCTCTTGTTACACGATATGATTACCTATCTATTGCTGCCCTGATATAATTCAAAATCAAGGTAACAACTTATCTAGAATAAAGGTGAATCATTGAAATGATATGAATTGGGATTAACAATTCTAAAAGAAACATTGACCACATGGTAATTTACATGACCACCGTTATAAGCAGGAGATGAGCAAAAGGTGGAGTCAAAAGGGTCACCTACTGGCATGGTAGGAGAAGCCCAGCCTTTCTTACTACATTTTCCTTAATGATTTATCTTTTCTGCTGCTTGGAGTAAGGAACACATTCCACTGACTGTAGTATCCTAATATCCTAATTTCCCCCTGCTGAAAAGTAATGACAGGTAATTTTTATCTTGTTGATTTTCCAGGATGAAATCAGACACTGCTATTTTAAAACATATAATTGCATATAGATAGATGGAGAGTTATGTGGGGGGAGAGAGAGAGACCGAATGGAATAGACAGATAAATAAATTAATTGTAAAGATGAGCAGCCTCTCTCTCTCTTTTCCTCTCTCTCTTCCTCTCTCTCTTTTCCTCTCTCTATCTTCCTGAAATACACACACATATACACAACCCACATGTGCACACAAATATTGAAAATTAGAAGTCCATGGCAAATGTAAATTGATTTGCAGAACTTCCAAAACACAAATATCTCAGACTTCACACCACACACACACAAAATTAATCAATCTATCTGTAGTCAGACATGATTGTCTTTGATTATCTAGGATTGTTTTTACTCTGACTACCATTTTATTAGAAATAGTACTGTACATGGACTGACTATATAAACTATGATATGATTATTGGCAGGGAATTAAAGAAGGCTTTACTTTACAAAAGGTTGACCATAAGTTTCCTTTAAAGGACAAATCTTCGGGTGAATTCCAGTTCATTTAAGTGGGAAAAATTTTGATTTACAGAAAATTTTTATACTACTGAATAAATAAAGATACACTGGTACCATTTTTGTATGACATAGCTTCTCGTTTTGATCACTCTTTGACTCTATTCTAATGAAATGAAAATTTTAATTTGTCAGGGCATGACACTTCTCTCCTCAAAGCTGTGCAATGTCTGCACATTTTTCTGAAGTAAACGCCAAAGAGAATTTATTGGCCCAGTGATCCCTGACTTCTTTGATGCCACGCCCTAACTACTATGTTCACTTTACTCCACCCACTCTTGGCTCCCACTCAGAGAACTTAACCAAACACATTTCTGCCTTGGGGTCTTTGTACTAGTTTCCTCTTTGCCAGTTTTGCCCTAGACATCCACTTAAGCAGAACTTCACTCTTTCCAGTTTTGCTCAGCCTCCTTCTCTCATGAGAAGCGAGAGCCTTCTATTTAATATTTCAGCCTGCGCACCCACCCCTAGCACTTTCCAAACCTCATACTCTGCTTTCCTTTCTCTTCAGTCTATCAACTTTTCATTTCCTCTCTAACTTACCTATTTAGAAACCTAAGGCTCCTTCTCTGTCCCTCTATATGATCTTGTAAACCCCACGAAATAAGTGATCTTGGCCAGTTATATTCAACAGTGTATGCCAAAAGCCTAGAGCAGTGCATGGCACACAGAATAAATTAATTATTGATTTAGAATAACTAAACCAAATTTATTTTAATACTTTATAGTGTACACATCTTAAGTTCACGAATATAAACTACAGCAATTTACAACAAATGCTTTCCATGGGACACTTTTACCTATTACCTCCTCAGAGCCCTGGTCCACTAAAGCTCATTATAACCTACGTGCAGAAATTAGCATGAAGTTGAGTTTCTGTACCAGTGTCACGCAGGGTCTTACTACTTTGGAATTATTGGTTGTTATGATACCTTTTTTAAAGCTATCAGTAAGCAATTGACATATGTCTGTTTCTCCAAGTCAAATGCTCAGAAAATTTACATGGTGAGTCATAAATCAGCTCCAAAATGAGAACTTGATAAAGAATACTTACAGGAGCAATCAAATTTCTTTTCTAGAGAACTCTACATTTGAATAATGTCAGAGTAAGGAAATTGCAAGAATGTCGTTTTATTGTGAACCCTCTCAACAGTCACCAAAAATGACTAAAATGCAAATAATATGCAGTTATTTATGAAATTTAGAAAGACAGAGAGAGAGACAGAGAAGAATCCATAGAACAGAAAATAGTATCTAATTATTGATGTATTGTTGTATGTCCCAGAGTGGTCAAAGGGAACAGCAGAAACAGTATTTTATGGTGTTTCAATCTTTTAGATATCTCGTTAATCTTTTTTCCTTCTTAGCATCAAGCCTTCCATCTATAGAAAGGAGAGAGTAGAGCGTGCCTTCCAGGAAATAACTCAGGAATTGACGAAGTCCTGGGTTTTAACTGTTTTAACTGAATGTGATATTTGTAGTAAAGCTGTGGGAAAAAAATATGCACATGTAGGTGAATGTCTAGCTAAAATTCAAACACAGACACATCAGAAGGGAAAGAGAAATGAAAGGTTATATGTAAGACAAGAGAAAGAATAAAAAAGCAGGAGATGAACTAAGAACCGACATCTAGACTTATTGTCACTTTAAATGCTGGTAACCCCTTTACTGCTTTCACCTACAGTCATTTGCAAAATCTGGTTTGTGCTTTTCTGTTAACACTAAGCTTAGGAAATGGAATTATCCTTTTGTTTTTACTGGAAATGCAATCAGTTAAAGCTCACAAACAGCTCCACACAATATATAAAATTAATGCAAATGAGAAAAACATATATATGTATGTACAGACATCATAGAAAATGAAACTCAGGAACAGTGCGAAAAGAGAAGGTGATGTCCTTATAAAGCTAACAGAATAGTCTGTGCTATAATGAAATAAACAAAAGGTAATCACAAAAAAACTGCAAAGAAAAACTGCCAGTAAAAATTTCAAATTGATACTAAAAACTGTAATGTAAAAGAAAATACAGAATATAGTAAATTCTAGTGCATGAAGTCTCAGGTTCTTTACAGTCTCTTATAGGCAAGAAAAAATAACTCCTTTAAAAAAATTTGCTAAGCCTACATCAGTGTTGCAAAGGACAAAAGTTAGCAAATTTATGTGGGAAGAAAAGATCGTAGAAATTTTGAAAGTGAGCACATTAAGCAAGGCCTTCAGAGAATAAATGTTATAAGCAGTGCAATGTGAAAATTATTGTATTGCTCTTTATAGGAGTGAAAACCATTTACCACCCACCATGTCATTTTTGATGCAGAATCACACTTTGCCTTGTTCTTTTTGACTCAAAAATAATTATCCCCTGTGTTTGTTACAGTAATAAAGATAATAATAATTTGCTCTTATAGCATACTTTTCCTTCTAAGTTTAAGCACTTTAGAGCAAACTATTCCACTAATCTTTATAAGATCCCTGCAAAGTAGGTATATAGAGATAAATGGCCATAAAAGATGAATAAAGGAAAAGATTTTAACCTGGAGAGTTGGATTCTTATTCATCTTGGTTGTCTGAGCCAGAGAAATGGAGTTTGAATCATGAATATAGACTTGAAATTCTCAAAAGATTCCAAATATTTTTTCCTTGATCTTTGAGGTAAATGGTGAACATTTTTATTGCTTGAAATTTCATCCTGACTTAAATTGAGATATAGTGTCAAATTTTCTATCTAATGGTATTTTACTGAAAGAACAAAAATACATTTATTTCAAAGGATTTTGGCATAGCTAGTAGCATTGTCCATACTTTAAAAATACCAGCTCATTTAATACGCATGTGTTTCCTCATTACAGTAAGTTTCATGTGTTAATCAAGGCCAAGAATTAATAGATGTTTGTAGTTGGTGATTGCTAGGTATATTGCATTTAACTATTTGCAAGGAACTCATAAGTACAAGATCCCTTTATAGTCAACGTCAAGTCGTCTTTAATCAACACATGAAAAAATGTTCTGCTGCTGTCTTTCTAAAATAAGAATTAATGATTAATGCTGTTGACCCTACATTGGGAGTTTGATTAATATATCCTGATGCCTAAATAACTTAGATACATTTTTTAAGATTTAAAATAAAGTTTCAAGTTCATTCACAAGTTCAAAACCTTGGGAATATGCTCAAATATGTGAAAAATCCAAAATTTAGTTGAATTTGCTAAACTCTTTTTTATCTTGTGAAATATAGTAAATCCTATTGTTTGTCTCCTATAAGTTAAAATAAAAGAGTAATCACTAGCTGATTTATATTTATAAATACTGTAAATTTGTTTTTAAAAATGTATCATTTCTAGCCAAAAAATTGAAGTTATATATTTTTTAACTCTTTTGAGCCAGTGTATTATTTATGCTGAAACACTTTGTATCATTATCATTATAACCCAGACAAATGGTTTTAAGAATATCAGAATAAAGTATTTACATATATGCTTACTTATTGTGGCTTCAAAAATAAATAAGTGTAAAAATTAAGGTTATTTCCACATTTGCAAACTGAAATGTACATTTTGCAAAATGCCATATACTATTTCACATATTAGACATTGTTACAGCTCTCTTATCAAACAATATTCATTATGCCCATGCTGCCAACCCTATCAATTACATTAGATGGTGAAAACAAACCCAGGTCCTCTCATGATGATATAGAAACGGGTACAACCATATTCTAAAGTGAGGGGGAAAAAAGCAGTTGGAAAGTATAGTAAAACAGAAGGGCTACATTCATTCTTTTTCTGTACAATTGATTGACTCTTTTTTGACAACCTTTAAATTTTAATATCTTTAATATTTTTGCCCTCTGTATTCAATTCCATGTGTTAACATCAGGTAAATAGATAGACAAATAGATGATTGATAGAAAGATAAATGGATGGATACTCATGGTGGGGTAGGAAGTGGGGAGAGAGGGAAGAGAGGGAAACAGGGAGAAATAAAAACAGCATAAAATTTAATCTGAAGAGACACAGTAGAAAACTGTTCTGTCATCCTTATTTTATAAATTAGAAAACTGAAGCTCAGAATAATTAAGCATATTGCCCAACATTACACAGCTAGTATGTAGTGGAGTCAGAACTGTGTGCTGATCTGGAAAGCATGATGACTGATGAATAGATTCATGTTTAGATTATCGCTCACACTGAATATGAACAGCAATCACTAAGCATGTCAGGATTGAAGATCCACTGCTTATTTTCATACATTTGTAAGTCATAGAAAAATAAAACAATATAAGAAAGGGGGATTCTAATTTAATTTAAGAAAAATAAAACAAGAGATGTATACCTTTTAAATTATTGAAGATTAATAGAATATATTTGTAACCAAACATTTTCAAATAAATTTATTAACATTTTCTGTTTTATTTTGGATGTAAAATTACTCATTTGCCATCAAACAAATTGTCTGGAAAGAAATTATATCTTTTTGTTAGTTTTTCTCATTTTCACCATCTGAAAATTCGGTTTTAGAACTTTATAATACCTTTTCTCATTGTTGAGTCTAATTAATTTAAAACTTCTCTCTTACTGTTAAACAATCTTGATCACACAGATGGTAGGGTTACTTTACACTGTGATGCCTCCATTGCCATATATGCACTTTTTCCCTTTCTTTTTATAATGGTGGGCTAATAAAGTTCATAAGTGAGGAGCTTCAGGCTCATATATGGTGTATTAGCCAAGATTTCTTGGTGAGATGATCGACTAAATCTACCCAAGTAATAGTGTAACCCATATGTAGGTTTTACAAATACTGAAAATTGATAAAATTAGCCTCATGTTAGAGAAAGTGCAAAGAAAACTATTTGCCTGGTAGTATCATAGCTTTCATGTCCTTAAGCGTTTGTTTCTAAGCTCAACTATTCTAAAATAGCAGATGTAATGTCTGTATTTCCAAACCTTAAAAAAAAAAAAAAATCAGTCAATTGTTTGGCTTCACATATTAGAGTTGTTAACTAGATTCAACTTTTAGATTTTGAGATGATGTCTTTGATGATAATAAATTAACACATGGGTTTTATATCTTGTAGACAGTAATACTTTCATATTTGAAAAACAAAGGAAAGATCTCAATAGCAATAGGCAAATGTCTTAGGGAGTTATTTTTTATATAGTCACTCTTTCAGGATATAAACACATTCTCAAGTTACCAACAATTCATAAATTATGTATGCCACAGAGCTAAAATTAGGCAAAAGTCTAGAGTGGTAGATCCTGTAATCTAACCATTAAGATAAATGGACATCATTGTATTATAAAGGATGTCTGTGTTATTGAATATAGAGCATGAAGACATAAAAGCTTATCTTTCAAAAAATTCTAAGTTTCAAATCAAAGAGAAAATTACGGGCTTGACTCTTTAAAAATTCTGGTGCCAGTGACTTGACATCCGATGAAGTATTGTGTTTAAAATTACGTGAAGTAAGAAGAATAAAAATACAAAAATTTGATATGGCTTCAGCTATGTCAAGGTTCTTATTTAACTCTGGGCTTCATGAAGTCTGCTCTGTTTATGGACACAGCTTTCTGGCAAGTGAGATGGCAACTAAATGGTAAATACGGTGTTATTTGTAGAAAGCCTTATTATCATTGACCAACTATATAAAGAGTTTATGTGCTCATCACATCATGGCACAGATGAAAATCAACATTTCAAAGAGCCAGAGTCATTGTTCTCTGACGTTGCCCAGTGCAGATCATCATTCAAGCAAAAGAAATGAGACAGCTTAAGGGGTTCAACAATTTTCAACATCAGAGTCGATTCCAAAGATGGTGTCTGCTCTAACAAAGATCTGGATGTCATTTCGGCCAGTGCATTGATTGTACTCAAAGAGCCACAATGCTGCCCTCGGCTGTGGCTATGAGATAAGAATTCTGGTTAATAAGAACAGTTCTAGGACAGGCACAAATGAGATTACAAGACAGAGGCCCAAGTTGTGCCAAAACTCAAGCTGACGGTTTTGTCTTCAGCTGTCACAGATGGGATGGCTTAAAACACGCATACCACATCATCTTTAAAAAATTGTGAGAAAAAAAAAGGTTTTCAAGGACAAAATGTTTTAAAATGACAGAGAATTTGGACTTAGAGAAAAAGACCAGAGAACTAAACCTATTACAAAACTGGCACATTACAGAGCAGGATTTTGGCAGGACATATTTATAACAGATTTCATGCAGGGGATAGAATCCAAAAACTACTCCTCCCCTAATTATGAACTGAATTTGCCCCTCTTTAAAAAAAAAAACAGAAGAAGAAATAAAAAATAACTTTATTTTTGGATTACATGGAAATTTGAAAGAAATCAGCCCAGCAGGATAGATTACCAACTGGAAAATTTGGAAGGAATGTATGGTCTGGGATTTTGGGCTCCAAGCTGGTGGACTCTGAATTTGTCACAGAGGTTAGTTCTGTCTCCAAAGGGGAGCCAGGCATACTGTACAAGAGTACCCCCTGTTGGTTGATTGGCCAGAGAACATTGGCAGTGCCTGCTGTGGCAGCTGCTCATTTAAACTTCTACCCTGAAATTTGCTGAAAGAAAAGCAAGAAAGATTTGAGAGAAGGGGCAGGGAGGAAGGAAGCAGGAAGGATGCTGTAACAAGGGAAGGCAGGGATGCGATTTTTCTTTCATTCTTTTGTTAAGGTCAAAAAATAAAGGAGATTATGAAAGATAAGGGACAACACTGCGAATAAATCGCGTCAAAAGGCATTAAATCATTGTGAATGCCAATGTGTTCAAATTGTGGCTTTTGTTACCATAATTGTACCTTTGAATTATTACAGTGCAAGTCAAATTATCACCCTTCTCCAAAACAGTTTTGCCAAGTGATTCAGAGGTCATAGAATATATTTTTATGCACAAAGACAATAATATTATTTTATATTTCTCAGCGATTCAAGGAGGGTTGGAAAAATTCCTCACCCTTTTCAACACTCAACGAATGTTAAAAAGCAAGCTGAAAATTAATAGAATTCTAAGAGAAGTACAGCTACCCATGAAAAACATGACTGTGACCACAAGATAATTCTCCATTGGACCTTGCACTTTTGGTCAGTCTGAAGCTGAATCAGATATAAAAGGAGACCTTGAAAGAATAAAAAAACAAAACAAAAAACAAAATAACTCCATGGTGTGTGCTTACTAATACCCTCTGGAGTCTAGTTCTCCTGTTTCAATTTCAGCAGTAACATGTAATTGTGATGAAAATAATTCTATGTAATTGTAATGAAAATAATTCTATCATAAGAAATCTAAACAGTTCTGTGCTGAGATGGAGCATTAGCAAATGCTAGTAGAGTCTCAGTCAGATTTGCTGTAATCTTTACAGAGAGGATACACTGGGGTTCTAAAAGGTTAATGAACCACTTGTGGTAGACCTTTCCTTCACATTTTAACTCTGTTTTATTCCTGATAGAACCATTAACTTCTACACTAACCTTTCTACTTGTTACTATTACACACATTCTAGCCACTAAAGCTTTCTATTGATTTTTGCCAGTGAGGTTTTATAAAATGTAGCTTTAAATACATGGTTTCTGCAATTGTGTTAGCATCAGCCAGTGTGTGTGAAGACAAAGATTAATTCTCCGGTTTTAATTATTTCTTATATTGTCATTCAAGTAGTTACTCTTTTTTCATGACTGTTTTCATGAGGAATTTTCTGCAAAGCTTTCACATTGATGCTTTTTAAATTTTCTGGAAAACACAATTTTATTTCTTATTTTAAATAATATGCTTAACCTAAATATCCTAGAAGGTACATAACTTTATTTTCCTATTGTTCGATAGAAGTTTCCTAACATTTCAGTTACTGTGTGTGTGTGTGTGTTTTGGAGTGGGAGATTAGCAACAAGAGATGAAAACAATGTATATAAGTAGACATACAAATAATTATGTCATGCTAATTTTTGTTTTGAAGCCCACATAATTTGCTAAAATGAATGCATGAGATTCTTAAATAAAAATACTCAAGGCTAAATTTGGATATGTGAAAATCATGTCAAAAGTACAAATTTAGTATACCTCAAATAAGAATACTCCCAAGAAGAGTTAGCTTTGTTATTTTAGTATATGTTTTCTCCTCTATTTTGATAATGTTTACTTGGTTTTGTTATTTTTCTTATTTTAAATATCATTTTCCAAAAATAATATACTTCTTCTAAAATACTTTCCATCAATTATTTGTTCAGTAAAGACACCATCTTCTAATTTAAAGGAAGTAGCATATTAAAGTATCAGGTAACAACAAAAAAATTGTTAATCCACATATAGTATTATCTTATCCCTGAATCAAAGAACAAGCATTGTTTCAAACATTTCATTAATTCAAACTAATTTTAAAAAATTTCTCCTATAATAAAATATTCCATGGTTAAACTTCAGGGCAGAGAAGTACTTGATAAATAGATACTAGCATAATGGCTACTAAAAGAAATTAAAAGGTCTATGTAGACATAGAAAATTACTAATGTCAGTTTTTGAAGTTAAGGTAAATCAAGTAAGAAAACTAAATTCTTAAATGTATAGAATGGCCTGGGAATTAGACATTTAGATTATTTGGAATAATCTCTCATTTTTTAAAGACAATTTGTTTAGTTTTAACACTTGCTATTAAAAAACTTCCAAAATATTCTCGGAAGACTTTGCTGATTCTGAACATAAAGCCTGGAGTATCATTTAGCATAATTATTTTAAGATGATTGAGGATATTTTAGTTTCTCAAACTGCTAATAATGTATATCAGTTGTCTTTTTTACAAATTATTATGAGTTTGAACATTTGGGAGTTTGAATTAACCAGAATATAGCATGTATATTTCTCTTACTAAATATATGAATATATTTTGTATTTTATCTTTCCCTTAAAATTCTATTAATCATAATAGAATTATATTGTATCTAACATATATACTCAATATATAAATATGTATGTAATTTTACAAATGTAAAAGTATTATGAAGATTATAAATAAGTAGATGTACAATATACACCAAGATCCCCGGACATCGTAAGAGGCTGATCGCATTGATAAAATCCATTTCCTGTGATATTTTCTCAGTCTCTCCTTATATTCTGATATGTATATGTCTGCATAACTGTAAATAACTCTGTGTGAATCCTCTCAAACCACCTCAAATACAATCTGTGTGTGTTTGACTGAAAAGTAGAGGCATCAGTTTTCCTCTCAAATATACTCCTTTCTTCTGTTTTCACTGTATCATACACCGTTTCTTCACAAAAATTACCTTAAGTATAATTCTATATTCATTTATTTGATGACATAGTAAATGCATTGTTCCCATTTTATAGTATAAACTCAAAAGACAGCTGGAATCATGCATGTGTAATTTATCATTATAGCTAATATAAATGAAACACTAATTATATACATTTTTAAAGGTTAGATTAATTTAGTTTAAAGCTAACACCACCAAAAATTGGGGCAGGTGCCCAATACTACATAATTTGAGGTGATAATGTGTTCAATAAAATACACTATTTTATTATCCTGAGCTATTCTGTTAAGTCAAATCTTCAGTGCTTAGTGTTTTGTGTGTTTGTTTTGTTTATTTTTCCAAATCTTATTTTAGATTCTATATTTATTTAAATATATAGGGCTGATTTAATATAGTGTTTATCTTCAGACAGCTATTCCAACTTTTGGTATCTAAGAATAGATCCCATAGTACTAAAAAAAATATAGAAAACAAAATGTATCAACATAATGTTGCAAACTAAATTATTAAGAACATTTTAAATAGAAAATTCATATATGTACATATATACATGTGTAAATATGTTTATATAAAACAAACAGATATCCAGAGAGAGAGAGAGGAAAGGGAAGAGGGGGGAGAAAAGGAGGAAAGGAAGGAGAGAGAGAGAGAGAGAGAGCCTAAGACTATACACCCCAGTAAGACAGTAATTTGGAATCTGTACACATCACAACTAACAACCTAATTCAAATAAGAATAAATGAAGACACCCAATAAGAGGAAAAATATTTATCATATAATTCTTTTATATTTATTTGCATATGTAATACTTAGAATCAGATTAGATCATTGAAGATCTCCTGACAAGATTATAAATCTGAACACTTGGGTCTATCCTCACTCCTTTTAAAATGTGATGTGCTTGCTCAAAACTTTAATATTTTATCTTTTTATACAAAATATTAGAACTCTTGCCTGATGTCCAAAACTGTTAAATCAATCATGAAAATAGACATGACTAAAAAGGTGTTTTCATTTGTGGAAACAAATTTGTGGTCTAGATTTTTAATAGAGTTCTTAGTATGGTTAAATAAATAACTCTGTGTGTGTGGGTGGGTGGGTGGGTGTTTGTTTTGCAAGAAATGATTATTGAAGACTAGCACTGCTTGGCCAGGCGTGGTGGCTCACGCCTGTAATCCTAGCACTTTGGGAGGCCAAGTTGGGTGGATTGATCACAAGATTGGGAGATCGAGACCATCCTGGCCAAAATGGTGAAATCCCGTCTCTGCTAAAAACACAAAAAATTATCTTTTCTGGCCGGGCTCGGTGGCTCACACCTGTAATCCCAGCAGTTTGGGAGACTGAGGTGGGCTGATCACCTGAGGTTGGGAGTTCGAGACCAGCCTGACCAACATAGAGAAACTCCGTCTCTACTAAAAATACAAAATTACCCGGGCATAGAGGCATGGGCCTGTAATCACAGCTACTTGGGAGGCTGAGGCAGGAGAATCGCTTGAACCAGGGAGTCAGAGGTTGCAGTGGGCCAAGATCACACCACTGCACTCCAGCCTGGCGACAGAGTGAGACTCTGTCTAAATAAATAAATAAAGACTAGCCCTGCTTATTTATTTTTCAGTTAGCCATGATACATGGAAAGCCTATTTTTTAAAGAGCATTGAATGAATTTTATTGCAGCACTTTACAGGCAATTCCAACCATAACACAGCATGACACTGTCAGGTGTGCCGTCAGTCCAGCATACACACAGCAGCAAAGATGACCGAGGTGTAGGATCGAAGCCTTCCTTGACTATTGGTTATTCTACTGAAAGACAGGAGGTGAAAGTATAAGAAATTAATGTTAACCTTAGTGGAGACCTGCATAGAAATAGGGATATGCACTCTCAGTTAATCACTCTTGCCTCTCTGCCTTTCTTTTCTGTTCCATTCTCGTCACTCGAGTTTAGGCCCTAATCCCTAAATATGTGAACTATCACTGTGGCCTTTGATTTCTTATTATCTTTCAGAAAAAAAAGCCAGTTTCTTAACCATAACCTGAAAGACCCCATATGATCTGGACTGCTGTTATTGCCCGGCCTCATCGCTCCCTAGTCCATCTCGCTCCTCACACTGCCCCCCACCAGACACTCCTCAACATCCTGACATCCTCACGCCTCTGGGATTTCCTCTGGCTGTGCCTTTGCCTAGAATGCTTTTCCACCAGATAGCTACATGACGAACTCTCATTTCCTTTAGGTTTTTGCCAAAATATATCTTCTCAGTGAAACCTTTCCTGGCCAACCTATCTACAACTTCAACTTCCCCTTACCCCTGATATTTCCTATCTCCCTTTCTCTCTTTAGTGTTTATTTCTATCAATTTGTTACATATTATACATATCTACCTTGGTAAAATCTAAATGTTTTAAGCAGGAGGTGATAATGGACCTATTGCCAACAAGCTATCTTGGATCATCCGAAGATGAAGTACATAAAAATATTTAGTTTGTTGGAAGTTGTTCTTAATATTCTAACCTACAAAGTAATAAAACCAGATACATTTCCATTATGAAATGCTGACACCATGCAGGTGCTAACACATTCTCTTTAAAGGAACAACTTTTCACCATAGGACTTCGGATTCTAAGTGAACAGCAATGGTTTCACTTCTAGGTTATTTAAAAGTATACGGCAGCTGGACATTGCTAATCATTAGATGCCATTTTCTTCAGATAGCCAACTAGCAGTAAAATTTCAATGTTTTGAAATTTAAAATGACAGCTATGATCAAGTCATTTATATCAGGCTTCTGATCATGATATCAGAATCATATGAGATAATGACAAAAGTCCTTAGGTGAAGAGAAAGATGGTTCCACTAGACCAACTGCCTTTAAGTGGAGAATCCAGAAAGTGGGTAGGTACCAGCAAGCATGAGATCTAGTAAAAGGAGCATGAATATCGTCATGTATTGAGTGTCTACGTCCCTCCAAAATTTGTATGTTGAAGCCTTAGCAAATGGGGTTTTGGGGAGTGATTAGGTCAAGAGGATAAAGCCCCCATGATGGGATTAGTGTCTTTATAAGAGAAAGAGACACCAGAGCATGCTCTCTTTACCACATGAAGATACAGTGAGAAGCTGGCCATCTGCAAACCAGGAATAGGACCCTCACCAAAAGCTGAACCTGACCATACCCTGACCTTGGGTTTCCAGCCTCCAGAACTGTGAGAAATAATGTCTGTTGCTTAAACTACCCAGCCTATGGTATGTTGTTATCATAGCCCAAGCTGACTAAGACAAATATCAAACCAGTTTTGTGTATATCTTTGTTTTAAAAAGAAGTACATTGAAAAATCATCTGGAAACTGCATTGTACTTGATTCCATTAACCTTCTAATTCTAATGTGTGAAAAAATGAATAACATCCCTATGTAAGATCATAAATAAATTATAGTTTTCAGAGGAAAGCTAATAGGTAGGGCAAGGAGGCGGAGGAAAAATTCAGACGCGTACTTCTGAGGCCTATGACCACTTTTATCGCAGAACGCTCTATAGAACTATGTGGACAGAAAGGAACTGAAGAGGCCGGGAGCAGTGGCTCACGCCTGTAATCCCAGCACTTTGGGAGGCCAAGATGGGCAGATCACGAGATCAGGAGATCAAGACCATCCTGGCTAATATGCTGAAACCCCGTCTCTACTAAAAAAAAATTAGCCGGGCATGGTGGCGGGTGCCTGTAGTCCCAGCTACTCAGGAGGCTGAGGCAGGAGAATGGCTTGAACCCGGGAGGCAGAGGTTGCAGTGAACTGAGATAGCACTACTGCACTCCAGCCTGGGCGACACAGCGAGACTCTATCTCAAAAAAAAAAAAAAGGAACTGAAGGAAACGAGTAAAGCCAAAGATAAATTTTCAGAAGTTTGACTGGCATTGTGTAAAATAAGGCCTGTTTTCAGGCCCTTGAGTTGACCTAACATATTTCAGACGCTACCTGAAAGTTGGTCCAATTTTAAAGATATGCGGATATAATTTCTTTGAAAAAAAGTCAAAGATACTGTCAGCTGCAGAAGATGTGCCTATGGGGAAGGAGGTGGACCTTGACATGACTGAGGGAAAGGGATGGGCAGTCCTCCTAAGCACAGCATTTAATCTCCATACATTGGTGCTCTGCTTTTTAGGGACCCCTTGTTGTGACTGCTCTCATGACTTGATACAGTCAGGAGGCTGACATCCTTGTGTAGCTTATGTGTGATTTTTAATGGTGTTTGGGCAGGCAGCTGCGGTTTCACTTGCATTGCTGCTGAGCTTCCAAATCCTCTTGCTCAGTAACATATGTATCAGTTCTCTCTGAGCTGATACAAGTGAATCTTTGAGATTCACTTTGAGCAATCTATTTTTCACATGTGACCAGGTCATATCGTGGATCAGTTGAACTAGATCCTTCAAATGGTCATAGGGACCCTATATGTGACTCATTCATTAGCTCCATATAATATTGATGACAACTAAATTTTATTAAAATTTTACCTGTAATTGATAGAAAAAGGTATACCTGTCTTTGGAAGTGGAAAAATATGTCTACACTGTCATTTCCATTATCTCAGGCTATGTTTCAAGAATTTGGTAAGAAGAAATAAATAAAACATAACAAATGATAAAGTGTGTCCCTTCCCAGAATTTACTATCTAGTTGGGATGACAGAGAATCATAATCCAAAATACATGTTCTATATGTAAAAGTACATATAGAGCAATAGAGGGACTTATTTTAGACTTGAATAAGTCAAGAAGGCTTATTAATAAATTATTAATTCAGAAACGTGAGTGGTGAGTAGACAGAAGTGCAGCAAAATGTGCTAATCTCTCAAGGTTAGAAAGCAGTGTTGGCAACATTCTCTCTAGAGAAAACAGGAAGCTTGACGTATTAACATAGAGACAATGTGGGCAAAGCACCCACCGAGTGAATGGGATTCAACAATGTGACCTAATTTTTCACGACTTTGACTTCCATTATTACTATTACTACTAATAATAATGATTATTCTAGATGCAAATCTCCAGTATTTAAATCAGAATAGATAGGTGGTTTTGAGCATAATATAATTAAATGTAAATTGGTAATATCTACATCACTTAGTATTATGTGCTCGTAGGTGAGAAGATGACTTTCTCAAAGCGGGAAAATTAGAAAGTGACTACTTCAGATGAGAAGATTATGAGCAGTTTCCAAATGTGATCTAGTATTGCTGGCTGGAATAGTTGTTTTAAAGGTATACATTGCAGGTTTTCTCAAGCAGAGATACATGACGATCAAAGAGCCTCCCTACTCCCATTCCTCATCATTATGACTCTGCCACTACAAAAGCCCTCCCAGAACAGAGCTGAATTCTGGAAAAGGAGGAGGAAGTCCCAGCCCAAACCAGGCAAAACTGCCACAAAGTTGCCACCATGTTAGTAGAATGGGGTTTCACTATAACCACATTTAAGCGAATAAAATTGAAGTTCCTCTAGCTGAGTACATGAGGACATACACACACATATAATAAAAAGATTGATATTATACAAATTTTTGTTATTATTGTATCCACTACACAAGTGGGCTCTCCTATGAGGATATGTGTTGTTTGAGAGCTGTTAGGTGAAGCTGCATCTTTTTTTTTTTTTTTTTTGAGACGGAGTCTCACTCTGTTGCCCAGGCTGGAGTGCAGTGGCGCAGTCTTGGCTCACTGCAAGCTCCGCCTCCCAGGTTCACGCCATTCTCCTGCCTCAGCCTCCCGAGTAGCTGGGACTACAGGCGCCCACCACCACGCCTGGAGAATTTTTTGTATTTTTGATGGAGACGGGGTTTCACCGTGTTAGCCAGGATGGTCTCGATCTCCTGACCTCATGATCCACCCGCCTCGGCCTCCCAAAGTGCTGGGATTACAGGCGTGAGCCACCACGCCCGGCCCTGCATCTTTATTTTAATGTTCCTTACCTTTAGTAAAGTACTTTAGACGTGGAAGGGGCTCAAGAAAGTTTGCACAAATAAACAATTTTGTAATCATGTACTCTTCAAGAACCTGAAACTCTAAAAAATAGGTGGCAGATATTTTAGAATCTAATTTATTCCAAAGATAAGATTAAATATTTGACACTGTGTAGGTAGAGTGAGTAGTTGTATATTAGAACATGGTGCTTGCAACTACTATTCCCAGAGAGTTGAAATTAGACATATGAGAGAATTGGGTCTTAGTATTTAAATCTGTGCTATACAGAAAAAAGTGCAGTTTGAATAATAGCTTTCAAAAACTCATTTACCACTACAACAGGCCATAAACTATGCATTTCTCTTTCTTTATTTTAACTGTGAAGCTATGAAAGCAAATATGTTTCTTAAACTCACCTTCTCCTGAAGATGATTTGTCAAGTCATTGCCCTTAGCTTTTGACAACTTAATGAATCCATGAAAATAGAACTGGTCCATATGCCCAAGTCATAAAAGAACTTACTTATAGGTCCATTGGAAATCAGGCAGAGTGTAAAAAAGAAACATCAGTCCCTTTACTTGGTTTTCATGACAAGCTACGTCTATGACCAAAATCTGAGAATATTTGCTAAAGGTTGTTTTCCTTTCTTCAGTAAAATGAAAGATAATAAAGATAGTGGGGGTTAAGAAGATGGTTAAGTTGATTCTAGTGATTGCATATAATTATTATGTTTACTATATAACATTTTTTATAGATGAAAAACTTAAAAATATTTAGCCAAGTGGCTTGGCAAATTGTCCAGGACCTATGCCACAATGCCTTCAAAGAAACACTATGTTATTTGCTGAGAAATGAACAACAATGTCTAAGCTCTTAAACATTATCCAGGGAAAGAATCATCCATAACAATGATGGAATAGTGATGCCCAAATATTCAAATCCTATAAAAATAAAATTTAAAGGGTGCGAAGTAGGAAATAAGGGTCAATACAAATCTCATTATGAGAATGTTACAAAGACTATTCAAAATATAATCCAAAGCAATTATATCCACAAACATTTATTAAGAAGCACCAACTATGTGTCAGATACTATGTTAGCTATTGATGATCTATATAATTTCTGCTTGGACAGATATTGACAGTCAAAAGAAAAATATTCTATAAAGAAAGCACATAAAAGAACATAATTGTAAGTGAATTTATAAAAATGTAACACAAAATATTATTGAATTTCCATTGTTATGGAGAAAGTGATTGCAATAGGAGGTAAGGAAGGAAACTTAATTCTATGATTGTATAGAATTGAGAAAATTTGATAGTTACAGAGTAAGAAGACACAGTTACAAAATATGTATGAAACCTTTGGAATAATTCATAATTACATCATTGCCTCTATCAATAAAAAGAAAAAGAAGAGCAACAGAATATAAGCCAAACAGAATTTTCTGAATAAACTCTTCAAAGTTTTCTCATGAGGTGCTAGCAGTTTTAAAAGTAGTTGGAGTATACTTAAAGTCTATTACCTTTTCATAAGGAATCATCTGTATGCTAGTAATTGTCAGTGAGAGTTCTGTACGATTCTTGTCATCTTGAATATATTTTAAGTAAAATACCTTGGAGAAATACTTTATTGTCATTTCCTGAAACTATTCTGCCTGAGTACATATGGGAAAGTGATCAAATTGAGCAAATGTTTAATGTAACTCTGACCTCAAAGTCTCATGACTGAGCATTACAGCCTTTTCAAGGGGTAATTTTGCTTACTGGTGGTTCTCACTGACACAGTTGTTCAATTTTTTCCTTCTTATTTCACCAAGATGGATAGTCAAAAATATTGCAGTCATATTTTCTTTGATAAAAGCGTCTATCTGTAAGGTACCAAAATGAAACTACTTGGTTATTTTGTTGGGAATGCTGGTGCTAGATAAATAAGTACTTGAAGAAATGTAAGGTAAAGCAACTTTTGCCACACCATTTTCCTTCATCCCTTGGCGATCTGAAAGCAGGAATCTGCAGAAATGGTTTTAACACCATATATCAAAGTCCATCAAAGTCCACACTGACTAGAATAGGACAGCATCATGCCACAAGAACCTCATGTTTATCTACTGAATGACATGGAAAACAATTGAGGATTTCTTCTCTAATCAATCTCAAGTACTAAGAAATATCATTCATGTAAGTCTGAAACATGGATCCTGTCTTAGTCCATTCTCACACTGCTATAAAGAAGTACCCGAAAACAACCCAAATGTCCAACAGTGATAGACTGGATTAAGAAAATGTGGCACATATACACCATGGAATACTATGCAGCTATAAAAAATGATGAGTTCATGTCCTTTGTAGGGACATGGATGAAACTGGAAAACATCATTCTCAGTAAACTATCGCAAGGACAAAAAAACCAAACAACGCATGTTCTCACGCATAGGTGGGAATTGAACAATGAGAACTCATGGACACAGGAAGGGGAACATCACACTCCGGGGACTGTTGTGGGGTGGGGGGAGGGGGGAGGGACAGCATTAGGAGATATACCTAATGCTAAATGACGAGTTAATGGGTGCAGCAAAACAACATGGCACATGGATACATATGTAACAAACCTGCACATTGTGCACATGTACCCTAAAACCTAAAGTATAATAATAAAAAAATAAAATAAAATAAAATAAAAAGAAGTACCCAAAACTGAGTAATTTATAAAGAAAAGAGGTTTAATTGGCCCACATTTCCACAGGCTATACAGGAAGCATGGCTGAGGAGGCCTCAGGAAGCTTACAATTGTTGCAGGATCTTTGGGGTGTTGCTTTCCTTGCCGGAAACCTGTGGTCAATGGCACCTTTGCCTGAGTTTTGGTCAGGCCCACTGGGCTCATTCTGCCAACTCGGCCTGGCAGGCTGTAGTCAGCTCATGCTACCGTTCCTGATCTCATGCCTCCAAGAAAGACTGAAGTCAGGTGTAGAGTGGCAAGGGGTGTGACAGCGAGTGTGGGGTCCAGCCACTGTGCAGTCAGACATGCCACCTGCTGCCATGGGGTTGACAGCTCCAGGTGCCAGCATGGATGCCAGCTCTCTGTGAGGCTGTGGCTGGACCAGGTACACAGCATGCAGCTCCTGCAGCTGGCAACAGGGAATGCAGTGGCACCTGGAAGCTTGGAGACACCAGGAACCGCAGGACCCCAAAGAAGGAGTCACAGCTCTGGCTTAGGGAACTACCAGGTCTGGGCTCCCCAAAGGGCCACAGCTGTTTTCTTCAACTGCAACGTGGCTAGCAATGGGCATGTTTCAGTCCTGTTTGTGTTACAGCTCCTTTAGCCCCACCATAAGAGGGGTCCCAAGGTCTTGTCCTGTCACCAGGAAGAATGAGGTACACAGACAGGTGGAGGGTGAGAAAGATGAAGAGGAGCTTTATTGAGCAATAGAACAGCTCAACCTCCTGCAGGGGGCAGCTCTTTTCCACAGCCAGGATGTCCCAGTGAGTGTTCAGCTCCTAGCAGAGAAGAGACCCTTGAGTGGGAAGCTCCTGTTCGCAAGTAGGTTATCTTGTCATCTTCCCAGCACTCAGCAGAGAGGAGGCCCTGGAGCAGGTAGCCCCTCTGTAGCTGGTCATCCCAATATCTGCTCAGCTATGGCTGAGCCCAAGACTTTTATGGGCCTCAGCGAGGAGGAAGTACACACCAGTTGGTCCATGGGCAGGCCCAGAAAAGGTACCACGAGTTCCCACTCCTGTCCATGGGACTGGCAGCCCAGCCCCCAGACTTCAGGCCCTCCGTGGCCTGAAGGTTGGGCCTCACCAGGGACCTGCCCCCTTCCTCCCAGGATCCTGTCTGCCTTCTCTTCATGGTGCCTAGGCTGTTCTTGCCAAGGGGCATCTTCAGGCCAATGCCAAGCTGCTCTCAGCAACCCTTGGCTTCTCTCTCATGTTTGTCAGAACCCAATATCCAGAGGGGACCAAAGCAGCAGGGGGCTTGCATGTCAGCACTGCCCTAAGCGTGTTCACACCCAGCTGGGCTATGACAGTGCCTGGGTGCAGCCTCGACTTTGCTGCAAGATTGGAGCACACACCAACAGCAAGGAGAAGCCACGCAGTGGGAGCAGGCATTTCTGAGCCTGAGAGGGCAAGGGGCCTTCCCGGGCCCCCAAGAGGTCAGGGATGCCTGGGCCTGTAGCCATGGTTTGGGTGGCTGCAGCTGCACAGAGGGAGGGGGATGGGGGTGTCACAGGGCTCCCACCTGCTCCATGGAGCAGGAGGCTTGGGTATGCAGCCATGGTTTGGGCAGCAGCAGCTGTGCCTGGGAGGGCAGGGCTCCCACCAGCTCCATGAAGCATGTGGTCCCAGCCACACCTCCCTGCTGCAGCCAGTGAGATGACACCCTCTGCTGATGGTCCACCATTTCCATCACAGTCATGGGAAGGTGAAGGGGAAGCAGGCACATCTTACGTAGCAGGATCAAGAGAAAGAGAGAGAAGGTGGAGGTGCTACAAATGTTTAAACAACCAGATCTTGTGAAAACTCACTCACTATCATGAAAACTGCAAGGGGGAAATCCATCCCCTTGATCAAATCACCTCCTACCACATCCATCCTCCAACAATGAGGATTATAGTTACACATGAGATTTAGGCAGGGACACAAATTCAAGGCATATAAAATACAAACAAAATGTGTGAGTAAGAGTATGGATTAAATGTAAAAGGGAAATGACCATTGTACAAGAGCGCTTAACAGAAGGCAGCTGAAAAGGATTGGTCATAGGTGACTGAATTCTGGTTCTAATTACCTATTTTTAGACCAGTGATAATTGTAAAATTTTTACTTTAAAGAAAAAACTACTGGATAAGCACATGATGTAGGAAGATATGGAGAAACAGAAAATTACATATAGAAGTACTCTGTGGTTTAGTTTCCCCACACTCAATATAAACCCACAGTATTATAGCTGCCTAAAAAGTTTCAGCCTGAATGGATAACTATGGAGGGGAATGAGATCAGAATTAGTGTACTTCCAGCTAGGAAAGGTCATGCTTCGTGAGGAATTACATGTCATGGGTCTCATTTACTCCACCATATGCAGTGGGATGGGATCAGTTCCATGAGCATAACCCCTACCTCCAGCTGAAACTATCCACTAGCAGTGCTCCTCCATATGAATTCAGTCTTGGATTAGGTATTTGCATCCAATATACTATGATTCGATCCTCAAAGCCACCAATTATGCTGTCTAATAACCTCAATCTGAGAGTAAGATCCAACCAATCACAGTCCCATTTAGTAAGTGAAAGAGTAGAAACCATTAGGTGTCCTTATTGCAGTCAATGTTGCATCCAATAAATGTAAGTAAGAGGCATCAATATAAATCCCAAAAGGTATAAGCTTCTCAGCATCCTCTGTTTGGGGCTAGGTCATGAGCTCAGAAAAGCTTTTAGAAAGCCAGAAATTCCAGGGACACATAAGTTTATTACATAAGATACCTTTGAAGACTTCTTGAAGCAAAAATATAGACCTCAGTCCTTCTATTGTTGTTCCTGTATGGGCGAAAAAACACTACCCTCTTTCATATCCTGAGTATAGTATGTGTATTCATCTCACATTGATAAGGGTCACAGAAAAAGATCTCAATGTGGATAGGATGAATGTTCCAATAATCAAGCAACAGCCTGGCCTACTTAAAGAAGAGGCATTGTCCACTCAGGAAGTTGGCTCAAACTGGTTTCTTAGAAGCTTAATTTATTACATCATAGTATATCATCACATAGGAGAGAAGGAAGATCATCAACATTGGTGAATTTTCCTAGGTCTAGCAGCTAGTGATACCAGGGACTTGAGCATTCTCATCACTTTGAACCCTGCTCTAAATTAGTTCTCCTGTCTCTGAGGGGCACTTTTTGACACAGAAACTTTGCAGAAACCTGAAATTGAACCTTTTTTTTTTTTTTTTTTTTTACATGGATTCTTGCTCTGTCACCAAGCTGGAGTGCAGTGGTGCGATCTCCGCCCACTGCAACCTCTACCTCCTGGGTTCAAGTGATTCTCCTTCCTGCCTCAGCCTCCCGAGTAGCTGGGATTACAGGCACGTGCCACCATGTCCAGCTAATTTTTATATTTTTAATTGAGATAGGGTTCCACCATGTTGGCCCAGATGGTCTCAATCGCCTGACCTCCTGATCTGCCCACCTCAGCCTCCCAAAGTGCTGGGATTACAGGCATGAGCCACCGTTCCTGGCCAAAATTGAACCTTTTTAACTGGAAATCTTTTGTGAGAAGCCAGAGTGGGAGTCTAAGGAGACTCTCAATGGGAAATCAGAAGAGATACACACACCAGCTAAGCAGGAAGCCCTCTCCACTTTTCTTGAATTTGCCAGAATTTGCCACAGGCATAAAATCTTTTGTCCCAGTCTCTGGACCTGAACAGAATAGTGGCCTAGGTATGCTGGACCTGTGGCATACCTAGGCCACTATTCTATTCAGGTCCAGAGACTGGGACAAAATGAAGCGCCTGGGATATGGAACTCATGGACTAAATATGCATAAGTCTCTCTGAGAAAGCTAGAATGTTTGAGCTCTGACTGAAGTCAGATTCCTTGAACCAGGTTGGCATGTAATTGGGTGAGGAGGGCTGTCCTGCGACTATGGAAATAGGTGGAAGACTGCGGAAAGACAAACCAAAAATAATGTGTAGAGATGAAGTTGAACCCAAGAAGGAAAGAAGAAGGACAAATATAGATTCCAATCCAATGAAGCCCAAGACCCCAGAAAACATGTATAGGGCCAAATAACTTTAAGGGGTTAAGGAGGTAGGGGAGGAGAGCACAAATAGAGCCAAAAAAGAAAAGCATAGGAGATATCTGGAAGCACTGATAGGTTACATGGTGAAAAAGGATCCAATGGCAAGTTCTCAACTTACAGAAACTAATAGGGTATAAGATCTGATAATTAATTCCTATCAGAATACAAGAGACAATGTAAAAATGATTTATTAAAATACATGAGAGCTTTGGAAATACAGGAGAATAAATTAAACAAATGGATTCAAATACTGTAAAAGTGGACAAGGTATGGTAAAGTGGCCGTGATTGCTTTAGAAAATAAAATTCCACCCATTGCTTAGATCAAGAGAGGCTTCTGATCACACCTCCTCATAAACGGATCAGTCTCTCTCATGTTGTAAAGAATTTTCCACTCTTAAAATTGTTCAAACAGAGCCAAGAGTGCTATGTCTCATTGTTCTTACAGATTTTTTTTTCAAGCCAAAAGCTATATGTCTATAAAGCTCTAAAAAACCAGCAGCATAAAGAATTACCAAACCAATACGACAATTAATCACTTGATTTTTAAGTTCCTAGAGTTCAATAAATCTCTTTTTAAAGCACCAAGAATAGCACAGTGATGAGTAAGCACTTTGCAATTGTTTTTTTCTGATTGAGATCATTATTGGACATTTTAAAAAATGCTGTGGTTTATTCGTTAGTCTGCTGTCATGAATGTTTTAAAAAAATCATGACATGACAAAGTTTAGCACTCATTACAATATTCATTGTAAGTATATATAGAAGTTCCCATCAAAATTTTTCTCTAGTTAGTGCATTTAGAGTATGTCCTAAGTGAACTAATGCAAGAAGAGAAAGCCAAATATCACATGTTCTCACTTAGAAGTGGGAGCTAAACATTGAGCACACATGCACATAAACATGGGAACAACAGGCACGGCAGACTATTGGATGGAGGATGGTGGGTGGCGTGGGTTGAAAAACTGCGTGTTAGGTTGTATGCCAGCTACCTGGGTGCAATATACCTATGTAATAAACCTGCACATCTCCCCCTGTATCTGAAATAAAACTTGAAATAAAAAAGGCTATATCCAAAAATTAAATATTTTAAAAATTATAAAATGTAAGGAGCTTGCAAGTTTAATGAATAAAGCCATTCTACATTTATCATTCATTATTGTCAGTATACTTTTGTAGTGGTAGAAAAAGACAATTATTTTAGAATGGCTTCAGTGGCTGTAAACTTTGAACTTAGGAATAAACAGATAGGTAAATTCGATTGTGTCTTTTCAATACTTTTATTATCAAATATTGAGAATATTTTTCTACTCGGATTTCGTAGTCACTGCATTCAAATTTAAAAACTTTCAGCAATATCATCCATATTTTTCCTTTGTTCGTAATTATTTTCTTTAACTTTATTTATATGATTTTGAAATTTCCATTGCATTTTGTTCACCCACACATTGCATCAACATTCAAATTTGAAAAAATCAATTACTGGTATACAAACATCATTGCTATATAAAGGGTAAGGAAAGGAGTCGTTAGCTGTATTTTCTTAAGCATTGCAGGAAGTTATTTGCTGTTTTAGGGCAATACACACAAACACTTTCTTGCAGAGTTCTTCTATTATGTTGAGAAGCTCACAGGGAGATTACAAAATAACCTTAAATTGGTAAATGAGTCAAGTGGGTGGCATTATCAGTTAGTGCACATTGTCAAATTGCAATGTGTTGGACTTTTACAATTGCGCTTTATTTCTACTTAAAGGAATTGTTATTTTCTTCCAATTTGTAAACCCATGGTCTCCTTGAAAAATAAAACTCTGCTCTTGACATTTTCAGATTCCCCTTATCCCATTTCCATTAAAGACAAGTCTGACTTTGGGAGCACTAAGAATTTCAGAGAATTGAATTCCAGAGAGAAACTCCTATCAGAATAAGTCTGCCTATCCAGGAACACAGAGGACAGCTTTTTCTCACCCGTGCTAATGAAGAGCTACACTAATGTCCCCTCTTGGGGTCTGCAGTAATACTCTCATGGAACATTCATTTGCCAAAGCTGCTGAGTTACTCTGAAGTCCCCCTTTCCCAGAGCAAGTTGTCTATAAAGACAGTAAATTTAAGGGGTCAGGAAAATGGTGTCTCCCAAGACAGTGAGTAAAATGTTGCAAGTTCTCACAGCCCATTTCAAACTCTCCTATGGATTGGTGATGACAACATGTGCGTATCTTGACGAGGTCACCTCCAAGAAGTCTCTACATAGCAGTTACTACACAGACTAGATAACTGTGGAAATAAAGGCAGTTTTGTAAGACTTTCCTTTCTGGTGCAATTAAAGTAGAGGTTGTTACTGTATACTGCAATACAATTAAGGGTGTAAGACTTTATGTTAAAGGTAAAGGCTAATAAACGAAACCATTAGTAAAAACTCTTTAAGGAAAAACATTTAGCTTTCTCTAAAACATTCCACAGCTTGAGGGAAGGCCTTTCATAAAGAAAAGAAAAAGAAAAAGGAAGGAAGGAAGGAAGGAAGGAAGGAAGGAAGGAAGGAAGGAAGGAAGGAAGGAAATAGAAAAGCTTATATTATAGCCATTAGGGCAAATAAGTTATAAAAAATGTTTTGTGCCCATGGATGATAGAATTTATTTTCAGTTATTTGATAATGTTACTGAATTTTATTCTAATAAATGTATTATGGAGCTAAAATATGAAGTCAGATCCTGTATAACAGAAGAAATTGAACTGAAGCAATCTCTATGGTTGGCTGTGAAGGGTTTCTTTGTTGTTTTTTTGTTGTTGTTGCTTTTTTTTTTCACCTGAGTACTCTGTCCTCAGCAGGAGGTCAATTTATGGTCTCTTTAAGGTGGATAAATCCGATAGTTTTTCTTTCTTTTCTGTTATATTTTTAAAACCTACCTTAGAATAGTGAGAATTCACTTAATACATGGACTTCAAGAATGATTTTCTCTAAAGAGGATGCTTTATGCCAAGAAGTGGATCTCTCACTGATACTCATTTTCTGGGGACTGGTTTGTGACTCCATATAACGCTAGCTTTTTTAATAGCCACAGGAAGAATTAGTTAAAAATTGACTTTGAATGTAATTCATTTGCTACAAAGTGGGTTTTCACCCCCTGCTCTTCTCTTTCACTCACATCCACACTTTCGTTTCTAGTCCTTTGTTAAAAAATGAACTGCACAGCCAAAGCATGTGAGGATAAGGATTTCTGAATACCATCATGCACCATGGTGTTCCCAGCATTTAGCCATTAATGCATGGCTGCTGTCCTGTGCTAGAGGAGGGATGAGAGGGAGTTAAGAGGAGCAGCTGTCTAAGGAAAGCCCCAGGGATGAGCTCCCAGAGACACTTACCTGGAAAGAAGAAAACAGTAACCTTCATGGTGTCTAGTCTCCTCTTGGCTCTCTGCACTCAACTCCCAGTGATATGGCTAGTTACCAGCCATGCCACTAACTTTTGTGTCACCGCATGCAAACTCAGCACATAAAAAACTGAGAGAAAAATGCTGCTTTATTGATCTACTCGAACTTAAATTAGCAAGAGTTTGGTATAGATACCTTGCAAAGCTAATTATGGGCAAACATTTGAATTTAGTTTGCTTCAGCCCAGTTTTTTTCCTCACTCCCTTTTGTAAACAGTCAATGTTCACTTATTGACTTTGTTCTCTCTAAAATTCCACCATAAATACCAATCAAGGGGATTGTGGTATGTTTTAATGTACATTTAAGTCAGTGATAAGACCCTTTAACTTCTGATTCACTTGGAAATTAAAAAGGTCTTTGCTACTGGTAAAAGGAACTGCAGACACCACCAAAGAATGGGGGAGTAATCTTTTGGATCACTATAATATTTATTCATAAATGAGCTAAGAAAGAGTCTTACTCTACATCTACCATAACCAAACCATTTGGATCAAGAAGAAACTTGGATTGGTCAAACAAAATATATTTTTAACTCATATCAAAATGTTTCCCAGGGCTTATAGAAATAAAAATGATGTGGGTAATTATCCTCTACTTTAGACAACTAGATAGTTTCCACTGGTAGAGATGGTTGATCATAATCTTTAATAAGGGGTCGTCGTTGCCTATTTCATCTATATAGGATTATTGGTCCTGATTACTAATCTACAGTGTAAGGTGAAAATAATGCCACCATTTAACTGTTTTTGTAAGACAAATAAATATTAACACAAAAGACAATCAGGCAAGTGCTGCATCTAAGATTATTTTGCAGTTGGATATTGGTTTTATTCAGAAAGCAACTGAAGCATTAATTCCGCAATAGTAAATAAACATCTTTAAATCTTTTTTTCTACTAGCTTCTTCATTCTTAGGAAAGTCTAGTATAGTAAGATTTCATTATTTTTGGAATCCACATCTTTCAAGTAGAAAGATACTCATTTTTATCCTATTGTGGAGAGGTATTTATAAATAAATACATAGTTTTAATACAAATCCAACAGTTTATGTAGAGAAGTAAATGTTACCTTGGATAATACATTTGATTGTACCTCAGAAAGTATATCAGAGCTTTGTAATTAACACAGAAAGTTAAACTCTAGTTATACATAGCAGTGAGCCCCAACCTTTCTGGCACCAGGGACTGGATTCATAGAAGACAATTTTTCCACGGACCAGGGGTGAAGGGGATGGCTTTGGGATGATTCAAATGCATAATATGTATTGTGCATTTTATTTCTATTATTCTCACATTGTAATATATAATGAAATAATTATTCAGTTCACTATAATGTAGAGTCAGTGGGAGCTCTGAGCTCTTTTTCCTACAACTAGATGGTCCCATTGTGATGGGAGACAGTGACAGATCATCAGGCATTAGATTCTCATAAGGAACACACAACCTACAACCCTCGCATATGCAGTTCACAATAGGGCTCGTACTCCTATGAGGATCTAATGCAGCCACTGATCTGACAGGAGGCCAAACTCAGATGGTAATGCAAGCAATGGGGAGCAGCTATAAATACAGAAGAAGCTTCAATCGCTTGCCCACCACTCACCTCCTCCAGGACCAGTCCATGGCCCACGGGTTGGAGATCCCTGATATAAAGAATCTAAGTCCCTTAAGAATAATCTCAAGGAACAGGGAAAAAAAAAAAAAACAACAGTAATTTGGAGACTGAGCCTTGTAATATAAACATTAGTGTCTTAGTCCATTTGTGCTCCTATAACAGAATACCACAAATGAGGCAATTTATAAAAAACAAATTTCTCACAGTTTTAGAGGCTGGGGTGTCCTTGAGCAAGGTGTGAGCAGTTTTGGTGTCTAAGAAGCACTGACCTTTGCTACTGAAATGGTGTTTTATTACTGCATGCTTTGGAGAGAAGGAACAGTGTGTCTTCACATGATGGAAGGTGAAAGAGCAAGCTAGCCAAACACTTAGTGGGACCTCTTTTATGAGGGTTTTTTATCTCATTCAGGAGAAAGAAGCCCTCCTGGCCTAATCACCTCTTAAAAATTCCATAGCTTAATACCATCACATCGGCAGCACCTGAATTTGGGAGGGGAAACATTCAAATCATAGCACTCTGATCTTGACCCTCTCAAATTCATGTTCTTCTTACACACACAGTACATTCATTCCATCTCAATAGCCCCCAGAAGCCTTAACTCATTTCAGCATCAACCTTGAAGTTTAAGTCCAAAGTCTCATCTAACCATCATATGAGTGAGACTCAAGGCACAAATCATCCTGAGGCAGATTCTCCTCCGACTAAAAGACTATGATATCAAACAAGTTGTGTGCTTCCAAAATACAACAATGGGACAGGAGTAGGACAGACATTCTCATTCCAAGAGGAAGCAACAGGAAAGAAGAAAGGAGTAATAGGTCCAACGCAAGTGCAAACCTAACTAGGCAAATCACACCAAATCTTGAGGCCCAAGAACAATCCTCCCTGACTCTCTATTCCACCTTCTGGATGTTCTGGAGCAGGAGTTGGTCCCCAAACCCTCAGGGGACCCTGTCTCATGGCTTTGCTGGGTGCAGATCATGTGCCACAACTCTGAGTTTGGAGTTGGGTTTCTGCAACTCCCCCAGGCTGGCACTGCATGCTGGTGGTTCTACAAGTCTGGTGTCTTAGGGCCAGACCCACCTCCAATGGCATCACTAAGCATTGTCTGAACTGGGACTCTTTGAGGTGGCCACAACTCCAGTTTTTCTGCACATTTTCCTAGCAGGTTCTTTGTGTGTCAGCCTCATCTGTATCTCAAGTCTCTGCCTAGGCCCAGAGGCTCTCTGCAACAACCTTGAAATCTAGATAGAGACAGACCTGTCTCCCTCCACAGATTTTTCACTCTCTGCACCTACAGAATTAGTACCATGTAGTAGTCACCAGGATTTATGGCTGTACCTTCCAGATCACAGTCTAAGCAGCACCTGGGCCCACCTGAGCCACAGCTAGAACGCTGAGGAGCACTGTGCCAGCATGTAAGGAGCAGACTTGAGACGGTTTTAGGCAGTGAGCCCCATGGTCTCACAGACACCCTAGGTCCCTCCCTCAAGACCATTCTTCCATTGAGGCACCGGTATTCTGGGCCTGATGGATATGGTAGCCTCCAAGATCTCTAAAATCCCTTTGGGGTCATTCTCCCATTGTGAATAGCACCTGACTTCTCTGTATTCATGGTAATCTTATCAAATAGTCGGTTAGGTTGCTTGAACACACACCCTTGGTTCTCTCCCCTATACATACTTTATTTTCTAAATGGTCTGGCTGAGAATTTACAAATCGTAATGTTCTGCTTCACTTTTAAATTAAAAATTCTACCTTTGAATCATTTTCCTCTTCTCATATGGTACTCTAAGCAGTTAAGAGAAGGCATGCAGCCTTCTGAACACTTTGCTTCTTAGAGATTTATTCTGGCAAATATTCAGGTTCAATCATATCATCTGGCAGTTCCAACACTGGATATTTATCTAAAGGAAAGGATTTCAGTATACCAAGGAGATATTTGCAGCTCCATGTTTATTGAAGCACTATTCACCATGGCCAAAATACGAAGTCAATCTAAATGACCATTAACAATTGAATAAAAAAAATGGTGTGTATATATATAAATTATCTTCAAATATATAATTTTTATTTGTTTATATATATGTATATATATAATGACATACTATTTATCCTTTAAAAAATAATGAAGTTCTGTCATTTGCAGCAACATCGATGAAACTGAAGGACATTATATTTAGTAAATAACTAGGACACAGAAAAATAAATAGTACCATGTGTTCTCACTAATTTGTGAGACTTAAACATAAATTAAGCTTTTAGAATTAGTGAGTTATATTGTGGTTATTAGAGGCTGGGAAGCACAGGCAGTGTGCGGGATAGAGAGAGGTGAGTGAATGGATACAAAACAGCAGCTAGATGGGAGGAGTAACTTCTAGTCTTCTATAGCACTGTAGCATAAATATGCTTAACAATAATTTATCATGTTTTTAAAATAGCTAGAAGAGAGGATTTTGAATGTTCCCAATGCACAAAAATGATAAATGTTTGAGGTGATTAATATGCTAATTACTCTGATTTGACCACTACACATTGTATATATGTATTGAAATATTGAAAATAAAACATGTACAGTTGTGCATATCTATGTGGTTCAGAGTAATTGTGTGTGTGTGCGTGTGTGTGTGTGTATCTCCTGGTTCACCACTTTTAAGTTCTGCCTTCTACAAAATCCTAAAGACACGAACACAATTCAGCCGAGTTCTTTGCCATTTTATAACAAGGATTGCCTTTCCTCTAATTTCCAAAGCCTTGTTCCTCATTTCTATCTGAGACCTCACCAGAATGGTCTTCACTGTCCATATTTCTACCAACATTCAGTTCATGAACACTTATATAATTTCTAAGAAAAATGTAGCTTTCTCTACAGCTCACGTCTTCTGAGCCCTCCCTGGAATTGCTTCATTTATAATAATCTTGGCTTTTTCTAGCCTGCCTCTCCAACTCTTCCCGCCTCTACCCATTACCCAGTTCCAAAGCTGCTCCCACATTTTTAAGTATTTTTTATAGTAACACTTCCACTGTCTATCAATTACTGTCTTTAGTGCATTTATGCTGCTATAACAGAATACTACAGACTGGGTAATTTACAAAGAACAGAAATTTATATCTCACAGTTCTGAAGGCTGAGAAGTACAGATTAAGAGGCCAAAAGGTTTGTTGTGTGGTGAGGGCTGCTGTCTGCTTCCAAGATGATATTTTATTGCTGTATCCTCCAGAAGGGAGGAACTCTGTGTCCTTAAATGGCAGAAGCTGGAAAAGCAAGCTAGTGAATACTGCATGAAACCTTTTTTGTAAAGGCCTTAATCCCATTCATGAAAGAATAGCCCTCCTGGCCTAATTAGCTCTTAAAGACTCCACCTCTGAATACTATCACACTGGCATCCCCTGAGTTTTGGAGAGATCACATTCAAATCATTGCACTCAATGAAGGAGTTGTTATTCGAAAAAAATATTTACTTAAATATAAAAAAGTACAAATGTATAAAGCTTCATTCAGTTAAATGAATGCAAAATTTTAACTGTAATCAATTAAAAACATAATTATTCTATGTGATCTTATTTTTAGATTTACAGAAACCTAAATTCTATGCATAACTAAATGAAGTAGCAGATATGATTAGCATCATGTTTGGTACAAAGTAATGCCAAATATAATCAACCATCAGGTATTCATTATTTTAATATCTCTTAGCCAATTATAGAAACTCAAAATGACAATTAGGGTGTCAGCAAAGGAAATGTATCTTCAAGAATAAGGAAAACTTTTCAATGCAGAAGCTTAAAGTTTACCAGAAAGTAGAACAATCCAAATGGTTATTTACGGCTTCAGTCTTTTCATGATGCTCCAGACACACACTTTCAATTTCCTTCCGGTATTCCCAAGTCAAAATTCACATTATTAATAACCAACAATGCATTAAAAAGCAAACTTAACATTTTTCAATGTATCCTTTTGGCTATCATGGTGTGTTAAAAGATGCAATATTATATGTATGTGTGTAGGGGGTGTGCGTGTGTATAAACAGAAAAAGAGGAAGAAAAGGAGAAATTTTAATTTACACATTACAATTACACATGCAGCTTCTCTACATGATTCTACTACAGATTTCATTTTTTTTTAAATTTTATAGATCTTAAGGTCGATGAAATCCAAAATGCTGAATTGCTGGTGAATATTCAAAGTGTAATTATTAGAATGGAAGAGATAGAGAAGCTAAAATCAGTTGCTAGTTGTGTCCATAATGTAGACTTTTTGGTCTCCAAGTATGATGACTAGAGAGAAGATGAGAAAATATCCTTATGCAAGGTTTTTAATTCATCAAAGGAAAAAGAAAGCAATAAATATACAGTGAGAATGGTTACTTATAGTATATGTAAAGTGCTTAATATAAAATAAATAAAGGAACTCTTAACAAATGTTCATTATTATAATTTGTTTCATTATGTAAATCAATGGAATTTTTAAAAAGAGAAGTTACTTCAACATATTAATACTTTCAAACATATACTCTAAGCAATGAAAATTGGGGCTGTGAATTATAGTGAATAACCAAAGAATGAGGAAGTTACTATAAGACAGAACTTGCATACTCAAACTTGTTACAAATTTCCTAAAGAAAATCACCACTTAAAGAAATCACACTTGACATAATTGGTCACATCAAGAATTACTTTAAGAATGTCAATTTTAAAATAGCATTCGGATGACATTTTTTTAAAAAGGAATTTTGTTATACATTGATGTTTCTCATTGTAGCAATGTTGTAATTAGAGAAAGGAATTTCCTCTAGAAAAATGTTCTCGAAGGCAAGATTCACTGTCTACTTTAGAAATATTACAAAATATGAATGGATAAACCCTTTGAATTGTGAGTCCATTTCATTTTGATATCTTTCCTTACTGTTCATGTTTTAATAGACATCTGCTACTGTTCAATAAAATAATTTAACAACCTTAATAAATAAAGGGCAAAGAAATGGTATGAATAGGCAAGGATATAGTTGAAAATGGTAAGAGCAAAATGAATAAGAATATCTATTTTTTTTTAAAAAAAGGCAAAGGTAAACTGGAGCTGTGTTAGCACATAATGATGAACACAAAAGAGTAAGCTAAATACTTGGTGGAAATAATGAACAGAAACAAAGTAAAAACTACTATTTATTTCACACTTTAGTGTTTTACTAGATATAAAAATTGTGGTACTATAAGAGAAGCACGGAATTTTTATATTTTGTGTGAGAAAGGAAAATGAAGATTAGTGGGTAAAATTTATAAGAATATAAATTTATGTTAACCTAGAAAATACGAGTGGGAATATTTAGAGGTTCTACTTTCAGCCATAATGAAGTAACAAATATTGAACTTGCCATGTAGCTGAAATCAGCTATAAAACTGAAAAAAAATATGAGACAACTCTTTCCATTCATTGGAAAGTAGACACCAAAGAATTGTGAACCATTATGGAGGGAAAATAACAACAATGGATGAGTCATATGGATGCCTTAGCTTTCTGCATGGAGTTAATTACTGGGCCCTGGCCCAGGGAGAAGTAACATAAAAACGGTTTTGTAATATTGCTGAATTGAGCAGCCAGGAATTAGATATTAGCAAGATTTAGAGAACCAGGATTTGGTGGACAGAGTACTGACAAAGGAAAAGCTACTCAAAGAGTTTTAAAGATCTGCATAAGGGCCATCTTGATGCTTGGCCAAATGATATGTTGCACAAGACAAGGCAAAGAATAACATTATGAAAATACAACTATCAGCAGAGCATGGTGGCTCATGCCTGTAATCCCAGCACCTTGGGAGGATGAGGTGGGCGGATGACAAGTTCAGGAGTTCGAGACCAGTCTGGCCAGCATGGTGAAACCCATCTATACTAAAAATACAAAAAAAATTTAGCCGGACATTGTGGCATGTGCCTGTAATCCCAGCTACTTGGGAGGCTGAGGTAGAAGAATCGCTTGACCCTGGGAGGCAGAGGTTGCAGTGAGGCAAGATCATGCCACTGCACTCCAGCCTGGGCAACAGAGTGAGACTCCATCTCAAAAAAAAAGAAAATACAGCTATCATAGACATAGAGCCATAAAATAAAAATCCTTCAGAACTCTCATGGGGTTGGAGTTTGAATTTAACAAATCAGAGTGAAGAGACCTCATGGAACATATCAAACATTTTGTAGAGATGCCAGATGGTTTACGCATTAAAATTACAACTAAACTAATTATATTGTAAGTCTACTCTAGACCTTAACAGGGATGTTTAGAGTCATTTTATAATGACAAGTAGGCAGTTGTTTAAGAGGATAAAACAATATTGAATGTATGTGCACTTAATAACACAGGCTCATTTTATTAGTCTTTTCTCACCAGTATAAAGAACTATTTGAGACTGGGTATTTTATGAAGAAAAGAAGTTTAATTTACTCACAGTTCAACAGACTGTAAAGGAAGCATGGCTATGAGTCCTCAGGGAACTTACACAAGGTGAAGGAAAATCAAGCATCTCTTACTTGAGTGGAGCAAGAGAGAGACAGAGAGAGAAGGGGGAAGGAGTATACCACGCCCGGCTAATTTTTGTTGTATTTTTTAGTAGAGACAGGGTTTCACCATGCTAGCAAGAATGGTCTCAATCTCCTGACCTCGTGATCTGCCTGCCTCGGCCTCCCAAAGTGCTGGGATTACAGGCGTGAGCCACCGTGCCAGGCCAGCAGTATACACTTTTAAACAACTAGGTATTGTGATAACTCATTCACTATCATGAGAACAACAAGAGGGAAGTACATCCCCATGATTCAATCACCTCCCGCCAGGCCGCTCCTACAACACATGGGGATTACAATTCAATATAAGACATTAAAATGTGTAGAAGCAAGTGAACTATGCTTATAGAAAACTCTTACACCTTTAAATTATTATATTAGAAAAGAAGAATGTTCTAAAACATGTAAATTTTCACCTTAAGAAATTAGAATAAGAATAAACTCATAGTTGTAAAAGGAAAGAAAATAACCATATCACTGGAAATCAGTAAAATAGAAAACAAGCACAATATACAGAAACACTGGTGAAACTAGAAGTATTTTCTTTAAAAGGATCACTAAAAGTCATAAAACTCTACCTAGAGTAATGAAGCAAAAAAGTAGAAAAAAACTGTAAATTAATAACAAATTAAAAAAGAGTATCACTAAGAACCTACAGATATTGAAATGATAATGAGACTTATGAACAAAATATGTTCATTAATTCAATAACTTAGATGAAATATTACAATTTTTGAGATAAACTAAAAAAACTGACATAGGAAGATATAGAAAACTTACATTACCCTGTATGGATTAAACTATATGTATTTTGTTTTGTCTCTATCTTTCCCTCTCTCACACGCACACACACAAATAGATACATAGATAGATAGATAGATAGTACGTAGATAGATAGATACATAGATAGATAGGTAGATAGATAAACAAACACAGAATCTCCAGGACCAAGTTCCTTTACTAGTGAATTTTTGATTATTTAATAAGGACATATTTCAAGTCTCACATAAACCTTTCAGAACATTCAGGGGTAGAGAATATTTCCAAACTTAGACAAATATATCACAGAAAAAAACTAATATATTTCATGAATACTGATAAGCTTTAACAAAATATTAATAAATCTAACTACAATTACATACAAGGAAGACATCCGGGACCAGTTTTGTCTCAGAAATGTAAGGTTGTTTTGATATTCAAAAATCCATCAATATAATGCACTACAGAATGAATGAACTTATATTTAACATTGTACTGGACATCCTAGTCAGTATAATTAATAAGAAATAAAAAGAGGTACAGGTGTATAAAAATTAAAATCATCTATTTTCAGACAATATGATTGTGTGCATGGAAAATCCTAAAATCTACCAAAAAATAAAAATAAGGAATAAGTGAAATTAATGAGGTCAAATGACACAAGGCTAGTATATGCAAATAAATTTACTTCCAAGCAAAATCATTTTGAAAATGAAAGAAATTTTAAAATCATCATAAGAGTATCAAGAAACATAAAATACTTAGGTATAAATTTAGCAAATATGTGCAAGGTTTATACAGATAAAACCACAAATTACTGCTGAAAGGTATAAAAGAGAGCTTAAATAGTTGAAATTATTTGCAGTGTTTATGCATAGAAGGACTCAAAATTTGTAAGGTATCAATTCCCTGTTAGTTAATCTATAGATGCAATGAAATCCCAAATAAATTTCTATTTGACTTTTATAGAAAAATTGATAAATTGATTCTTAAATTTTACGTTAATGCTAACAATCTAGTCTAGCCAAACTAATCTTGAAAAAATATGTAGAGGACTTACATTTTCTGATTTCAAAACTCAATATAAAGTTACAGTACTTAAGACAGTGCGCTTTTGGCACAGGATATATAGAGATCAATGGAATAAAATAAAATGTCCAGACATAATCATGCACAGATATGGCCTTTGTATTTCAACCAAAAAAAACCACAGAAATTCAGTAGAGAAATAATAATCTTTTCAACAAATGATGCTGGGATATTCTGGATTTCTGATTGAAGAAAAGTAAAACTATACCATTCATAAAAATTAACTGATAAAATGGATGATTGCTCAAAATATAAGAGCTAAAGCTATGACGAACATAGAAAAAACATAAGAGAAAAATCTATGAAACTTTGGGGTAGAGAAGCATTTCCTAGCTAGAACAGAGAAAGCACTAACCGAAAAAGAAAATAATAATTGGATTTCTTCAATATTACAAACTTCTGTTTGTCAAAAAACACCATTAAGAAAATAGAAAAGCAAGCCAGCGAGTAAGAGAAAACATTCTTAATGAACATATCTGTCAAAAAAGTTACATCCGTAATACTTACAGAAATTGTACCTCAATAATAATAATAAATCAAATAGCTTCATAAAAAGTAACATACAAAACATTTAAATATTTTATAAAAGAAGAATGTGAAAAGTTGGTTAATATCATAGGCTGCTAGGAAAACGTAAATTAAAACCACAGTGTAGTACCACTGCACATACACTAGAATGGTTAAACTTTAAAAACTTTATACCAGTTGTTGGTGAGGATGTAGAGCAAGTGATACTCTCACATGTAGCTGGTGGGAGTGTAATAAGGTAAAACGATTATTGAAAACCGTTTGTGGCTTCTAATAATGTTAAATTTGCTGTTATGCAATTCTAAGCAATTCCTCTAGTATTTGACTCAAAGATGAAAATATGTCTTTATAAAAAAGACTTCATATACAAATGTTTATAGTTGATCTATTCATAATCACCTAAAATTGGAAACAGTTTAAAAATTAATCAATAGGTAGTATAGTCACACAGAGGAATAAAAAGGAACAGAACAATGGAAAAGGAAGAAATAACTGATAAACACAAGAACATAGATAATCTAGAAATATTTAGCTTAGTGCAAAAATTCAGGCCTCAAACTAAATATTGTCTGACTCCTATTATATAAAGTTCTCACAATTGTAACTAATCTAGAGTGAGGGAAATAGTATGGTTGACTGAGATGTGAAGTGGCAGGGACTGACTGCACCTCATGAGGAAATGTTTGGGGGTTATGAAATGTTCTATATCTTAATTGGGGTTGTGGTTACATAGTTTCATAGACTGGTCAAAACTCAACCCATTTTTTTCCCTTAAAAAGTGACTCCATTTCCTGGTATGCAAATTGCATCTCAGTAAAGTTAAAAAGGAACACAAAGCAAATGATGTCTAAACTCATTTTTTCATCTAAAATAAAAATGGAACAGGTTCTCTTTCAAGCTGGTTACTTTTTATCACAGATATTTTCATGAAGCCTCAGTGAGGTATGGGTATCTCTGCTACTCAGATCTAATGTTTCCAACATGCTCTTTTCACTAACTAAAAAACTGCTTTGCCTTTTATATTATCTATCTTGATTTGATACCATCCCTCACAGAAATTTGTTGTATGGATGTTTTGCATGATATATTGAAGCAAGGGGCCAGGGCAAGATGAATAACCTCTCAATGTTGGCAAAAGTATTTTTGCATTGGATATGAGGCTTAACCTAGCCATTTCTATTTCTACAGTTATATCAGTAGTGGTTGCCTTTCTAGATAGTTACCAGAAAACTGTTGTGTATTATTTGTGGGATTGTTTCTGAGCCCTGTAGGATTCTCAGTAGCATCAGTGGGATAGCAGCCTTGTTTTGCTTCTTCAGGTCATCAGCTGGAATAGATTGAGCCCATTCTACACCCAGCTGTCCTCTATTACCACAGACTTTCTTCTGAGAAAGAGGACTATCTGGTGTATTAGGTTTTCCATTGCTGACATAACAAATTGCCACCAATGTAGCTGTTTAAAATAACACAACTTTATTATCTGTCAGTTCTGTAGGTTAGGAGTCCAGGTACATAGCTCAACTGTTTTCCCTGCGAAGAATTTCACAAGGCAGAAATCAAGGTGGTTTCAGGGCTGTGTTCTTATCTGGAAGCTCTAAGGAAGAATCTATTGGCACCTTCATTCAGGTTGCCGGCAGAATTTATTTCCATGTGGTTGTAGGACTAAGAACACCTTTTCTGTGGGCTGGCAGCTGGGTTTGTTCTCAGCTTCTAGAGAAGTTGTGTTGATCCCTAGTTTGTAGATTTCCTCAAAGTCAGGAGTTTCAAGTTGTGTTCTTCTAATTTAATTCACTCCGTCCACTTTCTGCCTCATCTTTTCTGCTACAGCCTCTGACAGACTCTTCTGACTTTTGCTTCTAAGGGCTCATGTGAATACATTGGGTACACCCAGATAATACAAGACAATCTCACTCTTTTAAAATTAGGTGATTAGTAACCTTAATTTCATCTCTTAATTCCTTCACAGCAGTACCTACACCAGGGTTAGTTACACTGAATAAGACAGGAATCTTACGGAGTGAATCAACTTTAAAATTTTACCTACCATATGTGAGTTCCTAATTCTTTAAATCAATTTCAACAAGTGTTCTCTGATCAGTATTCATCAACATTTGCCAAAGTTATCTTCTCTCACCATTACTGCTGCTACTTTGATCTCAATTTTTTTATCTTAAGTTTTTTAGTAAACAATAAATTGCTGATATAGTATATAAAATTACTGCATATGAGTTCATACTGCAAACACTTAGGTCCATGCATAGGGAACAGAAATTGAGGCTATTAGTCAATTTTCACAGTGTCAGAAAGAAATACCTGAGACTGGGTAATTTATAAAGGAAAGAGATTTAGTTGACTCACAGTTCCACAGGGCTGGGGAGGCCTCAGGAAACTCACCATCGGGGCAGAAGGCAAAGGGGAAGAAAGTACCTTCTTCAGATGGCAGCAGGAGAGCGCGTGTGTCAGCACGGGAAAAGCTGCCATTTATAAAACCATCAGATCTTGTGAGAATTCACTCATTATAACGAGAACAGCATGGGGGAAACCACACCCTCTAATCCAATTATGTCCCATCAGGTCTCTCCCTAAACACCTGGGGATTCCAATTCCAGATGAGATTTGAGTGGGGGGAAAAAGCCCAACCATATCACAAAGTACATTATTATTTCAATCTTGGCTACTCTCCTCTCCCACAGGCACACACCTTTACTCATCTTCCTTATGTTGTAAAATTAGCTCTATGTATGAAAGAGAGAAGTAAGTAACTGTTTAGGTTTGACTAATCTTTAATGTTATGAGGGTTATAGTTATGGGGATAAGTTACATTTATTGTTCTATATTAAGATAGTATGACTTTTTGCCACCTCACCTTCCAATTTTTTTGTTATTTACAGAAAAAAGATAATTCCAGACGATGTGAAGAAAATCAAGTTTAACATTATGAAGGCAAAAGTTTAAGTATTATCTGAGGACCACAAGATGCCAAGGGGGAGATTTCTATCTGGAAATGGTGACACAGATGGACTAAGTTGGGTCAGGACCATTATGAGAGGTCTTTCCCCATAATATCCAGATGTCAAAAGCACCTGACCCAATTCAACGGTGACAATCTCAAAGAAGTGTCTATTTTTTTTATGTCCCTGTTTCTAAGTCCTGCCAATATTAACATTCAAACTATCCAGACATGGAAAGAGAGAAATTAAAGACATAGATGCATAAAAGGAAGAAAGAAAAGACACTTTACTAGGGCATCTCAGTACAAATGAAACTGGGAATGTTTCATTTATATATATCCTAGTGATTCAAATATCGCTTTTTATGTGGCTTTACATACTGTTTCTTCTTTACTGCCCTGATGAGACTACTCAGCGTGTAGCATATTCAAGATCATACCAATTATAACATACTCCATAAAAGTTTTCATGACTGATCTTGTTGAAATAGCTTTAATGTTTTCCTCAAGCTACTAGATACAAACATGAAATGCAAAGAAATCAGTATTCATTTGTTATCTCTAAAATGCACTCATAATTTATTTATGTTGAAATCTTAATAAACATATTTTAATGTTTTCTAGTTATCTGACTAGATTGTATCTATATACATGAGTCCAGCATATACATTTTCTTATATCATGAATTCGTAAAGCATATAGACTCTCCCTGTATAGTACCCAGTGTCAAATAGCTAATAGAGCACCATGCTCAAAGAGGTATTTAATAAAATTATAAATAATTTCTTATGATCATGACATTCAAAATCCTTAAACAAAGAAGAATTTGGTATAACAAACTAATTAACTGAATTTTAAAGTTAGATCATCCTAGTCCTAATTTTATTACTTTTTGACTTTAAGCAAGTTTTTTAATCTGCAAAAATGGGCATTATAGTAATTTCGCAAGGACCTATTAATAAAACATTAATTATTATCAATTTAACATATCATGCAGAGCAGATATGTACGACCAGATTGAAGATAACAGAGAGATGTCCTTTGAAAATGATCCTTAAATGTTATTTGTTCGTTCCAGCATCGATTTTTCCAAAAATAACAGGAGAAAAATATATCAGAATGGAGCAACACGATACATGAAACAAAAATGGAAGTGTCTGGAGTGAGTCTAGGTGAGTATGAAACGTCTGCATAATTTGCATTTTTTAGACTTGAAATACTATTGTGTTAGTATTACTCTTTAAAACTAAAATGTAAATTAAACTTAATTCAGAAATCTCATTTCCTTCCAATGTTATTTCAATAGTTAGGAAGCTTATCTCAGTCAGGAACTGTATGTAGCTAAGAAACTGTGCTTGTTCTAAAAAAACCCTTTGGAATAAAACTGCTTCACAACTTGTAAAATATTATCATTCATTTTGCCATTTTGCTTGGGATTTTCCCGTCACTTTGGATTGTGTTTCTTGCCTCCCAAGACATCTCTGCTCTGACAGTAAGAAACGGGGATCCCCTGGGTAAAATTCAGACAGACCACGTGGCTTGACAATTTGAACTTACTTTTTGCCTTTCAACTTCTCCTTCCACCTCTCTTTTCCCCCAAATCCCCAGGGATGCACAAATTTTACCTTCACTATGTGAAGATGTGTTTTGGGAAAAGAGGAAAAAGTGTTTTTCACATACAGTTGAAAATGACCATATTATACCAGTGAAACCTGATGAGAAATGTAAAAAAAAATAAATATAAATGTAAAAGATAAATCTAACTTTGCTTTATCTGGAAGAAAATTTATATGGCTACTATATAAAACTCCCAACTATTTATCTAAGATTATTTTAGCAGCCTTAGAAATTAGTGTAGTTGTTGCAGAGGCTGAAAAATCACTGTGAGAGAAAATAGTTCTCATCATCACTTTACTAGTATTCATTCTCTTTTTCATTGGAAGCAAAACACAGTTGGGGTATCAGGCTCAACATTTTTTTCTAGGTCAAAATAAGAGTCAGAGGTTATTTATCACATGAGGTATATAATGGATGAATTTTCTAAGGTCTAGTTTTGGACTTGAACCTAATGCAGTGTCTGTAAACTAGAAAAACTACGACAAAGTCCAGCTTATATTATTTATCATCATTATCATTGTCATATCATCATAATCAGCTGACCATTATTTAGTATGTTCTATATATCAGGTGCTGTTTCCAGTGCTCTGCATCTATTAATTTATTTAAACTTGAGAACACAGTCTTCTATGCGCGCACCTACAGTTCCACCTTTTGTCCTCATTTGGCTTTGCTTTATCGTAACGTTCCTTTGCGTGACCCTATTCAAATCCATGACTTCCCTAGTCATTCAGACATAATACATTTTTACATTCTAGCCCAGACAATGTCTCTGAACTGGATATTTTCTTTTTTTTTTTTTTTTTTTTTTTGAGACGGAGTCTCGCTCTGTCGCCCAGGCTGGAGTGCAGTGGCGCAATCTCTGCTCACTGCAAGCTCCGCCTCCCGGGTTCACGCCATTCTCCTGCCTCAGCCTCTCCGAGTAGCTGGGACTACAGGCGCCCGCCACCACGCCCGGCTAATTTTTTGTATTTTTAGTAGAGACGGGGTTTCACCGTGGTCTCGATCTCCTGACCTCGTGATCCGCCCGCCTCGGCCTCCCAAAGTGCTGGGATTACAAGCGTGAGCCACCGCGCCCGGCTGAACTGGATATTTTCTAACAAACATCTAAAAAAACCCTCTGTGTTTCTAAGTTTTCCAACAAAACTTCTCCATTTGGATGGCACACTGGCACCTCCAGCTCAAAATATTTTCTCTCGCTCTATGTTTGTTGTCCAGATTACTTGGACAGCATGCCTCAAGTCACCCAAACAAGAATTATTTCAGTCAACCCACGTGCTTTTCTCTTTTACTTTTAACATGTTTAGTAAAGTAAAACTAAAAAAGGAATACTTTCACTTTACTAATCATTCTCCAATCTAATGAATTCAAGTTAACACTGTAGCTTTTGTTTATCTTTGAGTCTGCACCCCCATGGCAAATGTTTTAAGCAGATTCTGTGCTTCTCCTCCCTAGCAGCAATATCATCTCACCATTAGGAGTACAAACACTGGATTCAAGTATACATGGGTCCAAATCCCATTTTCACTGCTTTCTGGCTGTGTGAACTTGGACCCATTTCTTAATCTTTGCAACAGGAGTATAGAAAATAAATATCTTTATCCATATAACAAGATGAAGGAAGAGTAAAAAAAGTTCTAAAAATTACCTAGTAATAAACAAGAGACCTCAAATGAGATGTTAAAGTAAGTCCAAATAAGTCAGAAAATAAAACAAATGTAGAGAAATAAATTTAGTTTTAAAAATTCAGAGATTATGAGACTGCATTTTAAAAAACAATTTTGTGGAACTTACAATAAAAACACCTAAAACACAATGAAACATTAAAGGATGCAAAAATAAGATATACCATGAAATATCAACCATAGGAATGTCAATATATCTACATAAATCCCATTATAGAATTATAAATCATAAGTGGAATTTAAAGCTTTGTTTCTCTTTGCTTTTATTAGTAGGTAATTTATGTGGCAATTCATAGATACCTAATTGAAAATACCCTATCTAAAGCCGAGAAATCATTGGTTTACATACTAGAAAGTTCAGTCCTGGATTTGGCTTAGATATGGCCGTACTCAGGAGATTAAATGTGGGGTTTATTTTCTCCATCTTTTGGCCCTACTATCCTCTTCATGTTGCTTTAATTCAGCAAATAAATTATCTGCACATGGCAGGAAAGCTATCCACTGTGAGCCCCATTCACAACCTGCCAGCTTACCAATCCTAGCAGGTATAAAGGGAAAGAGACTTCTCTCTTCCCATGCCCATATAGCAACCTTGGGACAAACTCTGTTTGGACCTGCCAGGGGGAAGTCTATGGATTATTTCTGACTGGGACACATGCCCAGCTGATTGACCATAAGTGAGATGAGAGACTGTGATTGACAGAACTACTTGAATTATATGCACATGTAGGATGGAATAGCACTTTAAAAGTAATAAGTACTGAACAAGAAAAAATGTACACTAAACCTCTTTTATTGACTATTGTTTAGAGTAAGGCAATACATACCAAGACCATAGTGAGAGACAACGAAAAAGATCCAAGAAGGCCTATTTTTAAGACATATGCTGGGCTGGGAGACAGAAGAATACTCCTGTGGCTTACATATGGTTCAGCCCAATTCACTATGACTTATTTAAATGTAAAATATTTATTCAACTTTTGAACTCCATGATAATTTTCTCAGATCCTGTGACAACAGGGAGCTGACTTCTAGCCTATATCTGTCTTCTTCTTAGATTAATGACTAAAACACATTTATTTGGAAATACAGGAAGAGTATAAATAAATGACATTTTAAATTGTTCTTTCTGACTATAGGCATTCATCAGTATCACAGTATAAATCTTAATACCGTATAACAAAAGTGTAAAAGTTTTTTAAGTGATTTTGTGTAGCTTTGTGCTTTGCTTTCTTCCTTTTACACGTTTTTCTCCACATATTGCAGATTTCCAGGGGCAAATGAAATTAGCCTTCAACGGCTTCGGTTCTAGTGACCAGATCACAGGGTATTTATTGATGCTGCATTTTTGATTCAGATAAAGCATTTAGGCAAACGTCACAAACCTCTGTAACTGACTATGACAAAGGGAGTTAAAGGATAGCTATACATTGAAGTGAAAGATAGTAGTATTAAGGGTAAGAAAAGTCAACATAAGGGGAAAATTGGAAGCATATAAGAGAAAGCATAAAAGTTTATAATAGTTGTCCCAAATGAATCAAAAGCTTCTCTCGACAAAATAATAGAATAAATATGATTTCAATGGCATCTTAACATCCTTAGTAGAACAATAGGTTTTATTTTTATTTTTTTTTTATTATTATTTTTTGAGACGGAGTCTCGCTCTGTCGCCCAGGCTGGAGTGCAGTGGCGCAATCTCGGCTCACTGCAAGCTCTGCCTCCCAGGTTCACGCCATTCTCCTGCCTCAGCCTCTCCAAGTAGCTGGGACTACAGGCGCCCGCCACCACGCCTGGCTAATTTTTTGTATTTTTAGTAGAGACAGGGTTTCACCGTGGTCTCGATCTCCTGATCTCGTGATCCGCCCGCCTCGGCCTCCCAAAGTGCTGGGATTACAAGCGTGAGCCACCGTGCCCGGCCGAACAATAGGTTTTAATCCCTCTTAAATATCTTAATGCAATTGCTATGCTAATTTCTATTTTTACTATTTTTTTGAAAACAGATTGCATATGTAATAGAAGCCTCCAATAAAAGTGGAAATTAAATGATACTAACTTCTAAAAGATTTTTTATTTGAGACTTTCCATTCATTCTAATCAGTCCTAAGTCACGAAATTGACCACAGTGACCTTTGCTTTTGAAACAGTGGTCCCCAGTCTTTGTTCTCAAGAACGCTGAGTCTAGAGAGAGGCATATAGGAGGAGCTCTGTCATATACTTCTTTGGAAAGTGTCACAATATAAAGCTATAACCAGTTATACCAAGTAAGCAACCATAAGAATTTTCATAGTAAAGAAAGTTAAAAGAAAGTTGATATCACATTAATAAAACAATTTAAAAGTAATAAGAATTGCTGGCCAAGGTTGAAAAACTGATATTAAATTAGTCCTCTTGCCGTTAACACAAAACAAAGCAAATAAACAACAACAACAAAGCCCTAGGAAATTAGAAAGGCAATATGAAAAGAAATTCTTCACATATTTTGGACAACAGACATAACAGACCTAGGATCCCTGAAAGAAGGGAAAAAAAAATATCAAATATACCCTACAATTGCCAGGCTTTCTTGCTAGAATCATTTGCAGAACAATGTGCAGGGAAAGGAAATCCGAGCAGAACAAGAAAGTCTTCCTGAGGTTAAAAAGGCTGAGATGATTAGAATTTGTAGAGCATGTTACTATAGAGGGATGGCTACAGAGAGGAAGATATATCCAGAAATTTTAAAACGGCCTTACTTAAAGCTCTGACTAAATATTAAGATTAATATGCCAAGTGTGAAACTCTACGAAGCCAGGCAAAGAACTCTAGGAGTAAAGACTTACGAGGGAGCTATAAACCAAACTAGTGCCTGAGCTTGCAAGTTCACATCCACTGAGATATATTTGAGGTCCCACAGTTTCAAAGACATCTCATCCAACATCCAGAAAATTCAGTGGATGCTTCAGAAATGCCATACCTTAAAATAAGGACTAAACTAAGAGGAGATGAAAGACTACACTGGATGAGCACTACCAAAGTGTGAAAACAAGCTTTAAAAAGATTCAGGTGATTAGCAAGTAAATTAATGGTGTGCAGAACAAAACCAAACACTAAAGAAAGGCAACAGTATTCATACACCCAATGATGTTCAAACTGTCCAGCAGCCAATCGATACTTACTACATAGGCAAAAAAACTAAAAAATGTGACACATAATCAGGAGAAAATTAGTCAATAGAAACAGAATAAAAAATGACAGGGATAATTGAATTAGCACATAAAAACTTTAAAAGAGCTAAATAAATATGTACAAGTACTTAAAAAAAGCATAATGTGATAATGAGAAATATAGAAAGTTAAAGAGCTGAATGGAACTTATACACCTGATTATATATCTGACATGGATGGACTTAATAGGAAATTAGTTTTTCTCAAGTAAGACATAAGTAGATTTGAAAATATGACATTAGAAATTATGCAAACTAAAACATAAGAACAAAAAATAAAACACTGAAAAAATTTAAAGTTTTGATGATTTTTGGACAAAATTAAGTAACATAACACATATATAATTCAAGTATCCTAAAGATGGGGGGTTAGGTAAATGTTTGAGAAAATAATATGTGAAAATTTTTCAAATTTGATTTTTAAAAATTAATCCAGAAATCCAGGAAATTTAATGAACCCCAAGTAGCATTACACTAAGAGACATGATAATCAGATTGCAGAAAACCATTGGCAAAGAAAATAATATTGTAAAAGTAGCCAAAGAAAAAAGACACATTACATCTAGGGGAAAAAATTTAAATGACTACTGAATACTCATCAGACAGAATTTAGCCAGAGACAATAAAATAAAATTATTAATCTATTGGAAATTGGTTAGTCATACCGGAATTCTGTACACAGTGAATATATCTTTCAAAAGGTATGGCAAAATAATGTCATTTACAACAGAAAAAAGTTAAAAATATATAGCAGTAGCCAACCTGCACTACTTGAACTTCTTTGGGATAAAGGAAAATGTTATCAGATGCAAACAAGTCAGAATCATATTTGTCCATTGTATAAACAAATATAAACAATTTTTATGTTTTCCAAACTTTCTAAAATACAATTGTCTGTACTTTTTACCACTCAAAAAGTATATACCACTATAAAAGCAGTATTTTGAGTGGTATATATCATTGTAGGAGTACATTATAGGATAGAAATAACACAAAAGACAAGTAGTGTAGAAATATACTGTTGTATAGGTAAGTGACATAATATTATTTGTAAATAGATTGTAGTAAGGTCTAAATATATATTGCAAACACTGGAACAACCAACATATTGTGCAACAAAGTTATATGACAAAAACTCCAGTAGAGAAGATAAAAAGGAATAAAGGAATACTAGAGGTATTCAAGTAATCTTAAAGGAAAAAGGGAAGATGAAAAACAGGAACAAAATAGACGGGGCAAACAGAAAAGAAATACTAAGATGTAGACTGCAATACAATATCAATAATTACATTAAATATAAATGGATTAAACATACAAATCAAAAGACAGCAATTGTCAGACTGCCTAAAAAAACAAAATCCAATTATATTCTATTCACAAAAAATATTTTAAATATCAAAACACATTTGGGAATGAAAAGGAACAAACTACTGGCACATCCAACAACTTGGATGAGGCTCAGATATATATTTTTAATAAAAACATTCAGGCGCAATTAAATGCATACTGTATATTTTCATTGAAATGAAGTTCTGGAATAGAAAAAAATAGATCAGTAGTTGGCTGTGTCAGGTATGAAAATTATAATTTACTGTAAAGGAGCAGGAGGAAACATTTTAGCATGATGAAATGTACTATATCTTAATTGGGATGATGATTACAGACAGCCATATAAAGATATCAAAATGTACTCTTAAAATTGATGTGTTTCATTTAATATTAACTATACTTCGATGAAGTTTACAAATAAAAAGAAAAATATGACAACTGGAAAGATTAGCCTCGAGTAAGAAATCAATTTAAATATTTAATTTCCTCTCTAATCTATCAATACAGTTAGTTGGAAAACAAAATAATTTCTATAGTCATTTGTGGCAATTGACAATATTCAATTTGTTGAGGTCTGAAATAATGAACATTTTAAATATTTTAATGACAATAGAACTAAAGAGTTTGTTTTGCTGCATGATTCTCTAATATCTCAGAAGCTGTAACTTCTACACATCATGAAGCACATTGATTTATACTGTGGGTATTTGCACATGACAAAGCAAAAGTCTCAGTTGATTTTATATACTTGGAGGCCAAAAAGATTTAAGTAAGATAGGTGATTTGAAGCTGTAAAAACTACAATTGCTGAACTTCCAAGGTCTTTTTGTCATTAAAGGTGTTTTTTAAAACACAAAATAAAATTTAGTTTTTATCTCTTATTTCAAGTCATAAAATTATAACTGAGAATAAATTGTCATATTTATACCAGCACATATTTCACCTGAAAAGAAGCAAAGGAGTTAAAACTTAAAAACCTGATTGAAGACAGCTGATATTCTTCCACACCGAATCAATTTAAGGAGTTAGAAAGTAATATCATAAAGGAAAAGAGATAATCAACTTTTTGTAGGATATTTAAAATCTTATTATAAAAATGAAAATTATTAACAAGTAGAAAAGAAATAATATAACACCTATGAATTAGAAAAGGATCTTGGAGAAAATCCACTATGAAACCAAGACTACTGAGAAGCACAAGTATAAATAGAAAAACGTAGCAAAGAAGTTAGAACTTAAATTTTATTTTAAAGTTCAGATTGAATTAAGAATAAAATCTATGCAGATTTTTAAAAGAAAACCTACCAGCATGGCAAATATGAGAGATAATGACAGAATTGTCTGAGTATTGGCTACTGGGGAAAAAGAAAACCATAGTTTATAAATTTACTGATTCATATATTGATAATTAAATATTTTACAATTATACTCAGTGGAGATCTTCACATTATATGATCTAGAGCAGGGGTTGCAAACTATGCATATATGAACTCAAACTTGTTTTCGTACATAAAGTTATCTGGGAAAACATCTATGCTCATCCATTTATGTATTGTGTATGGCTACTTTTGTGCTACGAGGAAAGATTCGGTGTAGTTACAGCAGTGACATGGCCTGCAATACCTGAAATATTTATTATCTGGCTGTTTAAAGAAAAGTTTTGCTAACCCACGGTACAGAAAACAAAAGTAGATCTAAAAGGAAATATTTTTTCAACAGCGATAATATTAGATAGCTGCATTCAAGAGTTGTGGCTGCTTTTCACGATAAAATCAACTGGTGTTAATTCCTTATGTTAGTGAAAGGAACAATGAACAAGGCTATTAAGAGATATTTTTTGTTGTTGTCGAGGGCACGAAGGAGAGAGAGACAGAGACAGAGAGCTCCACAGAGAGGATTGTTATTAATGAAATAAAACATCCACAAAGTGGCTTTTTGTCTTTTTCTTTAGTCTCTTACTTCAATTAATAAAATTATAAAATTTGTGAGTGTAACTTTTCATAAAATTTGGAGAGATGTTTGTATATTTCTAGAATGCCCTTTGATTACTGGTTTTACTGGATTTTTTTTAATTGAAGGCCTTTTGACTATTTAATGACATCTCTTGGCCCTTTCTCTGAGAAAATGCACATAATCACATATCTTTTTCCTCTTTGATTCAGTATATGAAACCTTTAATACTTACTCATTAATCCTTGTATTGATTTCATATCAAGAATTCTTGCTCTGGATTAAACATATTCATACTTTTAGTTCATCATGAACTTAAATATCTTTTATTTTAGTCTTGATTCTTCTTTATCTTCTGTTTTGCACATTGTAAATAAAGACATAAGTCATTTTTGAAAGCCATAAGAAATTGGATGCTGACCGGGTGCGGTGGCTCACGCTTGTAATCCCAGCACTTTGGGAGGCCGAGGCGGGCAGATCACGAGGTCAGGATATTGAGGCCACGGTGAAACCCTGTCTCTACTAAAAATACAAAAAATTAGCCAGGCGTGGTGGCGGGCGCCTGCAGTCCCAGCTACTCGGAGAGGCTGAGGCAGGAGAATGGCGTGAACCCGGGAGGCGGAGCTTGCAGTGAGCCGAGATTGCGCCACTGCACTCTAGCCTGGGCGACGGAGCAAGACTCCGTCTCGGAAAAAAAAAAAAAAAAGAAAGAAATTGGATGCTGCTTTTTGAAATTAAAAGAGAAGAGGCAATAAATAGATTTTAAAAATTAATATTAGCAAAATTAAAACATTCTAAAATTAAATTATTCTAAATACTTATTTTAAAATAATTAGCATATTACTTTATAAATGAAAACAAAACTCTTGCACAACATTCATAGCTGAGATGGTAAAAATCCTTTGCTTTTAACTCAGAACCTTAACTCAAAATCTCTCCACTAAGGTTTTCCAGGAAACTAAACAAATAGCTACGTGTATATCTCTCTCTAACCAAAGTTTTATGACAAAATACTTTACAGACTTAAAGTTGTTAAAATGTGCTTTGATACAGGCTCATGAGGGAACATATTTCATTTATATATTTCACCAGTAAATCTTTATTCTTACAGAATGTATTAATGCTTAGAGAACAGATGTTCCTTGAAGTAGGTTGGGATCTGCTGCTCTAGTCTAGCAGTTTCACTTACCAAAGAGAAAATGAAAGGTCGAGGAGATTAAGTCCTTGCCCAAAGTCTCACATCTTAATAGCAGAACTCAATCTGAGACCTGGGTTTCCTTTCTTTGTCTAATGCTCTTTTCTTTCTTCTTTATGAAATAACTTAATATTATTCCTCTTTACTGTCCATTTAAGTTCTACCTGTGTCCAGATTACTGCAATCAGAATCATTGTAAATTTAATTGGGGAATTCTTCATTGCTATGATGGGTACAGAGAGTTTACTTCAAATGCACTGTGACAGGGAATAATTTATCTCTCATAACCATTTAAAACACCACTTTAGATGCCTGAATGTCGGCTTTCTAGTCAATGTTGACTGCTGAGGCTCTGACAGAATGACAGTCCTTAACTGGTTAATCAGAGGATGTAAGTGATGTAAAGCTGACAGTCACTACTCTATTGGTGTTCCCAAACGGAAGATCAGAACTTCTACTCATGATGCTTGAGAAAAGTTTTATAAGAACTAAGGCAATTTTTATCATGATTTTTAAAACAAAAGGTTTTAAGTATCAGAGGATGATACTCCGTGACCCAAACTTTCTCCCCATTGCTGGTCAAACATAACAATTCTTATCTGACATGTGACATCATCATAGCATGTTGTCATTCATTATATGGTATTCAAAGTGAGTTTCTTTTTGTTTGTTTTTAGTTTGTTTGTTTGTTTGTTTGAGACAAGGTCTCACTCTATCACCCAGTCTGCAGTGTAATGGTGCAAACTCAGCTCACTGCAACCTGTACCTCCTGGGCTTAAGCGATCCTCCCACCTCAGGATTCCAAGTAGCTGGGACTACAGACACACACATCGCCATGTCCAGCTAATGATTTTGGTATTTTTCGTAAAGACAGTTTCACCATGTCGCCCACACAGTTCTCAAACTCCTGTACTCAAGCAATCTGCCTGCCTTGGCCTCCCAAATTGCTGAGATTACAGGCGTGAGCCACAGCGCTCAGCCCAAAGTAAGTTTCTAATAACATTTTCATTGCCAGATTTTTCAAATAAACTACTTGAGAATTATTTATACATTTATACTACATGAGAATTATACATTTATACTACACGAGAATTATTTATACTTGTGATTGTCATTCTTTATATGTGCAGCTGGCAATAAATAGAGAACTGTTGCACAAAGAAAGTTCTGACAAGTTTCAGAATACATTTATTTCAAGTTACTTACTTGTGGAGTTTTACACACACATACACATGCACACACACATCACAGAATCTAAAACTTTGGCTTGCCATCAGCATCTCCCATCTCCAACATGTTTCATTGTGGGCTTTGAAATTCTATCCCCTCAAAATTCTAGCTCTCGTAATGTGTAGATATTTTTTTCAATGTTGAATAACTCCACAAAGAAATTGAGATGACCAAGAAATAAGGAATGGTAAAATCAATGCCCTCTCTTTTGCAGAACAGAGCAGACATATATGTGAGTCTAAGATATGTATACGATGCTGTTTATTTGGATTCTTCAATGCCTTTTAATGAGCTAAACACATTCAGAATGCTTCAACCACCTGCTACTTCAGTAACGATGTATGTATTTCCAGATATTTTCACTAAATAGCAAAGAGTTACAGGACACCAGGGTGAAAAAATTGGAAATTGATGTTCCATATTCTAGTCTGGGAACAGGATGGCTGCTATACAAAAATTTTAAGCTGTATGTGTGTGTGTGGGCATGTGTGTGTGTGTACACACCTTATATATACCTCTCGCTATATATATACATTAGATACATTATGTATATTATATATAATCTGTGTAATATATATCTATATTATACATATATCTATTCTTTAATATTAGATCATGGGAAATTAAGATATGAGCAAGCCACTCTGAATATCACAATATCAACAAGCCTCACCGCATGATTTTAAAAGGAACTAAACTTAGTGTAACTATATGAGGAATATTTTACTTCCTAAGAAGCTTCATCTTTTATGTTGTTGAAGCCAGAAGCATTATATTCACAGTTTCAGAGTCAACCTGTGCCTGGATAGATATTGATCTAAATCAGGTTGGTCTGGTAATATTATCTCTCTTGAGATATGGTTTAACTTTTTACCATAAGAGATTTCCTCCAACCTGGAATGCATCCAGTGTTGAGATAGCTAAAGGGAAAAAATATTGAAGAAGCTACTTGCACCTACAGGCTACACCTACACACTAAGCTCACTACCCAGTCAGCTTCGGTGAAATTAGAGAGAAAACTGCCCAAGTGTGTCAAACGTCTAAGCTTTAAGACCTAGGGTGGAATGAAACAAAAGAGGAAGGAGTCCAAGGGTGTTTTAGCGTAATCATGCTGGCTTATGCCGCTGAAGGCACAGCTGGGATTGAGAGCTCACTGCTGTGAGGAAACTTGCAATTGTATTCCCATCCTACAGTCACCAGTGGACAGGTAGGATGTGTGTGTGTGTGTGTGTGTGTGTGTATGTGTGTGTGTGTGAAATATTCCTGATAAGAAAGCAAAAAGGGAAAAAATTTAATACCACAGAAAGTAATATGTTTCTCATTGCTTTATTATAAATGTGTGGTATCTTAAATATCTGTCAGCTCTCCACTCCTTAAGTTTCACTTTTGACAGCTTGCTAAATGAGACTGTGTGGTGCATAGCATTTGAATACACTTTTATTCAATGTGAAAATCTATTAGAGTATTCCAGAAAGTAGTAGTATGTTACATGGAATCTGTTTTTTTTACATGCAATATACATATGAAGAATAAATTGTTTTTGGTAAATACATGAGAATTTTTTATGCATGTGAGGGTCACTCTTTATACCAATTTATGTTATTGTTGTTGTTTATGTTTAGTGTTTTTAGTGCTAGGAGGAGGTGGCATCTGGTAATTCAAAGCAGTGGATGTAAGCCCAGGTATCAAGGCAACATTGTACTTTGTTTCCTTACATTCCCATGCCCCCATTTTGATGGCTTTTCAATCCATCTCTATCTCTATTTGTAGATTTAGCCATTTGGTAAAACTGACTGACAGCAAAGTCAGGCACATGAGAGAAGACATCAATGGTACTTTTTGGAAATAAAACATATTCATAGGACCTAAAACCCTGTAAATGACACATCACGTATCTGTTTACCAGATACATTTATATCTATTGCAGAGACTGGAGTTAGAACTGGATAGGTGGAGAGGGCATAAAGTTATACACCTCAATGGAAGGAAAATAACATTATCTGAACCGTTTTCCAAAATGAGAAAAAAATCTACAAACAAGATTCATATGAAATATTCCTGCAGAATATTACCATGATATTTGGCCTTCTGTAACGCAATTTATAACAAAACAGTAAGTGGTTTCTAACATTTGTGACAGATGGTTATTTAAACTACCAAAGTTGGTTATGTTATACATTAATTACCGTAAAAGATGTACGACTAAATGGTACAACTCAGACATTCCACACTTCCATACACATACTCATATTTTGACCCTTAGCCCAAAGTCACATCAGATCATTAAGGGATTTGTATAATTTCTAGTGTACTAAGAGTTATTTTCTTCCTTTCAATTAGCAGAGCTGTCCATGACATTCTGGATGAAAACCTTTGTACTAGAGAAGTAAGTATAAGTAGTTAAATTGGTTTGCATAAGGATGCAGCATCTCTAGAAGTGAATTTCATTCTAGAAGTTTTAGTATTACTAGGCGGATATGAGTTAAAAATCTGATTCTAATCGAGACAATCCTGGCTAACACGGTGAAACCCCTTCTCTACTAAAAATACAAAAAATTAGCCAGGCATGGTGGTGGGTGCCCAGAGACCCAGCTACTCGGGAGGCTCAGGCAGGAGAATGGGGTGAACCCGGGAGGCGGAGCTTGCAGTGAGCCGAGATCCCGCCACTGCACTCCAGCCTGGGCAACAGAGCGAGACTCTGTCTCAAAAAAAAAATAAAAAATAAAAAAATAAAATCTGATTCTAGGCCAAGCAGCTAAGAGGAGTTGGGCATTTTATTTTGTTTAACATTTCATTTTGTTTAACATTTCATTTTGCACATTGGTATATGCTACCTACTTCATAGAGTTATGAGTAAGTGAACAAATGCATACCAGTCATGGAAAGTATAGCTGCTGGCACACAGTGAGAATTTAGTTGATAGAAGTCATTTTTTATTCATTGTCATTATAACATAATTATAGTTATTCAGAGATACCTACACATTTAATACATATTTAATTGGCTTATTTGTCCTCTATTATATAATCTATTTAATAACCATAAAATACCCAAGACCTGGTAGACACACCAAAATATATAAGTATTAATGTAATACATGTAAATTCCCAACTTTCTCTCCCTAAAAAAAATAGAATCTCAAGAAATTCTTAGAAGTTGTGGATTAGATTGAATGAGCTAACAGTTGAATTATTTCAAACCCTTATGCATATTTAAAACCAAGGGACCAGTTAATTATTGTATTGCAGCCAAATTTACTAAGTTTCTTTTCAAATGACTGATTTAATGTGTGAATTTTTTAATTAAAAAATAATTAGGGAAAATTTAGTTAAAATAGAAATCTCTCAAATGCAGATATCCAAACCAAAGCAGTAAAGCCTATAGATTATGCACACTGATTTTGATATTAGACAGACCTGGCTTGAATCACAATTTCATCACAAACCAATGGTATTGGAAAAAGAAAATTGAAGTTGATTTCTTCTTCTGTAAAATAGGGATAACACTGGGTCAATCTCCTGTCTCAGTATTGCTTAGCGTATCTCAGCTCATATTAAGTGTTCAATAAATATTATTTATTGTTGTTGCTGTTGCTATTGCTATTTTTACGTGTGTGATACATGAATCTACCTAAAATTACATGAACAGAGAAGTAAAATTTAGAAGATTGATTGCATTAATATATCAGAACTATATTTAAATTAAATTTAAATCAACTAAAATATTTCTTATCTGCATTCTGTTATTCCTTGATATCTATTTACGGAGAATTGCTTGCAGGACACCTGTGGACACCAAAATCAGCGGATGCTCAAGTCCAGTAGATGAAATGGAGTACTATTTCCATATAACCTATGCATAACCTCCCCTACGCTTTAAATCATGTCTTGATTATTTATAATACCAAATACAATGTAAATGTGCTATAAACAGTTATTATTCTGTACTTTTTGTGTGTACTTTTAAAATTGACTAATTTTAAATTTTCTTTAAATACTTTTGATTTGTGGTTGGTTGAATCTGAGGATATGAAAGCTACAGATGTACTCAGAAATACACTATCGTTATGATATCTTTTAATTTTCACAGTGTACTTTGAATACACCATTACATCTACTTTGAATATATTTTTTATAGAATCATGACCTTTGAACTGTTGGACATTTCTTATTTTCTTGATTTGACAAGTTCAGTGTTAACAGCATGCCTGATCAGGTTTCAGTTTTAAAAGCCATCTCTTCAGGGAAGTTTTCTCAGACTATTATATTCGAAATAACAACTTATTTTGCACTTATTTACTGTCTACTCCAACAGATTATAAACCCCATAAAGAAAGGGACATATTTTGTTCACTAATATGTTCACAGAACTTAGTTACCTGGCACTCAGTATAATAAATACTTTTTTGTGGAATGAATAAATGAGGTAATCATATATAATAGACTTGTAGTTAATAGAAAAGGGGCTCACAAAAGAGAGAATTTTTACCTGTACACATTTTTGGGGGGTAATGCTGCTACCTTGACTTTTAAGAAGATACACATTTTCTTCTGATGAAACTTAAAAAAAAGAGCTAGTCAAAATTTTGTTATGAAAATATCTCATATACATTTAAAAGGGAGGAAAATATTCACAATGCCATACCACCATCTAGGGATAATAATAACTTGATTAGTGCCAAGTCCTGTGCTAAGCATATCATTCACATAGTTATTCTATTTTATGTTCCATAAAACTATAAAGTACAGGTTATTATCATCATCTTTTAGATGAGAAAACTGGGATACAAATGGAGTAAATAAATTTTCAAAGACAAGTAATTAAAGTGGTAAGACAAGATTTCAAACTTAAAATATTTACAAACCTTAGCCTTTAACCCTATATTATGATGTTAAAATATTTTTGCCTACTTCATACATTTGCAGACTCCCTTGCAGTTCATTTTAGAAGCTATGTAGTTCCTTATAATAACAATTCTGAGCATTCCCTTCTGAATTATATATCCTTCAACATTGCATTTTTAAATTGATACTTTTTAACAATTCCTCTTTTTGCAGGACACTTAGATTATTTCCTCTTTTGAGTATTGTAGTGAGGCATTGGTTAGTTTATCAGGGTAGTATGATTGAAGCAAAGCCATTCGCTACGTTAAAAGAGTATGAGCATTTTTAAAAATCTCGGTTTTTGTTGCCAAATGTTTTTGAAATTATACATTTTACCTCTGGGATCATTGTTTAAAGTACCTATTTTATATGCCCTTGATAGTCTTTTGGCATAAATATTTTTCATAAATCATAGTTTCAAAAGTGAAAAATAATGTCTCAGTATTTTAGTTTTTGTGTTTAACATGGTTTTTATACCTTTACTGTTTTTTAAATTGTTCTTTTTTAAATTGCTTGTTCCAATCCTTTCCCAACAGTTTTTCTTTCACAGTTACTTGTTCTCAATTTTATTTATGACAGTAGTATTTCTCCATCATACAGATTAAATTTTTAAAATTCTAGCCCAATTGTGGATTTTACTTTTGTTTACTATATCTGGTGATATGCAGAAAATTCAGCTCATTGTTTTCTATGTTATTTCTTATGTTATTTCGGTACTTAAAAATTCTTCTCTAGGACAAAATCTATTCTAATTTTATTTATGTCTAATATATTTAATTATTCAAACATGAAATCTATTTAGTACAAATGTATAATTATTGCAATTAATTATTTGTTACATCATCATGTATTGACATATTTATATTCCCTAACAGATTTTAATGATATCATTTATATTTGGACAGTTTTATATATGTGGTTTTCTGCTTCCGGGCTGCCTATTTTGTTCTTTTGATCTTTATGTCAATTCTTTATTAATAGTCCCTTCTTATTATCACTACAGTTTTATATGATCTACTATCTAGTAGGCAATGTCTTTTATTTGTACTTTTTTTCCAGAATGCTAGTAGTTAGCCTCATGAAGTTAATTTTCCAGATGTGCTCTAGAATTATTTTGCCAAGGTCCAAATAATCTCTACTAGGGTTTTAATTAGAATAGTATTCAATATGTTCTTCAATGAAGAAGAATTGACACCTCTGAAATATTCAGAATTCTTTTGTGTCTTTTTTGTCAGATTATATAGTTTTATTCATATTGCTTTTAATCATATCTTGCGATATTTGTTCTATGTATCTTATGCCGACTTGTATTTTTAAGACATAAACTGGAACCAAACATAAGCAGTAGTAAAACTCATAAAATTTCATAACTATAGATATTACATCTTAATCATGGAAATGATGCCACCCAGAATTTAGTTAAATGTCAGTTTATCTATATGGTAGATCACACATAAACACTTTTGCCTCCTCCAGCACCAATCCCACCCACATACATTGGATTGAACCAAAATTTGTAGAACAACTCATCTACTTCTTCACTATTTCAAATCTCCATGGAAACAGGCAGGGTATCAATTTTAAACAATAACCCATAAGTGTGAGTTTTGTCACGCCAAAGTGTGGCATAAGCTATGAAAAGTGATTTGAATCCTAGCCTTGTATTTACTAGACTGCCATTCATAAAGTTATTTAATCTCTGTAATTTAATTTTGCTCATCAGTCAAAGTAGAAATGTAATAAATCTTAAGTCATAGGATTGTGGTAAAGATTAAATGAGGTAATATTTGTTAAAAAAAAAAAAGTCTGGAGTATAGTAAATGTTTGATGCAGATTGGATGTCATTACTTAAATGTGAGTACTTTACCTAAATGAGAGTACTTAGGTGAGGAGAAAGGGACACAAAACGAATGATACCTTTCTTTTAAATCAAAATTCTAATGGCTAGACTAACCGATCATGCAAATCACTGTCAAAAAAATTAAAAAAAGATACCCAATATATAGCATCCTTTTGCAATGAGTTATTTTAAGAACATAACAAATAACGCTATCAACATGAAAAGATAATATGGAGAATTTTGCACTGAGGACTATTTCCTAGCTGTCTCCTCCTGTTTGATTAACTATTAGCTTTAAGTCAGTGAGAACCTTTGACTATCAAAGATCCATAGGCATGGAAATACTCAAGTCCAAGAGAAAATTATAACTCAAAGTAGTCATATAGTTTCTCCAGCCCTTGTCTAATTTTATAGATAAGGAGTGGAATCTTGGAATAGAATTCTCTGAACTTCTTGGATATGTATCATATTTAGGAAAAGACTTAAATTTAAACTTAAAAATTCAGCATTTGCCTGCTATATAGAGAGAGATATATATACGTATTTATATTTGCAAGTAGTATATATGTATAACTGTACTAATAAAATATCCATATTATAAAATATAAGCATAATGCAGTTTAAAAAACAAATGAAACAGTATTTTTAGATGACTTTCAAGTCCTAATGCTTCATGGGTATTGTTAGTTAATAACTCATAGTAAAATATGTTATTAGAGTGAGGTTGACTGTTACTGATACTGGATTCAAATGCATATTTCAAATAGACTCCCTGTTATGTATAAAAGAATTTATTTAAGTTTTATGATTACATTATTTTTTTTTCTTCTGGTTTTTCCTTTTAATCTCTTAATGTAGAAGACAGGGAAATCACATTCAAAGTAGAGGCATGTTCGTTCTGCATTCTGCATTTTTTTTATTATTCTCTTTTGCATACATATTTAGTATTACCTCATTTATATGTTGTCTTGGTAAAGATTTTCTCCAGGCATATTTGTATTTTGTGAAATTTTATTACTTAAAACTAGGTGCTATAAACCACAAATTTAAATCAGCACAAACAAACTGTGACTAGTTGAAACATGTGAAAACTGAACTGAAGAATGAAGGCCCCTGATAACCTCTGCCCCCAAATGTGGAGTACCCCCACTCTTCCCTCACGTACTCTACACCGTGTCTGACATGCTAGCCAAATGTGGTTTCCAGTGCCATTCCTTACATTGAATATTAGGATTGCTAAATGTTTTTCTTATTTAATTAGTTAAAAATCAATTTGAGCTGATAAGCGAAGTTTTCCTATTTCCTATCCAAATCCTAATAAATCCTTGCATATCACACAATGCTAAAAATCAATTGTCTACTTACATTAGGCCATTCTCCATAACATCAAAGTTTTTAAGTTTTATAATTTGTATTAAGATTTAGAAGTTAAGAAATTCTAGCTACTAGGGACATACCTCCACTCAAGACCTCTGTGTGTCTGACTAGCAAAGGAAACGTGGCACATGGGTGCAGGGATCCCACATTCTGCCCTTCTTCCAGAAGCTTTTCTCACCTCCAAATCTTTTTCTCCATTAAAATATATTCAAATATAATTAGTGTAACATTAACATTGAGGAAATTTTGTAATTGCCAGTTGTTCTGTAGCCATGGTTACATCAAAGATTTATAGCAAGTAACTCCCGGCTGGGCACGAACAAGCAGTTAGCAGGAACAGCAGTAAGAAAATGTTTGTGTGCATGTGCAGGTGTGCTGACGTGAATGTTTGCCAAAAAAAAAAAAAAGAAAAGAATAAAAGAAAGAGAATATTCAGTGACATTTAAGGTGCTAATATCTGGAAGTCAACCTTTAATTTGACAGCTTTTAGTGCTAGTTAATTTCATTCATCCAGGCGAGGTGTAGGAAATTTGCAGCACCTTTAAATTATCACGTTTTTCCACACTGCCTCGGGCCTATGTGGAATACCTGAACCATACTCTTTTTTACCTTTTTTTTTTCAGGTCAGTTGAAGTAAAACTTTCATTCCCTTTCTCAGACAATTAATCTTTAGCTAATTGAAGCAGGGATGCTGCAGGATGGGTTTCAGTGGGGCCTGTAAATCTCATTTAGCAAAGTGAATTCAAGGCACATGCTGCACCTAATGATGTGACAGGTGGACTGCACCGCAAGACAGCAGCCTCGGAAAAGTTGATTCTCATTAGACCCGCAGAGTCCTGCAGTCAGTTTTCTGATGGGTGAAGAACACTAATCGCATCTGTTTGCTACTGGGGTGGGTGGGGGGAAGCAGGGAAGTTGAAAGGGGGAATGTGAAGGGAAGAAAATAAGAGGAAAGGGCAAAATTACCTTCTATTCTTTCACTAGTTAATATCCTTGACTGCTGCCCAAACACCAGCAGGTCTACCTCCCACCAAGCGATCAGCCTCCGTTCTGCTGACTCCAACAGGGTGCACCCTTTCTCTAATTAACTAAAATGGCTATGGAAAGCAAAGGAGGCCTTGTGTTGGGTGAACCAATTATTTTGAAGGGTATTAAGTCATCAGATTTACTTTTATCTTGATTGCATTGTGGAAATCGTGCATAATTAATGGTGGGAGCTTATTAGGAAAATGATTAGGCAAATTACACAGGTGTCGGATGCATTTTTTATGATAAGTTTGCTAGAACAATCCTGCAATTCCATCTGTTCAGCTCACATCAGAATGTCACTCTGAAGAAATTAATGGTGCAGAGTTATACAAAGTTACTACAAGCTTTGGTTGCAGATTTAGGTAAGCTATGTATAAATGTATAAATATATAAAAATATATATAATTATATAGCAATTACTAACAAGTTTTTGATGGTACAGCCCAATAAATTTCTTACTTAATCCTGAAAGTAAATGATATTCAGATGGAAACAGAGAAGTAGAGCAAACGTAAACCTCATCTCATCATTTTGATGTGTATGTAAATAAAAATAATCACAAGCTATAATAGCTCTTTGCTTTGTGTAATGACTGCAGATGAGATACCAGCTCACTAGTAGCACGAATACTTGTTTTGTCCCAAAATATCCAATCTTACCTGCAGCTGTTCTCATTTTCAATTTTCTTTCAGTTTTAAATGTAATCACCTTAAGAGTCGCAGTTTATCTGAAGCCTTTTTATAAGTGGTGTATATAATATATCCATATAAGCCAATTATTTACTGTCTGAGAAACCAACTTCCTTTCTGAATGCCAGAAGAAAGTCAGATAGGAGACTTGATAGGAGCTTCCATTCTACCTGATCATTTATCAGCTGGGATCAAATCATGCTTATTCTCTCTGTTTATGTATGATCAAGTCATGTCATGTGTTAATATTCTCCAAAAACTTTCTGATGTCACAACCTGATGTAAATCTCTGATCTGAAATATCTGCTCTTACATATCAGAGCAATACACTTCACAGTGTCTTTTAAAAAATGTCAGACCTAGTTCTGTTGTCTTATCACAAAAAAATAGTTAATTCTTAGTAGCAATCAAAATATCTTCATACATCAAAGCCATCAGAAAATGTTTATAGTTTAAATTATTATAGTACTGCTCTAAAATAGCAAATCACCCTTGCTTTTGTATAGCATCCTGGAAAGAACCATTATCATCTTATGGTCTTTGGGCTCTTCAAATTCCAAAGCAAATTAGAACATTTATGAGCATTGACATCGTAGATATACTCACCGTGATATTCACCAAAGCAGCATTTTTGACTAAAGCATTTTACAAAGAGAAGATATGAGGTAATGCAGGCCAAGAAAAAGATCCAACTTCCACACTTCCTATGTATTTTATTTAAGCTGCATATTCTCAACCAACTGAAGCCCAGTTGTCTGTTTTTCCTACAAAACTCTCAAACTCAACAAGATAAAAACTGAATTCATTATGACTACTTCCAAAATAGTTCCCATATGTATACATGCAAAACTTTAGCAAATGCTATTATATCCCACCTTATTAATCAGGCTTGAAATTTGAAAAACATATCTTTCCTTGTTCTCAAGTCCAATGTCCAATTTACCACAAAGTCCAGTCATTTCTACCTCTAGAATATCTTCCCCTATCATCGATACTACCTCAGTTTGGAATTCATTGTTTCCCTCTTGTGTTAATTTGATGTCTTCAAAATTGTCTTTTTGTTACTTAGCACTTTATACCACTACTGAAATTATTTTCTAATACTCTACCATTCAATACTTCCACATTGCTTACAAGATAAAAATTCATCTTTCTTGGAATAAAGGCCTTTCATGATCTGATGCTTTGCCTAGTTATTTTTTGCCACTCCCCTACAATCATCCTGAACTACCTGTGGTTCACTGAGTATGCCATGCATTTTAATGCTTCTTTGCTTGTGCAAGAGTTACTGCCTCTGCAAGGAGAGCTCATTCTTGATGTTCTGTTGTCTTAATATTCTTCCTCAAGTCCCTCAATAATGCCACATCTTCTGTGAAATCTTCCTGAATCCCACAAATGCATTTTTTACCTTTTCCTCTGTGCAAATGTAGTACATTGTATTTAACTCAATATTACTATTTTTCTTAGCAAGTTCATCTCTTCCATTGAGGTGTGAGATCTTTAAATGGAAGGATTGTGTCTCAAGCTCCACTCTATAGCTGCTGCCCAGTATATTTTCTAGCACATAATATATAATAATGATTATTCAGTAAATAAACAAGTGAAAGTATATGTGTAGCCAGACATGTCTGAATAGTAACACCCCAACCAGCCTCAGCCATGGGAGATCTTGATTCATAGATAACTAAATTATTGATTAATGAAAGCAAGACATTTTATGCTAGCACTTATCTTGGAAGCCAAACCTGGAATAAATCATAATTTTCTCTTACTTGCATCCTTACACACATACACAAATGCACACACACACACACACACATATTTGTTCACTTACCACAGGTAGCACAGAGAAAGGTATTCTCTAGTAGCAGCAGCAGAGAGCTGTGTTGAGTGTACATATTGTCTTGCTACTCAAAATGTATACCAGGTCCAGTAGGATTGGCCTTTGCCTGTTAGAAATGCAAGCTCTTAAAATATTACCAGGTGATGTATGGCACACAATGTTTCTGAGAGGCACAGCATTAGAAGACACATGTTTCACAAACTTCAAGGATTTATGTAGTAATAAATAGAAATACAAATGTAATAGAAGTATAAATTGAAATAGTGAAAAATTTAAATTTCAACTTTGAACAATATCAAGCAGATACTGAGAATTTTCTGTATCAATAATAGGACCTCTTCTTATGTAGGGAGTAACTTCTGCTCTTTATATGCCTACAGAGTGTGGATCAGCATTAGCGTGAGAAGTATTAGGTTGGGGCAAATGTAATTGCGTTTTTTGCCATTACTACAGAATCGAGGAGAATAGAAAATAAAGATCTTCACAGAATCAGGACATGACTATTATCTATCTTTTAAGTTACTTTATTCAGGTATGATTGATGTACATATTTAAGATATACAACTTGGTGACTTTGGATAAGTTACACCCTTAACACCATCACCACAATCAATGTCATAAACATATCCATCACCTCAAAAACTTTATTATTATTATTTTATGGTAATAAGAACACAAGTATTACCCTCTGTGAAATTTGAAGTATACAATACAGTATTGTTAACTATAGGCATTATAATGTACAGTAGATCTCTAGAAATTATTCATCTCATATAACTAAAGCTTTGTACTATTTGACCAACACTCTTCATCCTCCTCACCCTAATCCCTGGAAACCACATCCACACCAACCTATTATTTTTTGATTTTTTGATGATGTCCATTCTTGCAGGAACAAGGTAGTATTCCATTGTGGTTTTGGTATTTGCATTTCCCTGAGAATTAGTGATGTTGAGCGTTTTCTCATATGCTTGTTGGCTATTTGTATATCTTCTTATGAGAATTGTCTATTCATGTCCTTAGCCCACTTTTTGATGGGATTGTTTTTTTCTTGCTGATTTGTTTGAGTTCTTTGTAGATTCTTCATATTAGTTCTACACATCTTCATAGATGTATAGATTGTGACGATTTTCTTCCACTCTGTGGGTTGCCTGTTAACTCTGCTGATTATTATTATTATTATTATTTTTGCTGTGCAGAAGCTTTTTAGTTTAATTAAGTCCCATCTATTTATCTTTGTTTTTGTTGCATTTGCTTTTCAGTTCTTGGTCATGAAGTCTTTGCCTCAGCCAATGTCCAGAAGGGTTTTTACAATATTATCTTCTAGAATCTTTGGTTTCAGGTCTTAGATTTAAATCCTTGATCCATCTTGAGTAGATTTTTGTGTAAGATGAGAGATGAGAATCCAGTTTCATCCTTCTACACGTGGCTTGCCAATTATCCAATCACCATTTGTTAAATAGAGTATCCTTTCTTCACTTTATGCTTTTGTTGGCTTTGTTGAAGATCAGTTGGCTGAAAGTATTTGGGTTTATTTTTGGGTTCTATATTCTGTTCCATTGATCTATGAGCCTATTTTTATACCAATACCATGCTGTTTTGGTGACTATGGCCTTGTAGTGTAGTTTGAAGTCAAGTAATGTGACGTTTCCAGATTTGTTCTTTTTGCTTAGTCTTGATTTGGCTATGTGGGCTCTTGTTTTGTTCCATATGAATTTTAGGATTGTTTTTTCTAGTTCTGTGAAGAACGATGGTAGTATTTTGATGGAAATTGCATTGAATTTGTAGATTGCTTTTGGCAGTATGGTCATTTTCATGATATTGATCCTACTCATCCATGAGCATGGAATGTGTTTTCATTTGTTTCTGTCATCTACGATTTCTTTCAGCAGTGTTTTGTAGTTTTCCTTGTTTCCTTGTAGAGGTATTTTTACCTCCTTGGTTAGGTGTATTCCGAGTATTTTATGTTATTATTATTTTTGCATCTATTGTGAAAGGGGTTGAGTTCTTGATTTGATTCTCAGTTTGGTTGCTGTTGGTATACAGCAGTGCTACTGATTTTTGTACATTGATTTTATATCCTGAAACTTTGATGAATTATCTATCAGTTTTTTGACCTTTTTGGAGGACTTTTTAGGATTTTCTAGGTATATGATCATATTATCAGCAAACAGCAACAGGTTGGCTTCCTCTTTACTGATTTGGATGCCCTTTATTTCCTTCCCTTGTCTGATTGCTCTGGCTAGGACATCCAGTATCATGGTGAATAGCAGTGCTGACAGTGAGCATCCTTGTCTTCTTCCAGTTCTCTGGGAAAACGCTTTAAACTTTTGCCCATTCAGTATAATGTTGGCTGTGGGTTTTTCACAGATGGCTTTTATTACATAAAGGTATGTCCTTTTTATGACAATTTTGCTGAGAGTTTTAATCATAAAGAGACGCTGAATTTTGTCAAATGCTTTTTCTGTGTCATTTGATATGAACATGTGATTTTCATTTTTAATTCTGTTTATGTGGTGTATCACATTTATTGACTTGTGTATGTTAAACTGTCGCTGCATCCCTGGTGTGAACCTACTTGATTATGGTGGATTATCTTCTTGATATGCTGTTGGATTTGGTTAACTAGTATTTTGTTAAGGATTTTTGCATCTACATTCATCAAGGATATTTGTGTGTAGTTTTTGTTTTTGTTATGTCCTTTCCTGGTTTTGGCATTAGGGTAATGCTGGCTTCATAGAATGATTTAGGGAGGATTTCCCCTTTCTCTATGTTGTGAAATAGTGTCAACAGGATTGGTACCAATTCTTATTTGAATGTCTGATCAAATTCAGTTGTGAATCCATCTGGTCCTGGGCTTTTTTCTGTTGGCATTTTTTTTTTCCTTACCATTTATTGGTCTTTTCAGAGTTTCTATATCTTCCTGGTATAATTAGGATAGTTGTGTATTTCCAAGAATTTATCCATCTCCTCTAGGTTTTCTAGTTTATATGGGTAAAGGTGTTCATAGTGGCCTTGAATGATCTTTTGTATTTCTTTGGTATCAGTTATAATATCTTCTGATATGGTTTGGCTGTGTACCCACCCAAATCTCACTTCAAATTGTAGTAATTCTTACATGTCAAGTGCGAGGGCCAGGTAGAGATCATTGAAATATGGGTGTGGTTTCCCCCATACTGTTCTCGTAGTACTGAATAAGTCTCATGAGATCTGATGGTTTTATAAATGGGAATTTCCTTGCACAAGCTCTTTTGCCTGCTGCCATGTAAGAGGTTACATTACTCCTTATTTACATTCCACCATGACTGTGAGGCCTCCCCTGCCACATGGAAATGGGAGTCAATTAAACCTCTTTCCTTCATAAATTATCCAGTCTTGGGTATGTCTTTATTAGTGGCATGAGAACAGACTAATACAGTACATCGGTACTGGTAGAGTGGGGTGCTGCTGTAAAAATATGTGAATATGAGGAAGCAACTTTGGAACTGCATAACAGGCAATGGTTGGCACAGTTTGGAGGGCTCAGAAGAAGACAGGAAGATGTTGGGAAGTATGAAACTTCCTAGAGGCTTGTTGAATGGTTTTGATGAAAATGCTGATAGGGATATGGACAATTAAGCTCAGGTTGAGGTGGTCTCAGATGGAGATGAGAACTTGTTGGGAACTGGAGCAAAGGTGACTTGTTATGCTTTAGCAAAGAAACTGGTGGTATTTTGCCCCTGCCCTGGAGATTTGTGGAATTCTGAACTTGAGAAAAATGATTTAAGGCATCTGGCAGAAGAAATTCATATGCAATAAGGCATTCACAATGTGGCTTGGGTGCTGTTAAAAGCATTCAGTTTTATGTATTCACAAAGATATGGTTTAGAATTGGAACTTATGTTTAAAAGAGAAGCAGGGCATAAAAGTTCAAAAAATTTGCAGTCCAATGATACAGTAGAAAAGAAAAACCATTTTCTGAGGAGAAATTCAAGCCAGCTGCAGAAATTTGCATAAGTAACAAGGAGCTGTATGTTAATCACCAAGACAATGGGGAAAATGTCTCCAGGGCATGTCAGAAGTCTTCATGGCAGCCCCTGCCATCACAGACTCAGAGACCTAGGAGGAAAAAATGGTTTCCTGGGCCAGGTCCAGGTCCCTGTGCTGTGTGTAGCCTAGGGACTTGGTGCCCTGCTTCTCAGCCACTCCAGCCATAGCTAAAAGGAGCCATGGTACATTCAGGAAGTGGCTTCAGAGTGGTGTTGAGCCTGCAGGTGCACAAAAGTTAAGAACTGAGGTTTGGGAACCTCTATCTAGATTTTAGAGGCTATATAGAAATACCTGGATGTCCAGGAAGAAGTTTGCTGCAGGAGTGGGCCCTCATGGAGAACCTCTGCTACAGCAGTGTGGAAGAGAAATGTGGGGTGGGAGCCCACACACAGAGTCCCAACAGGGGCACTGCCTAGTGGAGCTGTGAGAAGAAAGCAACCATCCTCCAGACCCCAGGATGGTAGTTCAACTGACAGCTCGCACCATGTGCCTGGAAAAGCCACAGACATGCAATACCAGCCAATGAAAGCAGCTTGGAGGGAGGCTCTACCCTGCAAAGTCACAGGGATGGAGCTGCTCACCTCTTGCATGAGCATGACCTATATTGAGATATGGCTTCAAAGGAGATCATTTTAGAGCTTTAAGATTTAGCTTCCCTGCTAAATTTTGGACTTGCATGGGGCCTGTAGCCCCTTCGTTTTGGCTAATTTATCCCATTTGGAATGTGTGTATTTGCCCAATCCCTATACCCTCATTGTGTGCAGGGAGTAACTAATGTGCTTTTGATTTTACTGGCTCATAGGTGGAAGGGACTTGCCTTATCTCAGAGGGGACTTTGGACTATAGACTTTTGAGTTAATGCTGAAATCAGTTAACATTTCAGGGAACTGTTGGGAAGGCATGATTGGTTTTGAAATGTGAGGACATGAGATTTGGGAGGTGCTAGGGTGAAATGATATGGTTTAGCTGTGTCCCCACTCAAATCTCACCTCGAGTTGTAATAATCCCCACGTGTCCAGGACAGGGCTAGGTGGAGATAATTAAATCACGGGGGTGGTTACTCCATACTGTTCTCATTGTAGTGAATAAGTTTCACAAGGTCTGATGGTATTACAATGAGAGTACCCCTGCACAAGTTCTCTTGCCTTCCACCATATAAGACGTGACTTTGCTCCTCATTTATCTTCTGCCATTACTGTGAGGTCTTCCCAGCCATGTGCAACTGTGAGTCAATTAAATCTTTTTCCTTTATAAATTACCCAGTCTCAGGTTTGCCTTTATTAGCAGCATGAAAATGGATTAATACATTTTCCATTTCTTTTCTAATTGAGCTTATTTGAATCTTCTCTCTTCTTTTCTTGGTTATTCTCACCAATGATCTATCAGTTTTATTTATCTTTTCAAAGAATCAGCTTTTGCTTATTTATCTTTTGTACTTTTTGTTTGTTTATTTCAATTTCATTTAGTTCTACTCTGATCTTGGTTATTTCTTTTCTTCTGCTGGGTTTGGGTTTGGTTTGTTCTTGTTTCTCTAGTACCTTGAGATATGACCTTAGATTATGTTTTGTGCTCTTTCAGAATTTTTGATGTAGGCATTTAAGGCTATGAACTTTCCTCTTAGCACTACCTTTGTTGTATCCCAGACGTTTTGGTAAGTTGTGTCACCATTATCATTCAGTTCAAATAATTTTTAAATTTTTATCTGGATTTAATTGTTGACCCAATGATCATTCAGGAGCTCGTTATTTAATTTCCATATGTTTGCATGGTTTTGAGGGTTCCTTTTGGAGTTGATTTGCAATTTTATTCTGCTGCAGTCTAAGAGAGTACTTGATATAATTTAGATTTTCTTAAATTTGCTGAGACATGTTTGTGCCCTATTATTCCATGTGCTGATTAATAGAATGTATATTTTGTAGTTGTTGGGTAGAATGTTCTATAAATATCTGTTAAGTACATTTGTTCTAGGGTATAGTTTAAGTTCATTGTTTCTTTGTTAACTTTCTGTGTTGATGACTTGTCTAATGCTATCAGTGAAGTATTGAAGTCCCCAACTATTATTGTGTTGCCATCTAATCTCATTTCTTCTGCCTAGAAGTAATTGCTTTATAAATTTGGGGGCTGCAGTGTTAGGTGCATATTTACAATTGTGATATTTTCCTTTGGGAAAAGTCCTTTTATCATTATATAATGTTCCTCTTGGCCTTTTTAAACTACTGTTGCTTTAAAGTTTGTTTTGTCTTGTATAAGAATAGTTACTCTGGCTCACTTTTGGTGTCCGTTTGTATGAAATATCTTTTCCACCCCTATACGTTATGCGAGTCGTTATATGTCAGGTGAATCTTCTGAAGACAGCGGATACTTGCATGGTGAATTCTTATCCATTCTGCCATTCTATATCTTTTAAATGGAGCATTTAGGTACTTACATTAAATGTTCATATTGAAATGTGAGGTACTATCATATTCATCATAATCTTTGTTGCCTGAATACCTTGTTTGTTTTTTAATTGTGTTTTTGTTTTATAAGTCCTGTGTGCTTTAAGGAGGTTCTATTTTGCTGTATTATTATTTTGAGAATTTGTTTCAAGATTTAGAGCTCCTTTTAGAAGTTTTTGTAGTGCTGGCTTGGTAGTGGTGAATTCTCTCAGCATTTGTTTGTCTGAAAAAGATTATATCTTTCCTTAATTTATGAAACTCATTTTTGCTGGATACAAAATCCATGGCTGATAATTGTTTTTTTAAGAAGGTTGAAGATAGAGTCCCAATCCCTTCTAGCTTGTAAGATTTCTGCTGAAAAATTGGCTGTTAATCTGATAGGTTTTCCTTTATAGGTTACCTGATGCTTTTGCCTCACAGACCTTAAAATTCTTTCCTTCATCTTGACTTTAGATAACCTGATGACTATGTTCCTAGTTAATGATCTTTTTGTGATAAATTTCCCAGATGTTCTTTGAGCTTCTTGTATTTGGATGTCTAGATCTCTGGCAAGGCCAGGGAAGTTTTCCTCAATTGTTCCCTTAAATATGTTTTCCAAACTTTTAGATTTATCTTCTTCCTCAGGAATACCAATTATTCTCAGGTTTGGTCATTTAACATAATCTCAAACTTCTTACGGGCTTTGTTCATTTTTTAAAAAATTATTTTTTCTTTGTCTTTGTTGGGTTGGGTTAATTCACAAACCTTGTCTTCAAACTCTGAAGTTTTTCTTCTGCTTATTTGATTCCATTGCTAAGACTTTCCAGTGTGTCTTGCATTTCTCTAAGTTTATCCTTCATTTCCAGAAGTTGTGATTGTTTTTATTTATGCTATCTATTTCACTGAAGATTTTTCCCTTCATATCTTTTTCTTTTTTTCATTTCATTAAGTTGAACTTCACCTTTCTCTGGTGCCTCCTTGATTAGCTTAATAATCGACCTGAATTCTTTTTCTAGATATTCAGGGATTACTTCTTGGTTTGGATCCATTGCTGCTGAGCTAGTGTGATTTTGGGGGGTGTTAAAGAATCTTGTTTTGTCATATTACCAGAGTTGTTTTTCTGATTCCTTCTTTTTTAGGTAGGCTATGTCAGACGGAGGATCTGGGGCTCACAGGCTGCTTTTCAGGTGCTTTTGTCCCACAGGGTGCTCCCTTGATGTAGTACTCTCCCCCTTCCCCTAAGGATGTGACTTCCTAAGAACCTAGCTGCAGCGATTGTTTTTGCCTTATGGATCTAGCTACCCAGTAGAGCTACCATTCTGCAGGTATTGGGGGGTGTCTGCACAGAGTCCTGTGATGTGAACTGTCTTCAGGTCTCACAACCATGGGTACCAGCACCAGCTGCAGTGGAGGTGGAAGGGGAGTGAAAGACACTCTGTGAGGGCTCTTAATTGTAGTTTTGTTTATTGCTAGTTTTTTGTTGGTTGGCCTCCAGCCAGGAGGTGGCACTTTCAAGAGAGTATAGGGAGAATCAGGTGGTGGGCAGACTCCTAGAGCTCCTAAGAGATTATGTCCTTTGTCTTTGGCTACCGCGGGGGTAGAGAAAGGCCATCGGGTGGGGGTAGTGTTAGGCATGTCTGAGATCAGACTCTTCTTGGGTGGAGCTTGCTGCAGCTGCTGTGGGGAATGGAGGTGTTGTTTTCAGGCCAATTGAGTTATGTTCCCAGGAGAATTATGGCTGCCTCTGCTGTGTTACGCAGTTCACGGGGAAGTGGGGGAAAGTCGACAGTTGCAGGCCTCACCCAGCTCCCACACAGCCCAAAAGACCAGTCTCACTCTCATCATGCCCCCCGCAACAGCACTGAGTTTATTTCCATGCAGTGGGTGAGCGGGGCTGAGAACTTGACCCAGGCTACCTGCCTCCCAGCTGAGAAAGCAAGCAGGGCTTTCAGGTTTTACACTGCCTGCTGTAGCTTCTATGCTGTGTCTGCACTCCCGCTTCATCCCCTTGCCTGAGTTCTGGCCAGGAAACTTCACTTTCAGTCAAAATTGTAACAAAGTTCAGCTGGAATTTTCCTTCTCCCTGTGGTCTTTTCCCATTTCCTCTGGCAGCCCTCCCCAAAGACCTCTGAGAGACAAAGTCAGAAATGGCTTTCCTGGGAACCAAGGGAGCCCACAAAGCTCTTCCCACTGCTTCTTCTACCCCCATATTTCACTCGGGTCACTAAATTTGTCTCAGCTCTAGGTAAGATCAATTCTTCTCCTGTGACCTGGACCTTCAGGTTCCCCAATGTAAGTCTATGATTGGGGGCTGACAATCCTCCTTTCCCACTTTGGGAACTCACAGTTTTCAGTTGTCTCCTGGAGCCTGCGGGAGCAATCCACTTTCTTCAAAGAGTCTGTGGACTCTCTTGGCTTCCTTGCTATGTTCCTGTGGTAGTTCTTGGAGCAAAAATCACAACGTCAGTCTCCATGCGCTGCTCTGTCCATCTGAATGGAAGCTGCAATTTGGTCCTGCTTCCTATCTGCCATTTTTCCCAGATGAATTAATCCATTTACATTTAAACTAGTTATTGTTAGGTAAGAACTTATTATTGATACTTTATTTGTGGTTTTATCTACTTAATAGTTATTTTATTTCTGTCTTCCTCTCTTGCTGTTTTTCTTTGTGATTTGATTATTTTTGTAGGGATATACTTTTATTTTTCTTGTAGTTATTGTAGGTTTTCTCTTTGCAGTTGCCATGAAGTTTGCATTAAATTTTTTATAGTTGTGACAGTGTATTTTAGGCTAATATCAACTTAACTTCAACCACATACAAAAACTATACTTTTATATCCCCCACACATGCTCTATTTTAATGTCAAACTTTATACCTTTTTATATTGTATATCCATTAATGCACTTTGGTGCTTATTGTTATTTTTAATATTTTGTCTTTTAACTTTTATAACAGGATTAAAATAGATTACACACCATCATGATAATATTGAAATATTATGTATTTGTTTATATATTCATCTATACCAATGAGATTTAGACTTTTGTATGCTCTCATATTGCTGTTTAAAATCCATTTACTTCAATTTTAAATCTCTGTTTAGCACATCTTGTGAGGCAGTTTTATCAATGACAAATGCTCTCAATTTTGCCTGTCTGGACAGTCTTTATGTCTCTATTTTTTATAGACAGGATTGCCCAATGTAAAATTTTTGTTTCTCAGTTTTATTCTTTCAGCCCTGTGAATATATCATTTCATTTTCCTCTGGCCTGCAAGGTTTAAATTTTGTTCATGTATTGCTTTCCTATTTTTGTTTAATTGTTGATTTGTGTTCTCTTGTACCTCCTGAGCTTAGAAAAAAATATTTTGAATTTTTTGTCAGGCAGGTTGTAGATTTCTCTATCTTTAGGGTTACTTACTGGAGCTTTATTTTGTTCCTTGTAGTGTCAAGCTTTTTATTCTTCATGATCTTTGTATCCTTGCATTGGCATATGTGCATTTAAAGACATAATCATTTCTTTCAATCTTTAGGGGATGGCTTTGCCAGGAAAAGCCCTTCAATAGCAGCCTGGCCAAAGATTCTGGGCAAATAAGTTGGCTGGGTCCACGGGCAATCAAGATTCTGGGACCTGCAGTCAAACTTGCTGCTAGGTTTTGTAAGTGTGCCTTCTACCAGGGTCTATGGGCTGGCTGTGAGATACACAGGTAGGTTGTTGAGAGACCTCTTCCCCTTTTCTTAGTTGTTCTACCTTCAATCAATCTAGCCATGCAAATTCCCATAGTGATTTGGATGAAGCACACCAGAAGCAGCACCCTTGGGCCTCATTCTTAAATTTGGGGTAAGTTGGATCCTCACTTTGCACTTTTTTTTTCCCCATGGAAGAAATTGTGGGCCAATGGGATCACTCTTGGCACTGTGCTTTGTCAGCGTGTGGGAGAGATGGTTTGGGTAAAGTGGAACTGGTGTTCTTCTCCTTTTTAATAAATCTTTTATCCTTTCTGTGCCCCACCTGGGTGTTTTAACCTCTAATCTGAATTCTAGAGACCTCATGAAGGTATTTTTTCCCGTGAATAGTTGTTAAATAAGTCTTTCTGTGAGGGATAAAGGCTGAGGCCACCTATCCTACCATCTTTATGACCTCTTTCCCATTTTTTAAATCAAAGCTTATGCCAATTTCTTAACAACAAAGATTGGAAGTTAATACTCTTTTCCTGTGTATGTGTGTGGGATGTACATAAACAACTAATAATGCTTCACTAAATTTTTTATATTTCTGCAGTTTTTTTTACTACAAAATATTCAGAACAGTATAAAATGCTGTAAATTTGAAAGTGGATGAATCCATTTTTAAATGATATTTCTGTTTTCTTTCTAAAATTTCAAAAAATAATATCTTCCAATATTAGTACGGTGTACTTAAACAAGATAGAACTAAATTGTGTAGGATAAATTTACCAACTGAGGAGCACCTTTGACAAAATAGTGCCTGAACAAGCTATGTATCGGTCTGGAGGTGTCTCAGTGCCATAGCTGAAAGTAAGGCTTACCAATCGAGGGAAAATGGAAAATCTGGAAAGCATCTAATTCATTGTGCAACTTTTTCTCAGTTAATCATATATCCAAGGCAAACACTTGCTTTTATTTCCTCAAAATAGACAAGGCAATATGCCTGGTTAGGTTTAGTCTAAACTTAATACTACACTTAATGAATAAATTAAGCATGAAGAGAAGATGATCTCACAATTCAAAAGCTCTAGACATAACACTATTTTTTACATGTAAGAAGTGGATTTTTTATGTCATTCAGGTCTTTTTTAATATGAAACTTGTCTTTGCTTTCTTTAAGTAGGATATGAAAGGGGGGCACATTTTTATGGAAGTTTTTTTTTCCTTTCAGAGATCTGAAAGAAATTTTGATTATCCATATTATTCAGCACATTGTTATTATCAAAGTAGAGTACAAAATTAATGTTTCCTTATAATTTTGCTAGTATTTTATAGCATAATTGTAAAAATTTTATTACTTCTATATATTTTCCTAGCCATAGTGCCATGTTTTGGATCCATTCAGCTTATCTTATTCAAAACTGATTATAACTATAATAACCATAATAAATTTGGGTCTTTCTAAGGTTTTAAAGATTCTTTACAAGCCATGAAAATATGTCGTAAGTGCTAATAAAGTGAATCATAAGTACTTTATTGACTTTTTAAATATGTCAGAATGCATAAAATGCTAAACATATTTAAATGTAAACTTATTTGCAATGATTTTCTTTTTCTGCCAACAATGTAACTTTGGAAAATCAAACATTCTCCCTACTACCACAATGATAATTCACAAAAAAGCCTGATATCATCTCCAATTCAAAGAACTCAACTGTATTGTTTCATCACTGAGGAAAACTACATATTTGCATATAAAAAAATGCTTCATGGAAAATATAATTTCTCTTGAGATTTCAGTGAGTACCTAATTAGAAATAGTTATCGAATTTATTTAATTATGACAATAAAGAATAATCATTAAGATGGTTGTTTTCTAAATAATTAGTGTTTTCATAAGCATAATAAAGGTAAAAAATGGTCACCTAGGCTACATAGCCCATGAATACTACATTGGAGATCATCAAATCCCAAAAGAGACTGACACTAGATGCAATTTTTTCTCAGTTAATGAGATATACAAGGTGAACATTTGCTTTTATCCCCTCAGAACAGACAGGGGAATACGCTTGGGTGGGTTTAGTCTAAAATTTATACTTCATTTAATGAATAAATTAAGCATGCAGAGAAAATGATCTCACAATTCAAAGGCTGTAGATACGATTCTTTACATGTAAGAAAGTGGATGACTTTTTTTTTTTTCTTACGTAATTCAGTGTATTCCACAGCATTGTATATTCTAAGTCAGTCTCCATGAAAACCTCAAAGAGACAGCCTTTTGGTAATTCATTAAATTGTTAAGGCATGAGAAATCACATAGTAGGGAGTAAGGATTTTCTAAAGATAGACTGTTGGGAAAGAAAGGTGCTTTTTCTGAAGACTTTTCTGGGAAAATGATCTTCCCTACAACAAATGAAAACCCAGAACAGTTCAATAGGTATTTAACATTTTGCAAGATATCCAGTGCTATCAAAATTCATCCCAGATTTTCAAGATTGAGTTCTGGTTATCCCTTTTAAATAATATATGACACCCAGCAACCTCTCTCACTTACCTTCATAGTTCTATCAGACTTACCTTCATTGTTCTATCAGACTTAGTTCTTCGTAAAAGAAGCAAACATCAAATAACGTATCTTCTAAGATGCATTTGAGACCCAGATACTGTAAGTAGAATAGCATTCCATTTTGGTCATTTGACATATTCAAAGAGAACCCAAATAAAGCAAGTAGCTTCACTTGAAGGTGGAGAGTTGACCCTCTGGAACAAAACAAGATATCTTAATTTACTCTGATAATAAACAATTTCTATATTCTGATATGCAGAAAAACTGCGAGAAAATACCTTTTGTAAAACTATAGATTGAGTGTAGATTCTGCATGTCTTTCAAGTGTAATTTCCCCAGGTCTATCAGTTGTTATCTCCCATAGTCAATCAAACTTCAATTCAATTCTTTATTAGCAGTGTGATCTTAGAGAAATTCCTTTTATTAGCCGCAGCTCCTCATCTGCAAAATGGGATCATTACTACTATTTATTTCCTAGAATTATCTTCAGCATTAAATAAGATCATACATGCCACAATCCTCTAATGCCACCTTCAATACCACCATCCTCACCACTAAAATGATGATTCACAGATTATATCATGATGGAGAAAAAGTAAGAAAACTCAGTTGGTAGTCATACTTCATTATTATAATTGCAGCTTTGTTATGACTATCTCAAAATTTGATGTCCTGGAAAAAAATAGCATTACCTTTCTTCCAGATTTGTTTGCCCTTTGTTTATTTTCTTCTTGTTCTTCAGCATTGATATAAACTGACATCAAGTGCCAGAATTTAGTTGCATACCCCATAATTTTGAAAAAGATAAATTACTTGCTGTGGGATAATTTTAACATTCAGCGCCTGTGTAATAAAGTTCTGCACCTTTCATCTTTGTGATTGGAAAGACCCATAGCTAGGCATAGAAACCAATGTTTATAATTCTTATAGAATTGGAGTAACTTGGAAACAATAATAGAAACTTAACAGCAACATGAAAAAAAAGCATTAAATTTAGAAAGGAGAAAAAGAGAAGGCAACAATTTGAGAAAACTCCAGTAAGAGATTTCAGTTGCCATTAGGATATGTTCCAAAAATAAGGACCCCAGGGAACTTAGATTAATCCATCATTTATCTTACCCACGAGGTGGATCTGTAAATGATTTCATTGATCCACAGCTGTGTTCAGTATCTTACACAACAGTGGATCAGGCAGAAATAAGATTGTGTGGGCAAAGGGGCATTAATAGAAAAGATTGAGCTAGAATTAGTTTCTCAGATTCTTTGCTAGTGTGTCCTGACAGCTTCCACCTGTTTGGTTTTAAACTCAAAGGAAATTTCTTCTTACATGATTATTATCACGGAATGCTGTTCAACACTGAAGCAATTCCTTTCACTTTTTCCATTGGCCAAATGAAGGAGATTTCTAAAGACATGCTATCAAATCATTTTCTCATCACCGATCTGCGATGTTTATAGTTTAGTGGCTATTTGCAGGGGACTTTAAAGTGATCTGTAAAATTTAAAAATGTATATTGTAATTAAAATCAAATTCAGCTCAGAGGCAACAATTTAATATTCTTTGTGACTAAATCCCAGGGAGGTCCCAGATTAGCATAGATTCATGTCCCATGGAATTCAGAACATCTTCCAGATACCATCTTGCTGTTCCTTCAAGATTAGAAAAGGAAATGTATTGGCATTATGCACTGCTCTAGGTGAAAGGAGTGTGTCTTACAGAAGTAGCTCTGGCAGCACAAGTTTGCTACAAATCTCTGACAATACTATCATCTGACCCATGTGGGTTTGTAACTTCAAGAACAATCCTGCTGGTATACATTTGCAAAGGTCACCTGAAAACATTACTGAAGCAGCATATGTCTATGTGTTTCAAAATGAACTCAGTTTTGGTTCTGACATGGCAACACTGAGAATCAGCCCATTGAGAGATTTGCTTAATTTTCTATATTACTTATTCAGGCCAAATTTTTTATTGGAAAGCAGTCTGGTTTTTGAATAAAGAATCCAGGAAGATTGAACAAGATTTTTATTCTGTCACACAGATGAACTGCCTCTCTTTCCCAAAACAAGTTTCTGCTTTACATCTTAATCAGTGCACTTTTCTGTTACTGCCCTTGCTTATGAGAGAATTAGTGCATGACTCAAATATTGACTAGACATATGGTCCTCTTGCCATCAGATGTAATTTGGCTTGCCAAGTAGTAATTCTATGCATGTGGCCACTTGTGGGGAACTTGCATTGATATTACATCTCTTCCTTTTATTGGTTAGCAGAGACTACTTTGTCTCCTAAACTATTTTCCTGCAAATTCTTAGTTTGGTAAGAGAAATGGTAGGTGAATATGTGTAGAACAAAAAGAGAGCCACATATCTATTATGTGAACATCTTTTTAAAATGCAACATGTGGGCAAAGAAGTTGTTTCAAAAGTTGGTTGGTTGGTTATGTGACCAGTGTTAATGATAATATCTTGGGTGCAATGCATGTCACTCTCTGTCACCCAACATGACTAAAAGCTTTATATGCATATAAACTCACTTTAGGTAAGAGAGTTGAGTGAAACTAAAATAGGAAACCAGAGTTACAAGTCTGAGTACGCAAGACTGACAAAAGAGTCAAGTAAGGTGTGATCAAGGAGACTAAAAGATTAACAGAAAGAATAGAGACCTTGAGAACATAAATTATAAAGAATTGGCAAAAATCTTGGAGAATACATAGTGGTTTTAAAAGATACTGAATTTTAATTTAAATCTCAGAGTATAAGAGAGCACTTGATAATATTTGGTTACATAATTTAAACAATAAATAAATAATTTTTCTCTATAAATAGCTTTATTTCTGACTGAGTTTAGCATACTTTGGTCTACAAAATGAGGCAGGAAGGTTTTTCCAGTCTTTTATAATTTTATGTTATCCAAAAAGTTGAAATGTATACTAAATATAATGTGGGCATAAGTCAGGACTACTTCCATGAATCTGACAAAAAGCAAACAAACATATAATAGCAGAAATATGAAAACAAATATATTGCCCTCTTTATCTGGTAAATTAAAGGGCTTTCAGATCCAATGATTCAAAGAATGTCACCAAGTTATTTATTCTTTTATGTGCCATCTTGTCATCTTTTGGAAGGCAAGCTCTTAGGAAATAGTGAATTCCTTGTCAATGTAATTTGCATGACAAAATTAAATGATTCACGTATTATAGAGATAATTTTAGGCTATGGATAGAGGTCATATGTATACCCAATGAGATCAGTGTCCTTGAAACCTCATGATTCCATGACGCTACTAATTCTTTTATCAAGAGTCTAGAGATAGAGACTTTAAACTGTTAAAAAAACATATGCTTGGTAAGCATCTAAGCTAATGCATGTGGGGCTTAGTACCTAGATGATGGGTTGATAGGTGCATCAAACCACCATGGCACACATTTACCTATGTAACAAACCTGCACATTCTGCACATGTATCCTGGAACTTAAAATACAATTGAATTTAAAAAAATCTTCCTTTCATACTGTCACCCCCACTCGACTGGTCTTCCTTTCTCTGGAGACCTTTGAATGCTTTGACAGTATCATTAAAATCACGGCTGTCCCTTCCCCTCATCGCTAAATGTGAAATGCTGTGGTGGTGTGAAATACAAAAGCAACATCTTGGAAATGGTGCCCTCTCCAAACCCTTGGGTCTAGTCTGGCTCTGGCCCACCCTACGGACCCTAGGGACAGTGGGTCCTTTTCTACAGCAGCTCAGGCCCAGCTTTAACATCAACCCCAAGGCCAAAAAAAAAAAATGCACCTTTCTTCTGTGGGGCTCAGAAAACAATACCCCAAAATGAAGGCTTCAGAAATAGCCTCAGAAATAAAAGTTTTTCTCTAACCTTCTTCTGCTTTCCTGTCTCTCAGTCCCATTCTCCATCCGAGGCTAGCAAGAGAATCCAGAATCCCTCTTCTCCAGTGCAAGTTACAGAAATTAGAATGCTTTTTCCCCAAAGCCAGCCATAAAACCTAAAACTGTTACTCTAATTTTCCCTTCAACTTTCTGTGTGAAAACTGGCCATAAAGAAGTTATCTGACCTAGCTTGTTTGACTGTGGGTCACAAGATTCCCATTCCAGGGAGGGCCCTGCCCCATACCCAGAAGAAGGGAATGCTGCTCAGAGAGGCCAAGAAAAGGCTAGACAGACAGGCTTTGCTGGGTTCCCCGACTCAGGCTATTAGCATTAGATCAGACCTTTTGGCCAGTTGTGTTTCCACACAGCTGTCCATACTTCGCTGAACCTAAGCATAAAAATGGAAAATCTCCCCTATATTTTTGAGTTTTCATTCTGTATGCTCTCATGTATACATATATGTTAAATAAATTTGTATGCCTTCCCCCACCACACACAAAAAAACAGATGCTTTAGTGACTGTAGTTAATAATAACGTATTGCACATTTCAAAATAGCTAGAAGAGAGGATTTTTAAATGTTCTCACCACAAAGAAATGAAAATATTCGAGGCGATGGATATACTAATTACCTTGATTTGATCATCACGCAATGTATAGATGTATCAAAACATCACGTTTGACCCCATAAGTATATACAATTATTTGTCAATTAAACAATAAAATAAAACTTTAGAGAAACAAAAAACAGAGACTTAAAAAATCAATTAAAAGAAATGATAATGTATGCGATTATAATGGGAAATCAAGTTTTAAAAATCAAATTCCAATTTACATGCAGATTCTCAGGAATAATATCAGTATTTTAATTGACAAGTAGTTGTTTTTTTTTTTTTTTTTGTGGAGAGAGGGACAAGGTTTTAATACACCCATCCACCCAGACAGCTAGCCAGTCAGGCAGCCATTTGTTACTCATTTATAAATAAATATTGAGCAGCAAATATATACCAAGCCTTTTTCTAAGAGCATGAGATACATTGGTGATCTTATTAGACATGGCCCCCGCCCTCATGCAACTCATATTTCTAGTGGGAAAGGCAGACACAAAGTAGGTTCAAAAATAAATACATTAGAATGGGGAAGGAATTACATAGGACGGTCAGGAAAGGCCTCTTCAAAGACCTGACATTCAACTTGAGATGAAATTTGAGGTCTCACCCTTGAGCAAAGAAAAGCAAAGGGTAGTCCAGTAGATCCAGTACCAACAAAGGTCTTGAAGGTAGCAAAGAGCTGGCCAGATCAAAGATATGAAGAAAATCTTTATCATTGAAGTCAGAGAGAAAAGAATGATATTAGATACAATTGTGGCAGGAAGCCAGTGCCAGATTATGTACATTTGGAGTTTGTACTTTATTTTAAATGCAGTAAGAAACCATGGCCAGGCGCAGTGGCTTGCGCCTGTAATCCCAGCACTTTGGCAGGCTGAGGCAAGTGGATCTCCGGAGGTCAGGAGTTCGAGTCCAGCCTGGCCAACATGATGAAACCCCCGTCTCTACTAAAAATACAAAAATTAGCTGGGCATGGTGGCAGCCGCCTTTAATCCCAGCTACTCAGGAGGCTGAGGCAGGAGAATCTCTTGAACCCAGGAGGCAGAGGTTGCAGTGAGCCGAGATAGCTAGATAGCACCATGTACTCCAGCCTGGGTGACAAGAGCAAAATTCCGTCTCAAAAAAAAAAAAGAAAAGAAAGAAAGAAAAAGAAACCATTAAACCATTTTACATAGGAAAGAAACATGATATTATTATTTTATAAAAAACTTCAGAAGCAGATGAGTAGAAAATGTATTGAAAGTGAGAAAGAGTAGAAGCAAAGGGAAAATTAATGGATTTGAGATATAATGTAAGGTGAAAATGATAACATATGCTACTAAATTGAAAAACTATGTTTTAGGCAATGCTGAAACCATAAACCAGTTTGAAAACTCTACCTAATAATAAAGAGAGCACCCTCCCTCCAGTGGTAGCAGCCCTGATACCATTTACTGTTTGTTAACAATAAGTTCCCACTAAATAATAGAGGAAAAGACTCACAGCAGTTTCCGCAATTAAAAGCAATATTCTGTGTTGATTGAGTCAATACAGGTTTTGCTAACTTCCTAAAATTTTCATAAACCTTGTAGGTAATGACTACCAAATTGTGTGGTGAAACAGTTAACAATAATGCTTTAAAAAAAGAGAGAATAACCTGTATCTGAATAGTAGTTTGACAACACGTTTCTCCTTCATTTTCTTGAGATATTACACATTTGTGCAATAGGTATTATTATTCCTGTTTTGCAGATAAAAGTAACTGAAGATCCCAAAGGTTGAGTGACTTGCCTAAGGTTGCAAAACTAAAAAAGCAACAGTCCTGATCAAACCTAGGTCTTCTGACTTTTAACCATTAACTCATTCCAACATGTAACGCTGTCTTCTCCATGCAAATTGGATCTGTCCTGCTTTATCTCATGCTTAAATATGAATTTGTATGAAGTGACTATATTAAAAATTTGCTTGTAATACCAAGCTAGCAGGAATAGTCACAGAAAGAAGAAGCAAATTTAGCCTCTTTAGTCAAGCCTTGGCCTTTCTGTTTAGACTGCAAATTAGCACTGATTGTGTTAGAGGTTTCCATGGTGTAGGCACTAGTCTCTCATGAACTGAACTTACATCGTCAACATTTAAAGCTGAAAGCCATTAGACAACAGCAACTGAGGTCACTTGTTACCATTAAGAATTTATGCAGCACTTTATATTTGGAAAGAGGTCAATGAAATGTAGACAGATTTGAGTGCTGCCTAAATGGACAAATCTGTGCTGGCATCCCAACAGCACAGTCGCTTCATAGTACAGTTTTTATCCCTTTTGATTTATGACAGAATGTGGTATTTATAACACAGTGCACAGTTTAATATGTAGAGACTTTCACTCACACTAAACCAAAAAATACCATATTTGTTTTAAGTTAACAGCTTTATCATTAACTATTCCTGGGCATCAGTAAACTTGTAAAAGATCCAATTTATTCCTTGGTCCTCAGGTATTAAGGAAAAAAAAAAAAATCTTAGGCGTATAAGGCTTAGTTCGTATTGAAAAAATTTAGCATAGTTTGATAGTTGTATTCTTTGAAGTCAAGGCACACACAGCTTTCAATTCTCTTGTCTGACCTTCTGGTAATTCTGTGACTTTTAGGTAGGTCATTTAACTTTTCTGTACCTTTAATAGCACTCCTTAGGGGTTAAAGAAAACATACAGGTATCATTTGTTATCTTTGGCCACCTAGCCACTAATGTAACTCCCACTAATCCTAAGCTGCTATTCCCAATATTATACTTACTTTTTTAATCCTCCCTTGTGGTTATGAGACAGACACTGGAACTATAATTTGTCAACCACCAAAGTCACCCTAGATATTGATTTAGGATCTAGTGATGCAAGAATTAGAGGACCCCCACAGAAGTGGCAGCAGCTATATCTCTTTTTCCAAGGGCAGAGATAGGCGGTGTTGGCAACAATGTCCACTGTTTGGTACCCATCTTGTCATTCGGCACACCAGATGCTATGTGGCCGTCTAGTGTACAGGAAGGGAAGTGGGACTGTCACTAAACCGATTCTCCTCCATGCTTTTGAGTTTTCCTTCTGGTTCTTCTTGGCCCCTTACAGACTACTCTGGGTTTTCCAGTTCTTTTTCAAATAACCTTTTGCTTCTGGCTAAATCATCCCAATCATCCCTTGTTGCTTGCACCAATGAACCTTCGACTTAGAATAAAAGTAGTGAATTGGGTATCTGACAGTTTTACGTATTAGCTTTGAAGTTTTTGAAGAACTTTCTTTTATATTACTTCCCTTAATCATTGCAGTAATACAATGAAAAGATTAACAATTTACCGAAGAGACTGGTGGTCAGAGAGGTCTCATGAGGTTCTCAGTATTACATTTGGGAACTACCAGAATTAATTCTTTTATTTTCCTGAAAGCATATTTGGTATTTATTATTAAATCATAACTGTTCAGACATAACATTTATGTGGGTTCTTGGGTATCCATTTTAATAAAGAACAACAATGCATATTTAAGTCATAAAATGTTGCATACAAGACAATTTCATTTATGTAGAGCAACCAGCCGCCCCCAAACAGCACACTTATTATGGCTATTATAACATTAAGCTTTGCATAAAGTAGACATTTTGACAAGATTCCATCAGTTTCCAATCTCCTATCATGCATTATAAAACAAAAATGTATGATTTTCTAATTTTCAAACAGAGGAATATTATAATGTAAAAATTTCATATTTATTATAAAATATCCCAAATTAAAAATTTACTGATTCCTATAGAATATAAATTTGTGACTTTAAATAAAAATCCAGAAGTACTCAAATAAGTGATTTCCTAGAAGTCTCAATATCTCATTCAAATGTCTTTCCCTACAAATATGTAACTTATTTCTTTGAGAACTTAAAAATATTAACTTTAATGGTCAACAAATGCCTCACTTATGGAAAAATCATATTGTATGCTAAGATTTCAAATTGGTACAACAACTTTGGTTAATGGCACAAACTCAAGTTGAACATGTGCAAACTCTATAACTCAGAAATCCCCCTTCTATGCATGTACTTAGAGGAACAATTGCATCTGTCTAACCATGAGAAGCATACAAGAATATTAATTATGGCACTGCTTATAATGACAAAATATTAGAAATAAATCAATGTCAATCAACACGAGAATGGATAAGTTGTGGTATATTTTTACAACGCATTATAAAACATTAGAAAGAATAAATGATAGCTGCACACAAAATGGATGGATCTCAAATACATAGTATTAAGTAGAAAAAAGCAGCAAGTCAGAAAATAAAATCATACTTTATGATTTCATTCATCATAGTTCAAAACCAGACAAATCTAAATGATATTTTTGGGTTGCATATAAATGTAGCAAACGTGTAGAGAAAAGTAAGCTTTTAAAAACTACAAAATTCATGGTAGCTTTTACTCCTGAAAAAGGCAAGAATGTGGTGAACCTTTAAAATGTATTGGTGGTATAATTAAACAAGTGATTATTTTATTTGTATTTTAGTAACTTAAACTACAAGTACGACCGAATTCTTCAAATAACAGATTTTCAGAATGAGTATATATGTGATTTACCTATTAATCGTCCTAAGTATTCAATTGTTGAAAGGGTTCACAGATCTCAAATAGTTTATGCTCATGGAACAGCTTTATCACAGGCTAAGGTACAATATAGCAAGAGCAGGAAAAGTCTGCATTCCACGGGTCCTCACTTTTAATGCAGTCAACATGACTACAGTGTAGTCTTCTTTTTCCTACCTCCACTGGTCAAGCTGCACAGAGCACATTGTGTCAAGGTCTCAAACTGCTACCTTGTAGCTACGTCACTTCCAGAATTCAATGTCTGTCTTCTTCCAGGGGGTTCTCTTAGAATGAACTGGTCTGTTCACACAGGTGTAGGCACATTCTAACTTTCTAACTGTGTGACATTTCTTAACCATTAAAACAACATCTACCTGCTTATGGTGGCTCAAGCACATACCTACACACCCCTCTACCCTGCAACCCACTTCCCAGGAGAGGCTCTACCACACAAGTTGCAATCCATAAATTCAATTAAAATTACTAAGTAATGCTGATGGACTAATGCAAATTGAGGAACTAAGAAACCTGTGGTCATAGAGCACCATTTTTCATAATTAATAGGTTTCCTAGTACTGGCCAAGGGTCAGTACTTCTGGGTATAAGTATGGGGTTAATCCAGAGCAGGTGAGAGTAACGCATGCTATGCAGTATATATTATGACACATGTGCACCACTGATATGGTAGTATTGACTACATGCCAAAAATATGAGTAATTATTAACTGGACTATGTGTTTCTATATCCATCTAATCTTGATGGCTAAGCCACTTAACCCCTACCTCTAGGCTTAGTCCAGCTGCTGATTTTTGGAAAGCCTCTATTCCTAAGTGGAAGCAACATAGGGAGTATCTTCTTCAGCCAGCCTCAAATGTGCCCTCTCAGTGGTTTCTTTTTTAACAGCTTTGTTTTTAACAATGACTACAATAAGGAATACCACTTAGTAAGAACCTTTTACATTAAGCACTAGACTTAACATAAAACACACAAAAAATTGTTATCTCATTCAATGTATACAACAAGAAAATCGGAAGAAATTGAGATTCTGGGCATTTACATAACTTTCCCAAAGCTACAAATAAAGTATGTCAGTTAAACATGCTTTCAGTTGCAAGTATCAAAAACTTGACCATAATGTGCTAAACAAATTGGGGCTTATTTTTCTCTCATAGCAAGAAATAAATAGCCCTGGCCTAGGCTGTACAATAACATCAGCGCTAGGTTCTCTGTGATATGTTCAGCCTTCTTAAGTTGCAAGAGAGCTGTTACAGTGACATGAATTGTATTCGCATTTGAGGCAGGAAGGGGAAAGGGGCAACATCAGCCAAAAAAAAAAGGTCCCTCTTATTAGGAAAATGAAGTAAAATTTTCTACAGAAGCTCCTAATGAATTCTCCTTAGTTCTTCTGTAGAAGTATCACGCGGACACACTCAACTGCAGGAGAGAGGCAAAGAAGAAAGTATTTAGACTTGGATGTTGTGTAGGCCAACAAGAGTGTGTGTTAGCCAGTTAAGGGTAGTGCCTGAATTCAAAAATTGATATTAAGCAGCCACTCCTCTCATTCTCTTTGAATTAAATTGGTGTTCTCTTTCCACAATCAGGTTTTATTTTTGGTTTGTTGTTTTTATCTTGCATTTGAGTCCTTACCTTGATTCCCTATGAAGAACACTAATTTCTCTGAGAATGCTGTCCTACCATCTCTTACTCCACTGACCATCTTTTCTTTGCTCCTCAAAGCATAGTGTGCACTTTTCTGGGCATCTATAATATCTTCTTATTTTGATCTGCTGGCTTGATCCATCCTTCAACTTGATACAATTATGGTCATTTGTTTTTCTCATTAGTCCATTTGCACCCAGAATATAATCTAGCTTTTTCTCTTAAGGTTGTAGCTGGCATGGCTTCTCTTCAATGACCGTCAATTATTCCAGCCACAACACATTATCATATTGTAATTGTCCCAGAACACCACACCTATAGACAGATCTGTATCTTCTATGAAGAAAAGTGGAAAGTATTGTCTACCATTTGTTTGAAAAATAATCTCTTGCCCTGTAAAATCTGTTGATATATTTGTTGTTTATCAGGTATTTTTTTTAATTTTAAATTTTAGAAAAATACAGTTTAATAGAAAGAGCATTGAATTTATAAATTGCTTTGGGCAGTTTGGCCATTTTAATGATGTTAATTCTTCCTATCCACGAGCATGGAATGTTTTTCCATTTGTTTGTGTCATCTCTGATTTATTTGAACAGTGTTTTTTTAGTTCTGCTTGTAGAGATCTCTCACCTCCCTAGTTAGTTGTATTCATAGGTATTTTATTCTCTTTATGGCAATTTGGAATGAAAGTTCATTCCTGATTTGGCTCTTGGCTTGACTGTTGTTGGTGTAGAGGAATGCTGGTGATATTTTCCACACTGATTTTGTATCCTGAGACTTTGCTGAAGTTGTTTATTAGCTTAAGAAGCTTTTGGGCTGAGACGATGGGGTTTTCTACATATAGGATCATGTCATCTGCAAACAGTGATAGGTTGACTTATTCTCTTCCTATTTTAATGTCCTTCATTTCTTAATCTTGCCTGATTGTGCCAGCCAGGACTTCCAGTGCACAGGAGATATAGGCGACGCCAAAGCTCTGCATCAAGCGAGGCTCGCATTCCTTCCTCCTCCTTCGTGGCCCACAGCATCATCACCATGATATGCCTTGGAATCTGTCTAAATTAACTCTATTATACCTTTTGTTTCTGTTTACTTCAGTCCCCAAAGGAAGGCAAAGACCTATTATTATATCTCATCATCTAGAATCCCATCCTTATAAGGTTTCATGCATCCCTAGTGTCATCTTTTCTTTTTCTCTTCACCAATTCCCAAAACTCTTCCACTGTTCCGCCTAAAACAGGGGTACCAATTGCTTTATTCTTATCTTTTCTGAACATTCTCTTCACCTTCCAGTTTTAATGGAAACTTGACCATTTTCTAAGCATGCTGGTTTCCTGGAAATTCTCTCACGTGCTACTTCTCTGTCCATACCTTTCAAATTACCAAGCTTGGAAGTGCAGCAAGTATTTATCATTGTTACTTCCAGACCGTTTCTCATCTCTGCTCTATTTACAAATAGAAATGGGAGAAAATAATTTTAAAACCATGTCAGTAGCTTTGTCAAACTCTACTCTTCTTTTGTGCAATTATCTATAAAATGTATCCTTTTTTATTCATTGTTTGTTTTATCTCCACATTCTCTCTCATATATCTCCTGTCAGTATTCTTGGTAACTTTAATAATTTCATAAACAACCCTTCAAATATGGCCTCTTAGTTTTTTAACATTCTCTGCTTTGATCACCTGATCTGATCCACCTCTACTTTAAACATACACTCCCATAATTAGATGCTAACCCCTTCTATTACCAGCAACTAAAATCCCTTCGCTTAACATCAATGGTAATAACTTCTCTCTGACAATTTCTGATTTATCCAGCGCATCCTCTCTAGAATCTTAATTCAACAACTTTCTTTATATCTAAAAACTATGAACGTTTTATCTAATAATTTTTCTACTATAGCCTTCCACCTTTATATCTCATTAGTTGTGCTTTGTAGTTCATGGTCTATTATTAAAACTACTGCTAAAACATATCCACATATCCCCACATCTCTTGCATGTTCTCCATTGGTCATGTATCCTGGATAAACCCCAACCCTGGGTTACTACAACTCCTTTACTGTTCTTTGCACCTAAGCAAATAAATGTGGTTTAGAAGCACATAAGCCCAAAAGCACAAACATGTTAATTGGTCTCAGACCATTAAATATAGGTGTTACTTGACATTTCTGTTACATTTTGTTGTCCCTATTATCATTATTCAATCTCTCTCATTAAAAACTATTTTATACTTTCTCCAATAACTGTCCCAAGAAATCCACTCTTGGAAAATAAGCTTAATTCCTATGTCACTAATAGTATAAGCACAATCAGAAGAGATATCATCTATAATTTCATCTATACCCCTATCAACCTACCTGCATCTGTACTCCAGCTTATTTCCTGTCTGTAACCACATGTGAACCATCACACTACTATTTAATATCAACTTTCACATATGTGTGTATTTTTTAACTCATTCCTCCTATTTGCTAAAAATTATCTCTTCAAAGATTTTACCCTCTTTAATATTAATTATTTCCTTTCCACTAGATCATTTCAACAGCATATAAACACGTGATAGCATCTTCCATAATGAAAAGGTAATTTAATCCCAATCACATTGTCTCATCTATTCTCCTTTTTAAAATCCCTCTTAAATATAAAACTCCCAGAAATGCACATCTGTATTATTTAAGTTCCTCTTTTTGCTCTTCAGCCAACACCAATCATTCCTTCTTCCAACCCTTCCTAGAAAACTGCTGTTCCAATGTCATAAATCATGAATTATTCAGGCAGTGGTTTATTAGGAGCCCTCATCTTGCTTTACCTAAATGATTTAACACAATTGTTCATCATCTACCTCATGAAACAATTTGTTCACTTGGCTTCCAGAATATAGTCGTTCACAGTTCTACTCCTACTTACAGGCTGTTCTTCATCTGCCCCATCTGCTGCATTCTCATCTTCTAGGAGTCCCTTAGGGATGTATCCTTGGACCTCTTCTCTTTTATTTTTCATGCTCATTCTGTTGCAATCTCATCAAGTCTCACGGCTTTGATACTGTCTGTATACTGATGACTCTCAAAAGTATATCTCCATCCCAGACCAAGATCATGAGCTCCAGATTTGTTTACCCAACTATTCCCTCACTTGGATTTTAGATAGCTTAACATATCCCAATCTGAATTTTTAATTTACTTCTTCAAATGTGGATTTCTAATTTACTTCTTCAAATGCGGTCCTCCCTTGTGTTCTGCAGCTCAGTGAGTGGCAACCTTTACCTTCGGTTGCGTAGGTTAAATTTTTTAAGTCATTTTGACACCTTTTTCTCTTCATTGCACATCAAACTTGTCAGCAAATTCCTTTGACTTGGATTTCAAAATATATAAAATATCCAATCTTATCTCATAACTTTTGCTATTATCACCATAACTGGTGTTACCAGGATTATTGCAACAGTGTTCTAACTCAGAGGTCTACAAATTATTGCCTGAGGGCTAACTTGTTTGTTCATATCTTTTGTGCATTTTGACGTGGATTGTTTATCTTTTACTTATTGATATGTAGGCAATAGTCATATATCCTAAATACTACTCATTTGTCTGCTGTATATTTTGCAGCTGTCATCTTCCAATCTTTAGCTTACTTTTTACTATGATTTATAGTATTATTAGTGTACAATTTTTCACACATTTTACCAGCTAACTAAATTTTAAATTCCCTGAGGACATTGTCCCTTGCTTGCTACTTTAGTATCCTACTATGGCTAACTCATCGTGAGTGTTTAATCAACATTTGTTGGTTGATTGATCCAAAATATTGCATTTCACTTGAGTGAAATTTTCAGTACACAGCACACAGGTAACAAAGTTATAATATTCAGCAGACTACACTAGCACTGACCTGTACCCTATCAGCAGCCGGAAATGAGCTTTGGAGGATAAGCTGGTTTCTCATGTTCCACTGTGTCAGAACTCAGGTACACAGGGCAAGAAGTAGGAGGCAGCGTATAAATGCACTGAGGATTCCAGACAGAATCTTAAAGTAGTAAATGCACTTTCAAAAATGAAAAGGTTCGCTTCAAGGTCCTGGTTCTTTACACTGTTAGAAATATTATTCAGGAAAAGTCTTTTAAAGAAACTCTGTTCACATAGTGTGCAATTTTATACACACAGGACAGTCAAGCTACTAGGGACTAGTTTTGTATTCTATAATTCATTTGCCACCTTCAACTGTTAGCTTGCATGTATGTTTACGTAAGACTCTATTTTACATTTACTACCAGATCAAATAATATATATGCGGCACCAAGAGAAAGTATTCCTACTGCCCCTGCAATAATATCATTCACTAAAACTTTAAGATATAAGAGAGATGCCTTTCTAGCCATATATTTACTCTGTCTTGTTTTTTCCTCTCACTGTCTCTCTCTTCTCTCAAAAGAAATCACTATCTTACAATTTTACTGAGTTTATAAGCCTGCAAATAAGTTATACCGATATAACGAAAGTCAGGAGGGACGACATCTGAGCAAGATAAATCAAGATAAATCTGAGAGAAGAGAAAAGGAAAACGTATACAATGCTACAAAAACTATGAATTAATTAACATGAGACTCACACTTGATTTGTACGTATAGGCGTTGCCTGGTTATTGCATCTGTGTGTCTGACTAGAGAATGTTTTTAATGATTTCTGAACATCTTAAGTCCACTGGAAAACTACTATCTTACACAGAAAGAGTGAGCATAACGTAAGTGACTAGTCTGACAGTAGCAGACCTAAAAGTAATAGACTGACATTAGGAAGGGAAGTACTTGAAGAGAGAGACTGAAAGAGAAACAGAAGTATATAGAGAGAAGAGTTAAAGAGACAGCCAGTTCTGAAATGAAAGCTAAGAGGACATAATATTCTGATATAAATGATTTATGTACTCAACACATTATTGCCATTTATTTTCTGCACTGTGAAATATCAGCTAATGTTCTTAAACTTATATGGTTAGAAGGATCGGCTAGAAAACTTTTAAAACATGATTCCCCAGATCTATTCCTCTGTCTCTGAACCTCCACCCCACTTTATGGTTCAGGATGGCAACTGGTCATCTTTTATGCATATATTTATTTACTTTTAAAGTATCTTGGCTGTTTATTTATATACAGATGCATTCTATATGTATGTATTAGGTTCAGGAGGTGATCCTGATTTCCAAAGAGGTTTGGGAACCTCAGACTAATTTTGTGATTCACTGAAAGCTGGGTAGGAAGATGCCTCTGCTTTTTTCTCTGCCTCCTTAGCTTTTCCTTCAAAATTAGAAGAAATACTAGTCACATTGAATGAGGTTTCAGGCCTGCCATTAAAACATAAGATTCACAGGATAAACTCTCTCTTCTGCTAGATTGATAAAAGGACTAGGATCTGAAGTTCTAATAAGTAGATGTGGCCAACATACTTCTTTTTCTGTTCCATTTAATCAAGATTTATTTGATCCCTTCAATGATTTGTTTCTTGAAACCAGCTTGAGGTAAGGTTTGGACTTATATGGAGAAATGTCTCTAAGAATTTCTCTCAAAGTAGTTAATTTATAGCTTTTTCCAAGTGTCAATTGTGACTCTGTAAAATAAAGATAATAACACTTATCTTCCTTTTGGTTTTGAAAGAATATAAATAAATAACGTATATGTATGACTGGAATTTAAATGTGTTAATATGCTAATATAGTCAGATATGCTAATATGTTCATATATGCTAATGTTTATATAACAAATATGTAAAATAGCATATAATATTATTTATATAGTTTGCCAAAGATAGAATTGTGTTTCAACAACCAAACTAGATTTATAACGTGCTCAATAGTTTTTGATCATTTTTCTGCATCTGTGTCTATTGCTCCTATGTTTGTGTCCACGTGTACTCAATGTCTAGCTCTCGCTTATAAGTCAGAAAATTCAGTGTTTGGTTCTCTGATCCTGCTTTAATTCACTTAAGAAAATGGCCTCCAGCTGCTTTCATGTTGCTGCAAAGGATGTGATTTCATAAAAAAAAAAGAGCTGGTAACAATCCTATCGAAATTATTCCAAAAAATCAAGGAGGAAGGACTCCTCCCTAACAAATTTTATGAGGTCAGTATCTTTGTGATACCAAAATCTAGCAAAGACAATACCTAAAAAGAAAACTTCATATCCTTGATGAACCTAGATGCAAAAATACTTAACAAAATACTAGCAAGCCGAACTCAAAAGCACATTAAAGAGCTAATACACCATAATCAGGTAGACTTTACCCTTGGGATGCAAGGTTTGTTCAAGATATGCATATCAATAAATATGATTCATCTCAACAGAACTAAAGACAAAAAGTACATGATCATCTCAATGAATTCAGAAAAGACTTCCAATAAAATCCAACATTCTTCATATTAAAAACCCTCAACAAACTAGGCATTGAAGGAACATACCTCAAAATAATAAGAGCCATTTATAACAAACCCACAGCCAACATCATACTGAATGGGCAAAAACTAGAAGCATTCTAGTTTTTGAGAGCCAGACCAAGACAGGGACGCCCAGTCTCACTATTCCTATTCAACATAGTGCTGGAAGTCCTAGTCAGATCAATCAGGCAAGAGAAGGAAATAACAGGTATCCAAACAGGAAAAGAGGAAGTCAAACTGTCTCTCTTTACAGACCATATGATTTCTACCTAAAAAACCCCACAGTCTCCCCAGAAGCTCCCAATACTGATAAATAACTTCAGTAAAGTTTCTAGACACAAAATCAATGTAGACATTTTGTTTATTCATTTACCCCTTGATGACATTGAAGTTGCTTCCATCTTTATTGTGAATAATGCTTTTATAAACATGGATGTGCAAGTATCTCTCCAAGCTCCTTCTTTTAATTCTTTTGGATATATACCTAGAATTGAGATTACTAGATCATATAGTAGTTCTATTTTTAATTTTTTGAGGACACTCCATACTGTTTTCTATAGGAGTGGTACAACGCTACAACTCCACTAACAGTGGTCCAGGGTTTTAGTTTCTCCATATTTTTACCAACACTTGTTATCTTGTGGTTTTTGCTTGTTTTGTTTTTGATAGCAGCTATCCTAATAGGTGTGTCTTTACTTTTGAAAGATCATTTCACTGGTTACAAAATTCTAGCTTGGCATTTTTTTTTCTTTCAATACTTAAATATTTAATGCATTGTCTTTTTCCCAATACGGTTCCTAAAGAGACGATCCATGACAGTCTTATACTTGTTCCTCTATTGGTAAGTTTTTTTTTTTTCTGGTTGCTTTTTATTCAAGTTATTTGTTTTCTTTGGTTTTGTGCAGTTTAAACACAATGTCCCTAGGTACTGATTTTTTTTGTATATATCCTGTTTAATATTTGCTTCTGGGATCTATGATTTGGTGTCTCTCATTAATTTTGGAAAATTCTCAGCAATGCTGACTTTAAATATTTCTTCTACTCCTTTCTGTTTTTTCTTTCTAGTATTCCCACTACACATATGTTACATCTTTTGTAATTGTGTCACCATTCTTGAATATTTGATTCCATTTTATTCATTATTTTTTCTCTTTGCATTCAGTTCGGAAAGTTTCCATTGACATATCTTTAAGTTCAGTGATTCTTTCCTTGGCCATGTCCAGTCTACTAAAGAGCCCATTGAAGACACTCTCCATTGTGTTACATTTTTTTTCTAGCATTTCCTTTTGATTTGTTTTTAGATAGTTTATCTTTCTGCATGCATTATCCATTTTTCTGACATGTTACCTACTTTTTATGTTAGAGCCTAAACATATTCATCATAGTTATTTTAGATTTTCTATCAAATGATTCCAAAACCTGTATCATATCCGAATCTGCTTTGTCTTTTTGGACTCTTAGTGTGCCTTATAACTTTTTATTGAAAGCTATTGATGACTGATGCATCTGGTAATAGGAACATTTAGGTATTTTCCCACCAGTTACTGAATCCAATGACTTCTGCTCCTAGTAAGCTAATTTTGGCTGTGATTCTAAATATTTGTCTATATCTCTAGTTTTTAGGATGGTGGCTTCTCCTGTGACCTCAGTTCTCTGACGGATCTAAGAAAAGTCAATGGTTATCAGCTTATTCAACTTTTTTTTTATTGTAGATTTAAGAATGATGACTTCCAAGCTTCATGCTCTTTAGATATTGGAACTGAAACAAGAATTCCTAAGTGTTGCTTTTAATACTGTGGTTTTATAACAGAGAGCTATTATTTCTATAAATACCTATATATACATTTATATACATGCTCTTTTACTTCTTTGAAAAATATGTAGGATATTAAAGTTTAAGTCGAACATAATTCTACCTCTCTTTTACCCAAATTTTACAAAATGAGAAGTGAGCATTTTTACCTACTGAACTCCTTGGCTTTTCCACTTCACTCCACTCAGGGCTAATTATTATTTTCTGATTATTATATATCTTTCCTGACTTTACCTAAAAGTATACAGATGCACACATATACTTTTTTTTTTGAAACGGAGTCTCGCTCTGTCGCCCAGGCTGGAGTGCAGTGGCGCAATCTCGGCTCACTGCAAGCTCCGCCTCCCGGGTTCACGCCATTCTCCTGCCTCAGCCTCTCTGAGTAGCTGGGACTACAGGCGCCCGCCACCACGCCCGGCTAATTTTTTTGTATTTTTTTTTTTTAGTAGAGACGGGGTTTCACCGTGGTCTTGATCTCCTGACCTCGTGATCCAAGTGCTGGGATTACAAGACACATATACTTTTAAAACAAAAGTTGAATCATGTTTTACCAATTGCTCTGTAACCTCAAGATACTTAACACCATACAGAAAGATAGTGGAAAGAATGAAAGTAATAGGACCAAATTACATTTTGTTACATAATAACTCTACCGTAGGTGCTCTTGGCTAGTTCTGTAATGGTTATCATCCATAGCAGGCATTTGTTGAGCATCTATTTTGTTCAAAGCACACTAGTAGATGCTGGGATAATAAGGGAGGATTGCAGAAGCAAAACACACATATCTGAATATTGCACTAGAAATTAAAGGGAGTATGGTATTAAAAATAAAAACACTAACACAAATATATAACTGCTTTAAGTTATAGGAGAAAAACATTACTATCTTTTGCAACTGCATTGTTTTCATTTGGGTAGGATGTGGGTAGAAATACAATAATTTGGATTTGAGAGCCATATAATTCAGGGAAGAAATCTTGAGCCAAACAAATAGCAAAATTTTTGTTAAGCTAACTTATATTGGCCACCTATCTTGTGTCTTTTCTCTTCTAGAAAGTTTGCATATATTAATACATTTAATACTCAACAATCCTATGAGATAGATACTCTTCTTATCTCCAGTTTTGCTCTGAGGAGATTGAGACATAGAAAGAGCAACAACTTGCCCAAGTTTATGCAGGTTTTGAAGCAAGATATTCTCTAGATCCAGTGCTTTTCACAATGCTAAATCCAGAAAGTGGATGCATATATCATTTGGGGAGAGGACAAGAGTAATGTTGGAAAAGTAAATTAAAGCTTAATTTTGCAGGCTTCTGAATGCCAAGCTAAGTATTTTGAATAATTTTTCCCCAAGCAATATGGAATCAATGAAAACTCGACCAGAGGAATAGCTTGTACAAAAGAGTGTTTTAAGATAATTAACTTAATAGTAGTATATGGAATCATCTGAGTCTGAAATAGACAAAAAGCAGAATAATTATTGAGAGATTTGTTTCAATAGTTAAGTAATGAAGGGGTGAGTGCCTATTTAAAGGTAATGGCAAGAAATAACAAAATCAAAGGGCAGACATTTCAGTCATATTCCTCCTTTCATTCTACCAGAGGCACTATTATTATCACACCGAAAAGAAAAAATGGCTTTCATAGTCTGAAATGTCAAACGCAAAAGATCTTGCCTCTTAGTCTAGCCAAATACAAGACTGGGCAGATGAAAAAAATTTTCAATTGCCGTTCAATGCATTTGCCAACCTTCAGCACTTTCTAAAAGATGTTTTATAATATGAAATTGTAAATGATGTATACATTTGAAAAGTTGAAAGATAAAGATATTCATGATGAGGTCAAAATACATATGTTAATGTACCATATATTACCTTTAGTAAAGGAGCCATTCTCAAAGAGGTAAGCAGCAGAAGTCTTTTAACTGAGGCAGCACAAATAAGAGGAGCCTCATTAAAGCATCAGCACCTGAGAAAATGAAAGAATACAAAAACAAAAGCAAGATCTGAAAAACAGATATTTTCAGGCAGAGAGCAGAACATTCAATAATATAATAAGAAAAGGCATTATAATAGAAAAAGGAGAAAGCATAAACACCTCTGGCGCACAGACAGAAATAATAATTGTTTTTAGAAACCAGGAGATGGGTTCCAATTTCCATAACTTAATAAAAAGACACTTTACATGCAAAAGAAACCTAGAAAAGATTAGAGACTGAGTGATCTAAAATAATGCTATAAAAGAGCCCTCTTTTTTGTCAAAATTTCACATTATTCAATATAATCGTATATACAAAAGTAATCTAGCAACAAATTAATTTTTAGATGCCTGAATATAACAGAGAAGAACATGTGCAAATAAACTCAGCAGGTAGTTAATAGCTGGTTTTTCCCAAGAACTGATTGTCATCTTTACATCTGAAAAAAAAAAAAATCAGGGTTCTGCCTTTGGGAATATCTCTATCATATTTATATGGCTGATGCACCTCACTAGTTGATGGACATCAATATCCTGACACCAAAATAGAAATACTGGAAAGAGATTAAAATGAGCTCAAAGAAAACATTTCACTCTAAGATAAATACCATGAAAATATAGTGGATTGCAGTTTCTTGCATAAATTGTAATGTGTACACACCTCATTAAAAAGGAGTTTAATATTTAAAGAAACTATTCTTGTTACTCCAGTAACATGTTCATTCTCCCCACCTCTGGTAACAGCACAGCTTAGCTGATAAGTTAAATGCTAAAGCAGAAGAAAAAAAATATTCTGCAATAGTTGAGCCAAGAGCTATTAGGGGTGGCTTAATGATCACAATTAAAGTACATAATTTTCCTAGAAAGAAATCCAAATCCAAATCCCACTAGCAATTCTACCTTCTTGTCTTGAAAGATAAATGAACTAGATTTCAAGTACCTCATTTTATAAAGGTGCTTTACACAGGACTATGAACACATAGCATTGTCTTAGGAAACACGGGTGTAAAATACAAAATTTAATTTGTAAAATTTTATATTCAAAATACTTCTGAATGTTACAATTGCATTTTGTACAATTGTCTTCTCTATGAATTTATACTATGATCTCAGTTTAAAATATAGAATTTATAGTTCCATTAATCAGTAGTTACTAAAAAATAAAAAATCTAGTTTCACTGAACCAATCCCTGCCAAAGCCTCATGGGCCTTCTCTCCCATCTGTGCTTAATTAGCTCATCTGGCTATCAAAATGCTGTCTACACGATTGTCACTCATTGCACGCCATAAAAAAAGTCCCAGATCCGTGATGAATGTGGTTCCCAGTACCCTGAGAAGTACAAAAACTGTATCATCTTGGAAAAGTTATGTTAGGACTGTACTATATTTTGCTCATACTAAATGAAATAGTTGAACTTGAACTTTTAGAGACTTTTCAGCCTTTGGCTCCTACATTGTCATGCCCTCACCAGTATTTTCAGATTCCAGACTGACAAGTAAGAATGTCAAGTGTGATGAACTGAGTGTTTGACAGTATTCAACCACTGAAATTCTATTAGGAATTACTAGGACAAAGTTATCCCTGGTCAAGTTATTTTCAACATGTTAGCTTTGTGCCCCACAGTGCTCAGCAGCTTTTCTTGCATGTGGTGAAGATGCTTTTATGTTCTCAGTCAAATTCAGATTCAACTAACACTGACCAAGCAAAATCTGTGTGCCAGATACTATGCTGAGTTCTGTCATATAAATTATTTAACTTAATTATTACAAAAATTCCTAAATTGGGTTGTGTCAGCACCATCATTTTACAGTTGCAAAAACTGATACTAATAGAGGCTAATGAAGGGAAGAATAAAATTTTGAATCACAATCTTGTGGTCCCTATACTTAAAGAGATTCTGTGTTTGTATGTGTTTGTGTGTGTGTATAGTATTTATGTATGTACCATTATTAGAATATTAGCTATTGACCAGACATTGTACTACATGAGATGTGTGTGTGTGTGCATGTGTGTGTGTGTGTTGCAAGGTAGAGATTATGGAACAGTTAAGACCCAGAGATTTAATAACTTGTCCAAGGTGACAAAGCCCTCATGTGGTAGAGCAAGATTCAAACTCAAACAGGTTTGATTTTAGTGTCCACGGTCTCAGCCACTTCATTATACTGCCTGCACATGGTACGCTTATTTCCATTCCAATTTTCATTAACTTTCATCATTATTGGACCACAGCTCAGAACAATTTTGAGGTTATTTGAATCCTACACAAAGATATGTGGGATAGACAAATATTTTTAATTATCTTCTGAAGTCACCCAGTTTCTGTCAGATTAACAAGATGACAATGTGGAGAAAATGTTCCTTGCTTGATCTTTGCTTTGTTTTCTGAATAAAATTAAGAGATTTCCATATGCTAATTTGTCTAGTCTGTTTAGGGAAAGGCAGGGCCTTTGCTCTAACCTCTGGTAGGGACTGAAGATCTTATGAACATTCTGCTTTTGGCCTGTGTTCCATTTGTATTGAATGTGTGTGGAACGGGCAGGGAGGACACATACAGGGCTGTCCTACACCACATCTGACCTTTCAACCACCATCTAGAAAAAAATGGCCTGCAGAATAACACTCTGTTTAAATGTGAATTCCATTCAGCACAATGACTTGGATGACTGGCCATGCATTACCGCTTGGTTTTACACTCATAGATATACTCTCAGTTGCAGCTGTAATCTACCTTTAAATACCACATTTTCCCTCCAAAAAAAAATTTTTCTTTTGAAAACTTAGCCTCAGTTCTCCAAAACAAAATTTATCAATCTCCTTTGTGTTTTTAGTAGCAACAATGAAAAAAAAAAAGACAATTTCTTAAATGGAGAATTGACAAGTGACAGTGATTAATGACATTTTTGCTTATTGGCTTGGCTGTAGGCCAAGTATGAAGCAGTGCTTCCCTAGACCCCTTGTTGCTAAAATTGCAGTTAAAAACAGGTGCAAAAACATTACACATAATGTAGTAAAAGAGGGCTTACATCCAAGAAAGTCTACCCGTATTAGTTTATATATTTTGTACTTCGCTAAAGGAGAAATGTGAATCAAATTTGTTCCAACACAGTTGGAAGCTCTACTTTCTTTTTTGGTCTACATATTGTTTAAAAAGCCAGTCAAGATAAATGTAAAACACTTATGCTAGTTTCTATTTTATAATTACTTTTAAATTTTTGATGGCTCTTTACTTTTTAATTACTTTTTCAAGCTACTTCTATCTTCATAGCAAATATGCTAATTATCAAATCAAAGAGTATTTATCGGCCAGGCACGGGGGCTCATACATGTAATCCCGGCTCTTTGGGAGGCCAAAGCAGGAGGATCACGAGGTCAGAAGTTTGAGACCAGCCTTCCCAATATGGCGAAACCCCGTCTCTACTAAAAATACAAAAAATTAGCTGGGCATGGTGGCATGCGCCTGTAGTCCCAGCTACTCAGGAGGCTGAGGCAGGAGAATTGCCTGAACCCAGCAGGCAGAGGTTGCAGTGAGCCGAGATCGCCCCACTGCACTCCAGCCTGGGCGACAAAGCAAGACTACGTCTCAAAAAAAAAAAAAAAGTATTTGTCAAACAGTAGCTTCACTTTCCTCTTTTTATATTCTACAGGACACAGTCTCTGTCCTTGCAAAGCTTCCATTCCTATCAGGAAAACAAAACTTTCAGCATGGGTTGCTCTCTTCCTTAACTAGACAGTATCTCCTGCAGCTCCATTAGCATCCCATATGCTTCAGTTACACTATTTATTTCTCTTTCCACCATCTCATTCCTTAGATTCCATATTTGAATTATTAATGCATCAAATGTTCACATTAAATTTATTGACTGTGATGTCCTCATAGGAGAGAAAGAAAAGTCAACTCAGGCTCTCACAGTCTACAGGCACAGATAAAGGAGGTAAAAGACAAGGAAAACAGTGACTCATTTTCACTGAGGGAAAAATAAAATGGAAAACTTCAGATGAAAAGAAAACCCATAATATGCAAGCACTCAAACAGGTACATTGGATTAATGAAAAAAATTGTAAGCCAAAATAGGCTTATAAAGAAATAAAAATCATAAATTAAAGATGTATATCTATTTTATTTAATATCAGACATCTTGGGGCCACCTCGAATGTTCCTCAACATTTTCTAAGAATCATTCAAGTGCTCTAAAATGTTATGTGAATTTCTCCTGACATACTCTCTGGATTTGAATATTATTAAAGTATTTATTTCTATCAATTAAATGAATATATCTCCTATGAAACCAGTACCTAGACTCAGGTTTGCAACCCCCTACTGTACACTGATACTGTGAGAAAGAAATAAAGTTGTAATAGCAATAACTTTAATATGTTAAAATTCTGTTATGACTTTTATAGTTCTTTACCCTTAAGGCATTTTTAAACCACAAAAGTTGAACAGAGAATTTGAAGCAACACCAGAATCCTCACCAACTGTTTAAAATGTAGTTCAGTCAAACATATCCAAACCATCAATCCCCATTTCATTGTCAAAATTACCCTATAATCAGACAAACTGGCTGAGTAGTTTCCACCCTCAGGAAATTCAATCCATTAGGAGCGTTTGAAAGTGAGTGGGGGCATTTTAAGCTGTCTAGCAAAATGATGAATTGTTCCAACAAAATTTCCAGTGGCACCCCCATGGAAAGTAACTGCCCAAATCTAGCTCTTTCTCCATAAAAATAAAATAAAATAACCCTAAAACCTAGAAAAGAAATGTCCTACGTGAGCCAATGTCAACCCTAGTTTTGTGGGCACCCCAGGGTATCCCCAGTTATCTCAAGCAGAAGAATGACATTTTGCAAAAAACTCCTCAAAGTGAAGATTTAGGACCTATGTAAAATGAAACTTCTGTGCTGCATTTTATGGTCAGAAGGTCTTGAGATCAAGGTAGGTAAGGTATCAAAACTCCCAGTTCAAGAGTCTGTATTATGGAGCCTATTACTTTACAGCTTTCCTGCAAAAAGTAGGATATTGTAGGGGCCGGACGTGGTGGCTCATGCCTGTAATCCCGGCACTTTGGGAGGCCGAGGTGGGCAGATCACAAGGTCAGGTGAAAGCCTGACTCTACTAAAAACACACACACACAAAAAAAAAAAAAAATTAGTCGGGCGTGGTGGCGGGCGCCTATAATCCCAGCTACTTGGGAGGCTGAGGCAGGAGAATGGCGTGAACCCAGGAGACTGAGCTTGCAGTGAGCCCAGATTGCACCACTGCACTCAGCCTGGGCGACAGAGCAAGACTCCGTCTCAAACAAACAAACAAACGAACAAAAAAAAGTAGGATATTGTAAATCATCTATAGCTTTGCAAGATCAAATGAATGGACTAGATGAGTGGTAAATATTTTGAACAATGCAAAGTGCTGTAAAGGATGTCAAATTAACCAGGTGTTTTCTTGTTCTTGTGTAGCTTTGTAGTAAATTGAGGAAAAACTAGTAACTATTTCAAAAATTTGAATGGAGTAAGTACCTTTAGAATACAGAAACCAAACCTATTGCAGGTTTTTCTTGAGAATTCTGAGAATCGCCCAGGTGATAAGGTGACAGGTAAAGCTTTGTTTTTTGTATGACTGTTTCAAAGAAAATAGATGGGCAGAAATGAAAATGAATGCTTTTTCTAACTTGTTGTTTCGTGAGTTAGCCCCTCAGTATAATAATTTTTAGTAAATTTATAACATCTTCTATCAATCAGTGAATTAAAGAGACAAAAATAACGTCGATGTAAGAAGTTATGAAAGTTTGATTATTAACTTTATTTGTTAAGATTTTAAAGTGTATTGTATATATATATATTATCTTGGGGACTTTATTAGAAAATGTTTACATTTACGCATTCATTCATTCATTCATTCATTCACCATTAAAAAGGTTTCTGTTATCCAAATTTATGGGCAAAACAGTTTGCCCTGTGCTAGACAATTCGGGAGAAAACAGACATACAGGACAAAAGACCTTAAAAGACCTACTCTCTAAGATTTTACAACTTTCAGGTCTTCTTTGACAAAATAAATAATAAAACACTCCAAAAAGATGTTGATTTGACAGCAAATAAATTATTGCTGATGTATTATACTAGGTCACTACTATATCTTAATATAAATCTAGAAATACCATCCAGAGAGAGTAAAATAAATGTCAAATTTATTGTGTTCCACACTGTCCTAAGTGCTCTTATGAAACCACAAATTAGCCTGAAATAGCCTAATCATTTCTCTATTCACCAAAAAGGGGTGACACCAAGTTTGCATTCTCTCAGATAAATGTTCCTAATTTGCCATTTTTATTCTGATCCTAGATTTCAAATAGGCATTCCAATCTAAAGTAATGATAAAAAAAGCAAAACTGCAACATTAGGATGATTGACACTTTTATGGTATCTTCAGCAGACATATTCAGTAAAATACTTTTCTATATGTCTTCTTTTACTTTTCTACTATTATTCTGTCAGTCTTCAGTTGGATACAAATTTAAAAATATGATTGTCACAAAAGTCTGTCCCCTCCTCTCACATATCTGTATATCTATATATGGGCATATATAAACACATGCACACACATATGCATATATGTGTGTGTATATATAATAGGTGTAGGTATGTGGAGGTATGTATATATGCATTTATTTACTGACACACACCATTTAGGTGCATATTTAGATAGATAGATATAGAAAGAGATAGAATAAGAAAGGAAGAACAGAAAAAAAGAAAGGAAGAAAGAAGAGAAGAGGGAGGGAGGGAGTAAAGATATCTTTACCACGTTCAAATGTGTAGACCCAACATTGTATAACTTTATTTTAGGTAACTTCATTCCTAAGAAAAGACAGCCATGTTCCTTTTTAAAGTTCTTAAACCATGGATACCATTTTTCATGGACTAATGTTCCAAACTGAATTACTTAGGCCTTTGGATGTTCCTCTTTTTTCCTGCCGTCTGTCTCTGGATAACTTCACAGATCAGTACATCAATCAAAAAACTAGAAAAAAATGTTAGAGATGAAATTAAAATCTTTAAATTCATTTTGTGCATATCTCTGGGCAGGAGCTTTGGTTAGTGAAAAATTAAAAATGACTACTGCCTCATTTCATTTGGGTTTGTTTGCTTAATTTTAACAGAGACAGCCTAAAACAAACACACCAAAACTGGCTCTCCTTCAAACTAAGATCCATCGCCATTCTTTCCTTTTAAAATCATATCTGCTGAAAAACTGCCTTTACCCACAGTTTCCCTCACTGATTCTCTGGCATTCTGTTCACATCCTTATCATTCTATTGAAATTTCTTTCTCAACAGCCATCTATAGGCTATTCTTTGTCAAATCCAATGACCTTTTCTCGATTCTCTCATTTTACTCCCTGCTGCATTTTCCATTCCAGACCATTTTTTCCCAGGATCCCTTCTCTCCTGGTCTTAGCAAAAAGTCTCGCAGCTGTCTAGTTTTCTAACCTCTCTGAATGTTGGGCATTCTCCTTCCAACCAGTCAGCAAGCCTTGCTCACCCACACACGCAACTTACAGTCAGCTTTTCAGTGTCTTAATCTTAAATATAAATGGATAGCTGAGGTCATAGGACATTTGAAGAAAGCCTTCAATGTGAAATAGCACAGAAAACACAGAGGAAATTAGACAAATTTGACAAAATGCAGTACATAGGAAAGAAAGCAAAGCAACAACAAAATAACTTCTGTCTTGGTTTAGTGATTTCTTGTAAGTTTGTATCCTTTGTCATATGCAGTTACTGAAGTCTCTGCTTATATAGCTTAGTGGTCAGATGATAATTGGTCAGAGTTTTCCTTAAATGACTGGAAACAGTAAGTTTCCCAGTCCTTGCCAAAGGAATCTGGGTGCATTTTGAGGCACATTTTTGACCCTCAAGCCCTTTGGTTTATAACTCTGCCTTAGCCTTCATTTCCTTCTTAAGGTGCAACTGCAAGATTACCCAGAAAGTAAATAACAGGGCCCCAGTTCTTTGCTGACCATACACATAACCCTCAACATGCACAGAGCTGTTCACATGTGCATCACCCTCTAGAAGCCTAGGGACATGTTTGAGGTTTTCAAAGTCCCTACAGACATCTCATTTCTCTAGATTTTCCTATTAAGCTTTTTGATTTGCCTCTTGTTTGCCCAAACTTTTACTCAAGCACCCACAATGTTAAAAATTGAATCAATGCATGTCTTTCAGTGGTATTTTACTTTTTCTACTGTATAACTCTGATAAAAATAAAATTTAAAAAAACTAAATAAATAAATATTTAACAAATGTATAGAGAAAAAACTTCATAATATTTTCATATGTTTAATGAGGAACTACACTTTGCCTGGTTAATCCCTCCCATCCTACAAGTCTTTGTGCAAAGGCTGCTTCCTCAAGGAAGCCCCCTTTAACTTCCCATCAACCTCCAACAATGTTTAACACTGCTCCACAGCCTCCAAATGTATTAGATGAAACTTATCACAGTTGACACATCTAAATATTGGTATAATTCTTTGACTACTGCTGTTAGCCTAGTATAAGTTCCCCTTGGGCAAGAACATATCTGCTTTAATTACCTCTGTATCCTTACCATTTACTTCACTTGCTGTCACATAATAGAGTGTTAAAAACGTGTTGAATAATTACAGCTCTACATTCTAGCCATAGGAGAACTCACCTAATTCCATGACTTAATTTCCTCTACATACATGCATAACTCCAGTCTCCAGAGGTCCATATGCTAAATTCCTAACTGTCTGCTGAACACCTCCCTGAAGGAGGTCTGTTAGGAACACACACCTAAATGTCTTCCTTTTCAAATATGTTTCCAATGCCAACTTATTTGTATATACCCTGCAGCTACTACCATGCTGAGAACATATTGGTTATTCCACATCGATTTATGGACTTACAATTACTTCATAAAAGCTGACGTACTTCTCATATCTTGAAACCCTATACTGTTTATCTTCTGTACAATGACAAATAGATAAGCCAAATACCTAGTTATTTGCTATTTCCCATAAAAATAACATGGAAGAGCTCTATTTTATCAAAATTTGTAAGTCATGTAAATTGCTGTGTTGTAGCATCAACATGGAAATCTGATGCTATAGTGTGAACTAAAGTAGTTTATCATATTGTAGTTGTTTACTTATTATAAATTTCTATGCAGAGACTCATTTGTTAAACAAAATACACATATTTTTGTTTACAAATTTTATTGTAACCTTATTTTTATTTTATTTATTTTAAATTTATTTTAGACAATTATAAAGCAGGTACATAATTAAAATTTTAAATAGAACAAAGAGGTATTCAAATGCTAATATTTATAGTGTTTTTCTTTTCTTTTTTTTATTATACTTTAAGTTCTGGGATACATGTGCAGAATGTTCAGGTTTGTTACATAGGTATACACGTGCAATGGTCATTTGCTGCACCATCAACCCGTCATCTACATTAGGTATTTCTCCTAATATACCTCCCCTATCCCCCCTACCCCCTGACAGGCTCCAGTGTGTGATGTTCCTCTCTCTGTGTCCATGTGTTCTCATTATGAGAACATGCAGTGTTTGGTTTTCTGTTCCTGTGTTAGTTTGCTGAGAATGATGATTTCCAGCTTTATCCATGTCCCTGCAAAGGACATGAACTCATTCTTTTTTACGGCTGCACAGTATTCTATGGTGTATATGTGCCACGTTTTCTTTATTTAGTCTATCATTGATTTGGGTTGTTTCCAAGTCTTTGCTATTGTGCACAGTGCTGCAATAAACTTACGTGTGCATGTGTCCTTATAGTAGAATTATTTATAATCCTTTGGGTATATACCCAGTAATGGGACTGCAGGGTCAATGATATTCTTAATTCTAGATCCTTGAGGAATCGCCACACTATCTGCCACAATGGTTGAACTAATTTACACTCCCACCAACAGTACAAGTGTTCCTATTTCTCCACATCCTCTCCATCATCTGTTGTTTCTTGACATTTTAATGATGGCCATTCTAACTAGCATGAGATGGTGTCTCATTGTGGTTTTGATTTGCATTTCGCTAATGACCAGTGATGATGAGCTTTTTTCATATGTTTCTTGGCTGCATAAATGTCTTCTTTTGAGACGTGTCTGTTCATATCCTTTACCCACTTTTTGATCAGGTTGTCTGTTTTTGTTCTTGTAAATTTGTTTAAGTTCTTTGTAGATTCTGGGTATTAGCCCTTTGTCAGATGGATAGATTGCAAAAATTTTCTCCCATTCTGTTGGTTGCCTGTTCACTCTGATGATAGTTTCTTTTGGGATGCAGGAGCTCTTTAGTTAAATTAGATCCTATTTGTCTATTTTGGCTTTTTTTTTTTTTTTTTTGCCATTGCTTTTGATGTTTTAGTCGTGAAGTTTTGCCCATGCCTATGTCCTGAATGGCATTACCTATGTTTTCTTCTAGGGTTTATATGGTTTTAGGTCTTACATTTAAGTCTTTAATCTATCTTGAATTAATTTTTGTATAAGGTGTAAGGAAGGGGTCCAGTTTCAGTTTTCTGCATATGGCTAGCCAGTTTTCCTAACACCATTTATTAAATAGGGACTTCTTTCTCCATTGCTTGTTTTTGTAAGGTTTGTCAAAGATCAGATGATGGCAGATGTGTGGCATTATTTCTGAGGTCTCTTTTCTGTTCCATTGCTCTATATATCTGTTTTGATAGCAGTACCATGCTGTTTGGTTACTGAAGCCTTGTAATCGAGTTTGAAGTCAAGTAGTGTGATGCCTCCAGCTTTGTTCTTTTTGTTTAAGATTGTTTTGGTTATATGAGCTCTTTTTGGTTCCATATGAAATTTAAAGTAGTATTTTTCTAATTCTGTGAAGAAAGTCAATGGTAGCTTGATGGGGATAGCATTGAATCTATAAAGTCCTTTGAGCGGTATGGCCATTTTCACGATATTGATCCTTCCTATCCATGAGCATGGAATGTTTTTCCATTTGTGTACTCTCTTATTCCTTTCAGCAGTAGTTTGTATTGCTCCTTGAAGAGGTCCTTCACATCCCTTGTAAGCTGTATTTCTAGGTATTTTATTCTCTTTGTAGCAATTGTGAATGGGAGTTCACTCATGATTTGGCTCTCTGTTTGTCTATTATTGGTGTATATGAATGCTTGTGATTTTTGCATGTTGATTTTGTATCCTGAGACTTTGCTGAAGTTGCTTATCAGCTTAAGGAGACTTTGGGCTGATATGATGGGGTTTTCTAAATACACAATCATGTCATCTGCAAACAGAAACAATTTGACTTCCTCTCTTCCTAGTTGAATACCCGTTATTTCTTTCTCTTGCCTGATTGCCCTGGCCAGAAATTCCAATACTATGTTGAGTAGGAGGGGTGAGAGAGGCCATCCTTGTCTTGTCCCAGTTTTCAAAGGGAATGCTTCCAGTTTTTGCCCATTCAGTATGATACTGGCTGTGGGTTTGTCATAAACAGCTCTTATTATTTTGAGATACGTTCCATCAATACCTACTTTATTGAGAGTTTTTAACATGAAGGGGTGTTGAATTTTATGGAAGACTTTTCTGCATCTATTGAGATAATCATGTGGTTTTTGTCATTGGTTCTCTTTATGTGATGGATTATGTTTATTGATTTGTATATGTTGAACCAGCCTTGCATCCCAGGGATGAAGCCCACTTGATTGTGGGAGTGCTGCTGGATTTGGTTTGCCAGTATTTTATTGAGGATTTTCACATCGATGTTCATCTGGAATACCAGCCTGAAATTTTCTTTTTCATTGTATCTCTGCCAGGTTTTTGTTTCAGGATGATGCTGACCTCATAAAATGAGTTAGGGAGGATTCCCTCTTTTTCTATTGTTTGGAATAGTTTCAGAAGGAATGGTACCAGCTCCTCTTTGTACCTCTGGTAGAATTCGGCTGTGAATCCATCAGGTCCTGGACTTTTTTTTGGTTGATAGGCTAGTAATTACTGCCTTAATTTCCGAACTTGTTGTTGGTCTATTCAGGGATTCGACTTCTTCCTGGTTTAGTCTTGGGAGGGTGTATATGTCCAGGAATTTATCCATTTCTTCTAGATTTTCTAGTTTATTTGCATAGAGGTGTTTATAGTATTCTCTGATGGAAGTTTGTATTTCTGTGGGATCAGTGGTGATATCCCCTTTATTATTTTTTATTGTGTCTATTTGATTCTTCTCTCTTTTCTTGTTTATTAGTCTGGCTAGTGGTCTATTTTGTTAATCTTTTCAAAAATCCAGCTCCTGGATTCACTGATTTTTTTGAAGGTGTTTTTGTGTCTCTATCTCCTTCAGTTCTGCTCTGATCTTAGTTATTTCTTGCCTTCTGCTAGCTTTTGAATTTGTTTGCTCTTGCTTCTCCATTTCTTTTAATTGTGATGTTGGGGTGTCGATTTTAGATGTTTCCCGCTTTCTCCGGTGGGCATTTAGTGCTATAAATTTCCCTCTAAACACTGCTTTACCTGCGTCACAAACTTTCTATGCATTTGTGAACCTTCTCAGGCATATACACGTGTGCACACACACACACGTGTCTTTAGTTTTCACATTATAGAGAACATGTAATAAACAGTAATCACAGATTCTATAAAATGTATGGCAGGTAGCAATTTGTTCCTTTGCAAGGTGATGGAGAATGAAAATTCTGGTCAATGGAAAATTGGAAGGAACTGAAAATAGTCTATGTGATAGGATAAATGCTGCTCTGGTGTGTTTGTGGCTCTAAATGTAATTTTGACACTATTTTCTAAGTGATATGTTGGTCCCATGGGGAGAGAGGGAGCCACAGAAAACAAAATCAATCATGATTTGGTTTTCAGTAGAAATTGCTTGCTTCCTTTGTCATGTGTCATCGCTGCCAGAGCTCCTGTCTTCACACTGAATCCCACAACAACTTAGAGCATTTTCTTTGGATAAGGGCGTCAGAATAGCTCATATGAAACAAGGAAATTAGTAAGTAAAAGTAGCGAAAGAAGTATAACTTGCAGGTTCACATTAACTCAGTTGATAATTTTTTGTAGGTTGTAGGATACATAAAGAGGCAATTGCACAAAGAAAAGGAAATAGGTGCTTGGTCATGTTGAAGGGAAAGAAAAAGATTATTTTGGGGAAAAATTGTTTTTAAGTTTTCAAGATACGGGTTTTTAATCTGATGTGTTTCTTCAGTGAAATGTCAACTCTTGAAAGAAGGGTGCTGTTTATACTCTGATCAATTTGTGTAGTCTCAGCGCATATTAAAGGACTGTTGAATGATTAAAGGATGGTTGAATTCAGAAGAGCTTCTAGGGAATTACCTCATCCAAGCAAACAAGAAACACTAGAGCTTAAAATGAGAGATGAAAATCAAATGTTGAGGATAGAGAGTCATCCCAAAAAACCAGGTTCCTAGATGACCTTCTAAAGCATATCCCATCCACCCATTGTGGACTATTTTTAGAGAGATAAAATATCTGATTTGTTTAAGCCATAGTAGTTTGGAGTCATGTTGCTACAATAGTTAGCCTACCCAATAACTAATACCAAAGTAGGAAGTGAAAATACACTTCCATTATAAACAATCTAAAATATAAGGCATTGGCTCAGGGGACAGTAAGAAAACAGATATTGCAGACTTGAAAGCTATGAGCCTTGTGATGTCATGTCCAAATATTTTAAACTGTCACCTGCAATAACTAAGAAAGTAGATCACATGTAACTCTGGGGCTTAAAGATAAAAACAGAAAGTTGCAGTGTTTTGAATTTTCCTTAATGCATTTGGCAAGGTGTTATAAGAAAGCGCCCAGCCCAAAACTGACAAATTTGCATATCAGAAATTGAACAGACTAGAATTCTATAAGGAAGATCTTATAGAATTCTATAAGGAAGATTTGTATCTTATAGAAGACATAAATCTTCTATAAGGAATATTTGTATCTTATAGTAGATATAAATCTTCTATAAGGAAGATTTGTATCTGTCTCAGTTGGATAGTCGAGTAATAGTAGGCACATTTGGGAAAGTCATCTGCTTACATAACTCACACAGTAGAAAATAATGCTCCAGACATTTGTCAGCATCTCTCTTGATGACTTCTCAAGCAGAGAAATGGGAGCTAGTCTACTGGTAAAGATCAGTATATAATAAAAGATAGTAAAGATACTATCTTTGCATACAGTAACCATTAAAGCAAGGAAGAAAGAAAAGGATCCTAGAACAGAATTCAGTATTTAATACAGGCTTAGATAATTATTTCCAAATATTAACTGCAGTAAGTTTAGTGGCACATGAAAATTATTGGAACTAAATTCATATGAAGGCAAGTATGTTTTTTAAAAAAGTTTACTGTCGGTTTGGCACGGTGGCTCACATCTGTTATCCCAGCACTTTGGGAGGTTGCAGTGAGCTGAAAGTGTACCACTGCACTCCAGCCTGGGTAACAGAGCAAGACTCTGTCAAAAAAAAGCAAGCAAGCAAGCAAGAAATATATATGTATGTATGCATATAAAAGAAACATCCATTCAATATTTCCAAACCGTGTGATTGAGCTTTAAAATTATTCTTGAACTTTTAGGCCTCTACCAGCAAGAAGTGGACTGCAAAAGCTGGAGAGTTCTGTAATGCCCAATATGGCCACAGAATGAGGAAGAACTTCCTAAAGGACTGAATCAGAAGTCAGAGAAAACAATCGTCAAAATCATCTCTTTCCAAAAACCAAAACTTGTGCCTGATAAAGAAATTTATTTCATTGTAAAAGTGGATAATTTTTGTAATTTTTGTTCTGCAGGATTTCATCATTGGTAACATCTTGTAACTGCCATGTCTTCCATTTTTCCCTTTCTCAAATGGAAAGTTGTTTTTGTATTTATCATGTACTACTCTCCCTTGGTGAGAATGATTTCATGGGAAAAGAGTGAGCATAGGCACCTTTATGACCAAAAGGTACAGAAAGTGGAAAGTGCCAACCATCCTTCAGGATGCATTTTCCTCCCACTCATCCTCTTAGTAATTATTTGTCCCCACTTAGTGTTAGCTGAGCACATCTACTCAGCTAGAGACTATGTTTCCCAGATTCCCATCAAGCTACATGTCAAGTGACTAAGTTCAGGAAAAAAGGATATGAATGGAAGTGATGCGTTCAATTTCCAGGTCTTTTTTTTTTTTTTTTTGAAGACAGAGTCTGGCTCTGTCCCCCAGGCTGGAGTGCAGTGGCACCATCTCTGCTCACTGCAAGCTCCACCTCCCGGGTTCATGCCATTCTCCTGCCTCAGCCTCCCGAGTAGCTGGGACTACAGGCACCCGCCACCACGCCCTGCTAATTTTTTTGTATTTTTAGTAGAGACAGGGTTTCACTATGTTGGCCAGGATGGTCTCGAACTTCTGACGTCGTGATCCGCCCACCTCAGCCTCCCAAAGTGCTAGGATTACAGGCTTGAGTCACCGCGCCCGGCCTCCAGGTCATTTATTTTAAAGATGAAGCTTACTGTCCTAGATTTTCTTCTACTCCCTTCCCATGGGCTGGAAAAATTAACATGACATTGGAGAACTTCTTTTTATTATTGTGTATTAATCTGCTGTCACACTGCTATAAAGATACTACTTGAGACTGGGTAATTCATAAACAAAGGAGGTTTAATTAACTCACAGTTCCTAATGGCTGGGGAGGCCTCAGGAAACTCACAATCATGGCAGAAGGTGGGGAGGCAAATACCTTCATCACAAGGTAGAAGGAGAGACAGCATGTGAAGGAGGAACTGTCAAACAGTTATAAAGCCATCAGATCTCACGAGAACTCACTTACATCATGAAAACAGCATGAGGAAAACCACCCCCATGATCCAATCACCTCCCTCCATAAGGATTATAATTCAAGATGAGATTTAGGTGGGGTCACAGAGCCAAACCATATCACATTGTGATGAGTAGAATCAGAGAAGCAACTTAAGTACAGAAATGGAAACTGCATATTGACAACAGAGCTTGAGTAGTGCCAAACTCAACCTGCCAGCTTAGGTTCCTGAATGAACTTTTAGAGCAGAATCTGCTTACTCTTTCTGAAATGTTATGGGAAAGAGTGACACACTCTCATTTTATTTCAGTCACTATATTTTAAGAGTATCTTTGTTATTACAGCTTAGCTTATGAAGACTACATTTGCCTATTACTTTTGCTTTGCCAAGCCTGTGTTAAAAGCTAATTTGATTTCATATTCTTGGATCTGCCTCAGCTACAATCATGGCTATTGCCTCAAGCCTACTGAGGTGGTAAATCTTACATGACAACTTGTCTGGGCCACCATGCCCAGATATTTGGTTAAACATTATTCTGAATGTTCCTATTAAAGTGTGTTTTGGCTGAGATTAACATTTCAATCAGTGGACTTTTAGTAAAACAGATTACCCTACATGATGTGGGTGAGGTCCCATCCAGTCACCTGAAGCCCTTAATAGAACAAAGACTGACCTTCCCCATGTAAGAAGGAATTCTTCCAGCAGACCACCTTTTAACTGGAACTGCAACTATTCCCTGAATCTTCAGCCTGCCACCCAACCCCATGAGATTTTAGACTTTCCAAGCCTCTACAATCATGTGAGCCAATACACATCCACATACACACACATGCATAACATTGATTCTGTTTCTCTGGAGAACTCTGATTAATACACTTCTCAGGCCTTAATACCATTATAAAATTACCATTTTTCTAATGACAGCCTGTATCTCAACCTTGGATTACTCCTACCTTCTACAAATATGTATTAAAGATATATTGTGTACCAGACTCTAGTTTTAGAATACAAAAGAATCTCTGTCTTGTGCAGAAATACATTTTAGTAGAGAAGACAAATAATCAGTCAATGAACAATATGGAGAAAGTGATATGAAGCAAAGAATAGCAGAGGAAGGGACGCAAGAACAACTAAAAGGGAATGTTCATTTACAGAAGGAGAGGTTTTCTCAGGGGAAGTTTTCTTGATTAGATTATGCAAAAGTTGATCAATGATATTTTGAAGTGGAGTTAGTCACAAAGACAACTTCTAACAAAAAGGTATGGGCTGAGGAAATAGTAAGGATAAAGTTCTCATGGTGATAGTATGCTTGGTGTGTTTCAGAAAAGCTTGCTTGGAGTGTGATGAATGGAATGGCCTCAGAATTAAGCTAGAAAGAGGTTCCTATTTTTGAGATTCTAATTTGGACAAAGACAGACCTTAAACCAGGGATAAGAAATGCCTTAATATTTCCAAGAGTAAATTTCCAGTGTATCAATTTTAAAATTGCTAGATATCCTTGAGAGTCATCATAAACTATCTTCTAAGTGTAGACATATTGATAATTAGTCAAGAAATATGCCTGTAAGTTTCCCCAAACTAAAGATGAGATAAATGTTTTGTGTCACATTTACATAGTTACATGCTATATTTTTAATTTCCTAGAAATTTAAACTGTCTAGAACTTAATTAGACTAGCCTAGTCTCAGATGCACGTTAGCAATAGGGAGAAAGAGTATGAACTTGGATCTAAGCAGAAGAGCCATCCTTTGCCCCAAGCCCAGGGCAATGAGAAGGTGAAAACAGTCATTAGGGAAACAGAGTGAGGAGATTAAGGTCTAGGCTTTCTCATTAATGTGGAGAGTTTTCTTAGTTTACCAATAGAGAGGATCTGAATTGTATTTTATTAAGGAGATAGTAGTTTTCTTACCATGTTTAGCCTTGTATCCAATCTTACATTTCTGGCTTTTAGTCCTGGATTATCCATTTAGTCCTGCTTTGATAAGCAGAACTTATTAGCAAAGGAGAAAGTTGGGAAATAGAACCTCAAGTTATAAGGCATTTCCCTCTTTCTTTACAACTTAATGACAGCCTCCGGAGGGTGAGGCCTCATTGCAAATATTGTTCTTAAATTAAACATAGCAATAGGCTTGCTCTTGACATCAAACACAATCCAAACTCCTCATGTTGGTAAGCTAAAGAGAATCTCAATGTTGACAGAGGGTAGATTCAAACACCTTGTTTTCCTTCTAGGAAGCTGTATGGAATAACAGCCATCCTGTATGAGGCGGCATTCTCAAAACATAAAGGAGGTTTTATTTTTTTAAAGACTACTTATTAGCAGAGGTGTGTAAGATGTAGGTTTAAGGGTATTATATAAAGGAAGAGAATATCCCTAGGCTCAGTAGCATCTTCTGTTACCAGCCCATGTCCAAAGGGACCAAAGGAGATAATCTTGTTAAAACCCAGAGGAACAGTCACAGAAATTAAGCAACTTTGAGAGAAGCAGTAAACTTCAGTGTATGGATAGGGATACAACCTAGTAGAGAGGGGACTAGGACAATAAATTTCTGACTTCATTCTCCCCACTCTTTTAATATCCTATCACCAAACCCAAGTGAGCTAATTAGAGAATATAAGAATCATGATGTGATCTAGGACAGTGAGCAGGACAGGGAAGGGTCAAAAATTAACCTGGAGGGACAAATAAAAACTATTGAGCACTTTTCTCTCTCTCTACTGTACAGCAGAATCTTTCCCGAGCTCATTTCAACAAGCAGCGTCTCCATAAATGTGAGAGATAACTATTCCTTTTATCCTGTTATTGATACAGATACTATGAGAGAGACAGGCTCATAACTATGCCTAGTACATGCAATGTTCTGAAGGATGGAAAGCTTTCTATCAATAGATTAGTTGCTATTTCCTTGGGAAGAAGAGTGAAGTGGAGGTGGGAAAGAGATATTGGAAATGTTTCTTTCAATAATCTCCAATTAAAGGAGAACTAAGGTCTTCTTACCAATGAACTCAAAGAAAGAACTCAAAGAGAGGAGCATCTTTTCAGTTATAATGGCCACAGATGTTAGTATCTGAAGTTAATAATTTTCAAAAGAGAAAAATATCCAGGCACATTTGTCACTTTCATAATACCTAGACTTATTTTGTCATTTTTAAAGAATACTGCAGTTAATATTGGAAATATATTTGCCTCCTTCCTGGGCTGAGGATTCTCAGCCTGACCTTAGGCCATTCTTTACGGATTTGCAAAGTGAAGCCCTAAATGAAAAGATGAGTCTTTTCAGTTCTTTCTAAAGGTCACCATGCTGAAGATCATAGTAACCTTTAATTTGTGAGTCCCAAGGTACCAGAAACACCCATGTAATATAAACTGAGATTTTTCTTTATTTTGTTATCTAGTGTTAATCAATAAAGTTCACGTTTTCAAAACACACACATTTTAAAATCAAAGATGCTGTGTGTATGTTGTACATAATTCAGTAAAATTAATCCTCCTTATTTTAACTTTTATTCCTATGAACAAAAGGAAAGGGAAGAAAACCCAAAACAATCAAGTGAGATTTTTGTATTAGTCAAAAGCCCAGGATGAAAAATAAAAGTTTCCTTGTTTTTTTTTTTTATACTGAAATACCCACATGACAGCAGAATACTACAGCATAATTTTTATTTGTTTATATTTCACTTACAGATTAAATTATGTCATATATTATATAATCATATTATAGTATCTTTAAGTACTTTGACATATCTTAATTTATATCACAGATTGCACAGGTGGTGGTACAGTTTCTAAACAATAAAAAATTAACACCAAAAAAGAAGCATTGATTTGACATTATTAAAAAATACCATGAACAAAATCTGAAGCCAAATCGAAAACAGACAAAAATAGCTACAATAACATTACATAAATATAAAAATATATAAAAGCAGCTGATCAATAAATCATAAAAATTAAAAAATACTTAATTTAAAAATAGAGAAAACTGAAGGGTTTAATCATACATCAAGTTTATCTACATCACTGAATTTCTACCTTAGTTCTAATTATCATAATTTTTCTTTCTCTCAGACTGTGAAATAGCCTCCTGTAGTCATCTTCTAATAGTCTTCACCTTTGCCTTTTTCTAATCAATCCATTTTCCATGGATCACCCAAATAATCTTAACACATTAATTTGATCACGCTGTTTCTACCAGTTTCAATTTTTTTTACTGTGTACCATTACCTTTAGATCAAATTCAAAATTCCAATCGATAGTTACATTATCCTTCATGAGGTTGTGATGGTTAATTTTACGTGTCAACTTGACTGGATTAAGAGATACCTAGATAGCTGGTAAAGCATTAGTTCTGGAATTGTCTATGAGGTTGTTTACGGAAGAGATTGGTATTTGAATCAACAAAATGAGTAAGGAATATCTGCCCCTATCACTATAGATGGACTCCATCCAATCAGCTGAGGGCACATGTAAAATGAAAAAACAGAGGAGGCAAATTCTTTCTTCCTGACTTGCTTTCTTTGTCTATCTCTTCTGGAGCTGGGACATCCATCTTCTCCTGCCCTTGGACACCAGAACTCCAGGTTTTCCTGCCTTTGGACTTTAGGACCTGCACCAGCAGCCCAGGTTCTCAAGCCTTTGGCCTCAGACTGAGAGCTACACCATTGGCTGCTCCGTTTCTCAAGCCTTGAGACATGGACTGAGCCATGCCACCAGATTCCCTCACTCTTCAGCTTGCAGATGGCATAGCATCAGACCTCTCAGCCTCCATAATCATATGAACCAATTCCCTTAATAAATGTCCTGTCATCTATCTAATCTTCTACTGGTTCTGTTTCCCTAGAGAACCCTAATAAAAAGGTTATTTCAATATAGTCCACTGTAATTTTTTGCCCGGCCTCTCCCCTTTCTTCTAGCAAGCTCTGATCCAACAATATCAGTCTTATGTGTATTCATTGAATCTTCTAAGCTTTTTCCTATCAAAGGCTTACTTAGTGTCTTTGGAAAGCTCTCCCCTAACAATGGCAAGTGACTCGCTTCCTAATTTAATTCTGGACCCTGCTTAAATATACCAAGTTCTTTCACATCTCAGGCTTTTAGCATATTCTTCTAAATCTTCCTTAAATTTTCTACCTATTTCTTTTCAGAAATCTGGCCATTTATTATCTTTTTTTCTCCAATTACATGTAAACTTTATGGAAACATTCTTCATAAACTTCGTGTTTGAAAGGTATTTCTTATTTCTGGTTTTAAAATAAAGGCTATCTTCTTATTTACTCAGAAATTATACCAAATAAATTGATCAATGAGAAAATAAAACTTAAGTTTTATCTTCTATAGTAGATGGGAATATCTATGGTTCAGGCCAACTTTTGTGACATTCACCAAAATTCTTGCCTCCTGGTATATATACCCTGTTTAATTCTCTTATGAGAATATGATAGACCATCACCTCCATGATTAGGTTACTAATCAGTCGACTTTAACAAAAGGGAAATTTTCCTGAATGGTCTTGACCCAACTTGATGAGCTTTCATAAAAAGGTAAAACATCTGAGACATTCTTCTCCTAGAATCCAAAATGAAAAAAAACTACCATGTTTTGGAAAAGGAAACATGGCAGGGATAATGTATAGATCCTACAAAATGAGGACCTGTCTTACAATTGCAGGGAACTCAATTCTGCCAAACATCAGTAAGCTTGGGAGGACCCTGAATCTTAGATAACAGTCTCTGCTGGTACCTTGATTTCATCCTGATGATAACCTGAGCTAAGACCTCACTGTAGGTGTGCCTAGGATTCTGACCTACAGAACTGTAAGATAGTAAATTTATGTTTTTTTGTTTAAGTTGCTGAGATTGTGGTACCTTGTTACACAGTAATAGAAAACTAATATATTCTATATAGAACACACATTATAAAGAACTTTCAACTTCAGTGGAAGTGAAATAAAAAGTGTAGAGATAGGCTAGGAGAGAAGGCTTGCAGTCATTCTTCTCAGAATTACATGATACACACTTGGGAAAAAATCAACAACCCATGTTTTGAACAGTAAGAACTGGCTGCACAGTCTGATGTTTAAAATTCCACTGCACCTGTTTTTTTCTCTATGGAGAATTAGGAAAAGCAAGTTTAAGTAATACATCACATTGACTTCTTAAATTTGGTATAACAGATGAAGGCAAAAATTGGAAAGTCGTGAATAGCCTAGCAGTTGCTGATCTTTGCTGGATTAGGATGAAATAAAGGATAAAGTACAATCTTCCATCATGAGAAACTTTGTTAAGAATGGACAGAATTCTACCTAGATTGGCCCTAATTGGCCCTAATTCTTCCCAAGAACATGAATGACCAAGGAATATTTCACCTTATAAGAGAAATACTTACTAAAAAGGAACTAACATAGTCTTTATACAAAAATGCAATTTAAAAACAAAAACTTGGACATGAAAGATAACAAATGTGTCAGTAGGGCAGACTTTACTATGTATCATGAAGGTTATGCAAATCCCTAGAGCATTCAAATGTTTGTATATAACAAGAACACATGGTAAATTTCAGAGACACTAGTAATAAAACAGCATTAAGAGATAAAGCCTTAATTAGCAGTGCTCAGGAAAAAAAACTAGAAAATAAATCTTAAGTAAATTATATTTTCTTCTTTTTTTAAAGATATACAAAGCTAAAATAACATTGATTCTGGCCTAATAATAATAAAAATCTAGATAATTGACAAAGTTATAATTTTTCTTGATTCCAATAGAGTTGAGGCAAGAGATGAATCCAGCTAAACTGACTGAGAGTAACATGTTCGTCTAAGAAGAGGCAGAACCTAAGAATGAAATTTTCACATTTTTCAGAGCTCAGGAGGAAGAGATATTGTCATAAAACAAGTTTAAGAACTGCAAAATATTCATAAGTTTAAAAAATCCTAATGGATGCTAGAGTGGCAGTTGTGCATCTTGGGGAGTCCCCATCACAAAAAATTCTGAAGGTGCTTACCAGCTCTTTGGAGCCTCCACTGGTAGTCACAAGGGAGAATGTAGGCAGAGCAGGAGACCTGAGAGAAACACTTTTTGTATCACAAAGGAATAAGACCCTATAAACTTCCCAGATCACCCTCAAGAAAAAAAAAAAAAAAGCCTTAAGCAACTGGAAGAGGAGCAGAAAACCATGCCAGTCCTGGTAGTAGGCAAAAATCTACTGCACTAGGGAGGGATAAAACCAAAAGCCATTTGACATTAGGGGAAAGACAGAAAACCACTCAAGCCAAGGATCCTGCACTGATGTAAAGTAGATGACTTCCATTTTGGGGGTTAGACAAGAGATTTACTATTTTAAAATATCTTTACCCTAATAGTATGAGAAAAAATCAGGCTTTTATGGAGCCGGGGCAGAAAAACTGAAAAGGCTGCACCCACAAAACAGGTAAACAAGACCTGCCTAAGAGGATGAAGCAAAAATCAAGAAAATTTCCACAGCTTTCTCAATGATAAATCTCAAACCAAATAGCAGGCAAGAACAGGCTCTCTCTGAGGGAGGAGATAAGGTTGAAGAATGCTCTATTCTAGGGTACAAATTTGAATCACCTGGTAAAATCTGATGGTGGAAGAGGAACCCTCAGAGAAAATCCAGGTATTTCAGGTCTCATACTAAACACAAGATAACGTTAGCCCACCAAATCAGCAGTTTTTCGTCTCTAGTGCACTAAAAGTTAAAGAACACAAAACTCTAATTTAACTAATGGCTACATTGGCCCAACTCCCCATAATTTCAAGCTGACAAAAATTTGGGTTGTAAATTATAAAATTATTTGGGTATAAATTATATTTATTTCTTCTTTTAATGCTACATGTAGCATTAGTAAAAAGTTACAAGACCCACAAAAAGTCGGGTGAAAGAAACCAAATCTGTTGTGAAGAGATAAAGCAGTCAATGTAATTAAACTCAGAGAAGGCTCAGAAGCTGAGACTACCACATAGAAACTTAATTTAAATAACTGAAACTATCTAAGGGAATAAGTAGACAATATGCAAACATATAAATAATTTCAGCAGAAATATGAAAACTATAATATAGTGTAAAATGAAAATACTCAAAATTTTAAATACAAAAACAGAATATCAGAGATGCAAATGTCTTATTAGGCTAATCATCAGAATGAACCCAGTGAGAAAGTAATGGTGAACTTGAAGACCCACTAAAACTACACAAACCCAAATGTAAAGATAAAAGATAATTGTAAGAAACAAAATTAAGAAAATTAAAAAGCTAAAGACATATCAAATGGTCTAACATTTATATAACTGGAGGCTTAACAGTAGAGAAAGAACAAGCAAAAACAAAGGTAAAGATACATTAGTTGAGAATTTTCCATAATTACTAAAATACAGCAAATCATAAATTTAAGAAGCTCAGACAAAATTATACATTTTTAATATAATTACTTATACATAATTATTATATATAATTTTATGTAATTACTTATACATTATTATATATAATTTTATATAATTACTTATACATAATTATATACAATTTTATATAATTACTTATACATAATTATTATACATTATATAATTTTATATAACTACTTATATATATTATATAGTATTATAATTACTTATATATATAATTTTCTCTGAGCTCTTTAAATTTATATAATTTAAATTTATATAAATTTAAATTATAAATTAAATTTATATAATTTTCTCTGAGCTTCTTAAAAATATATAATATATATTACATATAATATGTATTACATATATATAAAAATATATAATATATATTATATATGAAATACACAATATATATTACATATATAATATATGTAATATATTATATATATTATATATTATATATATAATATATAATATATAATATATAATATATATAATATATTATATATTACATATAATATATGTAATATATTATATATTACATATAATATATGTAATATATATTATATATTACATATGATATATGTAATATATATTATATATTACATATGATATATGTAATATATAATATATTATATATTATATATTATATATGTAATATATATAATATATATATATATATATTTTTTTTTTTTTTTTGAGACGGAGTCTCACTCTGTCGCCCAGGCTGGAGTGCAGTGGCACAGTCTCTGCTCACTGCAAGCTCCGCCTCCCGGGTTCCCGCCATTCTCCTGCCTCAGCCTCTCCGAGTAGCTGGGACTACAGGCGCCCGCCACCACGCCTGGCTAATTTTTTTTTTTTTTTTGTATTTTTAATAGAGACGGGGTTTCACTGTTGTCTCGATCTCCTGACCTCTTGATCCGCCTGCCTCGGCCTCCCAAAGTGCTGGGATTACAAGCGTGAGCCACCGCGCCTGGCCTATATATAATATATTATACATATAATATATATATATACAGAAAAACACATCAAGGGACATTTTAGTCAAACTGATAGAAACTACAGGCAAGGAAAGACATTGAAGACTTCCAAATTAAAAAGAAATAATACATACAGACAGGAAAATATAAGAATTACAGTAAACTTCTCATCAGAAACTATGTATCCCAGAAGACAATAGTAAAATCTTTGAAATATTGGCAAAAAAAAAAAAAAGCTATCAACCTAGAATTCTGTACCCAGCAAAGATACATTCCAAAAAAATTTTTTTTCTAAGACAAACAAGAGGAAGACCTCAAAGAATTAATTACCAGAAAATCTATACCACAAGAAACAGTAAAGATTTTCAGAAAGAAGGCATATATTAGCAAATGGTTACACAAAAGTGAAGAATATCAGAAATATTAAAAATCTAGGTATATGAATAAAGTACACATTTAAGTCTTTCTTCCCTGTTTAAAAGACAATTGTACAGAGCAAAAATTCTAACAATGATTATTAATTTTATAACAAATACAGCAAGCAGTAGAATATCTAACAACAAAAACACTGAATATGGTAAAGATTAAATAAAATGGTTGTAAGGTTCTTATACTATATGTGAAGTGGCATAATAATATTGAAAAAGGACTATAGTAATTTAAAGATGTGTACTGTAAATCCTAAAGCAACCACATAAAAATATAAATGAGGTATGACAAGTGAACCAATAGTGGAGATGCAATAGAATCATAAAAAATATTTTTCCAAAACATAGGCAGAAGAATAGAAAACAATGAAAGTCAACAAAGAAGAGAGATATATATAACAAATCAAGATATTTCAACATATAAACAACTACATTAAATGTAAATGAATGAAACATATAAATTATACAAGAGATAATCAGATTGAATATAAAAGCAGTACAAAACTATTTGCTGCTTACAAAAAAAGAAAAACCTACAAAAAAATACTTATGTGGAAACACATAGGAATAAAACAAAAAAATAAAATTAGTTATATTATGAAAACACTAGTGGCTATATTCTTTTTGTTTGTTTGTTTGTTTTTGAGACAGAGTCTTGCTCTGTCACCCAGGCAGGAGTGCAGTGGCAGGATCTCAGCTCACTGCCAGCTCCGCCTCCAGGGTTCATGCCATTCTCCTGCCTCAGCCTCCCGAGTAGCTGGGACTACAGGTGCCCGCCAACATGTCCGGCTAACTTTTTTGTATTTTTAGTAGAGATAGGGTTTCACCATGTCAGCCAGGATGGTCTCAATCTCCTGACCTCATGATCTGCCAGCCTCGGCCTCCCAAAATGCTGGGATTACAGGTGTGAGCCACCACACCCGTCCGTGGCTATATTCTTATAAGGCAAAGTAGACGAGGCATATTACCAGGGATAAAAGAAGACATAACATAATGATAAAAGAGCTATTTCATCAAAACAACAAAAACATATATGAATGTATGAATCTAATCATAGCTTTAAAATAGAAAATGGCAAAACTGAACTGAAAAAGGTTAGATTTCAACACTCTTAATAGTTTATATAAAAATAGAAATAAAATCAGAAAGTGCATAACAAATTTGATGTTTTGAATCCACTTGTTGTAGGTGACATTTATATTCTACCAACAATAGAGTAATATACATTCTTTCCAACTGCTCATGAACATTCAGCAGTATAGAATATTCCTGTGCTGAGAAGCAAATCACACAGAATTTAAAAGAATTAAATAATAATGGTTTTATTACCTGAACCTAAATAAATTAAACATGGAATTATTTTTAAAAAATTTTTAATGTAAAGTCCCTATTTGTAAATTAAACTATACTCTTCTAAATAACCCAGGGATCAAGGAAAATGTAATAAATAAATTAGATAACATTAGTTAAATTAAAATTCAGAGCTGTAATATTCAGCGAAGCTAATGTTTAAAGAAATTTAATAATTTAAAGTAATATGCAGCAAAACTAACGTTTAGAGAAGAATTTATATCAGTAAAATAAAATAAGCATGGTCTCAAAGCAATAAAGCTTCCAACTTAAGAAAGTCAGAAGAAGAATAAACTAAATTTTAAATGAGCAAAAGGAAAGAAAAAAAGGGCAGAAATTGGTGAAAAAAACTCAAAAAAACTAATGGAGAAAAATTAGTAAAACAAATATTAGCTTTATGAAAAGATAATAAAGTTGATAAATCTCTGTTCAGAATAGTCAGGAGAAAAAGACAAAACTACCAATGTCAATAAGTAAAGATGGAACATCATGACAGATTTATTACATTGACACATAAAAACAACATATTATGGAAGATTTTATGGCAATAAGTTTGATGTTAAATAACATAGACAAAATCTTGGAGACACAATCTACCAAATTCACTTAAAAAGAACTAGATAACCCAAATAGTTCTGTATTTAAAACATTGAATTGATAGTCAAAATGTGTTAAACAAACATACGCACACAAAACCCTAAACTAGATGACTTAACTGGGAAGCTCAAGCAAATCTTTAAGAAAGAAACGCATAAATCCTTCAAAAACTTTTCCAAAATATAGAGAAGAAAATGCTACTCAACTCATTTTACGAGGCCAATGTTAACTTGGTACCATAACCAGACAAAGATATTGAATGAAAAATTAGAACAATATCCCTAATGAACATGGGCTCAAACAACCTTCACAGTATTTTAAATAAAATCTAGCTCTATACAAAAGTACAATACATGATGAACAAGCAGGACCTAATCTAAAGAATGTAAAGCTAGTTGAGCATTTCAAAATAAGTTGTGACGGTTGATTCTGGATAAAACTTGACTGAATTAAGGAATACTCAGGTAGCTGGTAAAGGGTTATTTATTCTCAATGCTTTGGTAGGAACTGAACCCATTCCTCTTCTGCTGAAAGGGAATTACAGGTGGTTTTCATTTTGATTAGAATGATTGAGCTTCTCCAGGTGTGTCTGTGAGGGTGTTCTTGGAGAAGATGCATGTGAGTCAGTAGACCGAGTATAAGATCTCATTGGTAGCCTGAATGGAGGAAAAAGCGAAAGGTGAATTCTTGTTCTTTTTCTTTTTTCTGGAGCCAGTATACCCTACTTCTTTTGTCCTTGTATGAAAGAATTTCAGGTTCTCTGACCTGTGGACTCTGGGACTTGCACCAGTGGCCCTCTGGACTCTCAGGCCTTCAACCTCAGCCTGAGAGTTGCACCATTAGCTTCTTTGGTTCTAAGGCATTAGACTTGGACTGAGTCAAGCTACTATCTTCCCTGATCCTCCACCTTGCAGACGGGCTATCATGGGACTACTCAGACTTCATAATTGAGTGAGACAATTCCCCTAATAAATCCATTCTCATGTGTCTCTCTAAGTACACCTTCTATCACTTCTGTTACTCTGGAGAACACTAACTAAAACATACATCAATACAATTCGCCACATGAACATATTTTTTAAATTTACCTTGGTAGATGCAGAAAGAATATTTGAAAAAATTCAATATTTATTCATAAGAAAATCTCTCAGTGCACAAGAAAAAGAGGAAACTTCCTTATTCTGATAAAAGACATCAGGAATAAACCTACCACTAATGCCACTAATGTATTTATAATAGTAAAAGACTGAATGCATTATTCTGAATATCAGAAAGAAAGTTAAGATATTGGCTCTCACTTCTTCTAGTCAACATTGTACTGGAAATCCTAGCCAAAATATTTAACTATATGTTTATTTTTGAAATAGACATGGAACTATTTAGGTTTTCTAGTTCTTTCTGAGTGAGTTTAATAGGGTGTGTTTTTCAAGGAATTTTTCTATCATATCCAACTTACCAAATAAGGCAAGAAAAAAAAAAAAACTAAAAGCATACAGATTAAAATAAAATAAATACAACTGTCTATATTTGCGCATACCACAATTATCTAAATAGGCAGTTCCAAAAGATTAAAAGAAATATATGAGTACAAATAACTGTGTTTAGCAAGATCACAGGAAACAAGTCAATTTTAAAAATCAAGCCAGGCATGATGGCTCATGTCTGTAATCCCAGCACTTTGGCAGGCCGAGGCAGGCAGACTGCTTGATTCCAGGAGTTCAAGACTAGCCTGGGCAACATGGCAAAACCTCATCTCTACAAAAAAAATACAAAAAATCAGCTGAGTGTGGTGGCACATTCCTGTAGTCCCATCTACTTGAGAGGCCGAGGTGGGAGAATCAATGAGCCCAGGAGGTCGAGGGTGCAGTGAGCCGTGATTGTGCCACTGCACTCTCCCCTGGTAACAGAGTGAGACCCTGTCTCAAATAAATTAAATAAATAAATAAATAAATAAAATGTCTACATTGTAGCAAAAAAAAATAGAAATTGAAATCCAAAATTGTATATATAATTTAAATTTGAATTAAAAAGCACAAAGTGCTTATGGATAAATTTAATAATATATGTGTAAGACTAGCACACTAAAAATTATGAAATAATACTGAAAGAAAGTAAGGGTGATATAAATACATGCAGAGATTTATGGTGTTTATGGATTGAAAGACTCAATATCATTAAGTTGTTCATTCTCAAATTAATCTGTAGATTCAAGATAAGCTTAATTAAAATCTCAAAAGAAATTTTCTTGCTCTTGTCTTGTTACAGTTCTTGTTGCTGAAAATGAGAAAAGATAAATAAAAGCTTGGCAGAAGTTATTGATTATATTTATATCTATGGTTAAATTTACATAAGAAAAGATTAAATGGTGGCATCATCAAGATAGCAGAGTAGGTGATACCAGGCTTTGTCTTCACCACAAAAAAAGAGAGACAGCTGTTCAAAAACCAAAATATCCCCAAGAAAGCTCGGGGGCCTGTAGGATACAGTAAATTCCTCTTCAAAGGTTTTAGCCTGTTAACTTCCTTTAACATTCAAGAGGGGGAAAATCGTTAAGTGCAATGAGTTCTGACTTCCTCTTCAAAGCACCAATGTGTCAATATGTTTAGCTTCCCTGTTCTTTGCTCTCCATTTTGAACTTTAACTTCCTCATTCTTTAAGCCTCCTTGCCCCTACTTTCAGTAAACAACACTCTGCTAGCCTCTATCACCTGCTCTGTCCTTAGTCATCCTTAGTCACCTGCTCTGTAACCATCCTTCCCACTGAAACTACTCATCCCACCACTCTGGCTTGTATCCCTACCCTCTTTGAAATAGCCAGTCTGAATTAGCTTAGACTGTGAGGTCCAACCCTAGCCAATACAGGAAAGACACAGCAGTAGAGATTAGCTGCATTAGGGATAAGAACTCCCTCCCCTCCCTCGTCCAGTGTGCTCTCACCATTGCTCCATCCACGAGACATACCCCTCTATAGAATTAAATTTGCTGCCGGACACAGTGGCTCATGCCTGTAATCCCAGCAACTTAGGAGGCCGAGGCGGTGGATCACATGAGATCAGGAGTTGAGACCAGACTGACCAACATGGAGAAACCCTGTCTCTACTAAAATACAAAATTAGCCTGGCATGGTGGTGTATGCCTGTAATCCCAGCTACTCGAGAGGCTGAGGCAGGAGAATCACTTGAACCCAGGAGGCAGAGGTTGCAGTGAGCTGAGATCGTGCCATTGCACTCCAGCCTGGGCAACAAGAGTGAAACTCCATCTCAAAAAAATAAAAAAGTAAATTTGCCTTGCTGAGAAAGCCTTTTGCTGGAGTGCTGATTCTTCTTTGCAACACTGAAAATTTGTTTCCACCAGGCCCATTAAAGAAGCTACAGCAATACAGAAAAGTAAAAACAAACAAACAAACAAAATATCCACAATGAAAAGGATCACTGCTGAGATCACATACCTGAGATGCCAGGAGATGTTTAAAAACAAAGAAGAGAAACAGAGGCCCCTAGTTATTGGCCACAAGGCAGAAACCACAGTGGTCCCCAGTGTCTTGCTCCACAGAAAAGACTGGCATATTTTGCCACTTAGGTAATCAACATCCATTCCCACTGGGAAACTCCAAAGAGAAAGATGTGACTGCACATCTCAGCTACAAGAAGCAGCCCTTGTTGAACTACTTCAGAAAAGATGCCGGATCTGCAACTGCACTGGGCATACCCACATCTCAAACACCAGAGCCATCAGCATAGCGAGTTACTTTGCACTCCAAACCCCATAGCCAAACTCTCACTACATGTTCCTATACTCTGTGAACCAGCTCAGCTATCATATAGAGTTAAGTTTTGCCCTAACCCCAGAGTCATTTTATCTCTGCACATATCGGTTCTCCTACTCTCAGTTCCTGGCTGCTTCCCAAGCATCCGCACTTCACATACTGTTACAAATGCAACAGTGGGGATGCCTGTGCCACCAGTACCATGCCATTAGTTGCTGCTACATAGGTGCTGAAACAGCCTTTGCAAAATTATAATCAGCAAGAAGTTAATGACAATGGGGAAGATCTGATCTAGCCCAACTGCCCTCATGGCTTTAGCCCCCAAGCTGCTTTTGATTATTCATGGGCTAGCTTTGGGAGATATTTAGTTTATAGTTTAAATGGTAATAGCCTTTCCCCAAAACTCAATCAGCTTTGTAGAGATAATTAGAGGTTGCTGGGCTAGAACAAGCAGAGGAGCCCTAACCCTGTTAAGGTGCAGACATAAACCATTGTCAGCCATATACAACTTCCTTAATTGCTCCTGCAAATAACATCACTATTGTAGAACCTAAGGTTGGCCTTTTGAGATGTATTTTTCTTTCTTTTTCTTTTTCTTTTTTCTTTTCTTTCTTTTTTTTGCATGTTTGACACCCATGGCTCCACCTGCATCTGATGACACCACCTGGACCTGCCAACCCTGTTCCTATGGCCCCAGGCAGAAGTGATTCAGCCCACAGGACAACAGCTTTGACCCCCTATGATTTCATCTCTGCCCCAACCAATCAGCAGCAAGCACCTGTTACCTGGCCACCATCACCCTTCCCCAAAACTGCCTTTGAAAAACCTCAAACCTACAAGCTTTGGGAAGACTGATATTAGTAATAATAAAACTCCCGTCAGCCACACAGCCGGCTCTGCATGAAATACTCTTTCTCTATTGCAATTTCTCTGTCTTGATAAATCGGCTCTGTCTAGGCAGTGGGTAAGGTAAACCTGTTGAGAGTTACAGTGTCACTTATCAGACACTCAAGCTACTGCCACTGTGAACAGGCAGACAGGTCAAATCCAATGCCAAGAGAGATCCCCCTGGGCTCTAACTTTCTTGATGGGAGAAACACAGTTGGGAGGACCTTAGAAGTCATAGTCACCAAAGATCCTAACAACCCTCATCACCATTGCAGACATCCACAGTATTGTCTTCTGAGGATACCTGCAATTCTCAGCAACACTGACCTCATTTGACAGAGCTGCACAGAGACTATACAGCTGCACCATCCCTGGTGCAGAACTGCTGCATACCACAGAGCAAGGGCTCTCTAGTTTCCCGCAGGAAAAGATATTTCTATAGCAAAACTAGCTTGTAAAGCCTAGAGGAGAAGACTCCTCCATCAAATGCACAGACATCAACATAAGGCAATAAGAAACATGGAGAAACGAGTACGTATAGCCTGGATAAAATAGGCAGACACCGTCTCTACAAAAAATTAAAAAACTAGCCAGGTATTGTAGCAAGTGCCTGTGGTCCCAGCTACTTGGGAGGTTGAGATGGGAGGATAGCTTGGGCCCAGAAGGTAAAGGCTGCAGTGAGCCATGATAATTTTACTGCACTCCAACCTGGGCAACAGAGGAAGAGCCTGTCAAAAAAAAAAAACAAAAAAAAAAACACTACTAAAACACAATAATTTCCAAGTAGCTAATGTCAAAGCAGTTGAGATAAACAAATTGCCTGACAAGGAATTTGAAGCAATTCTTTCAAGGAAGCTCAGTCTCCTTCAAGCAAATATGGAAAGAAAATTCTATGAAATTTGGAAAACAGTAACTGACCAAAATGAAAAATGCAACAGAGAAATGAAAAAAAAAATAGAAATTCTGGAGCTAAAAATATAATACATAAAATACAAAATCAAATAGAAAATATCAAAAGCAAAATTAATCAAGCAGAAGAATCTGTGGACTAAAAGGTCATTTGAAACTATACAGTTAGTAGAAGAAAAAAAGAAGAAAATGAAAATGAATGAAGAAAAGTGATGGGATTAATGGGACAGCATCAAAAGCATAAATATTCAAATGATAGTTCAGGTAAGAGAAGAGAAATACAAAAGGCAGGAAGTTTATTTAAAGAGATAATAGCAGAAAACTTCCCAAATTTGGAGGAAAATGTGACATATATACACAATGGAACACTATTTAGTGTAAGAGAAAAATAAAGAAGGAAATAGTGTCATTTGTGACGACATAGATAAACCTGGAGGGCATTATGTTAAGTGAAATAAGTAAGCTAGGCACAGAAAGACAAATAGAGTCATGCACCACATAATGGTGTTTCAGTCAATGACAACAAAATATACCATGGTGGTCCCATAGGATTATAATACATTATTTTTATAGTACCTTTCTTACGTGTAGATATGTTTAGACACATGAAAATTCACCATTGTGTTACAGTTGCCTACAGTATTCAGTAGAGTAACATGTGTACAGGCTTGTAGCCTAAGCACAATAGGCTATACCATATAGCTTACTCTGCAGTAGGCTATACAATTTGAGCTTGTGGAAGTACACTCTATAGTGTTTGCACAATGATGAAATTTCCTAACAACACATTTCTCAGAACATATGCCCATCGTTAAGCAATGCATGACTGTACCACATGATCTCTCTTATATATGGAAGCTTAAAAAGTGCAACTCATTGAAACAGAGAATAAAATTGTGATTACCGGAGTCTTGGGGTGAGGGGATTGATAAGATGTTAGTTAGAGAACACTAAATTTGAATTAGGAGAAATAAGTTCAAGACATCTATTGTACAACATGGTGCTTACAGCTAGTACATTGTATACTTGAAAATTGTTAGGACAGTAGATTTTACGTTTTCTCACCACACACACATACAAATATGTTTGTGAAGTAATGCATATGTTAAATAGCTCTATTTAGCCCTTCCATAATGTATATAAATATCAAAACATTATGTTTTATATCATAAATATATTCAATTTTTACTTGTCAATTTGAAAATAAATTTAAAAATAAAGACTAAAACCCTGAGAAAAATTATGTGGTAAAAAATAGTTCACTATAAAGAAATTATATGATAAACAATAATTGAGAAGAAATTTACCCTATAGTTAAAATCAAAATTGATCACATATAGGAATAACAAAATAATACGAGTGTAAATGTATTCTGTCATATAAATGTAAACACTTAAAAAACTTGTACTCAGTAAAAATTGAGTTGTAAAAGAAATTATGTAAAAATATATTAATTTCATTATTCTTTAGTAGTAAGATAATACTATTTAAAAAATAGAACATTAAGCATATAAAATCAGCTATATGTATACATGTATTTACTGAAACAATATATGCTGCATAAATTATCACAAAAACAAAATAAAGGAAATACAATATAACAAAAAAGAAAAATAATAGAGAATATAACTTAAGATATGACTACAGAATTCAAACCCAGTTGTCAAATAAAAGGAAATATTTTTAATTGGGTATTATCTAAATTAAGTTGTATCCATATAGTAAAAAATATATAGAATATATGTACCCACTAAAAAGAATGAGGCAGCTTTATAAATACTGATGACAATGGTTTACAAGTAAAAATGATCAGGAATGGTGAGTATTTTCACATTTTTAAAAATCATACATACACACACAGAAACACACAGATACACATAGTTATCTCTACAAAGATATAGAGAAAATAATTAAATATTGGTTGCCTTTGAAAATAAGATTTGAAAAAGAGTTGAGAGAGTTACTTTCACAGGGTAAAATAAACAGGGTAAATTTACTTTTATATATTAAATCTTGTGAACGTACATATTTTATCCATTCAAATAGAAATAACATTGTTCTAAGAAGTATGCCTTCCTTTTCCATCGCAGCACCCTGTTCACTTCTTCAAGAGTACTTCAAAAAAATTTGCAATTAAAAGAATGCATTTGTGTTTATGTTCATTGTTTATCTAACTTGTGAGGCTTTAAGATTTGTGTGGGCTAGGACAAAGTATGTTCCCCACTGCACAGAACCTGGTCTGCAAATAAACCCTAAATCTGCATACTTCAAAAGAATGAATGAACACAACCAAGTGAATGAAAGTAGGTGACTGAATCCACCAAGAGATGAAAAGAATCAAATGAAAAATTATTTATACTGGTAATGAAATACAAGTTAAAACTAAAATGTTATAATTTGCTTATCTAATTTGCAAACTCTTTATAATTATTAACATCCAACACTTTTGAAAGTATGCAAACAGGCACTTGCAAACATTGCTGTGTTGGAAAGAGTGCGAAATATTCAGAGAAAAATTCAGAAAATGGAAAAATTGAACTTAACATATAGTTTCACAATATAAAGAGTTGGCTAGAAAAAATGAGGTATAATCCTATGATGCAATACTACGCTGCAAAGAAAACCTACTTTACAATAATAATATTTAAAAAGTTCACATAATAATAACCAAATTGTTTCTATTCCTGAGCACAATTTTTAAAAGAAAAAAATGTGCACACAGACACACATACATTGCAAAAATTTTGCAAGTATGTAAGGCAAGAATTTCACAGTGGCTACATATTAATGTCAGGGCTATTTGTACATTTAGATATTTTGCAGATTTTCTATAGTGAACACATATGACTTTTTAAATTACAGGGTTTGCAAAAAAAAAATATGTCATGGGTAGACTAACATCTAAATGGGTAAAAAGCTTGATTCCTAACTGGCAAAACAAAAAAACCCAAAAGTTAATGAAATATAATTTCTATTATGAGACAGACTGAGTCCTATAAAATAATGTTTTAAAGCATTTCTTTTCTATTTAGGGTGAGCAAAAAAAAAAAAAGAACATTTCAGACTTAAAATGTGTTGGCATCTTGGTTTAATCTAAAGATCATGATTTTGACTCATATCATCCTTAATTCAAATAAGGCTCCACTTCCCACCAGAGCCCAGTCTGGCCTCTCCCTATGTACCAGGTTGTTTTTATGCATGATGAACAGTAATGTTACATAGCTATCTGCAAGGATAAATTCCCTTTAACTTCTCCAAGTTTCAGTTTCTATATCTGAAGTAGTGATATCAGTGCCAACCCCAAAAGAATTTAACAAAAATAATGCTCACAGAAATGCCTAGAACACATTCATCTTAGTGAATGTATATATACCATACATGTACAAATTGTAATTAACATAAACTGTCTATATGTAAATATAGACACAGATTGCATGCCCATAAAAATGGAGACTTATAATTGCATACTAACAAATGGAAGTGCATTTTATAAAGAGAGGATTAGATATGCTTGCAAGTGGAACATAAAAGGCCAGTATATTTTCTATTTTTCACTGACAATTTTAAGAGTAAACAGAAGGGGTTTACCAATTTCGATTTATTAATATCATCCAACTTATTTTTGGTTCAAAACTAGGTTTATTCATTTAGGATGGGCAGAAATATGCAAGAAAGAAAGAAAGAAAGCCAAGATTTAAGGAAAGACTCTGAAATAAAATATGCACACACAGACTTGAAACAATCTGGTCCTAGGGTAACAAAGTAACAGGTTTTTCTCCACACATTTCCCCCACCCCCAGACAGGCACTGAATCCCAGTATGCAAACAAAAGGGACATATTGTAGAGGTGATTCATACAGCTGGGAAGACAAAAGGCTGTAGCAGCCAAAGCCAACATTTAACAGCGGCCTATAATGGCAAACTTGTTTCTCTCGTTTTGAGGAAAAGTGGCATGTTTGAATAAGTGGCATATTCTTTAAAGTTTCCATTTTTAAACATTAACTAATATACCTAAAATAACTACCAACTTTCCCTTTTTTTTACAGAAACCCAGTTTTTCATAAATATCTGTCTGTGCTTTCATCTACATATGTGCTGCTATCTTTCCATAAACTCAATCACAGTGTAATTTAGTCTGTATGGGTAAATGTAGAAAGGCTCTCAGATGGCTTAGAAGAAATAGAACAAAATTAGTTTGGATTTTTTTCCAAGTGGATTGTCACAATCTGTGCATGTTATTTCCCTTATCGTTACATTTATGCAACATTCAGATTCCCTTTCCTCCTTCATCTATCTCTTATTTAAGATAAACAGGGGAAAAATTAAGTGGGTATAATCACCTCTAGCTTCTTCGTAAACATTATACGATAGCTAAGAAACTGTAATGTTTGAGTGGCTGTTATTGCTTTAAATTTGGCATGTGACATTGAAGCAATGTATCCTCTACTGTGCCCAGGAATATCTCAAAAATCTCAATCAGAGTTCCAGGCACAGATAGGCAGAGAAGAATTTTTTTTTCTTTTTTTTTTTTTGCTATGCTATGTTTTAACATTCCAGAATCTGGTCTCTGTCAAGATCATCCTTCAAAGGAGCCTCCATTTTAACACAGCTGCCGCTAGATTTCAAATACAGGAATTAAAGCAGCTTGTTTATAGAAATGAGCTTAGTCTCATTTCTAAGGAAATTTATATTTGACATGCTACATATGTATTTTATTAAACCATAATTATTTGCTACTAACAAACATAACACAATTAAATGCTTGCTAATCTCAAAGTCACAATAGAAATTATTTCTTCCAGGTAGCTCCAAGGTGGCCTCCAAAAGTGGAGGGTCTTTGAACTTTCTTCCATTGAACATCACTCTAATAAAAGGATGGGACCTAGGATTTAAACATCATTTTCCCAACTAATGGCAATATTGTTGCGAGTACTTGAAGTAATTACATTCAAAAGACATTTCTAATTCTTCTGCATTTAATTGCTTTCTCCGTATGTGTGCCTCCTAAACCTTCTAAACCTCCTAAACCATAAGAATTTACATTTTTATAATGAATATTTTCCAAAATGAATATGAATTACCCATTTGCGCTTTATTTTCTCTCTTACTAGCATTCCCTTTGGAGCAGAGGTCTTGCCTCCTTGCCTTTTATACCCATGTTTGAAACACAGCACCAGCCAGTTGCAGTGTGCACCTTCTCAGGAGGCTGTGGCAGGAAGATCACTTGAGCCCAGGACTTTGAGACTGAAGTGAGCTATGATTGCACCACACTGCATTCCAGCCTGGGCAACAGAGCAAGACCCTGTCTCAAAACCAAACAAAACATTGCTAGAACAGTAGTCTTTGAATTCAATAAATTATCCATTTTGTAGTAATATGGTTTAGAGCCTACAACCACATCAGATATTCAGAAAATCTTTCTCACTATACTAACTTTATTTTTAAAATTTTTCATTGTCATATAATAGTTGTACATATCTTGGGGGCATATGTAATATTTTGATACATGTATACACTGTGTCATGATCAAATCAGAGTAATTGGGATATTCATAACCTCAAATATTTGTCTTTTTTGTTGTTAGGAACATTATAATTCTTCCCTTCTAGCTATTTTGAAATATACAGAAATTTTTGTTAGCTATAATTTTCCTACTGAACTATCAAATACTAGAACTTGTCCTTCTAGCTAACTATATTTTTGTACTGACTATAATTTCATCAGGCACCTCCATTTCTGATACAAAGTGGATGAATAACACCACCATTTTAGATTCAATATAACCTAGTCACTTCCAGGTTAATGTAGTTTCGTTGGAGAAAATACTCAGCTTTTCCGAATTGCTCTACATCCTCCCTTTGTCATCTTTCAGCCAATGGAACCTGAGTTTAGAAGAGGCTTGCATATGGCTTAGCATTGGAAGAGACAGGTTAGAAGAAACAGGGCAAACAGGCAGTAATGCTGCAGTGAGTTCATCCAGCATCCAGATCCCTTAGAGTGTTTTTCTATTCGGCATTGTCAAAGCTAACTCACCAGCATCCCATCCTTATTCCAGCCTGTAAGAAAGGAAAATGAGAAGTAGTGCAGAGCATGAAATTTCCTACTTGGTGATATGACCTGGAAGTTGTGTACACTATTCCTGTTTAAATCCAATTGACTGGAACTTACTGGGTTCAGTAAGGTTCATAACACATTCTGATAGCAGAGATATTTACATGAATAGCTAACAACTATGCAACAAAAAAAGTGTGTTCATAAAATGGGTGAAAATAACATCTAACAAAAGTTGTTTAAGCAGGAAGAATCAATTCATCTTGAGGAATTAAGTAAAGCATTTTAGAACGTGTCTCATAAAATGAACTAAATGGGTTATATTCAATTGATTTATTGAACATATTTAGTGAATCTCAGCAATGTAAGTAATGAGAAGCTAGGTAATGAGAAGCTAAACAATTACTATAACTTTATTAATTACTAATTTTACTATACTTTTCTTGCATGACCAAAATCATATAAAGTGGTGAAACCCAGGGTATTTTGAGACACATTTTTTAAAGTTCAAATTTCTATGATATATTAAAATAGAAATGCTACTTACCATATGCTGCACTTTCAAATCAACTGGGTAATACTGTGCAAAATAGCAAACAAATATTGAGAAAAAGTTTTGTATGACCTGAATCAGTTATCTTTGGTTATAGATAACTTTTGGCTGAAAACAACTAACAGAGACTTTAGATGTGGTGCAGGAGTTTACAAAAAATTACCTAAGACCCTGAGCTCATTGATCTCCCAACTCTGTCTGTTTTTGTTGATTTTTAGTCTTTTTATTCTTGCCCCATCTACTCATCATGGGCCTTTCAGTTATTTATTTTTAACAGTAAAGCAAAAGCATACACAAAAGCTCCTTAGAAGACCTAAGTTTCTGCTTTCTTGATGAAAACTACAAGAAAACTTAGGAAAGTAAGTACCCTGAAAAAGAGACATTCCTATAGCTAACTTAACTCAATAATGACTAGGCTGACCCTCTGCAGTGGGGCATATTGCCATTCTAATTAAGTCAAGGTTTACATATTAAGTAAGTAGAGGGAGAATGTCTTTGGGGTAAGCAAACAATGAATTCTTCCATAGCTATGTAACCTCTGAAATCATGGCCTTCATGTGCCTTGATAATTCTCGGACAACTTTAAGGTTATTTCCAATCTCCACTGCCTCCTTAGGTAACTCACTTCATCAGCGATGCCATCTCTCTCCTTAATAAACAATATTCCCTTTCTACTGCCTCTTTGTTCATGGAATTACTAGTCTCTCCCACAATAAAGTTAAATAAATCTCTTCTCATCCCAATCACTGATTCTAACTACCTTGAAATTTTTCTCCTTTCCTCAATGGCCAAGTATTTCTAAAGTGTAATGCTTACTCATTGCCTCTGCTCATTTACTGCCCTTTTACTTTCTAACCCTAATTAGTATGATCCTCCCACAAAAACAACAAACCTGTTATTGGTAAAGTCAACAGTGGCCAATGATTTTAATATTTCAAATGAAATACACAATTTTCTGATCTTGTAAAACCTGAGTTCTGTGTGGCATTTAATTCTGTTCACTACTCTTGCTGAAATTCTAGCTTCCTTTGGCACCTGATAATATGTTTTTTATTGGATTTTCTCATACATTTTTGCCCACATCTTGATCATTTTAATAATTTATGTATTCTCTTTGTATATCTCCTCCATTGATACGGGATACTAATATGATAAAAATACTCTACATTAAGAAATGCCTGTTGTTATAAATAGAATACAATTGATTTTGTTAGACCATTAAATTTCTCTGTCACTTTTAAGTGAACATGATATTCACCTGGAAATGATTTTCAGTAATATTGAAGACCAAGATGATAAACAGATACCTGATTTCATCACATAGACAAATACTGTAAAAGTATAATTTAGAAAGTTGTTAAATATGCAGTCAAGCATAAAGAAAAAAGAAAGGGGATTGTCAGGTGCTAGTAACAAATAGAAAACTCAAAACCAGATGAACCAATCTCAAAGTAATTCAATTGTGGCTCATGAGTGCTTCAATAATCCTTGAGGTTTAAAATCTAACACCATTATATGGAAAGAAAATGTGGCCTCTCATCTCTAAAAAGTTGAAAGCTTAAACAGTCATCTGAGTATGGCTGAGATCCTTCAAATGTTGCCCTAGGCATTATTAAAAAAAAAAAAAAAAAAAAAAAAAAAAAAAAAAACTTAGGCAAAAAACCCTAACTACTGACCTTGAAAACTGTTTTTAAATACTGGCTACATATCAAGGAAAAAAGAAAAGAAGACCACCATAAGAGATAGGATATCAAGGCCTACTGCATGATCGAGGATGGAGTCTAAATATATATTGCCTATATGATAGTAGAGACACATTCTAGGAAATTAACTTAATGCTACTTGAGGATTATTGAAAACCCTAAATCCCTTATTGATGCACACATTTTCCCGTAGCAGTTTGTATTGAACTTCCACAGACCTCTGCCAAGCTCACAGGAAAAAATTACAAACCTCAAAAGAAATAAGCCCCCTAAAATCAATACATTGAATATGATAAAAGAAATTTATTTATCCAGCTCTTCGTCCATCTGATAAGTGTTTATCAGATGACCACTATAAACTAGGGAGTTTTGAAGGCATAGCATATACAGAGGTAAATAGAGAGTGACGAGATGAAGATATAAAAGAAGGGAAAGAAACTACAGCAAGCCAGGATAAGAGGAGGAGGAAGAGGCGTAAGAGGGGGAGGAGAAGGGTAAGAATCACAAAAAAGTTATAATACGAATTTACTCTCTGAAATTAAAACTTAATGGACATGTGTTCACTTCAGGGGTATACATAGTAGAATTGGAACAATAAAAGATTAGTTTGGCTCCTCCTCAAGGATGGCATGCAATTATGTGATATTGCTATACAATTTTTAACATCAATTTTTAAGTCTGATAAAGATAGTGCTAAAAAGAAGTCCTCAGAATAATATCACCAATGAACATTGGTGAATATCCTCATACAATATTATCAAATATAATTGCACAGGCAAACAAAAATATTTTAATATAAACAATTGAAGAATGCTAGGATGGTACAGTATTATTTTATTAAAATATTTTACTATGTTAATATATCTAAGGAGAAAATTCATAAGAATATCTCCAGATAGGATGAAAGGTGCCAGACAAAATTCAAAGCCCATATCTGCTAAAAATCACTTAGTAAAATAGAAATAGGTGAATGCAATGAAATACTGTGCCACTTATACATACCACAATGGCCCAAATAAAACAAAATGCCAAGTTTTGTTAAAGATGTGGAGCAACAAGAACTTTCTTATACTGTTGGAAAATGGTATGTCGGACAGTGCTAAAGCTGAAGATTTGCATAAGCTATGGAACCACCAGTTCCACTCTTAGGAATGTAATTGACCAAGATGAACTTAACATTTCCCTCAGCTTGACTAAACTTTAGATAGAGTTCTTCCTCACTCTAGAGGGCTGAACTCCCTTTCCTTAGAGCATTTACTTTGGAAAACTTGTAATTATAAATTCTCTCTCTGCCTTTGTCAAATGAATAGTTTGCAAATATTTTCTCCCATTCAGATTGTATCTTCACTTTGCTGATTGCTTCCCTTGCTGTTCAGAAGGTTATTCGTTTGATATAATTCCATTTTATCTGTGCTTTTGAAGTCTTAGCCATAAAATTTTTGCATAGGCCAGTGTCCTTAAGTATTTTTTCCTGTTTTCGTCTAGTACTTTTATAATTTTAGGTCTAATTTTAAGTCATTAATTCATCTTAAGTTGAATTTTTATATGATTTGACATAGGAGTTCAGTTTCATTCTTCTGCATATGGACATCTAGTTTCCCCAGCACCATTTATTGAAGTATGTCCTTTACCCAACGTGTATTCTTAGTGTCTTTCTCAAAAAAAATCATCAATTGGCTATAAATATGTAGATTTGTTTCTGGATTATCTACTCTGCTCCATTGGTCTATGTGTCTCTTTTTATGCAAATTCCATGCTATTTTTGGTTATTACAGCCTAGTAATATATTTCGAAGTCAGGTAGTGTGATGCCACCAGCTTTGCTGTTTTTGGGATTGCTTTGGATATTCAGGCTCTGTTTGGCTCCCATACAAATTTTAGAATTGCTTTTTCTACTTCTGTGAATAATGACATTGGCATTTTGGTAAGAAATGCATTGAATCTATAGATTTTTGGGGGAAGTATGGTCATTTTAACAATATTGATTCTTCCAATCCATGAGCATTTGTTTGGGTCCTGTTAAATTTCTTTCATTATTATTTTGTAGGGGATTTTTTAAATGTAAATTTTCTTTTAAAAAAAAAACCTCTTGCCAGTTATACATCTAGGACTGTCTTTCTCCAGGATCTGGAAGCCATCCCTTTGAAATTTAATCCATATTTAGTCAACTGGGAGACCTATCTCTCAGTGTCTATTGGAGGGTAGAAGCCTAACATCAGTGGGTCCCCACTTCCATGCTACACACCTATCTCCTATGGTAAAGACAGATAATTAGGTATGGCCAGTTGGCAAACACACAATCCTCCCATACCTGCTCTTAATAACTCTCCTATCCATACACTGGAATTAAGTTTAGACTGCGCTCTGCTTTCTCTATCCTATTGCAATAGCCTTGAATAAAGTCATCCTTACCTGTTTAACTTTATCTCGTGCACGTTTTGACTTGAAAATCCCAACAGAAATGCAAACATGTATACTCCAAAAAGACATGCACTAGACTGTTCATAGCAGTACTCTTCAAAATAACCTCAAACTTGAAACTAGCCAACTGTCAATCAACACTTGAATGAATACATAATTCATGGTATATTTACAAAATAATACTATTCAACAATAAAAAAGTCTACAACTGCAGGGAAACATAACATCAAGCAAAAAAGGCAAAATAAGCCAGTCACAAATGCCTTCTATTTTATTTAATTCATATAAATTACAAAAACAAGTGGAGCTTATTTATCCTCTTAGAAATCAGGCTCATAACTATCCTTGGTGGAGACAGTAACAGAGAGTTATTCAAGTGCTGGTCATATTCTGTTTCTTGTTCAAGGTGCTAGTTACACGGGTGTATTCAGAATGTGAAAATTCAGCAAACTGTCTAGTTCTGAAAGATGCACTTTTCTTTATGGATATTACTCTTAGCATTTTTAAAAGTCACCCAGGGATCTTGTTAAGCATACAAATTTCAGTGCTACATTTCTAGACCTTCTGATTTAGAAAATCTAGGATGGGACTAGGATAGGAGCATTTTAACAAGCAGGTGGTCTTGGCACACTTTGAAAAATACTGTGTTTAAGGGCTGTAAGGTAATGAAACTCTAATTACTTTTTGTCAAAGAACCAATGAGAAAAAAAAAGACATAGTAAAATTTAAATGTGACAAAGAGAAAAAATTATGGAAGAGAACTCTACCAACTATAGCATTTTGGACATATTTTTGTAAATAAAGAGGTGCAGTTTAGTAAACAAAGTAAAAAGCTGTTTCTGCTCCACTCTAATACAAAAAGTATATCATTTTTGCAAGATTTTCTTGATCATTTATGGTTTAGGAGAGGGGGCATTGCTATGGCAATGCAACAACAAACATGGTAACCTACATTTAGCACCTGAGTGGAGATTGGGCTGAATGTGATATAAATCTGTCATCCCTTCATCTGCAGGATTGGCTTGGCCATTCTCTCAACCCTTCTATCCTGTACTCACTTCCGCTAATGTTGCAGTGATTAGGAATTTGGCCAAGCGTGCTGTGAATTGTGTGTCACAACCTCTCCTGAAGGTAGCTATACTAAGCTGCAGCTTCTTAGGGCTTATCATCCCATTCATTCAAGTCTGAGAGAAGAGATTCCAGATAACAACAGGAACAAGGCAAATACAACTTTACCTCCTCTAGGTTTAGGTAGGTGCATTACCTGAGCCACACTGGGCTACTCCGGCAAAGAGATCACTAACCAAGATTTTGTTTTATTTACTTGACTCACCAATGATAAGTAAATTATTGAAACAGTTTTATAAATACTCTAAAAAATAACTGATACATAAATTATACATGTCTGCAGAGTATAAAACAAAAAAATATAATTTGTGACTGCAGGTATGAATACAATCTCTACATACTCACGTGGGGGTAGATTCATAAAGCTGTTATTTTTCAAACTCCCTGACTTCTTTCCTCCCACATTCTCCCTTACACAATATCTTGTATTTTCTCTAAAATAAAGGTTGAATTCACTGATTCGCTAGTCTACAGTCTTTCTGGTTTGTCTTTTGACCCATTTTAAAATGAATGGATTTGTGTTTGCCACTTTTAAATCCTCAGATATCTTCCCTGAATCATGTGATTTTCCCCCCCTTTTGCTGTCACTTTGGTTTTGAAAGAAGTAAATCAATACTGTGGCTTACAAGGCCGTGGCACTATTATCGGTAAATATATTGCATTCAGTTACTTTTGCTCACGAACTGTTGCTTGATATAATACTAGAGCATCTTCTGCTGCACCAGAAAAAAAAAAAAAGTTATTTTGAGCTGTGAACCAAGAATTGATTTATTTTAAAATATAATATATATTTTATGTATTGCATCTAACCTTGTTATTTTTGTGATTTCATGGAAACCTGTGTTTTCTCATTTGTGTGCGATAGAGGCAGCCTTCTGCAGAAGTGAGGAGTTGTTTTTGTCTCTCCAGCTTATATTCTGGTAAGTTCCACATATAGTCACTTAATCAATTATACTTCTTAATGTCTCACGTACGTGTTCCAAAACACATCCCTAGAGTCAGAAAGCTTATGCGGATTCTAACACATTTCAACTACTCTGAGTCTGTGTTTCCTCACCTATCAAAGGAAAATATTCACAATAAAACCATTTTGTGATATTGGCAATCAACAAGATAATGCAAACAAAAGTGTAAACTGAAAAGCAACCTGTAATTGCCGGTCAATCCCGTATCATCAAAAGTTAAGCAAAGATTGTGTAACAAGAAGGATAGGTGGGTTTCCTCCAGCTACTCACATTGTCTACTGTCCCTTATGAAGGTGGAATTTGTCTAGGGCATACCACCTGTATTAGTCCGTTTTCACACTGCTATAAAGAATACCACCTGAGATTGGGTAATTTATAAACAAAGGAGATTTAATTAACTCACAGTTTCACATGGCTGAGGAGGCCTCAGGAAACTTACAATCACGGTGGAAGGGGAAGCAGGCATCTTCTTCACAAGGCAGAAGGAAAGACAGAGGGTGCAAAGGAGGAAAAGGCCCTTATAAAACCATCAGATCTCATGAGAACTCACTCACTATCATGAGAACAGCATGGGGAAATCACCCCCATGATCCAATCACCTTTCACTAGGTCTCTCCCTTGACATGTGGGTATTAAAATTCGAAACGGGATTTGGATGGGGACACAAAGCCAAACCATATCACCATTCTGAATGTCCCTGATATCGTTTGACCTTGGAAGCTAAGTGTGATCAGGCCTGGTTAGTACTGAGATGGGAGACAAAGGAGGAAGTCATTACAAAGGAATCAGTTGGATTAGTCACATTTGATGCACCTATATTCAAGAAGATGAGAGCTTCAGGAGAAAGCTTGCAATCTGGAAGATACATAGTGCCACTATAAATTCTAATCTCCAATCCCTGAAGGGCTCAACGTACCCTGTTTTTCAAGTCAATTTTCCCCCCAAATGAGCACAAAGACTCTCTCAAGCCCGTTTGCATCCTCTACCTTAGACTCCTCTCATTTTCAGCAAACAACTTCTCCCATTATATCCTATTTTTAAAATACACGAACGTGGATGAGAAACCTCACACTCTGCCATCACCTACTTACCAACGTGCCTCCATTCAGTGTCCCTCCTTCTGGCTAGAAAGTGAGCCGCATAACTCCAGCCTGCCACTTTCTACCACATAACTCCTGTGAACAGTTAAAAATGATAGAGTCATCTCATCTTAAAAACAATAACAAAAAAAACTTATCTGGATGGCACATCAATCTTCAGCTAGAAATTTACCTTTCTTCTTTCTCTTTACAGCCAAATTTCTTCAGATTCAATGCCTAATATCTCCACTTTGCAACAGCCTACTCATTCTTCAACCCACTGCAATCTGGCCTCTTCCCACTACACCACCAACAGATCCCTTCTCTTTAAAGCAAATGGAAACTTTTCAGTCCATATCTTCCTTGATCTCACAGTGGCTTTTGTTTTTGTCACTTATGCCCCTTCATTTTAAAAATAATTTATTGACATGAAATTCATCATGAATTTTAAATGAACAGTTCAGTGGCAGTACATTTACAGTGGTGTGCAACAACCACCTATGTCTAGTTTCAAAACATTTCCATCACTGCAAAGTAAAATCCATTACACATCAAACAGTTTCTTATTTCCATCTCCTCCTCCAAGGACCTGTCAACCACCACTCTGCATTCTGTCTCTATGAACTTATCTATTCTAGACTTTTTATATAAAAGGAATTATACAATATGTGGTCTTTTGTGTCCAGCTTCTTTCACTTGGCATAATGTTTTAGAGGTTCATTCATGTCGTGGCTTGTGTTAGTACTCATTCCTTATGATAGTGGAATAATATTCCATATACCACATACTTATTATTATAGTGGAATAATATTCCTTCGTATGTATATACACACATACAATGGAATAATATTCCATTTATGGTATGTATATGCCACATATTCCATAATATGGTATGTATATACCAAGACGTGTTTATCCATTCATTTCCCTTCCTCTTGAAACACTCTTCCTTTGGCTTGTGGAACATTACAGTTAAATTTTCCTCTTACTTTTGCAAGCATAATACTTAGCATAGTATTTTGGATGTTTGTCTACATTTTTGCATATATCAATGCTTTATTCCTTTTTATGGCCAAATAACATATTCCATTGTATGCATATCAAAAAATATATGTATGCATCCCCCCAAAATTTCAAAACCTATATCTTAAAATAAGCAATGGGGAAAAGTTTCCCTATTCAACAATAAATGACTCTGGAATAACTGACTACCGTTAAGTAGAAGAATGAAATGACCCCTAACGATCACCATATAAAAAAATTAACTCAAGATGGATTATAGACATAAATTTAAAACCTCAAACTATGAAAATTCTTGAAGAAATAGTAAGAAATACCCTTCTTGATACCAGTCTTAGCAAAGCATTTATGGCTAAGTCCTGAAAAACAATGACAACACAAACAAAAATTGATAAGCATGACCTAATTAATTAAGAGAGTAAACAGACAACCTACAGAATGGGAGAAAAAATTTGCAAACAACACACTCAATAAAGGACTAAGATACAGAATCCGTAAGAAACTTAATCTATAAGAAACTTAACTACAAGAAATTTAACTATAAGAAACTTAAACAATTCAACAAGCAGAAAATAAATCACCCCATTAAAAAGTGGGTAAAGACAAGAACAGACAATTCACAAAAGACATACAAGTGGCCAACAAACATATGATGAAATGCTCACCATTACTAACCATCAGAGAAATGTAAATCAAAATCATAATGAGATACCATCTCATACCTGTCAGAATGACTGTTATTAAGAAGTCAAAAAGCAACAGTTGTTGGTGAGGCTACAGAGAAAAGGATACACTTGTACACTGTTGGTGGTAATGTCAATTAATTCAGCCACTTTGGAGAGCAGTTTGGAGATTTCTCAAAGAACTAAGAGTTGAGCTACCATTTGACAGAGGAATCTCATTACTGGATAAATACCAAAAGGAAAAACAAATCATTCTACCTAAAGAATGGGACACATGCACCCATATGTTCATCACAGTGCTATTCACAATAGCAAAAACATGGAATCAACCCAGGTGCCCCTCAGTGGTGGAGTGAAGAAAGAAAATGTGCTCTCCCTATATATATAGACACCATGGAATACTACACAGCCATAAAAAATGAAATCATCTCCTTTGCAGCAACATGGATGCAGCTGGAGACCATTATACTAAGTGTACTAATGCAGAAACAGAAAAACAAATGATGCATAGTCTCACTTATAAATGGGAACTAAACATTGGGGACACAAGGACATAAAGATGGGAAAAAAAGAGAATGGGAATCACCAGAGAGGAGAGAGAGGGATAAGGGTAAGGGCTGAAAAACCACCTATTGGGTACTATGCAAAGTACCTAGGTGACGGGTTCAATAATGTCTCAAACCTCACCATCATGCAATATACCTTTGTAACAAACTTGCACATATACTCCCTGATTCTACAATAAATGCTGAATAAGAAAAAAACTAAAAATAAAAAACTATATATCTCTCCCAGATATTTCTTCTAAACTCCAGATCCATACATGGAACTGCTGTTTGATATTTTCACTTGTCAATCATGCATATACCTGTCATACACATATAGACAGTCCTCAACTTATGATGGTCCCAATTACAATTTTTCAACTTTATGATGGTGAGAAAGTGATATACATTCAGAACTTGTACTACAAATTTTTATTTTTTTCTAAGCTAGTGTTATGCAGTATGACTCTCTCTCAAGATGCTAGGCAGAGGTAGGGAACAGCAACTCCAAGTCAGCCACGTGATCATGAGGGAAAACAACAGAGACTCTACAGTGCACTTTGTTGTCAAAAGATTTTGCTCAACTTAGGCTTATGTGGGTTCTCAGAACACTTAAGGCAGTTTAGGCTAAGCTGTAATATTCAGTACCTTATGTATATTACATTCATTTCAACTTACAATATTTTCAATTTACAATGGGTTTATCAGGACATAACCCTATCATAAGTTGAGAAGCATCTTTACTTCAAATACCACATAAAAGACCAATGTCACTATGTTTTCCAAAAGATTGTGCTTCCTTTTACATTTCCACTCTCAGTAAATGACACTGCCATTTACCCTGTTATCTAAGTTAAAAACCTAAGTGTTACCCTTGATCTATTATTCTCCCTCCTCTCCCATATTCAATCACCAAACTGTATTCAGGTTATCTCTTTAATAATCTCTTGAATCCAATAGTTTTATTCCAATTCCATCAGCATTAACCTTGTCCAAAACACCAACTTCTCTTCTATAAATTAAAACAAGTGCTTCTTAGCTGATCCCATGCCTCCAGGCACAGTCTATTTTCCATATTGCAGCCAGAGTGATTTTCTAATATACAACTCTTGTTGTGCCAACCCTATGATGAAGAAATGTCTTCAACAGCTCCATACTGCCCTCAGGATAAAGTATAAACTCTTTAAAAATGCTTCCTGGACACTTCAAGAACTGGTTCTGCTTACTCCTCTCTCCCCCGGTCCAGCCACTCTTCCCAGAATTCTGCATCTTATGCACAATAGCTTTTTAGTTTTTGAACAGGCTACACCCTCTTTTTTAAAACATGTCTTTGCCCAAGCTGTTTTCTCTGTATAGAACACTCTCCTCACACAACTACACAGCCACTTTCATCTTACGGATTCTTGTTCATTTCTGAAAGGTCAAATACATTCTTTCTGCCTTCAGCACAGATTTTATTCGGATCCTGTTTTGGTCATCCTATATTTAACTACTGCTCAGTGTAATGTGTTTTAGTACAGGTCAGGGTTAATTGCCTTGTCTTTATCTCATACTTATGATTCTGTATTCTGGCTTAGCAGAGACCATGTGTTTTTGCATCTTTTTTGAGAATATTAAAGTACAGTGTCCTAAGTTTTATTATTTCTGAATAAAAATAATTTTCACATTATGCCTTTATTTCATGGGTGTGAATATATATTTTAAAGACTGTGGCTTTGTCTTAATTAGAGACGCTCCTGTGTTCCCATTAATCTTCCCCTGACCATACCTCAAGGCCAGTTTGATAGAAAGATACACCCAACCTGAAAAGTTTTTCCATGATGTCTTTGCAAGACTTTGAGCTTTGAAAATTTAAATTAAAAGATTGTCATGAAAAAGAAAGAAAAAAAGGACCACACTGGCTCTATTAACTAAAATTAAAAAGAATAAAAATTGAATAATTTATTGCCAAAAGGAAGTCTTCTGATAACATGTTTTGGACAAAGATCATATTAAAAATGGGTACCTACCTCCTATGGGCTGAATGTGTCAGTTCTCCTCAAAATTCATTTGTTGAAACATAATCCCCAATATGATAGTATTAAGAGATGAGGCTTTTTGGGACATGATTAAGTCATGAGGATAGATCTTTCATGAATAGGATAGGCGCCCTCACAAAAAAGGCCCGAACGAGGTCACTTGCCCCTCCTGCCTGTGAGAAAGCAGCAGGGAGGTGCCTTCTGTGAAACAGAGAGCAAGGTCTCGCCAAACAGCAAATTGTCCGGCACCTTGATCTTGGATTTTCCAGCTTCCAGCACTACAAGAAATAAAGTTATGTTGTTTCTATATTATTCAATGTAAAGTATTTTACTATAGCAGCCTGAATGGCCAAAGGTATTACTCATGATTTTCAGTGTTTAAATACATCTTTGTAAAAGATGGTAAACTAGAAAATGCAAAGAAAAAAGTTTTTCTATTTTTAGTATTGGCCGGGTTTCGCCATGTTGGCCAGGCTGGTCTCGAACTGCTGACCTCAGGTGATCCGCCCATCTTGGCTCCCCAAAGTGCTGGGATTATAGGCGTGAGCTGCTGCGTCTGTTGTCCCAGCTGCTCAGGAGGCTGAGGCAGGAGAATCGCTTGAACCCTGGGAAACGAGGGTTGCAGTGAGCCGAGATCGCGCCACTGCACTCAGCCTGGCGAGAGAGCAAGACACCGTCTAAAAAAAAAAGAAAAAAAGAAAAGAAAGAAAGAAAGAAACAAGAAAACAAAAAAGGAAAAAACATTTTCTAAAATATTTAGTAGAAATCTTCAAGGAAACAGAATAAAATATTGGCTAGGAAACAATACATCAAGAGCACTCAGTAGGTATTAATGTCAGGGTAAAAAAAAGTAAATAAAATTGAAAATGAACACTATGATTTCATAAATCAGTCTGAGTAAAATAATAAAACAAACAGATCTACTGGCGAAAAAGAAACTAGACTTTTTCTTAAGCGATCCACATTTCTGAATCACCCACATGTGACTTTTAAAAAGTATAGTGTTCTTGGCATGTGAAACAATGTTAACAGCACTGCTTTATCTTTTTAAAGTCCACAAAAGACACATTAACATATTCTATAATTTAACATTTAAAAATTGCCTTGGATTATGTAATTCTCATATGAAATAAATCCTACCAGGGACACACTAGGAGGTAATGGGAAGAATCTCCTATCAGTGGTCAAGTAACTGATTCTTGCTCAAGACTTACAACTAACTATGTAACCTCAAATAAGTCACCTAGCTTCCAGTTTCTCTGTGCCACATTTTCTTCTCCTATGAAATAATAAGTGGGTTGGACTAACTGGTCTCCAAGGTCTTTTTCAGCTCAAACTCTAGTAAGGAATAAAATTGAAAAGCAAATGTACTTTTCACTAAAATAATTACTTACTACTGAGTATAATTGCTTCCTTTTGGTAAAAGGACATGCTCATTATACTCATTTTTATGTGTACAGCACTGTTTTCTATTTACACAGTGTGCCTATAAGGCTAGGTGATATTTGTTGAGCAAGCATAGAAGCACTTATTCTTGCAAATGAATCTAGTCCCATCTTAGACAGCTAAACCCAGAGCATGCAGACTTATTCTACTGATGCTGAGATTGATTAGTTTGAAACTGTTAAAATGATCTTCCGAGGTCAGGCGGGATGGTGCACACCTGTAGCCCCAGCTACCCTGGAGGCCAAGATGAGAAAATCCCCTGAGGCCTAGAATTTCAGACAGAGTGCACAATGATTGTGTTTGTAATAGAAATCGCATTCCAGCCTGGGGAACATAGCAAGATTCTATATCTAAACAAATAAATAAATAAATAAAAATGCCTTACCCAGTATATACCCCAGTATATTCTGAATTGCAAATATATATTTTTTATCTTAATATTTCATGCATTTATTCACTTGTTAAGGATATCCTCACTGGGGATAAGTTTTAATATTTTGACTGTGTTTTTAATTTTTTGTTAGTAATGATGAGACATCTTTCATAATCAGCATTGGACTTGAAGGTAGAGTGATAAGACTAGATAATATGGCAGTTGATATCTAAAATGTGCGATTTGCTTTTAACATAAAGAGATGATTTTTTTTGTGTGGCTGGTAAAATAGTAATTGTTAAAAATAATCTCAAAAGAGGAATTATAAATGTGGCTTGAAAAATTGCAGCATATTTAGAATAAATGCATGCATTCCAAGGGGAATACTTTGAAGCATAGCTTTATCTAAGTCTATAATTCTACTACAGTGTGTTTAAAAAAATCAGTTTCATTACTTTGTAAATAGACATATTTATAATAAACCTAAAATTAAATCTGTGTTTGAAAGAATATATATATATATATATATATATATATATATATATATGGCAAGATTTGCTAGTTTTGAAGTTCCAATTTCTTCTATCACTCTTTTCCTTACATCTTCATCTCCTATGTCTCAAATAAATATATAAATATTTAAATAAATTACCAAAAGGAAATGTAAAAGGTTCCTGAGCAAAGGTCTCTTTAAGCTTCATGTAAGAATAGATACTTAATGGAAACCTATTCCTATGGCCTGGATACTGGGGAACTCTTTCGTTCCCTTCTTGTCAATATTGTGGTAAGTTCTTTACCAGGCTGAATTAAACTGCTCTTGAAAGCAAAGCCACAATTGGAAAGATAGACAAATATTAACATTTATTCTGATACGCATTTTATTCCAAAGATCCCTTATTACAGGACATAAATTGAGAAAACCTATCTCTTTTCAGTTGCAGTTTCTGCTACTTAGAGACAATTACTGTCTTTCTGTACAGTTCACTTTCCCCAAGTCACATGAAAGGTGGTATCAAATCCTACAACTACTACATTATCTTGTTAAAACAAAAACAACATTGACTGCTTTCGTTAACATGTATGGGTTTTCTATGTGAAAAAGATTTTTATAATTTCTAAGAAATTTAAGAGAAAATGTTTTAAAACATTAAAAACACAGCTGGATTACTTCCTTCCAATCTCAAATTTTACTCCCTTCCCTGTCATTCTTTACATTCTTTTGTTCTTAACTTATTCATTAATCTAGATTTCACCTTCTACCAAATTGTCATTTTTCCTCACTAAACCTAAATTACTTTAAACAGAAATTTTGTTTGTTATTGTTTTTTAACATGATTTGTTAACACATTCCACTCAAATCTGGTCAAGGGAAAAAATTTGGCAGGTTTTTTATTTGTTTTTTGATTTTATATTATTGTCAATCCTGAGTCAACATCCTGTTATAATGATCAATCATAGATTTGCAATCACTTTCTGGGAGTGAAATTTTAAAATATGTGTGGATAAGTCAGTATTATGTGTAACACTTTTTGCTAAATTAAAATTTGCACTTTCAACTAAAAGTAGCTAAGTCCTGCAATAGTATATCTCAAGACATGAACTCCCTGACAGGACACTTACAAAGTTCCTACAAGTTCATGGGTTCATAATGTCTACTGAACTGAAAGAGACCTGCCTGAGCTATGTGCTATGTCGTTTAGCAGAGCAAATAATCGAAGCTAATAGAAGGAACTTCCTGTGTCTTATGAAATCAACAGAATTACTGAATATCCCACCCTCTCCAATTCCAACATATGAAGAAGAGACCCATGATCCTAGTGTCTATGTCTTTTCACACTTGCTCAGCCACCTGTGATTCATCCTCCAGGCATGCTAGGCTGTGTGCCTCTACACAGGAGAACTTGTCTCATTATCTAGTAATTTTTACGCAATTAAAAGGGTTCTGTCTTGGCATTATTCACCTGCAAATCTCTTCTGACCATCTTAGACCAAGTGTGGTTATACTCTTTGTGTTCCCACAGTAATGTCTACTAACTTCCACTTAACAGTTGCATTACAATTTCTCATTTTAATGTGTGAGTGAGGACCATATCTTATTCACTGCTGTATCCCCAATGCCATCTATAGTGCTTGATATATACTTGGTGCTTAATAAATAATCAGTTGAATAGATCTTCACTAAAAGCGTATCGTCAAACAATTTTATCCTGAGAATAGTATCTAATCATCTGGAGCTCTCCAGCCTTATGTTGATCCCTGAAGCAAGTTTCTGCACCATCAGGTAAAAAACCAGCAACAATGAAAGAGTTTCAGGAATCTCACCCTTGTTCATGACCTTGCACACTTCAGTGATTGCTCCTTTGTGTTCATTCAACTCACGCTGCATCAAAATACAGGCCTCTTGGCTCTAACGCATGGTCCTGGCTCTTTGGGTACAAATATTGACTTTCTTCTGCCTCAGTTAGTCAATTATCATTCAAATTTGTCCTCAGTGAGGTACCCTTAGAAACAACATAGCAAAATTTACCTCTTCTTGCTTTAGAACTTTGCCTCAACTGGGTTTGCCTTAGACTTTACAGATAGAAATTTTATTATATAAACATTTGGTATGGTTTTGTGTCCATGACACAACATGACAGTGAGCGCACTCGTTTAATTTCGTTTACTTGTTGATTCTATAATACATTGAACCTCACAGTCCCTCTCCAGTAATATAAAGACTACATAATATGTTGAAGCTAGATACATCATTTGATCTTACTGAATTACAGGCACACACAACAACAGGGTATGTTCTGACAAATATGTCATCAGGGAAGTTTGTTGTTGTGTGAACATCTTAGAGTGCACTTACACAAGTCTAGATTTTATAGCCTGCTACACACCTAGGCTTTGTGGTAAAGCTTACTGCTCCTAGGCTACAAATGTGTACAGCATGTCACTATATTGAATACTGTAGGCAATTATAACACAATGGTAAGTACTTGTATATCTACATATCTAAACATAGAAAGGTAGAATAAAAATATGATATTATAATCTTATGGAACCGTGGCCATATGTGTGGCCAACTACTGATCAAAACATGATTATGTAGCACGTGACTCTATTAGCATTTTAATAAACACTTAACTAATATGGTTAAATTAGCATACATGTTTACATTCTTAATAAAATGTTTTTATTTTCTCATAAAACGAAATAAGCATCTATAATTTTTCCATGTGCCTGTGGTCATTCATGTCTTTGTTTCAACATATTTGCCATTACAATGAAAATTACTACCCTTTGAATGGTCATAACAGGTTCCTTCTACCACCCCTCCCCAACTTAGTCTGTTGGAGAAAGTAGAAGAGCTCAAACTGTTGACTAGTTAGCTACATAGCACCACACACTAATAAATATTAATCCACAGTTTTCCTTTGTCTTTCCTGCCTCCTCTTATTTCACCAGTGATATCAAATGTGAAAGCATCTGGGTTCACATTAAACCCAAGTGAATTAGGAGGGTGTTCAGCACTAACACATGAAAGTCATCTGATGAAAGTACATTTACTCTATTATTTTTATAAATGATATACATTATAATAAACTACAATAACATGTAACTTATTTGCACATCTTAATTTTTTAATGAGGCACTAAAATTTGTTAGAATTGAGGTTTCAAGTGCTATTATGACTCACATAATTCTGAGGAAAAACATCTGGACTAATTTCCTAATGTATTGTTCCATTAACATAGCCGTGCTTGCAAGCAAAAATGAATGTAGAAAGGAGAAAGGAAAAAGAGGAAGAAAACTGCTCAGTAGAAGGTAAAGAGAAGAAAGGAAGAACATAATTGATTGCCTTACTTTGCTTGAACTGAAATCCTTTTGTGAAATAGCCAAGTTTACATTATTCAAAAAAGTTTAAAGACAGTATTAGTAACCCAAATATGTTTTAAAATTTATTTCAGCTGGTAGTATATTTAAGTAGCATGTCTGAGCACTTTGAGTGGACCTGTGTGTCTAGTCTAAAGGAAACTGATTTATGGGGATTAAGGAAGCTCTGAAAGAACAAGTTAAGGATGACTTCTACTGGGGTTCAGACATATGGTCAAGATTGTCCATCAGTGGGGTAGTCTGACAGAAGCCTATTTGCAAGGGAAGCTGAAGAGCAGGGAAGTCTTTCAGAAGAGAATGTATCCTTAGGTAAGAAGGAACTGCCTCGATGAATTTGAGCAGGCATGTAACAAAGTTGTAAAGAATCAGGATACTGAGAAAAATAGAGTTACTATCACCTGTATCTGTCCTCACTCCCTAGATTCATGCCTGGGTTCGAGGAGAGAAAGAATTATAAGGAAAACAAACAAACCAAAGAGTCATTTGACTACGCTGGAGTACAAGCATAATTGCAACACAACTTTGGTACCCTGAAGGGTCAGATCTGTTTCCAATAGCAAATTGTGCCTGGTGGGAACTGTGGAACAAAAGCAGAGAAAGAAAAAGTTCCCTGAGGGCCTGCCAGAGATGCCAGGCACCACAGTGTGAATATTGTAAAGAAGACTTCTATCTGAGCATGTGAGAAATTCTCTCTAAAAACTCCACGAAATACTCGAGGAAACAGAGGTGATCTACCTGAGGAGAGGCGACCTGAGCTAGGATAATCATCACAAGGCATAATATTTTCTAAAATGTGAAGAGGTTTAAGTCTCTTAATTTATAAGATCTCTAGGCCCCTTAGTTTCCTAATTAGACACTCAGTTTAAAATGTTCCTAAGTATTCTATGAAGATGCAATCTGTCTCCCAGCTTTATTCAGCATGCCCCTCCCTGAAGTTACCAGAACAGAATTGGAACCTAGACAATCTGGTTCCCAGGGCCGTGCCCTGAACCTCAACACTATACTTTCTGGCTAAATCTCAAGCCCTGCCACAAAGGTCATGTCTACTTCTCTACTCTTCGCCTGGAGCCAGCTATTCAGATCTTGTTACTAACCAGCATCTTCTATAGAGAAGATTTTTGAGGGTATTTGAAGATTCCAAGGATCGTGATGGGATAGAGAAAACTATTGTTCCAAAATGAATCGTCTCCCCATATTTCATATGACATTATGAACAAATTCAATTATTTTAATGAAAGCCTGTTCAAGGAGCCGAGTTAGCTTTTTTAAAAAAAAAAATTTTTAACCCCTCAGTCATTTTACTATTTTTAGAAAAAGAAATTACATGTAATCTTTCTTTCTGAGAAAAAAATACCCATATTGTTAATACGGAGATAATTCCCATACTTTCAAATGCTTGTGAAGTACAAAAAAGCCAAATGATTTCATAGTTAGAAAAACCTCCCCTCCCCCAAATCTATAAACTTTCAGAAACAAGGCAGGAATTGTAATGTTTTCTTGTTAGACTCCATAAAGGTTACTTTAGTAAGTAACTTATAAGTTACAGGCACATATTACCGTTGAGGGAAAAGTAATTTGTTGTAATCATTTTTAATTATAGTTATTTTTAATTATCTTTGCTGTATGTGTAAACATTAAAAATATAAACAGTGCTGCTATAGCACAGATGGTTGGTGCTTGTTACCCAGGCTGTCAGGCATCATTTGAACACCATTGCCTTCTTTTCCCTAATTGTAAGGAAAAGCAATAAAGTTGCTTCTTGGAAACAATTTTCATGTTTGAGAAAACTGGCTGCTACTAAGGAGGGGAGAATGAAGTTATGGAAAATTTTGTCACCCTTTCTATCTGGACAATGCTTTTGAACTCTTCTACATCTGAGACCCTCTGCACACTAAATGGTTGTGGGTCACCCAGTGTTCAAACTAGACAGGTCCATGCTTGGTTTTGCTCTAACTCAATCAACTAAGAGCTGGAATGGTTAAAAAAAATAAAGTTCCCTTTTAAAACCTGAATATGCACATTGAAGTGGCAAGATAAAGTGTGCATATGAACGAGCATTCCAAATATCTGGTTCTATTCAGGTCCACACACAAAAACTAAAGTAACTATCTGACATTCCAAGATTTAAATGCTGTTAACTCACTGGATGTCAACATATGGTTAAAGAAAAAGCTCGATTTTTTCAATTAACATGAGAAATATTATATCTATCACCTGGTGTTGCCAGCAACAGAGTAGACTGAACTCTAGTTTGAATGCCCTCAAATAGAAGATGAATTTGCTCTGTGACAGAACAGTCAAGTCAAAGGCTTCATCATAATCCAAATGTTAAATCCCTCAGATCAATGCAAAGAAAAAACTGCTCTTGGCTTAGCTTGACGTTGGTCAATACATTATGTTACCATTTATATATTTTTAAATGATTGTTCAATATTTAATATTGTCTATGCAGGCATGCTGGACTGCAGCCATGGCAAAAAAGAAAAGAAAAGAAGAGAAATAAAACTTTGATAATCAGCATTGCATAGAAAAAAAATTCTCTGTAAACATGAAATTGTAACCAAAAGAATAATTCAGGTTTCTAAAAGAAGAATTCTATCTGCAAACATAAGCATAGGCATAAGATTCTAAAAAGAGTATGGTTTACTGGCAGTTTATATCAGCTTTGGAGGAAATAAATGGGGTAATTGCTGTCTACACTGACCAACCAGCTTTACTACCAATCATTCTAATGATCTAGGAGAACAGAAATAATCTGGAATAAAACAATATAATATTTTCCCTAACATTTGGTAATTCTGAATGTCTGAGGGCATTTAAATATTAATATTGTCTGAATGTTTATGTCTCCCCAAATTCATATGTTGAATCTAGTCACCAGTGTAATGGTATTAGGTGGGGGAAGTTTGAAGGTGATTAGGTCATGAGGATGAAGCCCTCATAAATGAAATTAGTGCCCTTATAAAAGCAGCCCCAGAGAGTTGCCTTGCCTTCCTCCACCATATAAAGACACAGTGAGAAGGTGTCATCTATGAAGCAGGAAATGAGTCCTCACTGGACACTGAATCTGCCATCACCTTAATCTTGGACTTCCCATCCTCTAGGAACTGGTCAAAATAAACTATTGTTGTTTATAAACTACCCAGTCTATGGTATTTTGTCATGGCAGCCTAAACAGTCTAAGACAAATACTAATCTGTAAAAAGACACATAAAACACAAGATATATATGTATATATTTAGATAATATTTTTCATATGCAGATATATGAGAAATGAATGATACAACATTTACTCAGAAGTTGAGGAAGAAGACTCTAAACTTGAAATAAAATTGCATTCTTTTTAAAATTGTTAATGGTAAGTATTGCAATAATTAAAAATCAAGTTTTAATTTGTCACTGAAGGTGCCAGATGGACAGTCCCGGAGTGCATGTCTGTTTTGATCACAGAAACAAGTTAACAAAGACTGCTCTGCCATTTCATGCCAATTTTATATTTAATGATGAAATTGCCCTTATTAAAACCATAGTACTTTGCTGAGATGTGGATGAGTGATAGAGTGCTGTCCTCTTAACTTCAAGATTGCAACACACAGTGAAGTGCAGACAAGACTGTGGTTACTCTGAACACAGCACATAAAAGATAAGCCAGAAGCAAACAATTTCACATTCTCTGATATTAAGTTAGTGTCTACTACATAAGCCAGAATTTCTAGTTTGAAGTCTGTGCTGTAAAAGCTTACTTTTGTTTAAGAACAACTCTAGCAATATATTCTTTAGAAAACAATTAAAGGGCCCGATATGAAGTCTAAGGGCTTCTGATCTACAGTCTTTGACAATACAGCTACACATAATGCATACATTTTTTAAAACGAAATAATATTTAAAAGCACCATTGAGCTTGTAAAAATATAAGAATAAAACAAAGTTGAATGGAAAATAGGAACTCAGAGAAATAAGTCACTACCAAATCCAATTTTGCCCTGAGGAAAAAGGTCAAAGTCCAGTGATGTGGAGCTTGCAAAGGAAAGTGTGGAGACTTCCTTTAGTACCAGAACAGTCCGAGAACACTAGAACTATAAACAGTATAATGAAGAATGAAAGGGTAAATTTTTTCCCCACAGAAGGATAAAACAAAGAAACTTTCTTGTCCTAAATTTTGAGCTAGATGGTGGAAAAGAAGAATCTCCCTTGAGAATGCATTACCACACACTAACTATCACAAGAGATTATAACGCCAATTCATACTTTCATTTGTGGTTCCAAAAATCCCTTAAGCTTCATATTTGTTGGTCATGTTTTATGATCAGTTGTGTTCCCAGGATCTAGAAGAAGTAAATGTAAATCTTCATGGGAAAAACTTAACTTTCACTCAGATATAAAAATTCTCAGAAACAACCAGGCACAGTGGCTCACACCTATAATTTCAGCACTTTGGGAGGCTGAGGTGGGCGGATCATGAGGTCAGGAGTTCGAGACCAGCCTGACCAACATGGTGAAAGCCCGTCTCTACTAAAAGATCCAAAAAACCAGGTAGGCATGGTAGTGCGGCCCTGTAATCCCAGCTACACGGGAGGCTGAGGCAGGCAAATAGCTTGAACCCAGGAGGCAGAGGTTGCCGTGAGCCAAGATCGCACCATTGCACTCCAGCCTGGGCGTGACAGGGTGAGACTCTATCTCAAAAAAAAAAAAAAAAAATTCTCAGAAATGAAGTTCCAGAGATCATAAGCCCACACTGAAAAATAACAACACACACAAGTCAACACAGCACTTTTGTGCAAAATCCTACAGAAATACAAATTACATAATTGAATATTCAAAGCCCTCCAAATGACAGGTACGTAATAATAGGTATGATTACTATATATTCAAATATAATAAATTATGATAACAGCCTTTTCTTAAGCTGTTTCCTCATTTATGCTATTGTTCTCCAGAGCTCTGATAATCACCAGGTTTGTATTAATACTTACACATCTGGCCCTCTTTGTGCTTGGAGTCCATTGAAGTACTAATTTCTAACCTACTATTTTCAGCTGGTCCCCCTTCATGTTTAACTCCAAATATTTCCCTGATCCAGTAAAAATGAAATTGCATGTAAGAAATTACTCTACTTCCCTAATGGCTGTGAACTTCTCATTACAATTTTAGCTACATAACCCTTCCTTGACTAGCCTTCCAGCCAAGAAGGTTAAATGGCTTTACCATTATATATTAGCCTTGCTTTATCATATCCACTCACTCTAGACTCTGCCTTCACACCTTTGCTTAGACTTAACCAAACCCTAATCCCAGTTCCATCATTTGTTAGCTGTGTCTTGTTAGTCTCCTGACCTTAAATATGAACTATTTGCTGGTCATGCTCATATTTCTACTCCTGCCTAGAATTGTCTCCAAAATGTGACACTCATATATCCAACTATCTACTTGAGATCTCTATGTGGCTATCTGATAAACAATTTAAACTGGATGTCCAAATGGGCTTTGTATGTTTGATTATGTTGTTTGTGTTGTCCAAATCTGAGCTCTTGATCTTCCTTCCAAAGCTGTTCTCCAAGTCTCTTCAGCTCACTTGATGGTATCTCTATCCTCCCAGTGGCTCAACCTAAAGCATGATTCAAGGATCGTGCCTGAGTTTTCCTTTCTCTCACATCTCACATCTAATTCTTAAGGAATTTAGTGGGTTCTATCATTAAATTAAGAATTTAATTAAAAATTAAAATGAAATCTGACTGGTTGTATCTCTCAGTATTCTCTGTATAGACTGCTGCTATTGAGGGTGTTTGCTTCATATTACGGTTTAGCGTTTCATTTCTCCCATAGGAAGTTCTGCTTTGAATCTCACCTTGTGGAGGCTGGGACTGGGATATGTCTTTGAGCATTCCCCAGTTTTACCAGTTCTCTCCTGCAATAGAAACTTCTACTGAACATATATTTAATTTCTGGCTGGAATTCTGATTGGTTAGAAACATTGATACCCCCCTCTTGATCATGATGCAAACTTTGTATGCCTTATCTTCCATGTGCAGCTTCCTTGAATACCAGTGTCAGCTCAGAGTAAATATAAATCGACTATTACACAATAGGCACCGCATATTAGACCACTGGCCTAAATGTCAAATGCCTGACATATAGTTAAGTCAAGACCCTAGACCCACGCTACTTAGTCTGGCTTCTTCTACACAATCTCAGCTCACTTTCAACCTTTCTAGCACATATAACTAAGATACTTTCACCACTCAAACATGAACCTTAAACCAACTGAAGTCCAGGAGTAGGCAGTCCAATCTTCATGTGATGGTTCAACAGTTGCCATAGGAACCATGGCCTTTCTGTCTTTACCCTCCAATATGCAGATGTAGGCCTTCATCTTCATGCTTGGGACCCCAAGGCTATAAAGTTATTGCTTGTCCTTCAGACAGCATAGCCACATTCCAGGCATAAAGAAAAAAAGAAGAGCCTCAGGAGCAATAGCTGTACCATTGAAGTGAGGGTTTACCAAGAAATCCTCATCTTACCCTTTATGGACAGAAGTATGACATGTATTTATCCCATTGCAAGGGAGCCTGGGAAACAAATATCTGTAGCTGATGTATTAGCTCTCTGAACACAATCAGGATTCTGTTGGTAAGTAAAAAGAAGCAATGTATATAATATGTAAATAACCAGTTTCTGCTATGTCTAGCAACGAATACTGGGCCTGTTTCATAATCTATAAGAAAGGTCATAAAAGTCAAATGATATTAAGCAATAGATTAAAAATAAGGTTCCCCTTTTTGAACAAATATACCATTAAAATTACAAAGATAATTGTTCATTGGATCATTCTTCCTTAGGCCAATTAAATATTGAAAGACTACTTTATTCACTCTGATTACATGAAATTGGTCAGTTTACTTCCAAAATATATGTCCAGAAGATTCAGGCATTCTGTTCCAATACATGTTCCAATATTTTTAAACTTTTTTTGCCCCAGTGAGCTCCTTTTCATGGTTCAGAATTTGAAAACTAGAAACAGCATGAGAACATTGGTCAAAGAATAGTTATGTGTTTATGAATATGGCTATTATACTATAAGTATAAGGAATACCACTTAGATATGCTACTCTCGAGCAGTTAGTTTGCTACTGTGCAGAATTTCCTGTACTTGTTGACTGCTAGAAAGCCTACAACCAAATTGTGGTCTACTCTTATAAATCCTATAGGACTTCAGTGATACATATTTTTTGGCAAACTTCTTTCTTGACTATTTTTCACAGATACATATAACGTACACCCTCTTACCACATTATATATGTCTTCATAGGCCAAATAGTTTTTCAAAAAGGTTAAATAAAAAGAAACTAAAATATTCATCTATATATAATGCATTAACATAAGCCGAATGTTTTCTGCACATAGTGCACTGTGTTATGAACTCTGAAGGCACACAATAGAATTCGAACACATGTTATTTGTTTACAGGAATTACAGGCATACATGCATGTCTTCCTTCCCCATGTCAAACAGTGAAGTTCAATTTGCAATGATGAAATCATGAGTGAGATTTAAGTGTAAATTAAGAGTTAACATCTATTAGAAGATGTCAAATGGGAAGTAAGTAAAGACAGGACTTTAACATGACAAATATTTGATTACTTTTTGAAAAAAAGAGTAAGACATGGTTGAAGAAGTGAGGAGCCCTGTAGAAAGAATGAAAGAGTGAAAGAGTGGGGCCAGGCACAGTGGCTCACGCCTGTAATCCCAACACTTTGGGAGGCCGAGGTGGGCAGATCACAAGATCAGGAGATCAAGACCATCCTGGCTAACACAGTGAAACCATCTCTCTACTAAAAGTATAAAAAAAGTAGCAGGGTGTGGTGGTGGGCGCCTGTAGTCCCAGCTACTTGGGAGGCTGAAGCAGGAGAATGGTGTGAATCTGGGAGGTGGAGCTTGCAGTGAGCCGAGATCATGCCACTGCACTCCAGCCTGGGTGACAGAGCAAGACTCTGTCTCAAAAGAAAAAACAAAAAAAGAGTGAAAGGCACAGACATGCAAGAGAACATGTTGAAAGTGTGTAAGCCATAAAACTACATGTCTTAAGAGTTCATGAAAATAGGCTGATAAAAGCAAGACTTAAAAGGAGAAAAGTGGATAGCCTTATATTTGATTCAGCAAGAAACCAGGAATCACATTATTCTGGAAAAGAAAAGAGAGATGATGAACAAGTGTTTCAGGAAGATTAATTTTTTAAGCACTATCAAGGATGGACTGGCATAAAACTGAATTGAGGGACAACAGGTAGGAGTTTATTGAAGTCATCCATGTATGAAGTTATGAGAAGCAGGACAAAAATGGTTAACTGCTGAAATGGAAACAGGAAGAACAAGCAAAGAGTCATTATAGAAAGCACCGGCAGTCTCCAACTTTAAAGTGAATCCAGCTGAGAACTAGAGGTTAAACTGACCATGTGGCAGCACCAGCCATGCTTATAATAGTGCATGTGTCATTATCTAGTTCTACAGGCAGACAGGTTTACAAAAACTGAACCCCATGTCTACAATTCTTACCAATTCTAAAATAATCTCTCAATTGCTATAATTACATTGGTGCTTTCTGAAATAAATCACTGGTGGTATCAAATCTCTGGAATCTGTCTTGCATTTGACCTCTTCTTTGCAAAGTGTTTTGGTTTGTATGAAAGACTAATGGCAAGCCCAAAAAAGTTCAAGGTATTATGCCACTCTGCACAAAGGTCATAGTAATAGATATTTTTAAATGACACCAGATAATCATATCTGAAATCTCCAACAGCATTATACTTGCTAGGTATGGTGAAAGTGGCTGGCTATTTACCAAAATCCATGGTTTCCTCTGTTCCTGGAAACCAAACTTGACTATATTTCCCTTAAGTGTGGCTATGTGACTGAGTTCTTGCCAATAATTGTCCATAGAAGTGATGGTCACCATTTCTGGACTGTACCCATATAACCACCCACAGCCACTCTTCCATTCTATAAATTTCACAGAATTCATTCTATGGATTTCACCCACGTATTGAAATTGTCAGGACCTCAGTCACTCTGGGTCTCTGAAGGATTGTACAAACCCTCCCAAGGCAGATGTGTTACAATCTTGAATTTGTATGTGAATGACATATAAATTTCTCCTTGTGCTTAAGCTGTTGTACATGTTAGCATATGTCTGTTAGAGCAGTTAACCACCCTTACACATTAACACCGAGGTATTAAGTTTTTCCATGAAAATATTATTTAGCAAAACTGAAATCATGGCTGTGATTCAGTCCTTTGAGATGATAGTTCCAGATTTCACCTTGATACACACCAAATTTCAGCAAAACTGGAAATGATTTTTTTAAAAACTTATCTAATTTTCCAAATTTTGTGGATCTTTCCTCTGATCTTGCAGCTCAGGGGTGTTGTTGGGTAATTCATAGCACTGAAGGCCTTAGGAGTCACATCTAAAAAGAAGATCTCAAAACCACATACAAAAGATAAAGCTGGTAGGAAGAAGCAGATCCAAGGAAAGAAGCAAGAAGAATAAGGAGTAAGTGCATCAAACTGAACATGTTTAAATGGTGGATAATGGATTGGTAATGAAAGATGTTAGAGGAATGTATTAGAACATATGTGGGTCTCAAGATTGTGTGCTCAAAAAGAGGACTGTTACTGATATCCTACCTCCTTTTCATTTTTTTGTAAATATTTCTGATGTATGGCATATATAAGTACATAAAGTATAAACGTATAGTTGGATGAATTCTTAAATTGTAAACTTAGTCTCTTGTCCACTTCAGTCATTCTCAGTCCCAGAGCTAATTACTCATCTACCTTACTATGTTGTTGGCTCCAAGGTACTAATACATATATTTTATTCTTGATACTTGTGGAAGTTATGATCCTTAAAATTGCTGCAAACATTGAATTAGTGAATATGGAACCACTGCTATTAGAGGACAGAATTAGGTTCCTATAAGCTGCTAGTCACTACATTTTCATCAACCAATCAACATTTAACCTTGGTTTATGTGTATTTCTGTTCATACATACATTGAACAAAATATACCTTGTTGGTTCATTAACAATGAACTCATGGCCAACAACACTATAACTCACGCCTAACCAAAGCTTACTAACATGTATATCTTTTCCTGAAGTTACATCGCAGACTTCTTGCACTCAGGAGCCCTTGAGCACTATGCTTAGGAGCCATTTTAAATTGCAAAACTATTAACAAAGAAACCACAAAAATGTAAAAAAAACGTGGGACTAAATAGACTGTGAAAAAAAACATTGGTTTACAGCAAGGGCCCCCAACCACCAGGTCATGGACTAGTACCGGTCACTGACCTGTTAGGAACTGGGGCACACAGCAAGAGGTGAGTGATGGGTGAGTGAGCATTACCTGCCAGATTAGCGGCAGCATTAGATTCTCATAAGAGCACAGACCCTAATGTGAACTGCACATGCAAGGGATCTAGGTTGTGCGCTCCTTATGATCTGAGGTGGAACAGTTTCCACCTGAATGCCCCCCTCGCTTGCCACTCCCCATCCCTGTCCGTGGAAAAACTGTCTTCCACGAAACTGGTCCCTGGTGCCAAAAAGGTTGAGGGACACTTGTAGAGTATGAAACCTGAAATACAAAGGCAGCTGGGAACATGTGCATCTGGCGACTCAATTTCTTACTGTTCTATGCCCATCTGCAAATGACTATGAAAGCACCCAGAGTATTGATTTTGGAATTACAAAAAATTTTTGGCAAATAGAAAAATTCACAAATATGGAATCTGAATAATAAAAAAAGGATAAGCTGTATTTTGGTAAAAACTTTTTGGTTAGGTTCGTGAGTTACATCAGTATAAAATTATCTTTTCTTGTGAGACTTTAGACAGAATTTAGTATGAGGATTATGCTGGCTGCCAAAAATAATCCCACTTTTGCCTCCTTTTCTTCTTTTTCCTAAAGGAGTTTTTATAGTGCATTATTTCTTCTTTATTGATGGAAAAATAAAGTGCAACCAGTGCTATAATTGGACTTGAAGGTCTATTACTTGAAGTGCCGTTTCTTAACATGCTTTCAATTTCTTTAACAGACATGAGGCTAATTTTACTTTTAAAATGTCTTCTTGTGTTAATTTAGCTAATTGTTTTTTAAATGGAATTTATCTAATTTTTCTGATTTATTACCAATAATAGCATCAATTTGTTCATATTTTCTTATCCTTTTGATATGAATAGAATCTACAGCAATGTCATCACCTTCAATCCTTTATTGCTAATTTGTGTTTCCAGTTTTTTGATCAATCTTACTTTTGAATGTATTGATTAATGTTTCTTCTATTTCTATTTTATTTTCATCATTATATTTCTTATATTTAGGCTTAATTCATACTTATTTTTCTACCTTCTTAACATGGAAACTGGAATTATGGATTTCACATTACCTTTTACCAAGAGAAACATTTCTCTCCCACATTCTAATATGCTATGCTTTTATTTTCATTCAAATTAACATATTTTTAAATTTCTTATAACCTATTTCTTATTTAAATATTTGAAATATGTCCACATATGTTTCTGTTATTGGTTCCCAAATTAATACGATTGTTGTTAGGAAATATACTCTGAATTATACAGTCCTTATCATTTATTTAGACTTGTTCTACGGACTTTCTGAATTTGAGTACATGCCTTTTAGCTCAATTTTAATAAACTCTTGAAATTTTCTATATATTTTCCAAATTTAGGTTTACCTGTTCTAACCAGTTATTGAAAGAGTTCTATTAAATCTCTAATTAACATAATGAATTTATTATGTGTCCTTTTAAGTTCTTTTTATGTTATGTGTCCTTTTAGTTTCTTTTCATTTATTATGTGTCCTCCTGCTATGATTTTGTAAGTTGTATATGTGCTTTGGCTTTCTCGTATTTTTCTGTTGAATTTACCCTTTTATTACAATAAAATATTTTCTTTTACATTTACTAATACTTTTATTTGTTCTAATATTAGTATAGCTACAACAACATACTTTGGACTAGCTTTTGCCTGGCATGTTTATCACATTATTTACTTTCAAACTTTCTGTGACCTTATATTGATAGCTTATCTATTTGAAGCAGCAAACCCAGTGGTTCTTTATTCCTGTCTCAGAGTGTTGTCTCTTGTTTCGATTATTGAGATTATTTGGATTAAGTTTATTTTTGTTTATCTATCTACTGATATTTGTGGTTTTAAATCTCCTGCTTTACTATTTGTTTTTCACTTACCTCATTTCCTTTTTGTTCAGTTTTACTATCTTTTATTATTTTGTCTGCCTATTTCTATTACTTTCTTTTAATAGTTACATAACAACACGCTTTCTTTTCTGCCTTAGACTAGTATTATTATCACATTCAGGCTAATTCAATGTCCTTAAAAACCTTTTGGGCAATTGTTGTAAAGTATGTTAAATATCTCTCTATATATATATTTTTTGGAAACCCAAAAGATCTTTAAGGACTCCATATATATTTAGGTTTACTCACAAGATTTTGGATTCTGGTGGGCTTCACTCCCTCTTGCATTTCCAAACTTCCAGCTGGAATAATTTTTATTCTTTCTGAAGAACTTCCATTAGAATTTCTTTTAGTTTGATCTTGATGCTAACCAGTGATTTCACCTTTCATTTGTAGAAAAGCATCTTTCACCTTTAGGAGATTTTGGTTGGGTTTTTGTTAGCAGTTATTTTCCCCCAGAATATTAAAGCGAATATTTTATTATATTCTCTTTCTATTGAAAAATATGCCATCATATTGTTGCTCCTAGAAAACATAATGTCTTTCTCTGTTTTTCATTGAGATATTTTTCTTTAGTAGTCACTTTACTATGCTGTGCCTATGGGTATATTTCCTTGCATTGATCAGTTTGATATGTTTCATCAGTTAGTAATATTTTAGCCCATTTTTGTTGAAATATTTTTTCTTCCTCATTTTCTCACGTCTCTTACAGTAGGGAGTAATAGTGCATGGTATGCTTAATAATGTTATAATGTCATATATGCCATTTATCTTCTTTTCAATATTTTTCAAGATATTTTTTGTTGATTTATCTTCCAGTTTGTCTTTTTCAATTTGTCCTTGTATAAGAGAATACCATGGACTAGGTAATTTATACAGAATAGAAATCTATTTCTCACAGTTCCAGAAACTGTGAAGTTTAAGATCAAGGCACGGGGATCTGGTGAAGACTGCTTTCTGCCTTCAAGATGGGACCTTAAGTGCTGTGTCCTCCACAGGGGAGAAACACTGTGTCCTCACATGGCAGGAGTAGAAGGGCACAAAGGACCAAGCTTCCTCCACCAACTCCTTTTATAATGGCATTAGTCCATTCATAAGGGCACTCAGTCTTCATGACCTAAACATCTCACAAAAGGCCCCACATCTTGATCTGTTTAGTGTTGCTGTGTTGCTATAACAGAATGCCTGAAGCTGAGGGTAATTTGTAAAGAAAAGAGGATTATTTGGCTCAAGATTCTGGTGGCTGGAAGTTTCAAGATTGGGCTTCAGTATGTGGTGAGGTCCTCATGTGCTTGCACACATGGAGGAAGGTGAAGGAATTCTGGTATGTGCAGAGATCACATGAAGAGAGAAGAAGCAATAGAGAGAAACCAAAGAAGCCAGACCATTTTTAACAATCTGCTTTCCCAAGAACTAATACATTTTCTCAAGAGCCAGAACTCACTCATCCCCCACCTCCACAGAGAGTAATATATTCATTAAGGATCCACCCCATGACCCAAACACCTTTCAGTAGACTCCATCTCCAAACACTGCCATATTGTGGGAATAGAATTTCAACATGATTTTTCACAGGGATAAACCACACCCAAACTGTAGCATCCACATCCCAACTCTGATGCATTGGGAATTAAATTTCTAACACAGGGATTTTTCTGAGAAACATTCAAGTCATAACATAGTTCATTGATAATTTTTTTTTTTTTCTGTATCAAGTCTGCTTTTAATCTGTTTACTGAACTCTTAAATTCAAGTATTTTATTTTACAATTTTATATTTTTATTCTCTACTTTTTGCAGATTCAAGATGCTGTTGAAATTCTTATTTTACTCTATATTCTTAACCCTTTCCCCATTTGTTTTAAGAATACTCACTGGCGGCACTTGCAGCTGCAGCATTTATGCTAAGATAACTTTGCCACGAAATATCTCACTTTTACTAATTTTTTTGCATCGTTCCAGTATATAAACTTTGGAAACAAAAGACATCATTCTATTTATGAGCATTCTGTTTTTAGTGTTCATATGTCCATTTGCAAAATATAGTAATTCCTGATCACTGAAAATGTCAAATCCTAGACGATGTAGCATTCCTACGCATGATGTTAACATCGTTCTCAAACAGTTGTTGGCCAAAAATTCATTTGATGAATCCAATTTTCCAAAATAGACAATTTTGATGATTCTGATATTATCTCTGTTTAGAAATAACTCCAAGAACAGTTTTTATATTTTATTTTCACAATGAAAATCAGTCAGATTTGCTTCAACCTCAAAGGGAGTATTAATGTAAAATTAAGAGCACTGGCAGTGAGTTGCACTTCTGTTTCTAGACGGGAAAAGGATTAAACATATTAATCACAGTTATTTTAAAGGCCATAATCTGATTTGTCTGTATTAAATGTCTGTTTTTTTCTCATGTTTTGTTTTGGTCCTCTTTATGTTTTAGTGAATGTTAATAATTTTATATAAAATAATTATAAGGCTATGAATGTTATTCTTTTCTCCACAAATAATTTGTTACTTCTGGACATCAGATTACATAAAAACAGTGCATACTGATACAATTGAGGCTAGTCTACCTCAAATGTGTTCTTTTTTCCTAGTCATGGCCTCTCTACTTTATTAACTAGAAGGGTTTCCCAGGGCCATGACACCTTGGAAAGTCCTGAACTCAAACTTTTTTCTCTCTATCCCCTTAAGCGTATTGAGTTTTTCCACTTAGCTTTTATCCATTTTGCCCTATCTGTGCTCATTTGAAAAGCCAGCAAATGTTTTATGGAGAAACTGCATACAGAATATAGGCAAATATTTGTGTGTGTGTGTGTGTGTGTGTGTGTTTCTTCTGAGACCTTGGTGTTTCAAATCCTAGATATCTTAATAGTCTCAAATTTCAGTGTTTTTCTCCCCAGACCACTGAGATTACTGAAAACTCTGGGCCATTAATTTCTGCTAGGCCTCTGTGCTTTATATTGTGAATCAGCAAATATCATGAGGGGAAAGCAGGTACAAAAGTATGGCTGACCTCAATAAATTCTCCTTCTCATTAGAATGCTGGCCCTTTAAACCCTAAATGACTTAAATTTTCCTCATTAAAAAAAATCTAAGTATGTAGTTAAGTTTTGACAAGATTAATCTGATAAATACTACTCTATAATAATCAAATTGTTTTCTCTTTGGTTCCCTCTCTCTTCCCTATTCTTACTCCCATCCACATACCTCCACTCTTCTGGGTACTACTATGAATTTTGTCTACTACTGCTACTGTAGCAGTAATATCACCTTTCTTGGTGGGCACCTTCGTATCTCCAAGACAGCTCTTCTGCTACTACTAAGTACCACTGCTAATGCACCAGAAGAACTCTCAAAGTGACATAGGACAAAGCAAAGGATAATCTGTCTCATCTTTTTTTTTTTTTTTTTGAGTTCTACTAACCTTTGGTAGAGAAATGCTAAGGCAAGAGAGATGGTCACTGCCATCTCTTTAATGAAAATAAGTTTCTCTCTAATGCCCACGGGCATACGCTCAGAGACATAGGCCCAGGAAATAACATACTGTTTTTCTTTTATTCACCCTTAATATTAAGACCATCATAAATCACATTTTGTTGTCATATTCTCTCTTTCTCAAGTTAAGGTAAATATCTCAAGAATTTCCACAGACTTAGGCAAACAGAGTTTTGGTAGCCTACTTTCTAAGTCAACTTGGGCTGCTATATTGTATTATTTAGACTGGGTAATTCATCAACAACAGGAATTTATTGCTGACAGTTCTGGAGGCTAGGAAACCCAAGATCAAAGTGCCAGAAGAATCAGGGGCTGCGGAGGGCCTTTTCCTCATAGATAACTCCTTCTGTGTGTCCTTACATGTCAGAAAGGGTGAATGAGCTCTCTAGCACCTCTTTTATAAGGGTACTAGTCCCATTCATGAAGACTTCATCCCCTAAAGGCCTCAACTCTTAATACTATTGCACTTGGGTTTGGGCTTCAACATACAAATTTTGGTGAGGCACAAGCATCTAGACCATAACACTGATTATATAATTTTGCTAAACCTTAACAAACACATATAGCAATGGTTACAGCCTAGAATAGTGGTTCTCAACTGTGGGTGATTTTGACATCATATTCAGAAGAGATGTGGCACTCTCTGGAGACATTTTTTATTTTCTCACCTTGCAAGGAGAATGTTGCTACTAGCATCTAGTGAGAAGAAACCAAGGATACAGCTAAACATTTCCTAAACATGTATAGGACTATTTCCAGCTCCTTCATTGTCCTCAAAGAGTGATCTGACCTAAAATGTCAATATTGCCAATATTTAGCATCCCTGGTCTAGAGTTAAGTTGGATTCTTTCTGCTTGATAGTAACTTGGCAAAGCTTTTTCAAAGGTAATTGGGAGCCAATTATCAAATGCTTTTGAATGACAAAGAAGAATAATAATTACCAACATTTCAAATTGTCATAATACAGAGTGCTAAGTGCATTTATATATAACAGTAGTGGTGTAGAATTCTAAGAGCTCAATTTTTGTCTATAAGTGACTGACAATACTTGATGACTACTTGATGTTGGACATAGCAAGTTTATAATATCCCCAACATTGAAATTTATGTATTGTTTTTCCAATATCATTCAGCATTTGAAATATGTAGAAGGAAAGAATACTGATAGTTGGATTGATTCAAGTTTGAGAGCTTTTAGAGCAGATGTGATGAAAAGTAAGGCGGTTTGGAACAGTCAATGTGCTGACAGCAATTGAAATGATACACACTGGGATCAAGGTTTAAAAAAAATAAAGCTTTGAAGTCAGATTGGAAAATAGACTAAGATTAAAAATGAAGGGAGGAAGTCTCAGTGAGGTCAAACATGAAGCATTTTGAGGAAATTAAAAGTTGGAACAATAAGAACATGTGATAAAAATATATGGGAATTTAAGAAGTTACAAGTGGTACAACTCAGGTGATAGCAGCATTCAATGTTTGGCCAGGAGACTAAATTGATAAAATTGAACAAAAATAAATGCTTATATTTATTTGAGATATCTTTGACTAGGTAGTTGGCTGGTGTATTTGTCAGATAATGATGCATAATAAATCACCCTAAAATTTAGTGGCTTAAGCAATAAGTGTTTTTCTCTCTCATATTGCTAGTCATTTATGAGGCTCTGTTTCAGGTTGTGGATTGGTTGTGATTGGCTCGAAACTTTGGTTTTGAATCAGAAATGCTTCACATCTTTTTTCCTTTTCATTGGTTCAGCAGCTATCCAGGGCATATTCTCATGGAGAATGGCAACCACACAACAGGGCAAGCAGAAAAACTCAGTGTTTCATGATCCCTGCCCCAAACTAGCAAATTGCCATTTCTTGCCATATCCTATTGGCCAAAGCAAGACACACACACAAAAAGTCCAATAATAATAGAAATAAGAAACATACACTACCCTCAATGCAAGGAATTGCAAAGGCAAAAAAAAAGTGCATTTTGTTAGAGAAAGAGCTTTACATTTTCCAAAAAATGATTCACTGTATCACAGATAAGTAACCCCCCTAGGCTATCAAATGCACTATGTTAGACACTTAAGAATTTATTCAAAGAAATAACTATGAAGGGAAAGGGGAAGGGGAAAGAAGCACGCCTAGGTAAAAAGAACTTCAGACCACAGTGCTGGTCTGAGACATCTAGCAAGAGAGGGAAAAGGAAAAATGATTAGGTCAAAAGAGTCTCACATTGCTGTAAGAAAGTCATGGCTGGAACAATGGGAAGTCCTTGAGCCAAAGCTTCCCAGATAAGTCTCACCTCCAATGGGTATAGCTCAGCTTTTGCTTAGGAGTAGCCAGGAAAAAGCATAGCTTTAATATAAAGGCAATGATGGGCCGAAAGAGTTGATATCTGGAGCTGTTGGTCAACTCCACTTCCCCCATTTGAAAATCTAAATGGTGCATTTTCACGACTGCCATAGTCCCGCTATACAGTGGTGTGTGGGAATCAGCAAAGTTCTCAATGAATGAAGGAAAGGTACCACCGAGGAGATGAAGATAATAGTGCTGACAGTAATGAGAATGATTAAAGTACAGTGATTTGATACAGAGTGCACAGAGATTTTGAATAGTTTATTTGAATGAAACCCATGATGGCTACAACTGATGTCTTCTTAATAGTTCACGTGTTATCAGTTTAATAATGCTTTAGCATAGTGTCAACAAATATTATCCATTTCACCAATTTTCATTTTTTGCCACCTTCTAGAAAAGTCAATATTGATCTTTCATTCATTTCTAAAAATCACACTTCTCTAGGAATACTTGAATATTAATCGTGAAAACTGTTGGACCAAATATTACAAATATTTCCTTAAGTTTAGCTATAATGTATTTGGATATAAAAACATGAACTTATTTAAGCACAAATCCTTCTTAATAAATTAGAACTTTAGTTATTTGGTTGCCTTTGTATAAATTTCAATATTTTCTTCTCAGAGTTGGTTCATCCGATTGTAGTTCTTTGCTCCAAATTTAAACTTGCGTGACTGAATCATTAGCATTTTTCATAAGTCACAGCTCATTCTTAGATTAATTTTTTAAATGTGTTATTGAATATATACTATTCTTTCTGTCTTTTAAATATGCTTAGCATAGGCCAGGTGTGGTGGCTCATGCCTGTAATCCCAGCACTTTGGGAGGCCGAGGCAGGCGGATCACGAGGTCCGGAGATCGAGACCATCCTGGCTAACATGGTGAAACCCCGTCTCTACTAAAAATACAAAAGATTAGCCAGGCATGGTGGTGGGCACCTGTAGTCCCAGCTACTCCGGAGGCTGAGGCAGGAGAATGGCATGAACCCGGGAGGCGGAGGTTGCAGTGAGCCGAGATCGCGCCACTGGACTCCAGCCTGGACGACAGAGCGAGACTCCGTCTCAAAAAAAAAAAAAAAAAAAAAAAAAAAAAAATATATATATATATATGCTTGGCACAATGGATGAAGGAGCACAACGGATAAAGGAACACAACGGATAAAGGAGCACAATGGATGAAGGAGCACAATCGATGAAGGAGCACAATGGATGAAGAAGTGGGTTTTGGAGTCAGACAAACCTGTTCTTGATACCTGGATCTGCCATTCGATAGGGCACGCTTCTACTTGTCCCTTATATTCCTTCATCGGAAGGGAACAGTGCTTGCTAGCGCAACCCACACTCCTGGCCTCTTCTGTAGGAGTAATTCAATTATTAAGTGGAAGGAGAAATCGAGGATCCACAGCCTAACCTCTGCCTTTCTCCTTCATCTAGGGAAATGACCTGTCTCTCACATGTCTTAGTTAGCTGTCTTTGCCATGCAAAGGAATCACATTCCTAAAGTAACAGCCTGTAGTAGCCCAATAATGCCTGTAATTGCCTGAATTTAAAATGTTGTGTCTAATTATAGGATTGAGTTTCACTAAGTTCGCTCACTCACAGATATATTTTGTATTCTTTAAAATTAACTTAGCCAATAATAAAAGTAAAAATTAAAATTTACTACTTGACATATTTCATTATATATTTTTCGTATATAATAACTACATGTTATTTTGAGATTTTAATACCTCTAAAGTTAATTGAATCTTACCATCACTGCTAGCTACCCTGTTTTTGTGTTTATTTACCTTTGAACTTCTCTAAAAACTGCATGAATCTTAACACTAATTGGGTCTTAAATTTGGTGAAAGATGCCAAATCACTATACACTTCTTGATGTTATTTCTCAATTGTCTCAGAATTCAGACAGAGGAATGCATGCTATTCATTGGCTCTTTATTAGCTACATCTCAAAATTTTAAGAAATGTTAATTTATCTTCACCTCGATGTTCTCATACACAAACGAAAATTTATTACTACTTGCCAGATACTATATCATGTGGTCTACATATTTTAGCAAATGTAATCCCTCATAGCATCACCGTGAGGGAACTAAAGAAATGAAAAATTTAAACAATTGACTTGGGGGTCACATGGCTAGTAAGTAGAAAAGTCGGGATTGCAAACCAGGATATCCAGTTTTAGATAAGAAACTTTTACCTAAGAAACTCTATCTCATAGGGTTATCATAAAGCTTAAATGAAATAATTTATGGAAAGCATTTAACACATATTACACAGCACAGAGTAATTGTTTCATAAATGATATGACGCTTATTTTTGTTATCAGTTCTTTTATACAATGAGTTAATCAGACGACCTCTTGGTATAAAGAGAAAAACATGCTGAGGTAAGAGAAAGCAAAATCCAAATTCCAACTTTGCAATTAGCTACACTATAATCTTCAAAAATTATTTAAACTTTGTCTTTTTCAGTTTCTTCTGCAGTAAAAAAGAGTTATAAATGTTATAGGGTTGTCATGAAGATAGACATTTCTTTAGCAAATATTTACCAACTTGGATTATGTAGCACACACTACATAATTCTAGGCACTGATGGTAGAGGAAAACGTATATTCTAGTAATATAAAATAAAACAGACAAAAATCTGTTTTTCAACATTCCAGGGGTGATAATGTATGACATACAATAAGCACTCGGATTTACCTTTTAAATATTAAAATTTTAGGCCGCCCCTCTTAACTTAATGAATAGTAAATGTCCTAGTCTGTTAAAATATAAAAGGACAATATCCATCTACCTAAGTGATGTAGTCTTTTCTGATCTGCCTTTTAATTTTATAACTTTTATCTTTCAGATAAGGAAATAACACTCTATAATAATCTTTACCAGGTAATTTTACTTACTGATTTTTTATTCTTTACTTTGTTTCCCAAAGGTTTATAGTTCTTGTTTTACATACAGTCATATTTGTAAGCTTACTGAATAATCATTTTTTTTTTCTCAATTGAGCTATGATTTAAGAACTTCTGTGATAGCTACAATGGTCTTTGAATATGTATTTTACCAAATACTTGATGTGACGTTTGCTCTAGGTACCTGCCAAGTTCTAATATGTTCTCTGATCATTCTATTGTGCCTGATTAGATATGCTTTGAGTAGTGTCACTTTAAACTTTAAAAAATGCCAGCCTTATTAGCATCAGCACTGACAAACTTCTTCATTAAGCTGCCGATCCCATCAATGATTTAGTTTACAGGAGCTTAAAAAGTATAAGTTGTAAACATTTTCCTTCTACTACATTTTAAAATTTTTAAATATTATAGACTCAATTGGTTATATATGTGTGTGTGTGTGTGTGTGTGTGTGTGTGTGTGTGTATTTTAATTTTGAAAGTATTTAGTTCTGAAAGTGACTTTTGGAGGTCCTTTAATTTCACGTTCATTTTTTGTTATTGAACCGTAAGGCTCCTTGCAAGGTCACCTAGGAAATAACAGGAACTGGGACTTGATCTGAGTTCCATGCCATTTTCTCTCTATGCTCCATACACTCTGTTCTTTTGTAGAGATCTACCTTTTTCTCTCTTGCTGCCCTTTTCTTCTTTATTCTCCTTTGCCCTATTTCTGTTCTGTCTCTGTAATTTTATTCTATGTTTTAAATTCAAAGCTTTGTGCCTCTTTTTTCCCTCTCCTTGGTTTCTCTGTCCATAAATTACATTTATTTACAGTACCATATTTGTTGTGTGACAAATTAATTGCAAGACTATTATGAAGCAAATTGATTCCTTTTATATGAGTTACCAAAGTAGCATAAAATAGCTGTACAGGAAGTTTAAAATCAAACCAAAAGGACTGGATGCTTATAAAATTAGAAAATAGGAAGAGCATGAGTTAACTAACGATGTGGGAAAACATCTTATATACAAAAGAAAAAAAAGCAAAAAATAGAGGATCTTAGCGTTCAGCTACCTTATTAGCTCTTTGCAAAAACTATTTAATCAAATCCTTTTGTAACACTCTCAGGGAATTATTATTGAGGAAAACAATCTAAGAAAAGTCAGTAATAGATTACTTAATGCCATGAAACTCTTGTCAAGGCTGAGAATTAAATTCAACTCTGTGTGTCTCCAAAAATCCATATTCTTTTTGAGCTGCTTGCCCTTTCTAATGGTGGCCCTAATCATTTCCATAAGGAGAAATATAGTAAAGTTGGTTATTTGGCTAATTATATTGCCTAAATCATTTTCATTGAAAGTGAAGAGAAAAAAATCAAATCAGTTAAATCAAGTTGATCACTTTTTTTCTTTTGATCTTGATACATTGGCTTTATACCTAATTGGCTAGTGGTTAGAACTGATTGGCAGGTGTGATAAAGCTCATTAAATCAACTCTTGTTAAAAAAGAAATGATTGCTATCTAAATATGGTATCAAGTTTAAGGATTCTCATATGTGTCACAATTTCCTCAATCTTCAGGGATGTAAGCCAACTTTGCATATAAAAATTTGCACATGTCGCATGATGGCAATTTCCAGTCATTAGGCTCTGACACACTTTACATGATACTTTCTAACATATACAACATATAATGCATTGATAATGAGAATCCTGAATTGTACATATGATTTTTTAAAGTAACAAATTAGAGGAGATTAGAGTATTCCTATAACAAAGTCACTTGCTTTCATTTGCAGTACTGAATCTTGAGAGACAATTCTCTTGTGTTTCTGCATATCTTGTGAGCAGATGAAAGATGATCTGACTGCTCTTTGCTCTGGACTATCATTTAAAGGGTAATTGTATAGTGAACAGCCATGGAGCATTATGATAAAATCTCTCTTTTTAGCAAAGGGCAGATTTACAGCCTTGGGAAACAGAATCAATGATCCCCTCTAGAGCAATGAGAAGGCATATTCATGGTGCAGTGTAAAGGATTCAGATTCCATGAAAGCAGAAACCCTCTCGTGAACCCTACTTGTGAGTGCAATTGTTACCTGGCAGCCTTCTTGACGTTGTTCTGTAGGAATTAGGGATCAGGGAACCAGAGCAAAAATATAATAATGTGCCTATTTCTATTCTATGAGTAGTAACCTATCCTTTGTCTCTGACCCAGGAGACTTATGTCTTTTGCCAACATCCATGAAACTGTGGCAAGCTAACATGTTAGCTTACAAGTAGAGGAAACCCTTGCCCCTTTCACAGTTATAGACCGAACAGAAGACTTGCTCCTAAAAATACTTCTAGAAAATAATAGCAAGCACTTGCCAGAGGAAGAAGCTTGGAGAGGAGATAAGCTTAAAATTTGTTGATAGGCTTGTTTTGGTGTAGAGCTTGTGGTCCTAGACTTCTTTTACCTTACCTTGTCTGAAGGTTAACTTAAAAATGATTCATTATTTAACATGCTGTTATTGCATTTCAAACTTTTTTTGGTTTAGTATTTTAGGGCCAAATTTAAGCATAAGTCTAAATTTCTTTCTTAAAATCTTCCCTTATAATTTTTTATTTTACCAAATTTATCATAGTTTAACCAATCTACCAAAGACTGTGTAACTCCTTTTCAGTAGAAAGACTTAGAAAAGTTCAGACTTCTATCAAAATCATTATTGTGAAACAATATTACAGTATAATAAAAGTAAATTAAACCTTTTCTTTGAAACTGCTATCTTCCTTTTATATTTCACAACTCAGTAAAATTTTTATATATTTGAGTTCACTATTTTTATTAGTCATTGTTTTTAAAAAGCAATTCGCTTATTCTTTAAAAATGTGTCATTTGATGCTTAGTTTTTAAGAGAAATATCATGGGAAGTCAGGATATTTAGAATATAAAATATAACTGGCCTAAAAAATCAGCATAAAAATTAAAATGTTAATTTTTTAAAACTAACATTAACATGGAACAGAAAAATAAAAGTTTGATTATTTATAATGTCAGATTGCATAGAATCTGTGTTTTTCCTGTTTAGATCATTAACACTTAACGTTCATTGACTTATGGTAGATTATAGTCTCCAAATAAAGTCAATTGTATAGAGAAAATGTGACTCTTTTCTCTGATGTAAAGTTTTGTTAGAATTAGAAAAATTACAGATTTAAATATCTAATACCAAAAACAGCATGTAGTCTCAATCAAAAATTACCTTTCCTCATGTTGACATTTGAAATCTCAATGTACTTATAAGGAAGAATTTAATTATCTCCTTAACACTTTAACCCTAGTTTCTGCTGCATTTTTCTGTAGAATGGTTATATAACACTAGACATTAGTGAGTGTGAGCAGAACCTTAGAAAGTGTGAATATCACTTTCATAGATTTTTCTTACAGTCTTTCTTTGCTGCCTGCTATTAAACCCACTTAATCAGCACCCTGATAAATGGTGCATCCACTTAATTGGAACAATTTCCAAGGAGGAGAATTAGTGTAGTTCATTTCAATGACTCCAAACAATGGATAAATTGCACACAGAGTCCATTTAAATAGCACCCCTGATGTTGTCTGTAGGCCTAAAACAGGTGTGAATTGGTATTTGCCAGCATGAACTTCCCACTGTGTAACCTTTTTTCTGGTGTCCTGCTGCTTTCCTGTTCTACTACAGCTGTTAAATGAGGTTATCTTACTTTGGATGAGATCGTTAAAGTCGCTGAAGCTCTCATTCCCCAGTAACATGGTCACATGAGCAATATGCCAATAATAAAGGAAAGAAGCAAATTGAGACAGAATAATTGAGTAATTATATTCTGAAGAAGAGAAACGAAATGCAGTCAACATACTTTTTTTTAAGCTCACAACACCACAATATTAGAATAATTCTCAAGCTAATATGAAAAGAATATCAGGACCCTTACATCTCAATGTATACCTCTTCTGAAAGTTGTAATAGAAGCTTGGAATAGTTTTTCAAATGAGGAGCTAGGTGGGAAAATATCTTGAATTTCTGGTTTACATGTTGTTGCATATATGGGTATGACCTTTTGGTAATCAAGACAAGTGATTAATTAACACATTTATTTTCTCAGAATCTGGGCTAATTAAACATATTCTATTTTTCCAGTTTCTTTTAAACTAAATCCATATGCAAAATGTCTCCGTCTTCCTACATGTTTGTTTATTTATCTTGTGAATCTGTTTGTTGAAATCTGTTCATAAAAGAGGTTGAGACTAGAGATCTAAGAGTAGGAGTTAGGAGAATTAAGACTAATTTCCCTTAAATCCCTGATATACATTCTCACTGTAAACTTTGGCACCCTTCGAAGTGATGAACTTCATGAAACTCTAGAAGGAAGGGGTAGATGACATGCTAGAGATCATTTTATGCAAGTTCTTATTTTGCACATGAGAAATTTAAATCCTAGACAGATTTAGGTTTGTTTCAAGTTGTCTCAGTTAGTGGTGGAGCCAGACTTCTTGGGTCTTTTTCAAGACCTTTCTCATTCTATCCTTCCTCCATATAACAGTGTCAGTTTTATCAAACATCAAGTAGATAATAGGAATTGATGAGTATAAACTGTTTACATGTTCATTGATCTATGGTAGTATTTCTGCATGCTTTAGCATTCTAAGTAATTATTCTTGCATTCACCTACTCATTCATTTATTCACCCTTCCAGAAAAAATGCATGAGTTCTTGCCATATGTCAAGACAGTGATAGGCCCCAGAGATTCTAAGAATTTCCATATCCCTGCCTTCAGGGATTTCACAGTGAGATCAGCCCTAGTATTTGGAGAATTATACATTTAATTACTACCCTTTATGACTTTGCTATATAACAGGCATTGTTTACAGGCTTTGCATATCATCTCATTTAACCCTCACTACAAACTTAGGAAATAGGTATCACTGACTACATTATGAAGGTGAGAAAAATTAGATTCAGAGAAGGTAAGCACCACCCTTTCAAACCTGCTCAGCCAGTAAGTCACAGAGGCAAGATTCTTATGTATCCGAACTCAAGGTGCAGGCTCTTTCTGCTTCCTATTCCATCTCCCATAAAGAATGACTGGAATTTAATATGTATCTACCTCATGGCATTATAGGAAAATTTAGTTGTGGAAAATGAGTGTATTGATCCTGTTAGAAGCTAACCTCACTCATTCAAGAGTGGGAGTAGTCTGCTCTAATAGTACAGCCGTGCTGTAGCTCAGGACACAGAGCTGAAAGAAAAAGGGAACTCAGGTATTTCTTTCCACTCTAATTAATAAACTAAAGCTGAGTATGTGCTCCTCTCAAACTTTTCCTTTTCAATTTTGGAGAAGCTAAAAAGATGACTCTGAAAATAGAGGCTTAACATTGAAGTAGGACATTTCCCTGGCCCCTTTGCAGACAGGAACTGGAGTGCAGGGGCACTGGAACTAGCCAGCCACTCTGGCACTAACAGGGGCGAATTCCACTCAGACCCTCTGCACTTCACCCCTCTCAGGATGGGGAGTATGCAGGTGAGTAGGTGCAGAAGCCCAGGTGAGCACTTTTGGGTGCCAGCAGGAGAAAAACTCTGTGTTGGCCCCACAGCAGCATCTAGTGGGGAGTGCCCATGACCCCAGAAGCCCCAGAGGGGAGTGTTACAGTCAGTATTCTTCTAGCTTTGTTGTTTGTGGATGGCTTAAGTGTTAACAGCTCAGTGGAAGGTCAGTGTGACAGCCTTCTGCACCCACACCCAAGTTCTTGTCCAGCATCCAGGAGGAACAAGGTCACACAAATGAATTGAAGATAGTAAATGTGGGGGATTTTATTGCTGATGAAAGTGGACCTCAGAGGGAAGAGAAGCTGAAAAGGGGACAGAGTGGTGGGGAGGTAATCTTCCCCTGAAGTCAGGCTGTCCTCAGCCAGACTCTTCTTCAAAGCTACACCGTCAAGCCATCCCTCTGAAGTCAAGCTGCTTCTCTCTGACATCCAACTGTAGTGTCTGCTGTCCAGCTGCTTCCCAACTCTCTCTGCTGGCTGAGGCTAGGGTTTATATGGGCACAGGATGGGGGGTGGTGTGGGCCATGGGTGGTTTTAGAAAGGCAAACTTTGAGCAGGAAAACAGAGATGCAAGTTCTCCCGTTGGGCAATGGTTCTAGGCTTGAGGGTGGGGCCCTTGCCAGGGACCTGCCCTTTTCTGTCTAGAATTTCCCTGCCTTCTGTCACTATCAATATCATGTTTTTTAGCCTTTCATTTGGATGCCACAATTATTTCTTGAAGGTGTAGAAAGTGAAATAAATCATCGCTACTATTGCTGAGAACATTTATGCAGGTGAACAACAAAGGCAACAGTGCAAAAGAATTGGGCTAAGGCCAGGCAAGGTGGCCAACACCTGTAATCCCAACACTTTGAGAGGCCAAGGTGGGAGGATCACTTAAGTCCAGTTCAAGACCAGCCTGGGCAACCTATTGAGACCCCATCTCTATGAAAGATAGACAAAACTAGCTGGGCATGGTGATGCACCCCTATAGTCCCAGCTACTCAGGAGGCTGAGATAGGAGGATTGCTTGAGCCCAGGAGGCAAAGGCTGCAGGGATTCAGGATCATGCCACTGTACTCCAGCTTGAGCCACAAAGTGAGACTCTGTCTCTAAAAGAACAACAACTAAAGAAATGGACTAACAAAAGGGCAACATGTACACCTGAGCAGAAAAAGTGGGCCTGGTTATAGGAACATGGCCCATTTACATATATATATATATATATATATATATATATATGAAGATGAAGCCTTTGGAGGAAGAAATCACAAAATCTCAAGAAGTCACTGCACATCACCTAGAATGTGGCACAAGGTGTAGGGGGAATGGAGTAAGTGTCAGGCCTCTGAGCCCAAGCCAAGCCATCGCATCCCCTGTGACTTGCACGTATACATCGCATCCCCTGTGACTTGGATGTATACATCAGATGAAGTAACTGAAGATCCACAAAAGAAGTAAAAATAGCCTTAACTGATGACATTCCACCATTGTGATTTGTTCCTGCCCCACCCTAACTGATCAATGTACTTTGTAATCTCCCCCACCCTTAAGAAGGTACTTTGTAATCTCCCCCACCCTTAAGAAAGTTCTTTGTAATTCTCCCCACCCTTGGGAATGTACTATGTGAGATCCACCCCTGCCTGCAAAACATTGCTCTTAACTTCACCACCTACCCCAAAACCTATAAGAACTAATGATAATCCACCACCCTTTGCTGACTCTCTTTTTGGACTCAGCCTGCCTGCACCCAGGTGATTAAAAGCTTTATTGCTCACACAAAGCCTGTTTGGTGGTCTCTTCACAGGGACATGCATGAAATTTGGTGCCATGACTCCGATCGGGGGACCTCCCTTGGGAGATCAATCCCCTGTCCTCCTGTTCTTTGCTCTGTGAGAAAGATCCACCTACGACCTCAGGTCCTCAGACCGACCAGCGCAAGAACATCTCACCAATTTTAAATCAGGTAAGCGGCCTCTTCTTACTCTCTTCTCCAACCTCTCTCACTGTCCCTCAACCACTTTCTCCTTTCCACTCTTCAATCTCTCCCTTCTCTTAATTTCAATTCCTTTCATTTTCTGGTAGAGACAAAGGAGACACGTTTTATCCATGGACCCAAAACTCTGGCGCCAGTCACTGACTAGGGAAGGCAGCCTTCCCTTGGTGTTTAATCATTGCAGGGATGCCTTTCTGATTATTCACCCAGATTTCAGAGGTGTCAGACCACGCAGGGAGGCCTGCCTTGGTCCTTCACCCTTAGCGGCAAGTCCCGCTTTTCTGGGGAAGGGGCAAGTACCCCAATCCCTTCCCTCTATGTTTCTACCCCTTCTCCACCTTTCTGGGGGGCAAGAAATCCCCAACCCCTTCTCCACCCTGAGCAGCAAGTCCTGCTTTTCTAGAGGAGGGTCAAGTACCCCAACCTCATATCTCTGTGCCCCAATCCCTTATTTCCACGCCCCAACCTCTTATCTCTGCGCCCCATCCCTTATTTCTGTGCCCCGACCTCTTATCTCTGTGCCCCAACCCCTTATTTCCACGCCCCAACCCCTTTCCCACTTTTCTGGAAGGTAAGAACCCCCGAACCCCTTCCCTCCGTGTCTCTACTCTCTCTTTTCTCTAGGCTTGTTTCCTTCACTATTGGCAACCTTCCACCCTCCATTCCTCCTTCTTCTCCCTTAGCCTGTGTCCTCAAAAACTTAAAAACTCTTCAACTCTCACCTGACCTAAAATCTAAGCATCTTATTTTCTTCTGCAATGCCGCTTGACCCCAATACAAACGCAACAGTAGTTCCAAATAGCCGGAAAACAGCACTTTCAATTTTTCCATCCTACAAGATCTAAATAATTCTTGTCGTAAAATAGGCAAATGGTCTGAGGTGCCTGACATCCAGGCATTCTTTTACACATCAGTGCCTCTCTAGTCTCTGTTCCCAATGCAACTCATCCCAAATCTTCCTTCTTTCCCTCCCACCTGTCCCCTCAGTCCCAACCCCAAGCGTCGCTGAGTCTTTCTAATCTTCCTTTTCTATAGACCCATCTGATCTCTCCCCTCCTCACCAGGCCAAGCTAAGTCCCAATTCTTCCTCAGCCTCCCCTCCTCCACCCTATAATCCTTTTATCACCTCCCCTCCTCACACCTGGTACGGCTTACAGTTTCGTTCTGTGACTAGCCCTCCTCCACCTGCCCAGCAATTTACTCTTAAAAAGGTGGCTGGAGCTAAAGGCATAGTCAAGGTTAATGCTCCTTTTTCTTTATCCCAAATCAGATAGCGTTTAGGCTCTTTTTCATCAAATATAAAAATCCAGCCCAGTTCATGACTCCTTTGGCAGCAACCCTGAGACACTTTACAGCCCTAGACCCTAAAAGGTCAAAAGGTCGTCTTATTCTCAAAATACATTTTATTACCCAATCTGCTCCTGACATTAAATAAAACTCCAAAAATTAAATTCCAGCCCTCAAACCCCACAACAGGATTTAATTAACCTCGGCTTCAAGGTGTACAATAATAGAAAAAAGTTGCAATTCCTTGCCTCCACTATGAGACAAACCCCAGCCACATCTCCAGCACATAAGAACTTCCAAATGCCTGAACCGCAGCGGCCAGGCGTTCCTCCAGAACCTCCTCCCCCAGGAGCTTGCTACAAGTGCCAGAAATCTGGCCACCAGGCCAAGGAATGCCTGCAGCCCAGGATTCCTCCTAAGCCGCGTCCCATCTGTGGAGGACCCCACTGGAAATCGGACTGTCCAACTCACCTAACAGCCACTCCCAGAGCCCCTGGAATGCTGGCCCAAGGCTCTCTGACTCCTTCCCAGATCTTCTTGGCTTAGCGGCTGGAGACTGACGCTGCCTGATTTCCTCAGAAGCCCCCTAGACCATCACAGACGCCCGAGCTTCGCGTAACTCTCACAGTGGAAAGTAAGTCCGTCCCCTTCTTAATCAATATGGAGGCTACCCAGTCCACCTTACCTTCTTTTCAAGGGCCTGTTTCCCTTGCCTCCATAACTGTTGTGGGTATTGACAGCCAGGCTTCTAAACCTCTGAAAACTCCCCAACTCTGATGGCAACTTAGACAATACTCTTTTAAGCACTCCTTTCAGTTACCCCACCTGCCCAGTTCCCTTATTAGGCCAAGACATTTTAACCAAATTATCTGCTTCCCTGATTATTCCTGGACTACACCCACATCTCATTGCCTCCCTTCTTCCCAATCCAAAGCCTCCTTCGCGTCTTCCTCTCGTATCCCCCCACCTTAACCCACAAGTATGGGACATCTCTACTCCTTCCCTGGCAACCAATCACATGCCCATTACCATCCCATTAAAACCTAATCACCCTTACTCCGCTCAACGCCAATATCCCATCCCACACCACGCTTTAAAAGGATTAAAGCCTGTTATCACTCACCTGCTACAGCATGGGCTTCTAAAACCTATAAACTCTCCTTACAATTCCCCCATTTTACCTGTCCAAAAACCAGACAAAGCTTACAAGTTAGTTCAGAATCTTCACCTTATCAACCAAATTGTTTTGCCTATCCACCCCGTGGAGCCAAACTCATACTCTCCTATCCTCAATACCTCCCTCTACTACCCATTATTCTGTTCTGGATCTCAAACATGCTTTTTTTACTATTCCTTTGCACCCTTCATCCCAGCCTCTCTTGGCTTTCACTTAGACTGACCCTGACACCCATTAGGCTTAGCAAATTAGCTGGGCTGTACTGCCGAAAGGCTTCACAGACAGCCCCCATTACTTCAGTCAAGCCCAAATTTCATCCTCATCTGTTACCTATCTCGGCATAATTCTCATAAAAACACACGTTCTTTCCCTGCTGATCATGTCCAACGAATCTTCCAAACCTCAATCCCTTACAAAACAACTCCTTTCCTTCCTAGGCATGGTTAGTATGGTCAGAATTCTTACACAAGAGCCAGGACCCCACCCTGTAGCGTTTCTGTCCAAACAACTTGACCTTACTGTTTTAGCCTAGCCATCATGTCTCCATGCAGCGGCTGCTGCTGCCCTAATACTTTTAGAGGCCCTCAAAATCACAAACTGTGCTCAACTTACTCTCTACATTTCTCATAACTCCCAAAATCTATTTTCTTCCTCATACCTGACGCATATACTTTCTGCTCCCCGGCTCCCTCAGCTGTACTCACTCTTTAAGTCCCACAATTACCTTTGTTCCTGGCCCGGACTTCAATCCGGCCTCCCACATTATTCCTGATACCACACCTGACCCTCATGACTGTATGTCTCTGATCCACCTGACATTCACCCCATTTTCCCATATTTCCTTCTTTCCTGCTCCTCACCCTGATCATGCTTGATTTATTGATGGCAGTTCCACCAGACCTAATCGCCACACACCAGCAAAGGCAGGCTATGCTATAGTACAAGCCACTAGCCCACCTCTTAGAACCTCTCATTTCCTTTCCATCGTGGAAATCTATCCTCAAGGAAACAACTTCTCAGTGTTCCATCTGCTATTCTACTACTCCTCAGGGATTATTCAGGCCCCCTCCCTTCCCTACACATCAAGCTCGAGGATTTGCCCCCACCCAGGACTGGCAAATTAGCTTTACTCAACATGCCCCGAGTTAGATAACTAAAATACCTCTTAGTCTAGGTAGACACTTTCACTGGATATGTATAGGCCTTTCCTACAGGATCTGAGAAGGCCACCACAGTCATTTCTTCCCTTCTGTCAGACATAATTCCTCAGTTTAGCCTTCCCACCTCTATACAGTCTGATAACAGACCAGCCTTTATTAGTCAAATCAGCCAAACAGTTTTTCAGGCTCTTAGTATTCAGTGAAACCTTTATATCCCTTACGGTCTTCCATCTTCAGGAAAAGTAGAGTAGACTAAAGGTCTTTTAAAAACACGCCTCACCAAGCTCAGCCACCAACTTAAAAAGGACTGGACAATACTTCTACCACTTTCGCTTCTCAGAATTCAGGCCTGTCCTTGGAATGCTACAAGGTACAGCCCGTTTAAGCTCCTGTATAGACGGTCCTTTTTATTAGGCCCCAGTCTCATTCCAGACACCAGACCAACTTAGACTGTGCCCCAAAAAACTTGTCATCCCTACTATCTTCTGTCTAGTCATACTCCTATTCACCATTCTTAACTACTCATACATGCCCTGCTCTTGTTTACACTGCCGGTTTACACTGTTTCTCCAAGCCATCACAGCTGATATCTCCTGGTGCTATCCCCAAACTGCCACTCTAAACTCTTGAAGTAAATAAATAATCTTTGCTGGCAGGACTATGCTGAATCTCCTTAGGCTAATCAGATGTCCTAGGTCCTCCCAATTCTTAGACCTTTTATACCTGTTTTTCTCCTTCTCTTATTCCATTTAGTTTTTCAATTCATAGAAAACATCACCAATAATTCTACACGACAAATGTTTCTTCTAACAACCCCACAGTATCACACCTTACCACAGAATCTTCCTTCAGCTTAATTTCTCCCACTCTAGGTTCCCACGCTGCTCCTAATCCCGCTCAAAGTAGCCCTGAGAAACATCGCCCATTCTCTCTCTCCATACCACTCCCCCAAAATTTTCACCGCCCCAACACTTCAACACTATTTTGTTTTATTTTTGTTATTAATATAAGAAGGCAGGAATGTCAGGCCTCTGAGCCCAAGCCAAGCCATCGCATCCCCTGTGACTTGCAGGTATATGCCCAGATGTCCTGAAGTAACTGAAGAATCACAAAAGAAGTGAATATACCCTGCTCCACCTTAACTGATGACATTCCACCACAAAAGAAGTGAAAATGGCCGGTCCTTGCCTTAAGTGATGACATTACCTTGTGAAAGTCCTTTTCCTGGCTCATCCTGGCTCAGAAAGCTCCTCTACTGAGCACCTTGCGACTCCCACTCCTGCCCGCCAGAGAACAAACCCCCTTTGACTGTAATTTTCCTTTACCTACCCAAATCCTATAAAACGGCCCCACCCTTATCTCCCTTCGCTGACTCTCTTTTCGGACTCAGCCCGCCTGCACCCAGGTGATTAAAAGCTTCATTGTTCACACAAAGCCTGTTTGGTGGTCTCTTCACAGGGACGTGCATGAAAGTAAGAACTTGAGAGTCAGGACCCAAATAACACTTCTGATTGGCATTTTAAATGTAAACATGGAAACATTGTAGGTTTAATCATACGATCTATGGAACTGAACAAATATTTAATGCGTATAACATTGCACATGCTGTCACCAAATCTAAATTTACACCCATGGAACATACCCCTCCAAATTATACTTTATCTACTTCAAATATTGCCCCAAAGTATGCTGTATTGCCTTACAACATTTCAATTCTGATTCCTTAACTGTATATTATAATTTTGGTACACAAACTATATCTATAGTTTTAAAAAAGTGAAATAATAAAAAAAAGTATTAGGATTAAAAAGAAATTATAAAAAATATCTAATGTAATGGTGTCTTTTTTGAACAGATGGCAAATCTTAACTTTTATTTTTGCAACGCACATATTGTTAACATTTGACCTGGTATGTTCCCTTTGGATAATGATTATAACATGTTAAAGCAAAGAAAAAACAACTAAAACTGTTATCCCGTTAGCAACTAAGATTCATTTGATATAGCCAAGCATTGCTAAATTATCTGGCAAAACGAGGTATTTTGTATATCTATTTTGGGAACATAAACTAGTCAGTACAAAGGATAGTGACAAGCAGGTATGTTGCAAATTTCAGATTAATTAAAATGCTGTTTAACAAGCCCTATTAGAATGCAAATGTTTTTCATGATTGCTGTCACAAGCTGGCTTTTCTTTTTCCTCTGGATTTCCTATCCATTTATACCTTTCTATTCCCCCATCCCCAGCCTCCATTCATTTGCATTGAAGTGAACCCAAGCAAAGCAACATTAGCCTAATGCATGAGAACAATGAGGTGAAGAAAAAAAGACAGAAGAAGTAAGTCTAATTACTCTAGTTTCATAGAATAAGCTTTTAAGGCTAAGTTCACACTAGGGCAATTACCCACCTAATTGCTCTAGTTTGAAGCTAGTTTGAATAGATGTTTTCAGCAATGTGAGGAGAAAACATGCAAATTCAGTGGATTGGTTTGATCCCTATTGCCCTTTTTATTAAAGAAAAGCCCCTCGAAGTAGTGAGATGACATTCCTTGAACATACTTCTAATGTACCACAAAGCCTTTCCTGATAGACTGCAAACCAGTGTGGAATCACATCTAAATCCATGTACTAACTTTAATAACCCATCAGTGAACAGAAAAACAAAAGTGTTCCTAAAAATACATTGCCTCCATTTGCAGAGATGTATCTAGCAACCTGAAATGTAACAAATGCATTATTTTATATTTCAAAACACTTTTATTGTTTGTTTAAAAGAATTCTCAAAAGTGATGTCCTAATATAACTGGTTATAACATGAGCCCGTTAACTGAAAGCTTGATGTATTTATGAGTTAAAATTGATTGTTAAAATATTCAATGAGATGCAGTTCTTAAATAACAGCTGATGAAAAAGTCTTTCATTAAAAGGCAGGAACGGAGGGAGGGAAGGAGGGAGAGACACAGGGAGGAAGGAGGGAGAATGGGTAAAATGGGTTGAATAAAGTGAAAATTAAAAATGGTGAGGGGAAGTGAGTCCTGAAGACATTAAAGTTGAGGCTTGTGGCAAAGCATATGCTGCTGCTATGGGTTGAAATCTCTTTCAGAAACGTCTAGGATGTGAAGGTAGAGAAAGATACAAAGAGAATCATTCAAAGCTTGAATTAATTCATCTAAGCAAACTTCCTCATTGTAATGATAAGAAAACTACATTTTAGAGAACTGTCGGAGTCACAGAAATAATTAATTGTACTGCCTGCTGTTAAAGCTAGGTCTTCTGAATGCCAGTCTGTCTGGTAGAGGTTTACACATGGGAAGATCAAGTAGAACCCCCCCGCCCAGATCAGTTTACTGGCTAGGAAGAGAGCAGGGATGCCTCTTAACTGCAGCCTACCTTTAGGGGACCAGAAAGTGAATGTCAAAAAAATAAAGCAGGGCACCTTAGTACTATAAGTCAACAAGCAAGAAATGCTGAATAAGACCTATAGAAGCAATGTTACAGAGAATGAAGAAAGTATGAGGGGGTCCGTGATAGAGGATTGAAGGATTCTGTTCTTGTTTAATGCTGCAGTTTTATTTTGTTTTGTTTTTTTGCACATTCTCAATACAAAATGATCTGGATGTATTGGATGCTTTTAAAACGGTAAAGACAGGATGTTTAAAATATATACTTAATTCCACTCTGTCATGTTATCACTTTTCTTCCAATGTCCACCTCTGTAAGAAGTAGGAGAAAAAAATAGATTGTGGCACCAGACAGACAGGAAAAGAAATGTTTGGCTCTTTAATTCATAAAGCCATATCTTTATAAAAAGTAACTAGAAAGGCACTTTGCTCAAATTTAAGAGTAAGGAGGAAACACATCTATGATTCATAGTAGTTAAGAAATCATGAGAAAGACAACAAATTGAATTTTTTTGTCCTAATCATATTATTTTAAAATGTGTCACTATGCTTAGCTTTTCAAAGATTTAAGGGAGAGGAAATTAACTGACCTATTTTCTTTGACTCAGTTGGTAATTATTAAGGAAATGCTATTTTTTTAGACAAAGGATGGCAAATATCTAGCCTAAATGTCCCCATAGCCTGTTATTTCATCCATCACAGACATCATTAATTAGTCACTGTAATAATGACATTAAATTGATTGCTGTTAGCTTATTATCCCTGCTTTAGACCGGCAGTCAGAAAACTTTCCTCTAAAGAGTCAGATAGTATACATTTTAGACTTTAAAGGCCATAAGATGTCTGTTGCAATTACTCAATTCTGTTGCTGTAGCTCCAACACAGCCATAGATGCTATATAAAAGAGTGCTATTTTATTGCCACGGAACTCATTTACAAAAACAGGTGTTGGGCCAGATTTGGGCTGTAGGTCATAGTTTGTGGACCCTTGATTCAGAGGTATTAAGTATTACTATTCACCTGATAGAAGCAATATGTTCATTTTCATTAAAAAACTTATGAGAAAACATCATGAAAACCAGATTCTATGAGGTGACTACAGCCTATCAGTTTCTCCTAATCAGCAGCCCCAAATTTAATGTGGTTAATGATAGTAATGGAAATACTTCACCTACGACAATGTACCTATCCAATAAGCAGGGCCACATTATGACTTCTAAACTGTAGTCACTTTTATCTTTGTGGGCTTTTTATCTGACTACCATATTCAAACTCATAAGAGCATCAGAAAGAGAACTGTCTTTCAGAGAACTAAAAGAGAGAGGTAGAAATGAAAAATAATCACCAATAAGACACATTCTTCGGAGACCTTTAAATCGTTAGAGAAATAAATGGAATAATTGCTTTCCTTTCTTCTCAAGTAACCCTCACTGCAAATCAACTCACCTCACATATCATTAATTCAGCAGCTGATCATAATCCTGAAAGACACAGTCCCGATTACCATAATTATAAATGTTGAAATCCTGAAAGATTGAAATCCCAAAAATGTAATTCTGGAAGAAATAATTTTAAAATAGATTTAAAGATACTTTTAAGAGATGATTTATTTGACAGTTGTATAAAAATGACAGAACACGGCCTGGCACGGTGGCTCATGCCTGTAATCCCAGCACTTTGGGAGGCCGGGGCAGGCGGATCACGAGGTCAGGAGATCGAGACCCCGTCTCTACTAAAAATACAAAAAATTAGCTGGGCGTGGTGGCAGGTGCCTGGGGTCCCAGCCACTTGGGAGGCTGAGGCAGCAGAATGGCGTGAACCCGGGAGGCGGAGCTTGCAGTGAGCCAACACTGCGCCACTGCACTCCAGCCTGGGCGACAGAACGAGACTCCGTCTCAAAAATTAAAAATTAAAAAAAAAAACACTTTATAGGCTAATTTACACAATAAAATGGACAATAATAATGTACATATTTTTGCAAACAAATGCTCAGGTATACGATTTACGATCTCATGGGTATAACAGTTTTAAACAGACAAATCATATTCAGAAAGAAATAGGTCAGCAAGTGAATGTATAAACATGCATCACTATGATTGGTAATTTTGTGCTCCCAGCTCTATAACTGCAGTCGTCTGAAACACCATGACAGACAACCTAAGTCTTTTGATGAGATTGATCCAAAACCCACAATGAGTCACCACCACATATGCCATCCCTCAAAGGGCAGAGATCTTCGGAAATCGTATCTTCACAAATGTAGATGTACGAAAAGAACATCTCTTTGTTTACTGAGGAAGTTTTAGTTTTTTACCTGCATGCACAATGCTTACACACAAAGTCAACATTGTGATAATGCACTTTTGTGGAGTCAAATTCCTGATGTCTAAGGCAGCAGAAGAAAAGTCCATCTCAGCTCTCAGAGGGAGACAAATTATCTTTCTGCATCTATTCTCTCCATGTTCCTGGCCGATTGGATGGTGCCAGCCAACAATAAGGACACGTCTTCCTTCCTAGTCCATTCAGACTCGCACCCTAATCTCCTCTGGAAATACTCTCATAGACCCAAAATGACACTTTATCAGTTTTCTAGGCATCCCTTAATCCAGTCAAATTTTCATTTAAAATTTAGTATACAAGTCCACTCCTTGTCAACTAGGCACTCAAATGCATCTCCTTAAACAATACTCAATTTCTAAATAAAGATAATAGTTGTTTTTTGGCTTCTTCCCCCAAAACGGTAGATTGGAAGCACCGTTAGCATGTTCCCCTACTTGGAAAAACAAAACAGTATATAGCGATTCACACTGTGAATTTTTTCCAAGAAGCAACACAGGAACTCAACAGGGAAACTGAAAGAAACTGCAGACCCTTTGAAATAAGCAGCAGGCAACAGTCTACGCTGTGATCCAGGTGGAAAACTGAAAGTCCCAGAGTGTGAGAGCGGAATAACTGCCTCTGGGATATACACTCCCACTGGGAAAACTGGCAATTCAATCCACAGGGAAAGGTCTTAACCCTACTCAGCACTGAAGCCGATTTAGTAAGTGGTGGCGAGGATATGAGAAGGGGACAATATGAGAAGGAGAAGCTCTGGATATGCTTTGCATGCACTCCCCATCTCCAGTAGGGATGCAGAGAAGCCATTCCTGATCGTACCTCACAGATGACCTCAGGGAGTCTGCCAGCTTACTCAGGCAGCAGTCACAGGTTGAAAGCTCCCAAATGAGATTCACAATATAATCTTGCATGGGGATGAACCCCCTTGACCAGAACAAAGGAGTAAGTAGGAACTGCACAATAGCCATTGGTGCAAGAGGTGGGCACCATGGTTCCGCAGGCACACTGGGAGAAGCGTGGCATAAAAGTTGTGGTTTCTGTCTCCATGGGGCAGTTTTGAGTTCTGAGTGCAAACTGTTTGGAACCTAGCTAGCTGCAGCCGGTAGAACCCTGTGGTTGTGAGGCCTGCCTTGACAAGTGCCTGGGAGCTGGGTGGGGCTTATTGCTGCCTACTAATCCCTACTTCCTGTATAGACTCTTCTGGGCATCAGAGGCAGCTGCGCTCCTCCTTGGAGCATTACCTCAGCAACCACAGAATTGCCCTCTGATGACCATTGAGGCCACTGCTTGCACCCACAAGTAGAGAACCAGAATGCAAACAGGCCTGAACCGGCCCACACTTGACTTTGCCTCTCCAACCACTCTGGTAGCTAAACACAAAGAATAGAAACTTTTGGGAGCTTTATGGCCCTGCCTATTGCCTGAAACAGCAGAGTACCTCCACTGGGTAACATAAGGCATAAGGCAAGCAGAAATCCCACCACTACCATTGCAGCTGGTGCTCCTTTGCAAATGCTGCCTCTTGGTTGGAGACCAACTGACACAGCCTATTACAGCATCTGCAAATATAATAATACAGTGCCCAGGAAGGAGAAACCTCGTGGGGTGACCTCAGCTGTCACCATTGCCTTAGCACTCTGGATAATCAGGAGGTCCTGAATCTGTTCCTGTGACCAGTTCATTAATACTACAACTGGCATTTGAGAAAGACAACTCACTAAGGCTGTGTATAACCAAGGAATCACAGAGTCTATGTCACTCCCCTGCCACACCCATCAGAGCTGGTACTGGTTAACCACTGCTGGGGGACTTGCAGACAGGTCACATCACTGGATCCCATGCAGACATTCCCCAGCACCAGCCTGGAGTGTGACACCCACTGGATGGCTGGATCAAAGGAGTAGCAGGATTCACAGTAGTCTGGCCTTCAAGGACTCCTACTCTAAGGGTAAGGAGGAGCACACCCACATCAAGGGAGTAAGCGACCCTTGGGATAAAAACATTCAGCCAGCAGGCCTTCAGTCCCAGAACTTTCTTGGTGGGAAGTTTCTTTCAGTAGAGGCACAGGTGCAGCACTGTTCTTAGCAAAGTTCATGGCTCTACCCCAACAGTCAAGCAGCCCTGGTGCTCATGAAGGATCTTGGAAAATGGTACTTCTTTCTGCATTTGCTGACCACTGCAGACATAGTTGGGGATTTTCCCATGGGGCCTTGGCATAGGCGCACCTATAGACAGCCCTTGTGGAGCACTTCAGGGTGACTGTATCCTCACAGGAGGAGTGGCCTCCAGGTTCAGGCTTCCACAAGGGCTAGAACCACAACTCCTCAACATGAACATCAGCATTTCTGCAGATGAAAAACAGGGGACTGTCTGAGCTGAACAGCCAGAACACTGGGTCAAGAGTGTAACTGGAAGGTGCGATCCCTTTCCTCCTGGCCTGGCAGAGGAGCTGAAGTGGCTCCCTCACTTACCTCTGAAAAGACTGCAGTGCATTTCACCGAGAGCTCCCCCAGCTACTCTGTCAAGGCTGGGATCTCTGCCCACCCTTGAGTATTGCATTCACCCACCTACTTTAGCCACAGATAGTTTTTACCCTAGGACACCTTCTCTACAGCCTGAAGCCTGAACTGTTCTATCCAGTAAATAAAATACTGGGGAAAAAGTAAATAAATAAAAAATGCAAACCAATGAGGAACAAGATAAGCTTCAAGAGACTTCTGGCATTACAACTTCACAGAAGACAGAGAACCTGCACACACACCAAGCACATTGCTACCACAATCAGCATCTGAGAAAGTCATCATACAGGGAACATAATGAAGGAACTCTTAATGAATCTTCACCCCTAATAGCGACCAAAGCTAAATTAGGTTACAATAAACTATAATTATTAAATTTACATCCTTGAGGGGGAAAAATAAATTTTTTAAAAACACAGTTGAACAAAAATAAATTTAAAAACATTTTTTAAAAAATAGTCAACCAAAGTGAGAATAAACCAGAAAAATAACTCTGGCAGTAAGACAAAACAGAGTTCTATAATACTCAAAAGAACACATAGCTCTCTAGCAATGGATCCAAACCAAGATTACATCTTTGAAATAGCAGATAAAGAATTTAAAAGTTGATTATTAAGTCAATCAAAAAGATACAAAAGAAAGGTGAAAACTAATAGAGAGAAATGAAAAAAAATCAGTATATGAATGTACACTTCCTATAGAGATAGATATTTTCAAGGAAAATCAATAAAAACTTCTGGAAACGAAAAATAACATTTAGGGAATTACAAAATGCAGTGGATAGCTTTAACAATAGATTAGACCAAGTAGAAGAAAGATTTTCAAAGTTCAAAGGCAAAAATTTACAGGACGTTCGACCCAAGAACTGCAGAATATACATTTTTCTTATTAGCATATGGAACACTCTCTAAGATAGATCCTATTATAGACTGCAAAACAAGTCAATAATTTTTTTAAAAAATCAAAATCATATCAAGTGTCTTTGCAGACCATGGTGGAGTATAAAACTCTAAATCAATTCCATAAGGGACCCTTAAAACTATACAAATACATGCGAATTAAACAATCTGTTCCTGAGTGGTTTTGGAGTTTACAATAAAATCAAGATTGAAAGTTTAAAATTCTTTGAAATGAATTATAATAGTGACACAAGTTGCCAAAACACCTGAGATACAGCAAGAGCAGTGTTAAGAGAGAAGTTTATAGCACAAAATGCCTGCATCAAAATGTCTGAAAGATCACGAATAAACAACCCAATGTCACACCTCAAGGAACTAGAGAAACAAGAATAAACCAAACCCAAAGCTAGCAGAAGAAAAGAAATAATGAAGATCAGAGCAGAACTAAATGAAATTGCAACACACAAATAATACTAATGATCAATAAAACAAAAACCTGGTTCTTTGAAAAGATAAACAAAATTGATCAACATTCACTAGATCAATCAAGAAAAGAGGAGAGAAGATTCAAATAAAGTAAAATAGAAATAAAAATGGAAACATTACTGCCAACACCACAGAAATACAAAAGATTATTTGAAACTACTAGTACTTTTTCCATTTGAAACTACTAGTACTTTTTCTTTTGTACTACTGGTAGGACCTAGTAGTACAAAAGATTAAACTACTGGTATAATTTAGCTGTGAATCCATCTTCCCTTCTTTTTTATTTTTGTTGTTGTTGGTGGTGATAATTTTTTTTATATTACTGATTGAATTTTTCTCATTCTATGAAGCTAGCTAGCATCACCCTGATACCAAAGCCAGGAAAGGACAAAACAAAAAAAAACTGCAGACAAATATCCTTGATGAATATAGATGCAAAAATCCTCAACAAAAATCCTAGCAAACTGAATCCAACAGCTTATCAAAAAGATAACTCACCATGATCAAGTGGGTTTCATCCCAGGGATGCAGGGATGGTTCTGTGTCTGGAATTGGTGGGTTCTTGGCCTCACTGACTTCAAGAACGAAGCCACGGACCCTTGCAGTGGGTGTTACAGTTCTCAAAGGTGGCGTGTCTGGAGTTCGTTCCTTTTGACGTTTGGATGTGTTCAGACATACATGTATGTGTCCAAACATATATGAGTGTGTGTGTGTGTGTGTGTGTGTGTGTCTGTACACACAAAGCCAATTTATACCATCTAGCAAGAACCCATTGGTAAGTATTTAGGAATTTGGCAATGTGGTTATTAAACTCAGATACAATTAAAAATGAAACCATACAAGTTTTTAATTAAATAAAGTAAAAAAGTAATTACAAGTACTCAAAATGTTTTACTACATTTTACAATTATCTATGCTCTTGAGATTTTTATATTTGTTTAATGCATTGTGGGAATACTATGGAATGGTAAGGCATACCTCTTTCTAATTCCATTTTCAGTATAGTTGAGTTGATAGCTTGAAACTGGACAGAATACAAATACATCATGGAAACAGGCAAATGCTAAACTAGGGGAATAGTTTTGTTGACTGACTAACCTTAAAGTATTGGGGAAAATGTTCATAATGCAGAGTAAATTTAAAAGTGTTTTGTGGATATAGCCATTCCATTGTCAACAACACAAAAAATGGAGTAAGTATTCTTCCAGCATTTGTAACTATTATCTGATTCAGCAAAGAAATTTTTGGCATCATTGACAAAAGTGTAGTTTTGACATATGCCTTTATTGATTCGTGTTTGTCTTACTCATGAATGGAAACAATAACATTAATCAACATTTATCAGTTGTAATTATAGGCTGGTTAGGCATATGAAAGTTCAGAAAAAATGATAAAAACATTCTATGAGAATTAATTTTCTATATGGAATTTAAGGCAGATAATATTATCTATATACATTGCTATTTATAATTTCTTAATATTACTAACATTTATAATAAAGCATATACATAAATTATATATGTATATTTAAGCACATGTGTGCATAGAATGACATGTATATAAAACCTAGAGGTATTTATATAGAGATATATTTTTATAATAATTATATATATATAATATGATTTTTTTAAAAAATCTCATCATTAAACATTTACTAGAATGCATTATACACCTAGGTAGTTTAATAACCAAAAACTTCATACAGGTTACACAATTGTTAAAAATAACCAGTTTACTCAGAACTTTGGAAAACTTTTCTCCTTTATACATTAGAATTAAGACAAAATAAAAATATGAATCAAGTTTTTACCAAAATTTTATTGAGATAAAGCTTTAATTTAAGCCATAAACAGAATAATCTTAAATGCAACATTTGTAGTATTCATACCAATGTAACATAAATGATTATTTACTTGAAAACACCTGCTTTTGCAGAATCCAAAATTTCCAGATAATGTAGGAATGATTCTTATTTCAAAATATTTTAATGTTAGAAAGTATGGCAAAGTGAATAAAAAATACCACAAAAAGAATGTAAAGTTTTAAATAAATAATCGAATAGCAATAGTACCTGAGAGGTAAAGCATATTTTTGTAATGAGCTATGCCAATTACATACAATGCAAGTTCTTTACTTTGCTTCAAAATACACAGAAAAAGTGTAACAACTACTTTTAATTTACTATTCACTTGGCAATAGGATTTGAGGTCTTTAAAATTTACTAGGAAAAAAATCTAAATTTATGGTAAGAAAAAAGCCTCTAACACATTTTCTAGCACATTTTATTTATAAATACCTACACATTATAATACAATTAAACCCTTTATTATAATGGGTCTCTTAATAGTTCAGTTCGTCCGTAATCACTCTTCCAAGCTAGATATTTTGATCTCAATATTTATAGGACGAACATCTTTCTACTACCAACTTAAACTTTTTTACTTCCTTAAAACCTAGAGAAAAACCTGTGATCTTCTTGGTCTTATTCTGGAATAAGCCTGGACCAGTCTCCAGTCTGGGTTTATATTGTCATTCCCAGCATATTTGTAGGTATGTTGAATATACACTTGTGTAGGGAGAAAGTGGAAGTTCCCCTTGACCCTCCAAAGTTTCATTGAAAAATAAAGTTGCAAAAGGCAGATTAATTGGAGAAAAGGCATATAAATTGATTTAATTTGCATGCACGGGAGCCTTCAGAATGAAAACTCAAAGATACAGGGGAAATTGTTCATTTGTATGCTTAGGTTCAATGAAGTGTGGACAGCCATATAGAAAGATGATTGGAATAAAAGGGTGTGGTCTAATGCAATAGACTGAGTGAGGAAACCCTGTGAAGTCTGTCTGTCTAGATTCCTCTTGGCCTGTCTGTGCAGCATTTCTTCCTTCTGGGTATGAGGCATGACCCTCTCCAGAATGGAGTTTTTTGACCTACAGTCAAACAAAGTTGGTCAGATAAGTTTTTTTTTTTTTATTATACTTTAGGTTTTAGGGTACATGTGCACAACGTGCAGGTTTGTTACCTATGTATCCATGTGCCATGTTGGTTTGCTGCACCCATTAACTCGTCATTTAGCATTAGGTATATCTCCTAATGCTGTCCCTCCCCTGGTCAGATAAGTTTTAAGGGCCTGTTTTTACATAGAAAGGTGGAGGAAAAAACAGAAAATAAAAATGTTACAGTTTTAGGATTAATGGCTAGCTTTGGGGAAAATGAGTTCTGGTTTCTATGACCTGTATTGGGCAAGAAAGATTCCAGCTTCTATGATTAGCCTTGAGAAAGAATGTGACAGAGACAGTGGGACAGGAGAAGGTCAGATAAAAACTTTTGCTTTTGAGTCCTTCATTTTGGTATATTGTTTTCTGAGCTCCAATACTTGTATCAGTTTATTGCATCATTGTCTTAACTACACTTTTAGTATGTGAATACTGTGAACACAGGGCTTATGTATAAGATTTTTAAAGTAATGATATACTTCAAACATGTAAAAAATATTATATGCACTCCTGTATCTATGACATAAATAATTTTCTTTTGCGTCATTCCACTCTCTCTGCCTTCCTTCATTTCTTCCTTCCATAACAAAGCACAATAGATGAAATTAAAACATACCTTTATTCCCCACTCTCTGATTTCCCACTGTTTCTCTTGGGCAGAAGCCATCATCTTAACTTTTTTTTTCATATTTTTACTATCTATGCTTTAAAATTACCTAAAGAGAGCATATAATTCTGCAGTTTATTTACCTAGGATTTTTTCAATAAGTATCTATCTCGTTGATTAATGTAAATCTACTTCATTTTTGCTGAGTGTATTGATTCAGTTGTGTGAGTACGTTATTTCCCTATAATTCTACATTAAGTCAATTCCATGATTTCACCATTAAAACCAACAAACATTCTTGTATATAGCAAGGTCTTTTCCTAGATTATATATCTAGCAATGTGCTTCCTGAGTTTTAGGTTTTTATACATTTTTAGCTTTAATAAATATTGCATAATGGATTTCCATAGATTTTTAACAATTTACTTAGAACATTTCCATTTTTTCATATACCTTTAGACTGTTGACATCAGGAGACTTTCAAATTTGATAACCCAATGGGTGTTAAAAGTCTTCATTATTTTTTGAATTTGTATTTTTAAGTTCTAATAAATTTGTAATTATCTCCATATATTTATAGACGATTCGTGTTCACCTCTGATGAACTGCCAAGTCAAATCATTTCCTCATTTGGTTATTGTTTGCTTTGATTTTACTAATGGTGTATCCTGAGTACTATTCCTCTGTGGATTATATGCTTTATTAATAAACTCAGTGTATGGTAAATTTTTACATATTCTCATATGTTTGTCATTCAGAAATTTAAAATGTTATATAATCAATTTTTCTTTTATGGATTTTTTTTTTAAATGAGCAATTCTATGCCATAAAAATAATTTTCTTCTTAATTTCATTTATTCTTTTTCCTGTTCTCCACATCTATCTTTACTTTATTTGTAATTTATTTTTAAATAGTTTTAATTAGAACTGTTTGTAATAATTACTATTTGTAACTATTTGTGATAATTAATCTAATTTATTCATTTGTTTACTTTTCATAGATATAGCAATTTATTCATAAGTCTATGTTTTTCCCGAACGAGTATTTAAGGGCTTACAAAATGTCTGTTTTTCTTTCTCATTTTTTATACCACTCTATAACTTACACCAGTTTCTATGTAGTAGTCATGTGACTCTCTTCCAGAATTTTCTATCATGTTCCATATTTTTACTTATTCTTACTCACTGTTAATCACCTCTAATTTCTTTAGAATTACAGTAAGTTCCAATATCTACAGAACATTTCTTCCCATCTTATTCTTGTTTTTCAAAATATTCTTTACTATTCTTGGTCCAGCGTTCAACTTGTGTGAATTTTAGTCAAATTTTATGTCTTATGGAGAGCCCTGGTGGCATTTTGATGGGATTTTTACTTGTATTTACAGATTATTTTTGTGGGAATTGATATTTTCTAATGCTAAGCACTCCATATATGACCATAGTATAACTCCCCATTTATTTAGGTGTTACTCATAATACTGAATAAAATTTTGTAGTTTTATCCATATAATTTTGAACTTTATTTTTCAGATTTATTCTTAGATAACATCATTTTTATTCTTTGGATGGTTTAAAAATAATTATTTTACTTGCTACTTTATAATTGCTTTCTGCATGGCAACATTATTGATGATATACATAACCTTGATGATCAGGCTATACATCTGTTAGTATATTAGTGGTATTTGAAGGAAAATCAACCACTGGATTGTGCCAAGAACATCCTAAATACTTACCAATGAGTTCTTGCTAGATGGTATAAATTGGCTTTGTGTGTACACACACACACACACACTCATGTATGTTTGCAGGGGCCTACAAACACACACATACCATATTGTGCTCATATAATAATCATGGTCAGTAGTTACTGCTTCAATTTGTCTAAAATGTTACATTGATATTATCTTATTGGTATTTCAGTGTATTTGCTAACTAGGTTTGCAATACATGAGCAAATTAATTCATGGAAAAAATTGAATTGTCAGTTACCCCAGTTTGATACAGGCTGATATGGACAAATTAGAGGATGTAGACTTTATTTCACTATATATCATTAGTTGGGTCATCTTTAAGATATCCTCAAACATTGCTTTTCCCCCTTGCAATCTGCCAAAACCTTAGACACAAAGGAATTACCCCCACTGGAAAGGTAAGTTTCCCTACAGAGATATGTCCTCTGTCTGAAGTTTCAAACTGTGCCCTGCTGAACTGAATATTCTACGAACTATTAAGTATACCATTATGATAAAAGGGCAATAGTCATTAAGGTCATTGCACTTGAGGCTTCCATTTGAACTTCTTTTGGGTTCAAGGCAAACAAAAATCTTTTGTTTTTCCTTACTTTCTTCCCCAGCCCAGAGGCAATGTAAGGGAGGATGAGAAAAAAAACCCTTTCTCCCTAGATTTTTGAAAACTTTAAAACCTAATGATGGAAAAGGGCTGCAGTTTAAAACATGAAAGGTCAAGGTAGTCTACTAGAGACACAGAGAATATATAACTTCTTATGGGAATCTCCCAGGCGTGAGATTATTCTGAGATTTCAATCTCATAGTTAAATAGTAATATATCAAAAAGATGGTGAAAATAGTTGCTTTATAAAATGTTGAGGAGTCAGTCATTTACCTCTCACAAAATGTCAGCAGCTTTATTCACAGACCTTAAACTTAGGAAACTTGAGCTATGAGTATTTAAGAAAACACTTCAAAAATAAACAAACCTCCCTTAAGATTAACTTGGAATGAAACATTAACTGAGTAATTTTCTCAAAGCAACCATTTGCCTATTTTTAACCTCTGATAGAATCAATACAGAAACAAATGGGTTGTCATATTCATGCGTCTGCCACCACACAGCTACGTGTGTACAGTCTCGGGATATAATAAGAAATTCATCAGAGAGTCTGAGAAGTTGAAATACAAACTAAAGCATCTTGGATTCCATTCATCAATCAGCCCTGAGCCATTGGCATCACTATTGGTGTCTGATGTATCTGATGCTCTGGCCCACTATCAGGCAACCCTGGACACTTTTGCGCAGGTTCTACTCACTTTTCACTAAATGTTTTTCCTCAACTGTTGGCATCTTCGCTTTCTGCATTGAAGTCTTTTTACACATACTTGAATAGCTTTTAAGTGTGGGGGAATTGATGGAATGGCCCTCAACCAGTGGTGAACTTGAGCTCTGCCTCCTGTCCTTTGGGTGGACAATTCTAAAAGGCATGCTATACTCGTCTTTAGAGTGAGCTCAAGCACCAGTTGCCCACACTCGTCAACTTGATGAACTTTTCTTCCTTCCTTTATTCTCATCTCTCTTTTGACTCTCGCTCCTGTTCTTTAGTATTACCTTCTAAATGCCATCTGGAAATAAATCAGACTCTGCTTTCGGGGGAACTCAAGCTAAAATACAGTCAAACTATCATACATGTATTTGTTCCACAAGGTTTATCTCCAAAGGGAATTCATTTTCTTTTCTGCACTCTCACCTTCACTGAGGAATAAAACCGTCCTTATTTTGGTACTAGATGTCATTTCTTTTTCTTCAATAGTTGCACAGATTTCAGCTACTATTAAGTTGACCCCAATCTATCCATGTATGAAACTATGGAGCCACCTCAACTTGCCCGATTAAGAATGCACTTCATCTTTCAAACTTTTCTGACTACTCTCCCCATCCAAGTTTTTTAAGTCTGTGTCCCTGGCCCTAGAAACTTTCTTTGTATATGACAGCATGCAGATAAAGAAGTAGAATAACAGGAGATAAAACTAGACCACTGGTACTACCAAAAGTATCAGTTACATTTTGAGGGCAATGCCCTTTTCTTTATGTCAAACATAAAGGAAAAATTCTAGTTGTAGCAATATTCTAAATCTTGTAAAACTAACTTAATCATTAACTCTGGAGAATAAATTGATCCCAGCGGCAAAACTAAAACATAAATTAACTGTAGAAAACTACAAAATATTTACCAGTAGTAATGTGTCCGGAATTCGTGGGTTCTTGGTCTCACTGACTTCAAGAATGAAGCCACGGACCCTCGCGGTGAGTGTTACAGCTCTTAAGGTGACGAGTCTGGAGTTGTTCGTTCCTTCTGATGTTCGGATGTGTTCGGAGTTTCTTCCTTCTGGTGGGTTCGTGGTCTCACTGGCTCAGGACTGAAGCTGCAGACCTTGTGGTGAGTGTTACAGATCTTAAGGCGGAACGTCTGGAGTTGTTCATTCCTCCCGGTGGGCTTGTGGTCTTGCTGACTTCAGGAGTGAAGCTGCAGACCTTCGCGGTGAGTGTTACAGCTCATTAAAGCAGCGTGGACCCAAAGAGTGAGCAGTAGCAAGATTTACAGCAAAGAGCGAAAGAACAAAGTTTCCACTGTGTGGAAGGGGGCTGGAGCGAGTTGCCACCGCTGGCTTGGGCAGCCTGCTTTTATTCTCTTATCTGGCCCCACCCACATCCTGCTGATTGGTAGAGCCCAGTGATCTGTTTTGACAGGGTGCTGATTGGTGCGTGTACAATCCCTGAGCTAGACACAAAGGTTCTCCACGTCCCCACTAGATTAACTAGATACAGAGTGTCCAGACAAAGGTTCTCCAAGGCCCCACCAGAGTAGCCAGATACAGAGTGTCGATTGGTGCATTCACAGACCCTGAGCTAGACATAAATGTTCTCCAGGTTTCCACCAGACTCAGGAGCCCAGCTGGCTTCACCCAGTGGATCCCGAACCGGGGCTGCCAGAGGAGCTGCCTGCCAGTCCCACGCCCTGCGCTCGCACTCCTCAGCCCTTGGGTGGTCGATGGGACTGGGTGCCCTGGAGCAGGGGGTGGCGCTCGTCGGGGAGGCTCAGGACGCACAGGAGCCCATGGAGGGGGTGGGAGGCTCAGGCATGGCGGGCTGCAGGTCCAGAGCCCTGCCCCGCGGAAAGGCAGCTAAGGCCCGGTGAGAAATCGAGCGCAGCGCCGGTGGGCTGGCACTGCTGGGGGACCCAGTACACCCTCCGCAGCCGCTGGCCCGGGTGCTAAGCCCCTCATTGTCCGGGGTCGGCAGGGCGGGCCGGTAGGGCCGGCCGGCTGCTCCCAGTGCGGGACCGCCAAGTCCCCGCCCACCCGGAACTCCAGCTGGCCCGCAAGCGCCGCGCGCAGCCCCGGTTCCCGCTCGCGCCTCTCCCTCCACATCTTCCTGCAAGCTGAGGGAGCCGGCTCTGGCCTTGGCCCGCCCAGAAAGGGCCTCCCACAGTGCAGCGGTGGGCTGAAGGGCTCCTTAAGTGCCGCCAAAGTGGGAGCCCAGGCAGAGGAGGCCTGAGAGCAAGCCAGGGCTGTGAGGACTGCCAGCATGGTGTCACGTCTCGGTAAGCTATTTTTGTTTTTTTTTGTTTTTTTTTTTTTTAAGCAAAACTGACATCACATTTTTTATTGACCTGGAAGCTTGTACTCTCTCAGAGATGCTTTATTTCACATGTCCTTCTTTTTAAGAAAATATTTATTACCATATTGATAATAAATTTATTATTATATATTGCTAGAGTTTTTTGTCTTTTAGGCTACTTTCTTTAGAATGTTATTATTCAGTTAACAAATATTGAGTGTCAACTATGCGCTAGTAACCGTATTATGTATTGGAAAACACATATGAAAATAAATTTTGGATCTCAAGTCCTTCATACTTCGGTAGGGGAGGCACAGAGCAAACAGGAAATTTGAATGTAATGTTTAAGGCCTCTATAATGTATAATGGAACCACAGGTAAGAATAATACAGCTGTGAGTTAAGCCACTCTACCTCTTTTTTCGCTCTGCCTTTTGAGAGATACATTCTATCTAATTACTAGTAGCCGTTAGTTATTTTTCCTGATTCTCCCTCCTCCCGCCTTCCACCTTCTGAAAGGCCCCACTGTGTGTTTTTCCCCTCTACGTGTCCGTATGTTCTCATCATTTCACTTCCACTTATAAGTAAAAACATGTGGTATTTGGTTTTCTGTTTCTGTGTTAGTTGTTCCTTTTTCAGAAAAATAAATTTACATATTTCTACACTATACTGAAACACTGTTTCTTTTTCATTTTGTTTACATTTGGGGTATCAAGTCAGCATACATAATTCCATTCTTAAATGCAGTGAGGTAGACAAAAATACACATTTCCAATAGGGTAACATTTTTCCTTCTATAGAGGAACTGTTTCTGTGAAGCAATTATTAGAAAATATCCTCATTAAGTACTTATGTACAAACATGGAAATATATGTGCATTTTAAACTCTAATTCTTATGCCAAACTGCTTGTTTATTTAGATGTATGAAAGCAGATGTGTTTTATTACCAAATATTATTTATTCAACACAATACATTTCTAAGTATAAGATGAAGATAATAGGACTAAAATATTTTTGAGAAGAAAATTTAAATGTTGGTGTAACTCAAAGCAATCTCATACACACCCTTGCACTAAATGTAATTGACTTTGGATTTGGGATGCGGAGAGATAGTTTCTTAAAATCGCAGTAACTTTTAATAATTTTAATGCATTTTGAAAGGAGGAAATAGTATTATTATAATGGTGACAAGTATAGGATAATTTTTAGGAATAAAAACTTTCAATGTTTTTGCCACTGTGAACATCTTTAAAGGTGAGGAGATAGAGAGATAGAGGTGTTTAGAGAGACTCAGTAAATCTTATACAACAGTGCTGCAAATTTCTGAAAGAAGTTGGTTGTAGTATCAGGTGTGCTTTGAGGGTTGGAAAAGTTACTTTCTTGTTTCTTGCAACCCATTCCAACTACCGATTGTTCTTTTAAGATAATTTATAAAGGTAAACTGTGATATTTGATATTCCATACATAAGAAATTTGAAACATTGATAATTTTGTACAGGATACTTGTCGCTAAAAGTCAGACGTCATCTGCTGCAGGCTTGTTGGGTAGTGATCTCACATGTATACACGTATTTTACCTTCACATTTATTTTCTAACACGCAATCAAAAATGGAAAACCAAATTAAAGAAGATTTATCTTCTACTATTCCAATAAGATAATTCAAACATTTACATTAAGGCAATGAAAGACACAGTTCATTGCTTCATTAGAGACTCAACAGAAATCATAATGATAATGATTATTTTGATACATATTCTTGATATAGATGAACAGAATAAATATTTACCATCTATTTTTCTATTTGTCCTGTTTATATGTTGACGTAGGCATATATTTTCTTTGTTTATCTAAGTAATTGTTCTCTGTTTTGTATTGGAGTGTAGTGAACACTTAATTGCTGAAGAAGGTATTTTTTTGTGTGTGTGGACCCAAGACAGAAGTCAATTCTCCTTAAAAAGAAGAAACATTTAAAAATCTCACTGTCTTGGCATATGTAGAAAATATTAACAGCAAAGGGAGGGATAAGCAATAAATCAAGAGTAAACTGGGACAAGTAAGAGTAAAGATAATATTTGGTGGTAAGCAGATAGCTGAATGCATTACAGGCAATCAGTATCTTTCAAATAGTTAACAACTTCTCAAATAAAATATGAGTGTTGAGATATTACAGATAATAGTAAAAATTGACCTAATTTGAACAATTACCCTTATACCAAGAAAGGATTAGTAGAAATATGGTGAGAGAGGGAGTTAGAGAAGTGAGAGAGAGAGAGAGAGAGGCTGAAAGAGAGAGAAAGAGACTGATTAAAAATAGAGAATTAATTTTGAAGTCCATAAGCAAATCTTGTTAGTTCTGATTTCTTTTTTTTGTTGTTGTTAAACTTTGTTCTAATGGGTCTCAAAATTCTGTGACAGATTTTTCATCAAGTTGTTCCCATTAAAAAAGTACTGATTTTAGGTTGGGCATGGTGGCTCATGCCTGTAATCCCAGCACTTTGGCAGGCCGAGGCGGGCAGATCACCTGAGGTCAGGAGTTCAAGACTAGCCTTGCCAACATGGTGAAACCCCGTCTCTACAAAAATACAAAAATTAGCTGGGCATGATGGCCGGTACCTGTAATCCCAGCTACTCAGGAGGCTGAGGTGGGAGAATCACTTGAACCTCGGAGGTGGAGGTTGCAGTGAGCTGAGATCATGCCGTTACACTCCAGCCTGGGCAACAGAGTGAGACTCTGTCTCAAAAAAAAAAAAAAAAAGGTACTGATTTTAAAAACTAATAACTTAAAACTGCCACAGACACACACACACACACATACACATGTGGTCCACAAAACATTCTCCTCTCCTTCTGACAGTTTTACAATGCACTGTAATCATTAACCATTCTTTTACTATTAAACTTAAATGGCCAATGGAAACAAACAGTTCTGAGACAGTTCTTTCACCACTGATTAAGAATGGGGTGGCAGGTACTAGGGATAATATTCACCAGGCTTCGGAGCTTTCTGGGCAGACTTAGTGACCTTGCCAGCTCCAGCAGCCTTCCTGTCCTCTGCTTTGATGATACCCACAGCAACTGTGTGTCTTATATGACCAACAGCAAAGTGACCCAGAGGTGAATAGTCTGAGAAGCTCTCTACACACACGGGCTTGCCAGGAACCATATAAACAATGGCAGCATCACCAGACTTAAAAAATTTAGGGCCATCTTCCAGCTTTTTACCAGAACGGTGATCAATCTTTTCCTTCAGCTCAGCAAAGTTGCATGCAATGTGAGCTGTGTGACAATCCAGTACAGGGGCATAGCCAGCAGTTAGTTTGGCCTGGATGGTTCAGGATAATCACCTGAGCAGTGAAGCCAGCTGCTTCCATTAGTGGGTCATTTTTGCTGTCACCAACATTGTTGCCATGACAAACATCCTTGACAGACACGTTCTTGACATTAAAGCCCACATTGTCCCCAGGAAGAGCTACACTCAAAGCTTCATGGTGTATTTCAACAGACTTCACTTCAGTTGTAACATTGACCAGAGCACCATACCGGGTTTGAGAACACCAGTCTCTACTCAGCCAACAGGAACAGTACCAATACCACCAATTTTTGTAGACGTCCTGGAGAGGCAGGCAAAGGGGCTTGTTAGTTAGACGAGTTGGTGGTAGGATGCAGTCCAGAGCCTCAAGCAGTGTGGTTCCACTGGTATTGCCATCCTTACGGGTGACTTTCCATCCCTTGAACCGAGGCATGTTAGCACTTGGCTCCAGCATGTTGTCAAATTCCAACCAGAAATTAGCACAAATGCTACCGTGTCAAGGTTGCAGCCAATTTTCATAACGTAAGTGCTGACTTCTTTAATGATTTCCTCATATATCTTCTGGCTGTAGGGTGGTCAGTGGAATCCATTTTGTTAACACCAACAATTAGTTGTTTCACACCTAGTGTGTAAGCCAGAAGGGCATGCTCGTGGGTCTGTCCATTCTTGGAGATACCAGCTTCAAATTCACCAACACCAGCAGCAACAATCAGGACAGCCTGAGATGTCCCTGTAATCTTATTTTTGATGAAGTCTCTGTGTCCTGGGGCATCAATGATAACTCACGTAGTACTTACTGGTCTCAAATTTCTACAGGGAGATATCAATGGTGATACCAGGTTCATGTTTAGTTTTCAGTTTATCCAAGACCCAAGCATACTTGAAGGAGCCCTTTCCCATGTAAGCAGCCTCCTTCTCAAATTTTTGAATGGTTCTTTTGTTGACGTCAATGCATTTGTAGATCAGATGGCCAGTAGTGGTGGACTTGCCTGAACCTACTTGTCCAATGATGACAATGTTGATATTAGTCTTTTCCTTTCCCATTTTGGCTTTTAGAGGTAGTTTTCTCTCTCTCTCTTTTTTTTTTTTCCATAGGTTAAGTGTCTTTTTAATTAAAAGCTAACAAACTGTCCAGTTACATTTCCCCAAAAAAACCATAAACTGGGTAGTAACTGAGTCTCTAGGCAATATATTTAAAGCTAAGAGGATTAAAAATAAAATTAAAGAAAGAGAAAACAAATCCTCAGATGCAATGAAGGGAGCCCTGCTACATATAGGTTAATCAATACAGTGGTTCTCCTTGACTGCAGGAGGCTGGGAGACATTCTAGTAACTCCACTCAGAACATTTACTTCAAGAAGCCTTTTTCCAGTTTCTAACTCATGAATAAAGATAACATTTTGTTAATTCTAGTCCAGAAAACTTTTTTTGCAAGTTGGTTTATTTACAGTGCCAACTTTCAAAAGGTCACTAAAGTTAACTGGACAATAAACTAGGCAGACATTGCTTTACAAAAAAGAGGGAAAGGCCAAAATTCCACTTACAGAGAACCTACAGTTCAGTTTTATTCACGGCAAAGAAAAAAGAAACTTTTGATCATACTGGAAGAAATTCAGCCATAGGTTTGGAATCTGTACTCAAACTACACATGCAATGAGGACAATATTCTGCTAATAACCATTGACTTGCTGCTGCATTTGTCTACTGTTTGTCTAATATTAACAACTATAAACAGAGCAGTGCGACTAGTATTTGGAACAATCCTTACAGTGTTACAGTGTCAGGCATAACATTTCACTTCTCTTCATACCGCTGGTTCTCTTGGCGTACCTGGGCTTCCCACTCTTTAGTAAAGTAATTTTTTTTTTTTTTTTTTTAAGACAGAGTCTTGCTCTGTGGCCCAGGCTGGAGTGCACTGGCGCCGTCTTGGCTCACCGCAAGCTCTGCCTCCCAGAGTCATGCCATTCTCCTGCCTCAGCCTCCCAAGTAGCTGGGACTACAGGCGCCAGCCACCACGCCTGGCTAATTTTTCTGTATTTTTTTAGTAGAGACGGAGTTTCTCCATGTTAGCCAGGATGGTCTCGATCTCCTGACCTCGTGATCCACGCGCCTCGGCCTCCCAAAGTGCCGGGATTACAGGCGTGAGCCATAGCTCCCGGCCCAGTAAAGTCATTTTTTATATTGAAGGTCTTGTGAATCTCCTCAGGAGTTTTCCTCTTGACCATATTGGCAACAGTCTTGCATGTAACATCAAGCAAACCTTTGAAGTCTAAGTAGTTTGCAGTGAGAATGAGTTCAAAAAGTATTCCTTGGTCAACTTTCAGGAATTCTTGGTCCCAAACAGCGATATCGTCTGTTTGCCTTTCTTTGTTTTCATCATCTTCGGGAGGAGGAGGGTCATCCTTGTGGTGGGTGCACCACTGAATGACCTTTTTTAATATTGCTGCATTAACATTTGGTAGAGGAACTGGGTCATTATCTCCTTCATCATTCCTTCCCAAATCTTCCAACATGATCTTGATAGTCACAGATTGTTTGACAATTTCCACATCAACTTCAAATATCTCTCCACCAGAACTCTGTGACTTAATTGAAGGCATGGTGTTCTGTGTTAAGGAGATGGCCGGCCGGAGGCTGACGAGAGTTGGGAGGTGACAGCAGAGGAAGAGAAAGGCAGAGGAAGAAGCCACTACAGTGGCGCGACATGGCATCTTTAGAGGTAGTTTTCAAGACACTTGTGTTCTGCCAGCAACCTGTTGTGGAAAAGGTAGTTCTGTTTCCATATCTTACCGTTTGAGTCTTACTAGTTTTTCTTTCCAAAAACATTGCAGTAGCATCCTAACTGGTCTTGGTGGTTTATTACTTATTCTCCTGTGGTCTTTTATTTTCATTGTAACCAAAGGAATCTACTTACAACATAAATATATTGGCTACATCTAAATGCAACGGAGGCTGAATATTAATGAGCACTGGTATTCTGATTCCATGTTCTCTCTTATCTCCTGGGAAATTATTTCGGGTTCTACATACCCATTCTCACAGCTTCTGTGTGCTTTCCACTTACGACCTTCTTCAGAGCACTACCTTGTGTTCAGAAGTGCCAGTGCCTGACTGCTGCAGAAGTGTGAAAGCTCAGCTCTCTTACCTTAAAGCGGTACAGAATTTGCAATGTAATTTATATTACAGAACACTCAAAGAATTAGGATGAGGTATTGATTACACCTGAACTTGCACTTTTGTTTAGCTTTTCTGCTTCCCCCTCCTCCTTATCAGCTTCTTAATAAATCGTTAGCACAAGAAACCACAGCTCAGGGGAATCACACCTAAAGACACACCCCTCTTTCCCCTCTGTTCCTGATGCACGAGTTTCCCTGCTCTTCCTTGAACCTGTGCCGTGCCCCAACTTCCAGGACTTGTAGATGGTTTTATTTCTGTCTGGAATGCCATTTTCCCACATGTCCACACAGTTCACATCTTTACTTCCTTCATATCTCCACTCAAATATCACTTTTGCAGGGATGTCTTTCATGACCACTCTGTTTTTTACCCTATCCCAGACCAACATTCATCTTCATCTATTTATCTTTGAGAACTAAGTGTTTTCTACACTTGGGTATACATCCCATGTGTCTTCATTCCCCACCTGCATTCTAGCACACAGTGCAAGAGCCTGATTACATAAAAGGCATTCAGCACATGTTTTAAAATGAAATGTACAAATGAGTAACTATGCAAAACTTAACTACACAGTAAACTGAATAAAATTTTTATTCTATAATTAAGCATAATGTTGCCTGTCTGATGTCCAAAATTAAAGAAATCCTAAATGAACGATTACTGATAAATATCTGGATTAGTTGTGCCTCAACAATTTATTGCAGAAATAATTGTCATCTTCATTGTAGACCTGATAAGCACCACATGCTATGGAATGTTGCCTTAACCAAGCTTATGTGGGAGCTGTGACAAATGTACTGCGTAACAGTTTATGAAATCACAATTTCTGATAACAGTACTGAATATTAGTTAAATACTCTGTCTGAAACATGCCAATAAGTTGAATATATTTGCTGAAGATAAAATACATGGTATATGGGTCCTCTCACAGAGCTTTGCACTGTTAAGAAAATAAAAACCTTTGTGACATAAAATAACCTTCAGAATTAAATTACAATACAAGGAATTGAAAGACAATAAAACTTTCTCAATAGTTTTATGGGAATGAGCAAGCTTGGAAGGGAATGAGCTGTAAAGATAATGCTGAGGTAGTAAATGCATTAATAAATTAAAAGAGAAAGAGAATCAAAACATGAAATCAAGAGTGAATTTTAAAGGTAACTTGATCAGAACATCAGGAAAGGCCGGTGGAGACAGGAGGCTGCTAGAGAATGCTCTGCAGTCAGACTGCAGCTCAAGGTATATATTATCCTTTCTCTCGAATTTTTTTTGTCCTGAAGAGACAGACCTCCTTTGTTACTGGTTTGACTGTCTCTTGGGAACACTAAAAACTGTATGGTAACCTGCAGTAAAGTTAAGTCAAGTTCTCTCTGAGAGACACAGAGTGACAGGGAGTCAGGCTGTCTGTCCATTATTATACACAATGTGGGTGCCTAAGTTTTAATCTGAACAAGGGACTTATGACTGAACGTATATCACTATATTGGCGTATCATATTGACTTTCTGATAATGTTCTAAAGCCAGTTGAGTAAAAGGGAGAAAATGCCACTGGGTACAAATTGTGGCATCAATTCTCTGCCAGACTGATCAATTGGATTTATATATTACCTCCAGCTACAATCTTAAAATCTATAGTTTTACTCTTTCTTCAGTGCACAGCTCACAGCTTAAATAATTGCAGATTCAAATGAATTTTAAAAGGATCGAACAGTCTTAAATTAAAAATGTGTGAACATTGTTGTTTTAACCACTCTTAATTATTTACTAATTTAACTCGATGGATTCACCTTTTCTCCCTTTCTCTCTCTCTCTCTTCATTCTTCTTTCTTCCTTTCATTCTCTAATTCCTCTAAGAGCAAAGATTCCATATTCATCCTTCAAATAATTTATAACGATTTTAATCAATAAAATTAATATAATATATACATAGATTTATAGATACTTTAAACTGGCTTATCAAAAACTATAAGAAATTCTGAATTACAAATTCTTTGCCCTCAGACCTAACTGCCTCTCTCTTGTAATTATATTTGAAAATCCATTCATTAGACATCAATGTTGTATAAGAAAAATTAAAAATACATTTACTGAAAAATGCTTCCAGCAGAATAGAACACTGTAGCCTTTTTTTGCATGAAATCTTTGTACAAAATTGCAAAGCTCAGACAGTAACCCAAAACATAATGCCACTTGCAGGAATTTCAACATATATTAGAAAAATTAGGCAAAAGCAAATAATATAAAGGCGATTTTAATGTGTCTCAGAATTTTTTCCACATTTTGGATGTTAAGAAACATTACATGAGAAACAATTTTTTGTTCGAAAAAATATAAAACGTGAATAATTTCAAATTGCTTCAAATGCTGAGTTTTGATAGCTTCATATGTCATAATTTAAACGGATGTTTTTTAGAATTATATTAATGATCCATATTTATTGAATATTTATGATTCACCAGGAAATATGCTAAATCATTAATATATGTTAATGTAAACTCTTTCATGAACATCCAGTACATTAGGGCTTCTTATCTCCATTTTACAGATCTATAAACATAGACCTAAAGATATTAAATAGAGTTCTACACTATATGTGACATTGGACTAACGTGGAAGACTCTGCTCCTTAATAAATGCTTAGAAATCCACAATTTTCAGAAACCAAACAGAATCTCACTAACGCCATGAGTCAATGCTGAAACAAAAACAGCTCAATGGAGTCAATGGCTCTATGTTTATGAAATAGATTTCCTCCTCTTTAGAGATTAAGGATGAAATCCCTAAGGTCTATATCTGGTGAGAGATACAGACATAAAGGCTATTTTAATGTGTCTTAAAATTATTCTCCACATTTTGGACATTAAGAAATATTACATGAGAAACAATCTTTAATTAGAAGATTGTTCCTCTATATCTAGTCAGAGCCAGATGTAGACCTTAGGGGTTTCATCCTAAATCTCTAATCAGGAGGAAATCTATGTCATAAACCTGTAGGATTATGAACTCGATCTATTTATATTCAGTAGGTAATTATGAAGAGCTATGTTATTCATAAAAGGACAGCTAGGAAAATTAAAAGAAAAATACCTGTCAATTTCCTTTGGCCAAATATAAATTGACAAAACAGAAATCTATTTCATAAACCTGTAGCATTATAAACTCGATCTATTTGTATTAGGTAGATCATTAAGAAAACCTACCTTATTCATAAAAGGAGAACTAGGAAAATTAAAAGAAAAATATCTGTCAATTTCCTCTGGCCACGAAAATATAAATAGGCAAAATGAAAAAATAAAATAGAACCCTTGGGTTAGTCCACTTCCTGTGTAGGATTCAAATTTACACAGACATATACTGCCTAGAGAGAAAGCAGAAAGGACAGTGAGGCCTCCCAAAATGAGTGCTTCCTAACCCAAGGAATGCAGGTTTCCTAAACCAAAACCAAAACCAAAACAAAATCTTCACAAGATAAACTCATAGCAATAAAGTGTATGAAGAAATGAAACATTATGAGAGAAAGCAAAATGATGAAACAATCATAATATTTTCACACAAAGAATAGAAATAACAATAAAAAGGGATCAAAATATCATGTAGAAAACACAGGACAATGTCAAATTAGACTAGAATGGTTTAAAAAAGAAGCAAAAAATAGTCATAGAAATTACATAGTTTATTAGTCTGCTCAGGTTACTATAACAAAATACTACTGAATGGGTAGCTTAAGCAGCAAACACTTACTTTATTGCAGTTATGAGTGCTGCCCGTCTAAGACTATGTTGCCAGCGTGGTTGGTTTTTGATGAGGCCTCTCTTTTCAGCTTTCAAATGGCACCTCCCATCTGTCATCACTTGACCTTTCTGCATTTGTGTCCAGAGAGAGCACTCTGGTTTCTCTTCCTCTTTTTATAAGGACACTAGCCGTATTGAGTTAGAAACCCAGCCTCTAACCTCATTTAACATTAATTACCTCCTCACAAGTCCTATGTCTGAATACGGTTATATTGAGGAGTAAGGCTTCAAGATTAATTTTGAGGGCATGTGATTAAATTTATAATAGTTCTCAAAATCAAAAACAAACAAATTACGCAAATCTGTGACTTGAAACATAGATCTGAGTAAATCATCAACCATGCAGCATCAAATGATAAGTGATAGGTAATATGTAAAGAAGTTGTAAAAAAGACATAAAGCTACTCTTAAGATTTTGTTATTCCCCTTTATGTTCTGCATTTCCACTGCTTTGTGAAATCTTTATTTCAAAAGTATCTTTCCCTCATTCTCTCCAGTAATTCCTATGAAAATATATTGGTAAAATATGCCCTCTGGGTTTCTTGTCCAAAAGCCAATTGAAGAAATGTCTGAATAAATAAGCAAATATTCAGAGAATCATGGTGGCCCATGTCTTAGTAGCATAACTAAGCTAGAATTAGAATTAATATTATTACAGTATTGATCTAAAAATGCTTAAAAACCAATACTATTACAATCTTGACCAAAAATGCTTAAAAACCAAAAATTATTTCAAAGGATTAACTTGCCCAACAAGTAATTATTTTCTAAAAAAGAAAATTCAATGTTATACAAAGAAAGACAAAATCTGAATGCATAATAATGTAATATTCATTATATATGAGTCCATTTTTATTTTCATGTGAAGAAATACCTGACACTGGGTAATTTATAAAGAAAAAGAGGTTTAATGGACTCACAGATCCACATGGCTGGGGAGGCCTCACAATCATGGTGGAAGGCAAAGGAGGAGCAAAGGCACATCTTATGTGGCAACAGGCAAGAGAGCGTGTGCAGGGGAAATGCCCTTTAGAAAAACCATCAGATCTCATGAGACTTATTTACTATCATGAGAACAGCATGAGAAAAACCCTCCTCCATGATTCAATTACATACCACTGGGTCCCTCCCACAACACATGGGGATTATGGAAACTATAATTCAAGATAAGATTTGGGTAGGGACACAGACAAACCATATCACATTACATATAATATCAAGTCAAAAAATAGTAGAAATAAGAGACGATTCTGTGAAGATAGTGGAACTGAAGGTACCAGTAATCTCTCTCCACTTAGATAAGAGCTGCATGGCCAGAAGCTGTCTGACTAGACTCTGGAGTCTAATGAAGCTTTGCAACTTCCAGAGGAAGATTTAAATGGTAAATCGCCATTACTTTTGGTTAAATTCAGCTCCTTTCTCAGCAGCAGCTACGCATTCCTCACCCTCCAAATTCCTGGCAGACAGTCCTACATGTGTTCCAGAGCAATTTTCACACAGTTAGCAGGAACCAAGTGGGTGTGATGGTTAATTTTATGTGTCAAGTGGATGGGTCATGAGGTGTTCAGATATTTGGTCCAGCATTATTCTGGGTGTTTCTATGGAATGTTTGGAATTAGATTAACAATTAAGCTGGTAAAATAAGTACAGCAGATTTCCCTCTTTAATGTGGGTGAGTCTTATTCAATAAGATTAGGGCTTAAGTACAACAGAAAGGCTGATGCTACTGCAATGAGAAAGAATTATGCCTGCTTTACTGTCTTCAAAGTAAAACATTGGACCTTCCTGGGTCTTCAACTTGCTGACTCACCTTTCAGATGTTAGGACTTGTCAGACTCTATAACTGTGAGCCAATTATATAGATAGATAGGTAGACAGACAGACTATATATATATGTGTGTGTATATATATATATATATATATATACACACACATACATACACACCATAATATATTACTTTAATATATACTATATTGTATGCAATATTGCATATATACAACATATAATTATATATAAAAGTGATTCTGACTATTTCAGTAGGCAATAAGTATTCTGCCCTCCATCTATCAGTGATTCTAACCTCATATCTGTATTCTAACCTCATGTTTCTGATCATGGAGGTACAGATACAGAGGCAGGTAGACATTTTGTACCCCATAACCTTGTGGTAAGCCTCTCCCCTTAAGCTGAAGTAATTTTCAGGGATTTAAAAGGCTAATGCATTATCCACTCTTCTTTCAGTTTTTTTTCTTTTTTCTTCGTTTGGCAATCAGTCATTTAATACTAGGATATTAAAAAAAAACAGCATATAGGGAAAATTAGAAGGTCTCCATTCATGCCCAGGGAAAGGTGCAGGCTCAGAAAACACCTCAGAAGATTTCAGGTTTACACTTCAGGTTGACCCTCAGTATAAAGACAGTTGATAACAATAAAAAACATAATACAATGAAAACAAAACCAAACAAAAAACATGAAAAAGGGGAAAAATCTGATTACCAGAGTTACATTATTAGATGGAATGTACTACTTTTATCAAAAATATTAAGGAGCATGCAACAAATAAGAAACTAAGACCCATTCAAAGGAAAAATACAAACCTACGGAAACCGTACCTTAGAAAGACCAGCTGGCAGAACTACAAGACAGACTTTAAAATAAGTGTCTTAAAGATGCTCAAAGGTCTAAAGGATAATGTAGAGAAAGTTAAGAAAATGATGTATGGGCAAAATGAAAATATAAATAAAAAGATTGGAAACTTTAAAAAAATCAAAGAGAAATTTCAGAGCTAAAATATACAAGTACTGAAATGAAAATTTCACTAGAGGGATTCAAGGGCATATATGAGCAGAAGAAAGAATCAGTGAACTTGAAGATAAGACAATTGGAAATATGGTCTTAAGAACAGAAAGAAAAATAATTGAATAAAAGTGAACAAAGCCTAAGCTAGCTGAGGACATCATGAAATGCACAAACAGCCACAATATAGTAGTTGCAGAGAAGAGAAAGAGAGAGAGAAGTAGTGTCGAGATTATTACAGAAATAATGGTTAAAAACTTTGCAAGTTTGATGAAAGACATGAATATAAACATTCGAGAAACTTAATGAACTCTAGGTAGAATGAATACAGAGAACCACACTGAGAAACATTACAATCAAACTGTTGAAAGACAAAAAAAGAGAGCAGCTTGAAAGCAAGAAGATGAATGACTTAATAACAAACAAAGGATTTTCAATGAGATCATCAGCAGATTTATCACCAGAAATTTTGGAGGATGAAAGGGAGTGGACTAATATTTTCAAAGTGCTGAAACAAAAGAAAACCCTGTGGACAAAGAATCTTACATCCAGAAAAACTATCTTTCAAAATTGACAAAAAAAAAAAAAAAAACACTAAGAAAGTTTGCTAAAGAAAACAGCTATAGAAGTTAGCTGAAGAAGTTTGTTACCACTAGATGTGTCCTGCGAGAAATGCTAAAGGGATTACTGAAGGTTGAAATAAAAATAATGCTAAACAGTAACTCAAAGTCATGTGAAGAAATAAAGATCTCAGTAAAGGCAAATGCACAGGAAACTATAAAATCTAATATTATTTTAACAATGGTTTATAACTCAATCTTTTTGGTACATGATTTAGGAGACTAACACTTTTTAAAAATTATTAGTCTAAAAGCTAGTATTATTTTACCTTTGGTTTTTAATACCACATTTTGTTTTCCACATAATTTAAGAGACTAATGCACTGAAAATGGCAGTTTCTGTTTCTGGACACACAGTATATAAGGATGTAATATTGTGACATTAATAACTCAAAGGAGTGAGGAAAGGGCTGTGAAGCAGAAGAAAATTTGTATGTTATTGAAGTCAAATTGGTATACATTCAAATTAGAGTGCTTTAACTTTATGATAAATGTTATCTCCATGGCAACCACAAAAAAAATCCTTATACAACATACACAAAAGGCAATGAGAAGGAAATTAAAATCTTTTGCTATGAAAAATCAATCAAGCAAACACAAAAGAAGATAGTAATGCAGAAGATGCAGGACAAAAGGCTATATGGCCTACAAGAAACAAACAGCACAATAACAGCAGTAAGACCTTTCTTATCAGTAATTACTTTGAACAGAAATAGAGTCAACTCTCCAATCAAAGGAAAGTTGATAGAATTGATTTTTTAAAAACATAATCACTAGATGCTACTGTATATGGTGTCTATAAGTGATTCATTTTAGATCCAAAGGCCACAATTAAAGTGGAAGGATGTAAAAAGTTATTTCATGCCAATAGGAACCAAAGGTGAGCAGAGGTGGTCATGCTAATATCAGACAGAATAGGCTTTAAATTTAAAAAGTTACAAGAGACTGAAAAGGATATTATATATTAATAAAAGATTTGATACAGCAGGAAAATACAAAAATCATACACACATACATAACTAATAACAGACCATCAAAATATATGAAGAATAATTGAAAAAAAATTGAACGGAGAAATAAACCATTCTAATAAATAGTTCTAATAATAATAGTCAAAGACTTCAATACTCACCCTCTGTCATGGGCAGAAAAATAATACAGATGAATAACTCAATAAATGAACTACACCTAAGATGTAGAGACATATACAAACACTCTACCAAACAGCAACAGAAAACACATTCTTTTCAGGTGCATAAGGTGTATTTTCTGATTGGATATTAGGCCACAAATTCAGTCCCTATGGATTTTATTTATTTATTTATTTGTTTATTTATTTGAGACAGAATCTCAAAAAAGACAGAGTCTATCACTCAGGCTGGAGTGCAGTGGCACGATCTCGGCTCACTGCAACCTCTGCCTCATGGTTGTAGTGATCCTCCTGCCTCAGTCACTGTAGTAGCTGGGATTACAGGCTTGAGCCACCACATCCATCCAATTTCTGTATTTTTAGTAGAGACAGTGTTTTGCCATATTGCCCAGGCTGGTTTCAAACTCCTGACCTCTCTACTAAAAATACAAAAAATTAGCCGGGCGTGGTGGTGGGCGCCTGTAGTCCCAGCTACTCGGAGAGGCTGAGGCAGGAGAATGGCATGAACCCGGGAGGCGGAGCTTGCAGTGAGCCAAGATCGCGCCACTGCACTCCAGCCTGGGTGAGAGAGCGAGACTCCGTCTCAAAAAAAAAAAAAAAAAAAAAAAACTCCTGACCTCAAATGATCCACCCACCTCAGCCTCCCAAAGGGTTGGAATTACAGGCGTGAGCCACCGCACTTGGCCTCTATAGATTTTAAAAGATTAATGTTGTATGAACTACCTACTTTGACAACTATAGGATGAAATTAGAACTGAATAATAGAAGAAAAAAATGGAAAATTTACATGTTTGGGGAAATTAAACCATAAATTTTTAAACAATCAATGGATAAAATAAATAACAAGAGAAATGAGAAGATGTTTAGATGAATGATAATGAAAACATAACATACCAAAACTTATGAGACGCAACTCAAGCAGTGCTAAGGGGGAAATTTATAGCTATACATACTTACATTTAAAAAAGAGAAAGACTGCCAACAAACAACCTAATGTTACAACTTAAGGAACTAGGAAAATAACAAAATAATCCAAAGCTAGCAAAAAAAAAAAAAAAAATGAGATAACAATGATTAGAGAAAACATAAATAGAAGATAGAAAAAATTGAAGGCAGTCAGTTACTAAAATCAGAAAAGTACATAAAATAAAATATTAAAATTGCAAAAATCACTACAAATTCTACTGAAATAAAAAAGTATTATGAAAGAGTACCATAAACAACTTATGATAAAATGTTGGATAACTTAGACAAATTGGACAAACTTCTACACATACGAAACCTACAAAAGCTGAACTATGAAGAAATGGAAAACCTAAATAGACATACCTAACAGGGAGATTGAATGTGTAATTTAAAAAAATGAACAGTTCTGATAATTTCACTCATGAATCCTATCAAATATTTAAAAATTAAAAAGAAGGAAATACTTAGTAATTCATTCCATGAGGCCAACACTGTTTACATATGAGAGCCAGATAAAACACTGCAAGAATAGAAAGAAACAAACAAACACAAAAACAGACCAATATACCACATTAACATTGATGCAAAATTCCTCAATAAGATAATAGCAAACGAAATTCAGCAGCATATTAAAGCAATTATACATTATAGCCAAGTATGATTTATTCCTGGAATGCCAGATGATTCAACATCGAAAAATCAATTATTCTAATATATCACATTAACAGGATGAATGGGAAAAACACATGGTTTTCTTAATTTATGCAGGAAAAAACTCAAAATGCTTTCATCATAAAACCTCTCAACAATCTAGGAACAGAAGGAAATTTCATCCATATAATAAAATCCATGTATAAACAACTCACGGTAATCCTCATACTCGATGATTGAAGACAAAATCATTTTCTCTAAAATCAAGAGCAAGGCAAGGATGCCTGCTTTCATCGTTTCTATTTAACATATACTGAAAGTCCTAGCTAGAGCAATAATGCAAGGAAAAGAAAGAAAAGTCATACAAATTAGAAATAAAGAAGTAAAATTATTTTTATTCACAGATATTATAATATGTAGAAACCTTAAATATTGCACAAAAAAATTGTTAGAACTAATAAATGAATTCAGCAAAGTAGCAGAGTACAAAGCCCAAATCAATGACATTTCTACACACTAACAATTAAAAATCTAAACAGAAAATTATGAAAACAATTTCATTCATAATCACCTTAAAAAGAATGCAATACTTAGGAATAACCAAGAAAGTGAAAGACTTGTATAATAAAAACTAAAAAACACTGTTGAAAAAATTTTTTTAAATACAAATTGGAAATATAGCACTTTTTCATAGATTGTAAGGCTTAATATTGTTAAGATGCCAATACTACCCAGTTATCTACAGATACAATGAAATCCCTATTAATTTCCCAACGATGTTCTTTAGTTCAAAACTTAATTAAAACAGTGATACCAGCATTACAGACAGACAGATGGACTAATGGATTAGAATAAAGAGCCCAGAAATAAGTCCTCACATAATATGGTCAAAGGATTTTTAACAAGAATGCTAAGACCATTCAATGGGAGAAAGGCCAGTTTTTTTCAGCTAATGGTGATATAAAATTGACTATTATCTGCAAAAAATAAAGTTGGATCCTTACCTGCAACCATATACAAAATTAACTAAAAATGTATTAAACATTTAAACATAAAAGCTGAAACTAAAAATCCTAGAAGAAAAAACAGAAAAAATATTCATGATATTTGATGTGGCAGTGATTTCTTGATTGTGACACCCAAGGCACAGGCAACAAAAGAAAATAAAGTTTAAAAAGCTACTTTTGTGTATCAAAGAACACGTCTATCAACAGACTGAAAAGGCAGCCTAGAGCATGGGAGAAAATATTTGCAAACCATGTATCCAATAAAGAAACAATATCTAGAATATTTAGAGAATTTCTTTTTTTTTTTTTTTTTTTTGAGACGGAGTCTTGCTCTGTTGCCCAGGCTGGAGTGCAGTGGCGCAGTCTCGGCTCACTGCAAGCTCCGCCTCCCAGGTTCACGCCATTCTCCTGCCTCAGCCTCTCCGAGTAGCTGGGACTACAGGCGCCCGCCACCACGCCCAGCTAATTTTTTGTATTTTTAGTAGAGACAGGGTTTCACTGTGGTCTCGATCTCCTGACCTCGTGATCCGCCTGCCTCGGCCTCCCAAAGTGCTGGGATTACAAGCGTGAGCCACCGCGCCCAGCTATTTAGAGAATTTCTAAAATTCAACAACGAAAAATGAAACAACCCAATTAATAAAAGAACAAAGGACTTGACTGACATTTCTCCAAAGGTGATACACAATTTTAGTATATGTGCTGCCGAAGCGAGCACCAAAGGGGATATACATATAGTCTTTTTGACACAAGAAAATATGCTCAGTATCACTAATCATTAGGGAAATACAAATCAATACCACAAGATACCATCTCACAGTTATTAGAATGGCTAGTATTAAAAAAGAAGAAACAGAAAATAATAAATATTGGTGTGGATGTGGAGAAATTGGAACTCTTGTGCACTGTTAATTGGAAGGTATAATGACTTAGAAATAATAAATGATGAAATTATAAATAATAAACATTAAAATAACAATTTTAAAGACCTTCAATAATGTAAAGAAAACAAAATACGTGATGAAAAATTAAAGACCAAAAATTTAAACCTCAAGAGATTAAAAAACACAAAATCTGAAGTGATCAGTTCACTAGACAGACAAGGATAGATTAGATATTGCAGGAATAAAGATGAATGAAGTTAAAGAATTAATGTTAGAAACTGTTTTATATAAGGAACAGAGAGCAAAAAGACTAGGAAAAAAGTCTCTATGATCTGTGAACAATTTAGGCAATTACACCAATGTGTAATAGATATTCTAGAAAAGGGCTAAGGATCATATATTTGATGATACAATTGCCAAATTGTTTGGCAACCCATATTCCTAAGAAGCTCAGCAAGCCCCAAGCAGAATAAAACAACAACAACAACAAAATACCAAAATAGATTATGAAATTGCTGAAAACCAATATTTAATTGAAAAATTATAAGCACAAAGAAAATATATATTTATGAATAGCAGCAATTTTCTCAACAGAAATTATGCAAACGAGAAGACATATCGACAGTGCTGAAAAAATACTGTAAATCTACAATTGCATATCTAGCCAAAATATCTTTCAAAAATAAAGGAAAATGAAAACTTTTTAAAAGGAAGGCTGGAATAATTAATAATGCAGTCTTACATTATAAGACACGCTACAAGAAGTGGAAGTAGTAATACTAGTGGAAAATTGAATTTACACAAAGAAAGAAAAGTCCTGGAAATGGTGAAAATGGGGTTAATGTGGCATATTTAAAATCATTTTTTAATTATTTAAAGGATAATTAACTGTGCAAAGCAAAACACAATGGTAACATTTTGCAGGATTTATAAAGAATGAAACAATACAAGGCATTAAAATGACAGCATAAATGATGAGATGGGGAAATTTCAGTATAATGTAAGGTGATATGTGAACTTGTATAATGCTATTTAAAGCTGTACTCTCATAAATTAAAGGTATATGTTATAATCCCAACAGTATCCATTAAACAAAACAAGCAAAGAAAATAAGAACAAGGAGAGATAGCAAATAAGCCAATAGGGAGATAAAATAAAATGCATAAAAATATTAATAATTTAAAAAGGGGAAAATTTACAAAAACAGATGAGAAACAGCAAGATGAGATATTTAAATAAAGCAGATTGATATTATATTAGAGTCCAAACAAAAAAATTAAAAGAAATAAATTGTTAAACTGAATAGAAAGCAAGGCCCAATTGTCTACAAGAAACTTGGCTTGATTACTGACAAAAATAAATTAAGAGAAAAACAATAAAAATATTTTATTATGCAATATTTGCTCACAAGAAATGTGGAATAATTATATTAACATCTAAATAAACTTCAGAAAAAGAGATATTACCAAAGATAAGGAGGAAAATTTCATAATTATAAGGAGTCAATGCTTTGAAAGCGATAATTCTAAAAGTGTATATATTAAACAACTGAGCTCAAAAAATAGTGCAAAAATAAATAGAAATTAAAAGAGAAATAGAGAAATCACAATCAGATTTGGTGAACTGAAATGTCTCTCTTTCTGGAATTTTTTTTAAGTAGGAAGAAAATTACTAAGATTATAAAAACCTAGATAGCATTATAATATAACTTGATCTAATTGACATATTCAAAATATTATACCCAAAAGTAAGAGAATACTCATGTTTTCCAAGTTTAGATGAAACATTTACTAAGATATATTATATAACAGGACATAAAATAAGTCTCAAACAATATAGAAAAATTGAAAATATATAAAGTACATTCACTTATCATAATGAAATTAAAAAAAAACAGTAAGGGAAAATGTTTGAAAAATCCCAGATTTACAGAACAGTTTTCTAAATATTCCATGGTGAAAGCCCCAAGAGAATAAGAAAATACTTTGTATTGACTGATAAAGAAAACACAATGTATCTCTAATTGAAGAGTGCACCTAAAGTTTAGAAAAAAAATATGACTTTAAATGACTATATGGGAAAAAAGAGATTTAAATATTAATGAATTGTCTACCAAACAATTAAAGAAGAAATAATACCAATTGTACACAAATTCTTCCAGGTTAAATTGGAGGGGATATTTCCCAAATTATTCTATAAGGTCCTAATTATCCTGATCCCAAAAACCAACAGTACTAAAATTAAAAAAAAAAAAAATCCCTTATACACCTAGATGTAAAATAACCTTGACAATGATTTAACAAATTAAACTCAATAATATACAAAAAGGATAAAGGCCGGGGGAGGTGGCTCACGCCTGTAATCCCAGCACTTTGGGAGGCCGAGGCGGGCGGATCACCTGAGGTCAGGAGTTTGAGACCACCCTGAGCAACATGGAGAAACCCTGTCTCTACTAAAAATATAAAATTAGCCAGGCATTGTGGCTCATGCCTGTAATTCCAGCTACTTGGCAGTCTGAGGCAAGAGAATTGCTTGAACCTGGGAGGTGGAGGTTGTGGTGAGCCGAGATCGTGCCATTGCACTCCAGCCTGGGCAACAAGAGAAAAACTCCGTCTCAAAAAAAAAAAAAAAAAAAGGATAAAATATAAATAAGTGGGAGATTATCTCATTAATGCATGGGTGATAGCATTTAAAAATCAATCAGTGAAATTCTTCCTACTAAAAGACTAAAAAATGACAATCATCTTCATAGACATAACAAAAGCATTTGACAAAATCCGTAAGACATTTATCATAAAAATCCAGCAAAGCTGGTATGAAAAGAAGCTTTTTCAACTTGATAAAAAGGTCATCTATGAAAAAATACTGTAGATATTATCATAAATAATAATAAAATCCTAAATCTGTTTTCCGTACTGTCAGGAACAAGAAAAATGTCTAAGCACTTTTTTTTCAACATTGTATCAAAAACTGAAGGGTCAAAGATTTTACTCCACTTGAAAGCTAATAAGCTTCTACAATTTTATTGATGATGGTAAAAGATATGAGACTCAGTCAGAGACAAAGAGCTTTATTCCTCAAAACACAATGACCAGAATAGTTATCATCAAGATGGCTAATTGGAAGTGTTCAATGCTCTTCTTCACAAAGATAAAACAAAACAACAAATAGATAACTTCATTTTGAATGGAGTGTTTAAGAGAGAACACTGGAATTTTGCAAAGAAGTGACAAAGACTCTCTGAAACATGGAAACATAGGGTGGCATCATAGAGAGGAAAGCAAAGCACTCAGCAGGGATTGGCCCAGAGCCATTAGGGACTCCTCACTGTGGTAAATAGGTAAGTGGGAGATCTCCAGCAGTCCCCATGACTAATTATTAATACCACCACAGATGCCTGCAGTTTTAACTACAGAAGTCATACAATTTTCACGGGCCCTGTGCTTACTATACAGGGGGCCTCCTGGGGCCCATATGATGAATTGCTCCAGACAGAAAACAGCTGGTTCCCCCTACTCCCCAAGACCCAAACTGCTGTAGCATGGTATCATTTGGAGAATGGAGCCACTGCTGAAAATCATGCTGTCCTGGGGGCTAGTAGCCCCCGCATCTCTATATCTGTGGGGCCCAGCCATCATCCCACCATGTGCACACAATAAGCTGCAACACCATGACTCCAGCTGGATCCAGCAGTATAGCTGTATTCCTTGTACCTCAGCCTGTGCAACATGCTGTGTCCCCCAAACCAGGTGATCTAACATAGTAGAGAGCTGCCTCCAAAACCATAAAAACCGAAATGTGTGCTTTCCAAGGCCTCAGAGCTGGCTTCCTGGCATCTACCACCACCAGCTAACCTACATGATTAGCTAGTGGAGCCATTTACCAACATGCACACACCGCCTAGGGCTCAAGAACTGGCCTCTCAGGCACCTACTGTCAGTGACTGCATCTCCAGAAAAGTCACGCCACTGCCTCCATAAACACCTTCAGTCCAGTCCACTAAAGTACGTGCAAATTTCACTGACACTGATTACAGATGAAAAAAATTACACAAAGATTACACTGCTGAATCCACATAGAATCAAATCTTAAGGAACCCACCCAACTGATACTATAGGTCACATATAGGAAAAAGTATTTCCCTACAAAGGCTGCTTCATAAAATTGAAAGAAGCAACTGTTTCACCAGATGCACAGATTTTAATGTTGTGACACAAGAAATGTGAAAAAGCAAGGAAACAACACCCCAAAAGAACACAATAATTCCTCAGTAGTAGACCCTAAAGAAAATAATTATGAAATGCTTAAAAGAAATTCAAAATAATAATCTTAAGAAAACTCAGCAAGATATAAGAGAGTGTAGATAGATAATTCACTGAAATCAGGAACACAATTCATTATCCGAATGAGATTCAACAAAGATAGATATAAAAAGGAACCAAACAGAAATCTTGGAGCTGAATAATTCAATGAATGAAATTTTAAAATATAATAGTGATCTTCAACAATAGTCTAGATCAAGAAGAAAAATTCCTGACCTTGAAGGCAAGTATTCTGAAATACTCCAGTAGCCAAAAAACAAACAAACAAACAAAAAACAAAAAATGAATAAAAGAAAAGTGTTCAGGACTTATGGGACATCATTGAGCCAGCAAATACTAGCATTATGAAAGGTTCAGAAAAAGAAAAGATGGAAAAAGCATAAAAAATGTATTTAATGAGATAATAGCTGAAAAATTCCAAAGTCTTGGGAGAAATATAGACACCTAGATCCAGAAATCTCGAAGATCCCGAATATATTCAACAGAAAAAGGTCCTTTCCAATTTATATTATAGTCAAACTGTCAAAAGTCAAGGAAAAAGACAGAATTCTAAAAATAGCATGAGAAAAGCATCAAGTAACACATAAGGAAATACCACTAGATTGACACTACATTCCTTAGCAGAAACCTTACTGTCCAGGAGAGAAAGGGAAAATATATTAAAAGAGCTGAAAGGATAAAAAAAAGAAAAAGAAAAAGAAAAAAAACCAGCCTACCAAGATTACTAGTCTCAGCAAAACTACACTTCAGAAATGAAGGAGAAATAGTCTTTTCCACACAAGCAAAATCTGAGGGTATTCATCACCACTAGACTAATCTTACAATAAATGCTTAAGGGAGTCTTAGATCTGAAAGCAAATGAAAGATAACTATCACAATTTAAACATATGAAAATATAAAACTCACTAGTAGAGCAAATACACAAATGAGAATGAGAAATGATGCAAACGTAATTATGACAGAAAATCATCAAACCACAAAGATAAGCAATAAAAGGAGGAAAGATAAAAATAACAAGAAGACTTTTTTTAAAAATTACAGCAGTAAATCCTCACCTATTAATAATAACCTTGAATGTGTATGAATTATTTTCCTCATTTAACAGTTAGGCTTACTGAATGAATTAAAAAACTAGATCCAACTATATGCCTACAAGAAACTCACTTTACCTGGAAAGACAAACATAGATTTAAAGAGACAAAATGGAAAAAGCTATTCCACACAAACATAAATTTAAAATGAGCAGGATTAGTTATATTTACATGAGACAAAATAGACCTCAAGTCAAAAACTGTAAAAAGAAACAAGGAGCATCATTATATAATAATAAATGGATCAATTTAGCAAAAGTATATAATAATTACAAATATATGTATATATATATACACACATACACCAAACACTGGAACACCTAGATATATAAAGCAAATAATATTCAATTAAAACAGAGATAGATTACAATACAATAACAGCTGAGAACTTCAACACCCCACTCTCAGCATTGGCCAGATCATATAAACAAGAAATCAACAAAGAAATATTATATTTAAACTGCAGTATAGACCAAATGGACCCAACAAACATTAGCAAAATACTTCACCCGACTGCTCTAGAATACACATTCTTCTAATCGGCAAATTAAACATTATTCAGGATAGACCCTATATTCAGCCACAAATCAAGTCTCAACAAATTTTTAAAATTAAAAATCATAACTAGTATTTTTTTTCTGACCATAATTGAATAAGACTAAAAATCAATAACCAAGAGAAACTTTGGAAACTTTACAAACACATGGAAATTAAGCCAAATACTCTGAATGACCAATGGGTCAAAGAAGAAATCAAGAAGGAAATTAAATATTTTTTGAAAAACCGAAAAGAGAAACACAGGACACCAAAACCTATGAAACACAGCAAAAGAAGTATGAGAGAAGTTGAAAGAGATAAATGCGTACATAAAAAAGTAGAAAGATTTCAAATAAGCAACCTAGCAATTCACCCCAAGGAAACCAGAAAATAAAAAACGAATTAAACACAAAATTAGTAGAAGAAAAGAAGTAATACTGATGAAAGCAGAAATAAAATTGATACAAAGCCAAAAAAATCAATGAAATAAAAGTTGGTTTGTTGAAAAAACAAAATAAAAACCTTAGCTAGACTAAGAAAGAAAGGGAAAATAAAATTAGAAATGAAAAAGGAAGCATTACAATTGATACCACAGTAATGCAAAGAATTATTAGAGACTGTTATAAACAATTATATGCAACCAAATTGAAAAACCTAGAGGAAATGGATAAGTGCCTGGACACATAAAAACCTACTAAGATTGAATTCATTTTTGGTTTGTTTTGTTTTTCTATTTCAGGAAGATAGAAAACCTAGACAAAACAAAAAAAATGAGTTAGGCCACAAATCAAGTGGTCTAATGAGTATTGAGATTGACACAATAATAAAAAGTCTCCCAACAAAGAAAAACCCAGTACTGGATGGCTTCACTGATGAAGAAAGAGGTTTAATTGACTCACAGCTCTGCATGGCTGGGGAGGCCTCAGGAAACTTACAATCATGGCAGAAGGGGAAGCAGGCATGTCTTACATGGTGGCAGGTGAGAGAGAGCATGAGAGAGGGGACCTGCCAAACACTTATAAACCATCAGATCTCGTGAGAACCCACTCACTATCATGAGAACAGCATGGGGGAGACTGCCTACATGTTTCAATCACCTCTCACCAGGTCCCTCTGTCATCATGTGGGGATTCTGGGGATTACAATTCAAGATGAGATTTGGGTGGGGACACCACAAAACCATATCAGTAAGTAAACCTGCTCTCTGTTCAGGAGACACTATCTAGATCTTCGAAACTTATTCACTATACACACATTTTTTAAAAGAACAAAATCTATCAGTACCTCTGCTCACAAAATGTGCAGAAACAAGAGATACATGTGAAGAATTTTCTACTAATAATATTTAGCTATCATTTCCATGCAATTTCAGCTTCTGAAAAATTTCGCTGGACAGACTGCAGCTGGGTCAAGGCTATTTAATCACATATTATTTTTATTTCAGTATGGATACTGTTAAGCAAACTACAAGCCTGTTAAGGCTCATAAACAGGATGAGGCCAGCCTATGGGACTGTAATACAATTGCAGATCTTAGGTTTCTGGACCCAACCCAAATTCCATAACACTTTTGACTCTACCTTAGAAAACCAGGTGGCTTTATGCTTATGTTTCTGTATCAACCTTTCCACTTGGCTTAAGGCATTTATCCTAGTATAGCAAGGTGTGTTAACAATTACAGAAACACTGCCTTGGCCTTTTTCCAATAGGAAGATTGGGCAAATTCTATTATCTATAACAACCATTGCCAGTAAGATAATGCGACTTAAATGGCCTCCATAACTACAGTAGTATCATTAATCACTTCAACTAAAATCAGGAACAAACTTTATACTATCTCTTCTAATTGTATAATTCCTATAGTAGGGAAAACATGCATAAATAAGCAGTGTGTTATCTTCTGAGAGGCTCCTTTGCTCCAGCACCATCCTGAGTAACCAAGGCTGGCCTCATTTTGGAGATATCTGCACAGTCATCTGAGTGCATAATCCACTCATGATGTTTCCTTAAATACATAGAGCTATTTTATGAACATTCCTAAGATGTTTTCAGAAGGGATGCAAGTTTATGCCTAGCTTCTATGCAAGACATTTAATCTCAGGGGCAGAAGAAAGTACTGATGAGTGCTCCTAAGTGGGACTTATATAAGTTGGAGGGCACAGGAAGACTGCCTGTAACATGGCCTCCTGGATGGCTGGTATGGATTCAAATTGCCAGTTCAGTTCAAATAATTGTCTAGTCAGTTTCTGGAGTCACTCCAATCTGTCCTGCTTGTCCACACCACCAGCAAGATGGCTTTCATTTTCCTCAAAAAAATAATTGAGAATATAGGTAAGGAAGATATCCAGAAGTATGGGATAGATGTTTGTGAGAAAAGATGTTTTGTAAGAATGGGGCCATTTTGTGTTGTTCCCAATAGACTCCTCTGTAATTTTAAGGGGAATAAGGATCAGATTTTAGACAGATCTCTGTGTAGATGGATAGCCAATCCAGGTGTCAGTTAAATTTCAGCTTGTAACAGTTTGGAGTGCTGCACAAGGTTATTTTCCGTCATGAGAAAGGCTACTGATGGTTCTGAATGACCAAGATTATTAACACCAGATTCTCCTCTCCAGGTACCTAGGTTGTTGTTCTTCCTGTACCTATATAAAGTTGATGTATTCCATTTTGATATTTATAATTTTACCTTTTTTCTAATCGTCTCCTATTTACACTTAGAATTTTCATCCAAAAGGTTCTGATTCAAGAGAGAGGAAGGCATTTTTATGTAACTTACAGAGTTCCATTTTGTCCCCAACTTTGGTCCACAAGTGTCACTGTAGAAGGATTCAGAGAATAGTGCTCTCAACCAAGTGGTCATTATCCTTATGATGTAGGACCATAATCCAATAAAATTTTAATCCAATCTGCTTTTTGTTGGAATTCCACCCATAACATGTAACCAACTAGGCTGGCCTAGAGTTAGTGTTAGGAGAAAAAAGATTCATCATTCCCAGAAAATAACAGGGTGAAATTACTAATTTAAAAAACAAATACATATAACTTTCTTCCCTCTTTTTCTTGATGCTAACACAGAAAGCAGCTGAGAGGAGGTGATCCCTTTCTGGAAACATGCACATTAAGTGACCCAAATACATTACTAAGATATATCAAACAAGATTAGTTGAAGGAGGTAGAAACAGAATTTTTTTTATTCTAATAGGTTAGAAGGTTATTTCAGTGCTTCCCAATGTCAGATTCATGTTGATGATATGAAGTGTGAAAGATCCATTAAATATCTTAACTATCAGGTCATTGTAGACATCTCTGAAAAAAATACCATTGTCGGCTGGGCGCAGTGGCTCACACCTGTAATCCTAGCACTTTGGGAGGCCAAGGCAGGCGGATCACGAGGTCAGGAGATGGAGTGGAGACCATCTGGCTAACACGGTGAAACCCTGTCTCTACTAAAAATACAAAAAATTAGCCAGGCATGGTGGTGGGCACCTGTAGTCTCAGCTACTCAGGAGACTGAGGCAGGAGAATGGCATCAACCCAGGAGGCGGAGCTTGCAGTGAGCTGAAATCGAGCCACTGCAGTCCAGCCTGGGCGACAGAGCAAGACTCCGTCTCAAAAAAAAAAAAAAAAAAAAACCATTGTCAAAAAACAATTGATCTAGAAAATAAATGCATAACACAAATTAGTTGTAAGGGCCGTAAACGTCTATCTATTTAGTCTTCTATTTTACTAGAAGTAAATAGTTTTCAATATACACATCGTACACAACTTTGGGTACATTTGTTTCTACGTATTTTATTTTCATTTTTAATGGGATTGGTAAATTTCTTTTTCTAATTGTTCATTACTAATATTAACATCGAACTAATTTTTGCATACTGAACTTATATTCTGTGAGCTTACTAAATTGACTCAGCCAAGAAGATTTTATGTAGATTCCTTAGTGTTTGTATGTACATAATCATGTTGCCTGAAAATATGAACAGTTATACTCTTTGCACTATAAACTTTGTAGCTCTTATTTCCTTTGCTTGCCTTCTTTCACTGGCTAGGATCACTAGTATAATGTTGAGGAGAGGTAATACACCACTACTGTTGTTTTCTCTCTGGTCTTAGGTATACCACTAAGATAAAAGTATATCTATGGTTTTGTGGGATTTTTCCTTTCTAACAACATCCATAGTCAGATTAAGATGTTTTCCTTCTATCCCTATATTCCTATTTTGCTGAGAGGTTATTATCCTTACTTTCCTTTTTAAAATGTGAATGGGCAGAGACTTTTATTAAAATATTTATTTGGATCTTTTAAAGTCCTCTTAGGGTTTTTCTCTTTTTTATTTTATTATGTGATGAATCACATTGTTTGATATCTTGGACTTTAAAGCAGCCTTGCATTGATAGAATAAATCCACTTGTTTATTATGTATTACCTTTTACATATATCATTGACATAAATTGGCTTAAATTTTAAAGTGATTTTCACATCTATGATTATGACGGATTTATAATTCTCTTCTGTTGTTAATTACCTCATTTTAGTATAAGGAAATACCAGCCTTGTAAATATAGTTGAAACATGTTTCCCAATCATAGTTTATTTTTTTTTGAGGGAGGAGGTGTTTGTATTGGTAATGCTCTCTCTTAAAAGTTTGATAGGATGCACCTGTTAATCTATATAGCATTTTCTTTACGAAAGCTATAATTTCAATTTCCTTAATAGGGAAAGGAGTTTTCAAGTTTTAAATTTTTTCATTGATCATATTTGGTAATCTGTGTGTTTCAGGAAATTTATCAATTTTAATTTTGCCATCTAATTCATTGGAATAAAGTTGGTTTATATGTCTTTGTTTTGATAAAAAAGTCTGTAGAATCTGTAATATGACCACTCATTTTGTCCTGATATTAGTAATTTATACTTCCCCCTGTATTCCTGGCAATCTACCTACAGGCATATACATTTTATTGATCTTTTCTAAGAGCCTGCTTTAGGGTTCATTGATTTTCTTTATTTTTAACTGTTTTAATCTCATTGACTTATATTCATCTTTATTATTTTCTTTCTTCTACTTACTTTAAACTTTGATTTTTTTTCTAATTTCTTGAGGAAGAGTTTCAATCATTGATTTTAAATTGTTCTTATTTTATTTCATTTAACAGTATGTCTTGCCCTCTAGGTACTTCTTTAGCTGTGTCTCAAAAATTCCTATATGCTGTATCTTCATTATTATTTTGTTCCCATCTTTTAAAATTTTCATATCATTCCATTTCAGCTACTAGATTTTTAGAAGTGTGATGTTTAATTTTCAAATATTTTGGGATTTATGGTTATATTATTGTTACTGATTTCTAATTTATTTCTGGTGATTCTGAAAGCTACCTTTCTTTGCTGTTTCAATTTTATGATTGTTTTCTGCAGGTGGTAATCTTAAAAGGTCTGTACATTGAATGGAAATTATTACATCGAGTGGAAGTTATGAGAGATTTTTAAAGAAAATAATCTTGTACATAGTGAAAACTAAACGTCAAAAATATGAAAAGTTTTAAATCTAAAAATATTAATAGAAAGTCATTCATATGTTTTTCATATTATAAGCTTCAGGTCACTAATCCAAATATACTAAATAATAAGTGTTATTATTGAACTTTGGTGCCTGTATTTATTTTTTGTTTTATTTTATTTTATTTATTTTTTTGAGACAGAGTCTTGCTCTGTTGCCCAGGCTGGAGTGCAGTGGTGCGATCTCAGCTCACTGCAGCTCCGCCTTCCTGGTTCACACCGTTCTCCTGCCTCAGCCTCCTGAGTAGCTGGGACTACAGGCATCTGCCACCATGCCTGGCTAATTTTTTGTATTTTTAGTAGAGACGAGGTTTCACCGTGTAGCCAGGATGGTCTCAATCTCCTGACCTCGTGATCCACCTGCCTCGGCCTCCCAAAGTGCTGGGATTACAGGTGTGAGCCACCTGGCCCGGCCTGGTGTCTGTCTTAAAGGTACTACACATTTATTATAGAAAGTTTTCTATTAATTATTGGAAAGATTGGGAAGGATCAAAGATATATTAAAATTTAGAAAATATAGGGCCAGGTGCAGTGGCTCATGCCTATAATCCCATCACTTTGGGAGGCCAAGGCAATAGATCACCTGAGGTCAGGAGTTCAAGACCAGCCTGGCCAACACTGTGAAACTCTGTCTCTACTAAAAATACAAAAATCAGCCTGGCGTGGTGGCATGCACCTGTAATCCCAGCTACTTGGGAGGCTGAGGCAGGAGAGTCACTTGAACCCGGGAGGCAAGAGTTGCAGTGAGCCAAGACCACGCCACTGCACTCTAGTCTGGGCAACAGAATGAGAATCTAAAAGAAAAAATAAGAAAATATTGATTCCTTTTTATATTTCATATTACTGTGCCTAAATCAAATACATTCAGCTCTCCACATCTGTGGGTGTTGCTCCCACAGATTCGACCAACTGCAGATTGAAAAATTTTTTTTAAACGCGGGGTTGCATCTGTACTAAACATGCGCAGACATTTTTCTTATCACTATTCCCTAAAGAATACAATGAAACAACTATTTACATAGCATTTACATTGTATTAGGTACTATAAGTAATTTAGAGATGACAAAGCATGTGGGAAGATGTGTATAGGTTATGTTCAATTACTGTGCCATTTTATATAAGAGACTTGAGCATTTGCAGATATTTGTATCTGTGGGGTTTTCTAGAAACAATCCCGAGTGAATACAGATGTAGAACTGGATTGGACTGCTATAATTTCATTTGAACAACACTTGGTAGTAGATAAGAATAAGAAAGATATTCTATGTAAATTTATTTTAGTTAAGTTGTATTATATTAGTATTAAAGTAGCACACACATGCACACTAGATCATACAGAAAACTTCTCTGATAATTGTGTTTTCCACCTTCTGCAACTAAATAAAACTGGCTCAGAGTTAAGAATCTTAAAAAAGAAAAACAACCTGGTGCAGGGTGATTTTGTGATTTTTTTTGTTTGATTTCCATCATCTGTACCCCATTACTGATTCCATAGGGTGTGCTTATGATATTTAAAATGCAAAATACTAAAATATTAAGATAAAAGAGCCATTGTACATTACAACTTGAATATTAGTGCCATGAACCACAATACAATTTTAGTTTCTACTAGTAGTCAAATTGTGTGTAAGCAATTTTTGAAATTTCTCTTTTCTGCCTCAATTAATATAGTGTAATAAATGTGCCTTTTTATGATTTAACAACTTTGTGTTCTGAGAACATATTATAAACAAAAATCCTATATCCTGCTTTATTATAAAAAGAGAAATATACTAGATTTCTCTATTTTATAAAGTTTTAATTTTTTTAACTTCTACTTTAAGTTTAGGGGTACAAGTGCAGATTTGTTACATAGGTAAACTTGTGTCATGGGGGTTTGTTGTACAGATTACTTCATCGCCCAGGTATTAAACCTAGTAGGTAAAATACTAATAGCTATTTACCTAATAGGTAAAAACCCATTAGGTGTTTTTCCTGATCCTCTCCCTCCTCCCACCCTCTACCCTCTGAAAGACCCCACTGTGTGTTGTTCCCCTCTATGTGTCCACGTTTTCTCATCATTTAGCTCCCACTTATAAGTGAGAACATGCGGTATTTACTTTTCTGTGTCTGTGTTAGTTTATGAAGGATCATGGCCTCCAACTCCATCCATGTCCCTGCAAAGGGCATAATCTCATTTTTTCATGGCTGTCTAGTATTCCCTGGTGTATACATACCACATTTTTTTTAATCCAGTCTATCATTGATGGGTATTTAGGTTGATTCCATGCCTTTGCTATTGTGAATAATGCTGTGGTGAACAATGCACGTGCGTGGAACTTTAGAATAGAATGGTTTATATTCCTTGGGCTACATAACCAGTAATGGGATTGCTGGACCAAATGGTATTTCTGTCTTTAGGTCTTCAAGGAATTGGCACACTGTCTTCCACAATGGTTGAACTAATTTACCCTCCCACCAACAGTGTGAAAGCATTCTTTTTTCTCCACAACCTTGCCAGTAATTTTTATTTGTTTACTTTTTAATAGTAGCCATTCTGACTGGTGTTAGATGGTATCTCAATGTGATTTTGATTTGCGTTTCTCTAGTGATGAGTGATGTCAGGCTTTTTCTCACGATTGTTGGCCACATGTATGTCTTCTTTTGAAAAGTGTCTGTTCAAGAATTCCCCCTGAAAACCAGCACAAGACAAGGATGCCCTCTCTCATCACTCCTATTCCTTTAGTACTGGAAGTTCTGGCTAGCGCAATCAGGCAAAAGAAAAAAATAAAGGGCATGCAAATAGGAAGAAAGGAAGTCAAACTATCCCTGTTTGCAGATGACATTATGTTATATCTAGAAAACCCCATTGTCTGAGCTTCTTAAGCTGATAAGTAACTTCATCAAAGTCTCAGGATACAAAATCAATGTGGAAAAATCACGAGCATACCTATGCACCAACAACAGGCAAGGGGAGAGCCAAATCATGAATAAACTCCCATTCACAAGTGCCACAAAAGAATAAAATATCAAGGAATACAGCTAAATGGGGAGGCAAAAGATCTCTACAAGGAGAGCTACAAAGCACTGCTCAAAGAAATCAGAGACGGCCAGGCACAGTGGCTCACGCTTGTAATCCCACCACTTTGGGAGGCCGAGGCAGGAGGATCACGAGGTCAGGAGATCGAGACCACGGTGAAACCCTGTCTCTACTAAAAATACAAAAAAATTAGCCGGGCGTGGTGGTGGGCGCCTGTAGTCCCAGCTACTCGGAGAGGCTGAGGCAGGAGAATGGCGTGAACCCGGGAGGCGGAGCTTGCAGTGAGCCGAGATTGCGCCACTACACTCCAGCCTGGGCAACAGAGCAAGACTCTGTCTCAAAAAAAAGAAATCAGAGATGACACAAACAAATGGAAAAAACATTTCATGCTCATGGATAGGAAGAATATCATTAAAATGGCCATACCACCCAAAGCAATGTATAGATGCAATGCTAGTCCTGTTAAACTACCACTGACTTGCATCACAGAACTAAAAAAAAAAAAAAAAACTATTTTAAAATTTATATGGAACCAAAAATAAGCCTGAATATCCAAGGCAATCCTAAGCCAAAAGAACAAAGCTGGAGGCATCATGCTACCCGACTTCAAACTATACTACAGGGCTACAGTAACCAAAACAACATGGTACTAGCACAAAAATAGGCACATACACCAATGGAATAGAGAACACAGAAATAACACCACACACTCTGCAACTATCTGATCTTTAACAAAGATCAAAACCTGACAAAAACAAGCAATGGATAAAGGATTCCCTATTCAATAAATGGCACTGAGATAACTGGCTAGCCACATGCAGAAGATGGAAACTGGACCCCTTCCGTACACTATATACAAAAATTAACTCAAGATGGATTAAAGACTTAAATGTAAAACCCCAAACTATGAAAACCCTGGAAGACAACCTAGGCAGTACCATTTAGGACATAGGCATGTGAAAAGATTTCATGATGAAGATACCAAAAGTAATTGAAACAAAAGCAAAAATTGATGAGTGGGATCTAATTAAACTAAACAGTTTTTGCACATCAAAAGAAACTATCAACAGAATAAACGGACAACCTATAGATGGGAGAAAATTTTTGCAAACTGTGCATCTGACCAAGGTCTGATATCCAGAATCTAAAAGGAACTTAAACAAATTTACAAGAAAAAAACCTCATAATATATTTTTTACATATTTTATTATATTATTGGCTTCTTTCTTTTAACATAAAATATACAAAATTTTGTTTATCACTTATGGTTAGCACAGTGCTCAAGTGGGATTAATTTTGTCTTTCGGGACATTTGGCAATGTCAAGACACTTTTGGTTGTCACAACTGGCAAAGTGCTACTGGCTTCTAGGGGTCAGAGGTCACGAATGCTGCTAAACATTTTATGATGTGCGGGAGCGCTCCTCACAACAAATTATTACCCAAAATGTCAATAGTGCTGCTGATGAAAAACAAGTGAATTCTGGTTGTTATTATCTCTAACATAAGACATGTTATGATGTAAAACTTGTTGGTGTAAAGTGGTCCTCCTGTGATATATGAGTAAACAAAATTATTTCAAAAATTTAATTATTTTCCTAGTTTTAATGAGAAGGTATTAAAATACTGATTAAATTTATTAATCAAATTATAATTATATATTATGAAACAACAATATTTTCTTCATCAAGAAGATAAAGAAATATTTACATTTACAACGACAACTTCATTATCTGCCTTAGCTAACTTAAGGACACAATTCTCAGTAAATAAATTTTAATAATATTACAAAAAATATAGGGGTTCTTTTTTATGCATAGTATTTTCAATACCTGATTCATGAACATATTGTTGCTTTTGTATAATTTTTACAGCAAAATCATTCATTTATAGACGGTTGTAGTATTTCATTAGCCTGTTCTCTAAAATGATACTCAAGAAATAGAAACCTTGTGGATTAAAGGACAGAAAATAATGTCACAAAAGTAAATGGTTCATTAAAGTTCATGAGGTACTTCAACTGTCATAACAGATTATTACACAATTACTACAAGTTTCTAGATGTGTCTTATTTGTAAATTTGGGAGCTGTCTTTCCTCCATCTTCTTTTATTCCTCCAATGCCTATATTTTCATATGCCTCTTTGAAATCTATGAATTTTATATTCCAAGCCCATCAATAAAGCTCTTTGTAGCTATCAGAATTAATTTTTATTTGTATTTCCTGAACTATTACCGATCGTCTGAAGCCTACTTCTGTCAACTCGTCATGTATTTCCTGAACTATGTATAAAAATATTTAATGAGTAATAGTGGACTATCATATCTAATAATTTAAAATCTTAGTGATGGAATTGATAGAATTTTGGTAAACACAAATTTTAACTAGAATTTTACCTTTAGAATTTTATTTTCTTTAGCTTGGTGACGCACTTTGGATAGGATAATTGAATTGTTTGACTGCTTTCCCCCTAGAAATTTTAAAAGATTATATTTGTTTGTAATTTAATTTGAGTATTCAGTGTGGAAGATTCTGAGGATGCTGACATTTCAGTAATTATATATTATAGGACATCCTTGTAGATTTACTTTAATTATAGGCTTTAAGATTTAGTTAATAATAAGTCATTTGACCATAAAAACATCAAATTTATAATTAACTATATACTAATTAAGATGAATACCTCTTGACACAAGACTTTGAAAAACATTAATTCAGATTATTTTATATGAATAACATTTTGTTCATAAAAATTCATATTTTGTATGAATAATATTGTGTTATATTCCAATTTAATGGCAAGAAGTAAGCCAAGAATATGTTCATTTCATGTTGATTTTGCCATAGAATGATATCGTGAGTATAATTTTTGCTTCAAAAATTGATAATATGTATTTTATTTATCTACTTTTGTAACTGAAATATTTTCCAGATATATTATTTCCAACAATAATGATTTTATAAATCCTGTTTTAGAGAAATTTTGATATTTTACTCTTCTACAGAAATTAACTGTAATTTCAAATTATGTTTTGGGAGACATGAACTCCTATATATATGTATATTTATACATATATATATACACACACACACACGTATATATTTTCATACACCTCTTTGAAATCTGTAAATTTTATATTCCAAGCCCTTCAACAAATATATATGTATATATAGTGAACTCTTTAATATAGTAAACATTAATCATCAGTATATATAACCCCTTTTCATATATATGTATATATGTATACATAATACATATATGCATCAGTATATATAACCCCCTTTCATATATATGTATATACATACGTATATATATATACACGTATACGTGTATATATATACGTATATATATACACATATACGTGTATATATATATACGTATATATATACACGTATACGTGTATATATATACGTATATATATATATACACATATACATGTATATATATAGTAAACTGTTTAATATAGTAAACATTAATCATCAGTATATATAACCCCCTTTCATAGTACCCACTTCAAACAAGTTAATCTATAATATATGAAAAAATTCTGTGAAATAGTAAGAATAATGGTTTCATGTGTATTTCAAAGTGAAAACAATGAATCACTAGCAAAAATTCTGCATGAACAAATAGCATTTGCTGCCCTTTCTGAATTAAGTCTCTGATAACTATAAAAATATTGGCACTACAGTCAGTTATTTTTTTTAAAAGCAAGCAATTTAAATCTTTCATAGTTAATCCACGTAGCAGGAAAGGTTCGTGCTTAGGGAGGGGCCATCTGGCCTTCCTACAAATGGGAAGGTTTGTACATATGGGCTATAACGTATGCATAGCTAGCTGAACCAACCCCTGCAACTAAATAGTAATTAGCATGGGGCAGGTTTTTATGGCTACTAACACACTAGCAAGTCCTTCCTGACCTACATCCAACTGGACATATGATTTCATAAAATGGGTAGTTTCTCTCTCAAGCATTTATTTATGTGTAAAAATGTAGGATTTGTTTAACTGCCGCCAACTAAAGAACTGAGACCCATATGTTACCCCACAAACTTACCGGTTAGCAATTTGTTATAAGCAAGATGCAAATATTATGGTAAGCATTCAGAACATTTATTCAATGAACCTTATGTTGTAAATGGAAACAACAGTATGTCGGAAAATTTTGTAATCACAATTTCACCACTGGTCCCATTTTATGTGTAATTCAATGTTTCTGATTTCTACAATTTTCAACTCAAGATATAAAGGTCAACAGAGTTTTAAATATACCGTAATACATGATCCAATTTTGGGGGAAGGCCATAAACAGTAAAAAATATTCTAAGAGTCGGAGTGTACAATTTTAAGTAGCTCATAGTAGACGTACTAGGTATGGCAGACAAAATACATTCTTGAATATGTGGTCAGCTTTTGTTTGGATCTGCAAGGGATTTAATGAGGCACTAATATACAGGTGAGCTTTAGACTATAGACTGGCCAGATAATTGTAGAACTTCATATTAAATCAAAGGTTTAACAATGTCTGTGTATTTAAAAGTAGTTAATTTAGGCGACAATATTTTACAGGTGTAATTTGAATCTCGCTATTTTATTCTAGGTGCAAAGATATGGAAAGATGGATGACTTTTAAATTTTTAAGAGCTTTAATTTTGCCAACACAAACCACAGATTTAGAATAAATAATAGGAAATTGTACAACGCAATAGGAATTTAAACACTGATGTTTATTATAATTTTGAGTGGTTAAATTCTAGTTTGATGAATTGTCCTCTTGCTTATAAATAGTCGAAAGAAATTTCCAATGCTTTTCACTCAATCTTCACATGTGAAAATGAAAATAAAATATAGGTGATTTCTAAATATATTATTATTCCATGAATAATGTTATTTTTATATTATTTTTATAGATATGAACACAAATAATATAGATTAACTTTTCTCATAAACCCAGACATCAACAAGGTACTGATCAACATTTTCATCTGTATCTTAAAATTTAAAAAATGTTTCCGCTGAAATTAAGATTCTTTCACTTACAAGTGTTAGAAAACCTAGTTTTTAATAGTCTAAAAATGAAATTTCCTGACTCACATATCTTCAAGAATAATTCCAGCTTTAGCCACAGCTTAATTTAGAATATCAGAAAATGCCGTAAGTTTTTCTTTTTTGGTTTGTCTGTTTGCACCTGAATTTGTTAGCTCTGTCTTCTTCCATATTTTCCTTATTACTGGGCTAGCTCCTTACATGATCGTAAGATGGCTGATGAAGCTCCAGTCTTCACATCTCAACACTTTTTTTTTTTTTTTTTGAGACAGAGTCTCGCTCTGTCACCCAGGCTGGAGTGCAGTGGCGCGATCTCGGCTCACTGCAAGCTCCGCCTCCCGGGTTCACGCCATTCTCCTGCCTCAGCCTCTCCGAGTAGCTGGGACTACAGGCGCCCACCACCACGCCCGGCTAATTTTTTGTATTTTTAGTAGAGACGGGGTTTCACCGTGTTAGCCAGGATGGTCTTGATCTCCTGACCTCGTGGTCCGCCTGCCTCGGCCTCCCAAAGTGCTGGGATTACAAGCGTGAGCCACCGCGCCCGGCCCACATCTCAACACTTTAAAATCCAGTGGAAGAACCTCTCTTACTCATATACTCCATCAAACATCACCTTTTACCTTGCAAGCTCTTATCACCCATGGGGAAAGAGATAGGGCTTTTCTTCGCCTGCCATTCATTTCTATATCTTCTGATTGTATAACACTGCCCGGCACCTGTAAATCACTCAGTAATTCTTTTCTTTTCTTTTTTTTTTGAGACGGAGTCTCGCTCTTTTGCCCAGGCCGGACTGCAGTGGCACGATCTCTGCTCACTGCAAGCTCTGCCTCCCGGGTTGACGCCATTCTCCTGCCTCAGCCTCCCAAGTAGCTGGGACTACAGGAGCCTGCCACCGTGCCCAGCTAATTTTCTGTATTTTTTTAGTAGAGACGGGGTTTCACCGTGTTAGTCAAGATGGTCTTGATCTTCTGACCTCGTGATCCACCCGCCTCGGCCTCCCAAAGTGCTGGGATTACAGGCGTGAGCCACCATGCCCGGCCAGTAATTCTTAAATGAGTGAATACATTGTGTCCAAACAGCATGGCTAAGAATAAGGATGAGGCCGGGCGCGGTGGCTCACTCTTGTAATCCCAGCACTTTGGGAGGCCGAGGCGGGTGGATCACGAAGTCAGGAGATCGAGACCACGGTGAAACCCCGTCTCTACTAAAAATACAAAAAAAAATTAGCCGGGCGTGGTGGCGGGCCCCTGTAGTCCCAGCTACTCGGAGAGGCTGAGGCAGGAGAATGGTGTGAACCCGGGAGGCGGAGCTTGCAGTGAGCCGAGATCGTGCCACTGCACTCCAGCCTGGGTGACAGCAAGACTCCGTCTCAAAAAAAAAAAAAAAAAAAAAAAAAAAAAGAATAAGGATGAATGACGTCCCAAAGAAAATTTTGCTCTGTTTTTAGAACTAGTGGAAATGAATACAGAAGCCAAATCGGCAAATACTAGACATCCAGTCTAATATGTCCAATCTGTAGTTTGTAAAATCTGCCTTTCCTGGGTTATATTTGAAATTAATGCTATGTTTCTAAAACTTTATTTTATTATTACTATAGTGGTCACTGGCAATGTTTCTTGGAAAAAAAATTATTGATTCAATTTTAAGAGAAAACGTGAAATGCTAAATTTTCAATCTATTAAACAAAACATGGGAATATTTTATGCCAAAACACTAAAAAATGAAGTTTATTTTATTTTATTCCATTTTCCTAGGATTATACTTCCATATGCCTGATATAAATAATTTTGCAGCTATGCATTATCCAACCAACACATGGCTGGAGTTCTTAACCTACATCAGTATTTAGTTGATCTTTGTGTTCGTTCCTAAAAGCATTCTGTGAAACTCATTGATAAAATATTTTTGAACTTTTAATGGCTCTATCAAGGTATCATGGGTTACATGGAGCTTCAGAGATCAATTCAAGAACAGAGTTCATGAATCTGTCCCTGCTACCAAAGCAAAAGACCCTATTTACTCTGTTATATTAAATAAGTGAGCACTTTATACAAACATCTGATACTTAAATTAGCTTTAGAGTCTACCACAGTGAAAGCTGAGTAGAGTTATACTGACATTTTTGAAATAAGTAAATAAGACCTTGAACTTGATCAAGGGAATTTGATTTTCTTTTAAGTTTCTCTTATGTAATGATTACAGATACTAGAAATCTGTAAACATATTCACTCTCCACTTAGAAGAAATTGTACTATATATGCTTGTAATTTCAAGAAAAAAAGCCCTTTGCATAAACATTTATGAGATGTGTCTGGTTATTTTTAGAATATATAGAAACTCTTAGAATAATTATTGTTACATAGAAAATGATGAATAATTGATAATCATGTTAATATATATTATTATTACTATATGACAAATATTATTTCTAGAAAGGGGAATATAGCTTGTTTAAACTTACAGAGAAAATTGTCAGTGCAATCTACTGGCCCAAAATATTGAATACATTTCACCAAAGGGAGACCCTTTTGCTGTTCTACCTGAAGGAGTAGACAGCTGTCAATAAAGTTTTTGATTGCCATCAACATGACATCTACTCAATCGTCTGAAAGTCAAGACTATAATGGTATTTTAACAATCTCAATTTCTCATGCTAATAATAAAAATATTACCCTTATAATATTTGTATTATATTTATCATTGCTATTGCCTATATTCTATTTAAGAAAAAAAACTTTACCCATTTATGAAGTGGTTCATACTTGTCCTGGTCACATATTTAATTTAGTAACCTTCAATATTATGAAAATGTTGTCTTTGTCTGCTTGTGCTGCTATAATAAAATATTAATACCATACACTGGGTATTAATAACTGGGTAAATTATAGACATGTATTTCTCACAGTTCTGGAGGCTGGGAGGTCCAAAATCAAGTTGCTAGAAAAATTTGGGTTCTAATGAAGGCCCTTCTGACTTACAGACAGCCATCTTCTTACTGTGTACTCACGGGCATGGCCTTTCCTTTGTCCATCTAGATAGAGAGAGAGAGATCTCAGATTTCATCTTCTTTTGATACGGGCATTAATCTAATCATAAGGGCTTCATTCTCATAATCTAATCTAATCCTATTTACTTCCTGAAGGCCTCACTTCCAAATCACACTGGGGATGAGGACTTCAACATACAAAATTTGGGGGAATACAAACATCCAGTCCATAGTAGGTATTCAGAAATTAGCAGACTTCAATAATGAAAAAAGATAATGTTGAAAAAAGGAAACAAGGAAGAAAAGAAGGAGGGAAGGAAGGAAGGAAGGAAGGAAGGAAGGAAGGAAGGAAGGAAAGAAGGAGGGAAGGCAGGCAAGAGGAAGGAAAGGGGAAGAAAATGGAAAGAAAGAGAAAAAAGGAGGGAGATATGAGAGAAGGAGAGAAGTGGGGAAAGATAGAAGCAGATAAAGAACAAGGAGGCTGGGCACAGTGGCTTACATATGTAATCCTAGCACTTTAGGAAGCTGAGGCAGGCAGATTCTGAGGTCAGGAGTTCGAGACCAGCCTGGTCAACATAGTGAAACCTCGTCTCTTCTAAAAATACAAAAATTAGTTGGGCATAGTGGCACGTGCCTATAGTCCCAGCTACTCAGACGGCTGAGGCAGAAGGGCTTGAACCCAGGAGGTGGAGGTTGCAGTGAGCCGAGATTGTGCCACTGCACTCCAGCCTTGGCAACAGCGCGAGACTCTGTCTCAAAAAAAAAAAAAAAAAAAAAAAAAAGAAAAGAGAAAAAGAAACAGGAAGAAGGAAGGAAAGAAACAAATGAAGGAAGTGAAAAAGGAAGGAAGGAAAGGGTGGGCTGCTCAACTACATATTGTACTAGGGGAGTAAAGGTATAAAGCCCTTCATAATTATGATGATTTTAAAAGTGTCATTTTTTTTTTATAACTAAAGAATGCCTCATAGTATAACTTCCCATGTATAAAATAGTGGTTTAAAAAAGTCTTGCATGAAATAAAATTGTGTTTTATTTCTATTTGTTGTCTTATTATTGGAATTACTTCTGACTATGGTTCTCTATCCCTACTTTTGGTAAGCATGACACTGGTTTGAAATTGAGCCATCATATCCCAGGGTTGCTACCTGCCTACCTGCAAGCAGTGTCTCTTTTCCTGTTTGTTGAAAATGCTAATCACAAAATGGCTAGCAAACCACTAAATGTAAGCTCGTAAATGCAATTTACATTAATGGACATAATACAGTTTAAAAGCAAAGATTCAAGGTTTTCAGACAAATCTCATTCTTGAGCACAGACTATTACTTTTCAGAAAAAACATTTGTGATATAATTCAGCAAAATGCGATAAATGCATTTGGGTTTTGGAATAAAGAAGTTTTAATTTTTTTTACATTGTACTCTAACCAGAAGATTATTTTTTCTCATCTGAGTCTGCAGAAATCTACAGTATCCTTCTCCATCTACCTCTTCCCTTTTCCACCATGTAGGAGAGTGTTTGTACTTAAAAGAAACCGTATCGTAAAGAACATATTTTATTTTCAGCTCCTGCTTGCTTGGATTTGTGCATTAGTGTTTAGGAATATAGGTAAACATGAGAACAAGAGAAAAGTGTATGCTAACAACGCAGTGAGGTAGAGGTAGAAAGTCTAGTGGTAAAGTGATGAAAACTATAATCAGAAAAGCAAAGAACTAGTTAAATTAGCCTTACCTTTGGTGATTCCAGAAAATGGGGACTGCAGAAACATGAACTATGTTTAGAAATATGAAAATGAGATAACAAACGAAAGATGATATCTGGGCTTAGATCAGGATGAATTCAGGAACTCTATCATAGTTACTCCTAATTAAACAGGGCCTATAGATTTTATTCCATATGATGCAACTATTTGTCCTTAAAGTACATATTTTTAAACTTGGTATCATTTATTTCAGAATATGGGCTTCATTTTTAAAAAAATTTTCTTAACTCTCATTTACTACTGAACTCACTCTGATTATGACATTCTCTTCTCTACTTATTTTCTTCTATGTATCAGCACTTCCTCACTAAAACTATGCTCAAAATGGTCCAAAACAATATACTGTTACTAAATCCGACAAGTAATTTTAAGTCCATATTTTATTTGGAGTCCTGCATCATTTAGGTCTGTCTACTTTCTCAGGGACCAGTCTCCTGTGGTTATCCTACTCCCTGGTGCTCCTTTTCAGTCTCCTTTGTAATTTATTTTATCCTTACCTAGTCACTTAATGTTGGAATTACTCAACACTTCTTCATATGACTCACCCTCCCTAGACAATCTTATTCACACTGTAGTTTTCAGTCACTATCTTTATAGACCAACTCTGAAACATACATAGCTCCTCAATGATTAACAGCTTCCACCAAAGTGGTACATTTGTTACAATTCATGAAACTACAATGACGTATCATCATCCAGAGTCCAGAGTTTACAACAGGGGTCGCTCTTGATATTGTACATTTTATAGGTTTGTGCAAATGTATAATGACATATATGCACCACTATAGTATCATACAGAGTAGTTCCACTGCCCTCAAATTTCTCTGTGCTCAACCTATCCATCCTTCCCATACTTTCCACTAACACTTGGCACTCACTGATCTTTTTACTGTCTCCATAGATTTGCTTTCCCAGGTTGCCATACAGTTGGAATCATGTAGTATGTAGCCTTTACAGTTTGCCCTCTTTAAATTAGTAATATGCATTTATGTTTCCTTTATGTGTTTTCCTGGCTTGATCATTTCTTTATAGCACTGAATAACATGCCATTGTCTGCATGTACCACAGTTTAATTATGCATTCTCTTACTGAAGAACATCTAGGTTGCTTTTATGTTTTGGCAATTATAAATAACACTATAAACATTGTGTGCAGGTTTTTGTGTGGGCATAAGTTTTCAACTTTTGGAGGTAAATACCAAGGAGCACCATTGCTGGATGTTACGGTAAAAGTACATTTACTTTTGAAAGAAACTGCCAAACTGTTCTGTTGGACATAAAATTGGTTGTACCATTTTGTTTTTCCATAAGCAGTGAATCAAAGTACCTGTTTCTGCACATCCTCACTAGCATTTGATGTTGTAAGTGTTCTGATTTTGGCCATTCTAATAAGTATATGGTAGTATCTCGTTTTTGTTTTCATTTACATTTTCCTGATGACATATGATCTGGAGTATCTTTTCATATGCCTATTTGCCATCTTTACATCTTCTTTGGTGAGGTATCTATTAAGGTGTTTGGCCTACATTTTAATCGAGTTGTTTCTTACTGTTAAGTTTTAAGAATGTTTTCTATATTTCAAATACTAGTCCTTAATCAGATAGGTCTTTTGTTAATATTTTCTGTCAGAGTGTGGCTTGTCTCTATTATCTTGGCAGTGTCTTTTGCAGAGTAGAAAATTTTAATTTTAATGAAGTCCAACTTCTCATTTTTTGGGATCATGGATTAATGCAAGGATGTCCAATCTTTTGGCTTCCCTGGGTCACATGGGAAGAATAACCGTCTTGGGCCACACATAATATACACTAACAATAGCTGACGGCCAAAAAAAAAAAAATCACAAAAAAATCAATGTTTTTAAAAAGTTTACGAATTTGTGCTGGGCTGCATTCAAAGCTCTCCTGGGCTGCCTGTGGCCCATGGGCCACAGGTTGGATAAGCTTATATTAATACCTTTGGTGTCACATCTAAAAAGTCACCACCAAACCCAAGATCATCCAGGTTTTTCTCTTATGTGATCTTCTGGGAGTTTTACAGGTTTATTTATTTATGTATTTAGGTCTGTAATACACTTTGAGTTAATTTTTGTGAAGGAGGTAAGGTCTGTGTTTATATTCATTTTCTTAATGCGGATCTCCAGTTGTTCCAGCACCATTTGTTGAAAAATCTGTCTTTTCTCCATTGTATTGCCTTTACTTCTTTGTCAAAGCTCAGGTTGAGACGTGACACCATGCTGGCAGTCCTCACAGCCCTCGCTCGCTCTCAGCGCCTCCTCTGCCTGGGCTCCCACTTCGGTGGCACTTAAGGAGCCCTTCAGCCCACCGCTGCACTGTGGGAGGCCCTTTCTGGGCTGGCCAAGGCCAGAGCCGGCTCCCTCAGCTTGCAGGGAGGAGTGGAGGGAGAGGCGCCAGCCGGAACCGGGGCTGCGCGCGGCGCTTGCGGGCCAGCTGGAGTTCCGGGTGGGCGTGGGCTGGGCGGGCCCAGTACTCGGAGCAGCTGGGCGGGCCCAGTACTCGGAGCAGCCCGCCGGCCCTGCCGGCCCCTGGCAATGAGGGGCTTAGCACCCGGGCCAGCGGCTGCAGAGGGTGTACTGGGTCCCCCAGCAGTGCCAGCCCACCGGCGCTGAACTCGATTTCTCACCGGACCTTAGCTGCCTTCTCGCGGGGCAGGGCTCGGGACCTGCAGCCCGCCATGCCTGAGCCTCCCACCCCCTCCATGGGCTCCTGTGCGCCAGATCCTCCCGACGAGCGCCACCCCCGCTCCAGGGAGCCCAGTCCCATTGACCACCCAAGGGCTGAGGAGTGCGGGCATACGGCACCAGGACTGGCAGGCAGGCAGCTCCACCTGCAGCCCCAGTGCAGGATCCACTGGGTGAAGCCAGCTGGGCTCCTGAGTCTGGTGGGGACGTGGAGAACCTTTATGTCTAGCTCAGGGATTGTAAATACACCAATCGGCACTCTGTATCTAGCTCAAGGTTTGTAAACACACCACTCAGCACCCTGTGTCTAGCTCAGGGTTTGTGAGTGCACCAATCAACACTCTGTATCTGGCTGCTCTGGTGGGGTCTTGGAGAACCTTTGTGTCCACACTCTGTATCTAGTTAATCTAGTGGGGAGGTGGAGAACCTTTGTGTCTAGCTCAGGGATTGTAAACGCACCAATCAGCGCCCTGTCAAAACAGACCACTCAGCTCTACCAATCAGCAGGATGTGGGTGGGGCCAGATAAGAGAATAAAAGCAAGCTGCGGGAGCCAGCAGTGGCAACCCGCTCTGGTCCCCTTCCACACTGTGGAGGCTTTGTTCTTTTGCTCTTTGCAATAAATCTTGCTACTGCTCACTCTTTGGGTGGACGCTGCTTATATGAGCTGTAACACTCACCGTGAAGGTCTGCAGCTGTGCTCCTGAAGCCAGTGAGCCCACTAACCCACCAGGAGGAACGAACAACTCCAGACGCGCTGCCTTAAGAGCTGTAACACCGCGAAGGTCTGCAGCTTCACTCCTGAAGCCAGCGAGACCACGAGCCCACCAGGCGGAACGAACAACTCCAGACGCGCTGCCTTAAGAGCTGTAACACTCACCACGAAGGTCTGCAGCTTCACTCCTGAGCCAGTGAGACCACCATCCCACCAGAATGAAGAAACTCCGAACACATCTGAACATCAGAAGGAACAAACTCCAGACACGCCGCCTTTAAGAACTTTAACACTCACCGCGAGGGTCCACAGCTTCATTCTTGAAGTCAGTGAGACCAAGAACCCACCAATTCCAGACACAAGGTGATTATATTTATGTGGATCTATTTCTGGGCTGTGTATTTTGTTCCAATTCTCTATTTTTCCATTCTTTTACTAACACCTCACTACCTTGACTGCTATGACTTTACTGTAAATCTCGAAATCTGGTAGTGTCATTCCTCCAACTTTGCCCTAATTTTTCAATATCGTGTTGGCTATTCTGTATGTTTTGCTTCTCCATACAAACTTTAGGATCATTTTGTTGCTATTTACAAAATAACTTGCTGGTATTGTAGTTTTAATTTCAAATCCCTCTTGTTCATTTTTGGTATATCAAACAGCAAGTGGCTTTTGTATATTAACTTTGTATCCTGCAATCTTGCTATAATTACTCATTCAGATTTCCTCTTGAGATTTAGACTTACACATATAACTAACTGCTTACTGAATGTTTTGAATGGCATTACACAAAGACTTCAAACTTAACCAATCTAAGACATAATTATTATCTCACCCACATATTTTTGCCCAACACACCCTTTTTTCCTTTTTTTTTCCTGATTCAGCAAGATAAATAACCACCCACTTATATAATCCATATTAAAAAACAAAACCCTAAAAATCCTGTTTGCTCTCTGTAGCAGACATTGTCAGTGCTCTGCTGAGATCTTTAAATTAGTTTTCTGGCTTTCTTTGTGTCCCCTTCCAGGATCTTTGTACTTTTGTGTCCAATAGCCCACACCCCAATTCTTAAGAGAACTGTCCTTGGGCTACTACAGCTATTTTGCCTGAAATTTAGAGTTACCTGGGAATAATTCTGGGCCTATAAGTCAATGCTGGGTTATACAGAAATAGGATATTTTCACTAGATTTAGTTGACCTGTTATATGATTCCATAATACCTCAGAGTTCTCTTTTAACAGTACTGTCACAAATATTTGTGCAATGGCTTTCTTTTTTTCTTTTCTCTCTATTTTTTTTTTTTTTTTTTTTTTTGATGGAGTCTCACTCTGTCGCCCAGGCTGGAGTGCAGTGCTGCCATCTCAGCTCACTGCAACCTCCGCCTCCCAGGTTCAACCGATACCCCTGCCTCAGTCTTCCGAGTAGCTGGGATTATAGGCGCACACCACCAGGCCTGGCTAATTTTTTGTATTTTAGTAGAGACGTGGCCATGTTGGTCAGGATGGTCTCGATCTCCTTACCTCGTGATCTGATCGCTTTGGCCTCCCAAAGTGCTGGGATTACAGGCATGAGACACCACGCCTGGCCGCAATGGCTTTCTTTTTCATTAGACCCTAAGTCCATGAGAGCAGAAAACACGTGTGTATGTTTTCTTTTTCATCTTTGTGGTCTCAGCAAGTGACATAATATCTGACGTATAATAGGTGCTTTATAAATGTTTGTTCAATTAATAAGTTAAGAATTCCTTCAACTATCAACCATTGAAGGATTTTCTGAGAGATACCTGAATTGGACAGGTACAATTAGAATAAATAATTGTATTCCTTTGTTGGCAGGATCAGATAATTCTGTGTAGGTGGGGGCATGTATGCACATGTACACAAATACAGCCATCAGATATGCTGCGTTCTATTTTATATATATATAAATGGAAGAGTTCTAGACAGATGGTTTATAAAATACCAAATGGCACTAAGTATTGTCTTGTGTAATTTTATAAAGAAAACCCTAAATTTGAAGCATTTAGAAGTATGATATTACATATGTCACTTCTTCCCATGTGTCTTACTTCCACAATCTTTCCCAACAAAAACAACAACAACTCAATTCAGATCACACTCATTTTTAATTAAGCAAACACACAAACTTCTACCTCTAACACACATTTCAAAAAGCATAATGTTAGGTTATAAAAGAAAACTATCATACATTAACTATACTAGATGTCTTCTAGAGTTTTATCATTGTGTTCATAAAAACCACAAAGAAGTAATACTGTTTCTACAATCTTTTTTTCTAAAAGATTTAACATCTTTAAAACTTTACTGAAAATATATTCATTGTTTTTAGCATTGCTTCTTTGATTTCATACCAAACTTATGTTTATCATATGATTGCTCATGCAATTATACAACAAAATAAAAAGTATCATCAAATAGTTTAATAGGAATAGGAAAATGTAGTTTGGTTCATCAAATGATGCAGAAAATAATGTAACAGCAAAAAAATCTGATTGCAAGTAAGATATTAGTTGTACTAGAATCTGTATCTCCACTCTTGCTAAAAAAAGAAAATACTGGGCCTTGAGAATATAGATTATATATTATATATTGAGAATATAGATTAGAATATACACTAGAAGTGCGGGAACACAGTGAAATCATCAAGTTTTTTAAAAAAAGTACAATGGAGGCCAGGTGCGGTGGCTCACGCCTGTAATCCCAGCACTTTGGGAGGCCGAGGCGGGCAGATCACGAGGTTAGGACATCGAGACCGTCCTGGCTAACACGGTGAAACCCCGTCTCTACTAAAAATACAAAAAAGTTAGCCGGGCGTGGTGGCGGGCGCCTGTAGTCCCAGCTACTCAGAGAGGCTGAGGCAGGAGAATGGGGTGAACCTGGGAGGCGGAGCTTGCAGTGAGCCGAGATTGCACCACTGCACTCCAGCCTGGGCGACAGGGCAAGACTCCGTATCAAAAAAAAAAAAAAAAGTACAATGGAAACATAAAGTATTAATGGCGAAATGTTTCATGTGACACATTCTAGGTCATGTGAAGATACCTTGTTCACATTGGTGTTTATGATATCACCTTGTGAAATTTTGTGTTCATATTAATTTCCACATGATTTTAAGGAAAAATTTGGTACATAAGGAGAGGAAATAACCAATCTAAGGTCACTGCCTTCCTCAAAAAAAAAATAAGAAAAACATATCTTCACATATGTATGAAAACGTATGTATGCATACATGTATCTAAAACTTCTGCAAAGTTTCTGATTCTGAACTTTCATCTAATAAATCCTGTCCCTAAATTATTTTGTTAGTGTTTATCATTTAAACCACATAGTTATAACATGATTTTTTAAACAATGTAGACAACCCTAGCTGAATCCTTCAAACAAAATTTAACGTATTTTCTTATATTAGCACAGATAGTTAAATATGCTGTTTCTTGGGGAACTTGAAGCATATGCTTTCAAAAATAGGATCAGAAATCTTTACTTTTTTTCTTCTATTTATGGAGCCAAGCAGGCCAGCACACTATCCCTCAGTCTCATTAGGTCTCTTTAAGGCAAGACAAAATGCAAACTGTGGGAAGGGTGAATACCAAGGACTGCACAGACCCTCCAAGCAGCTGGGCTGGCCCAGGCAAACAGCGATAGGCCTCCAAGAAGCACAGCAAACAAACTAACGTTATGTCCGCGGGTTATCATTATCATCGTGGTTTTTTTTTGTTTTTGTTTTTTTTTTTAAAAAAAAACCTGATCGGTCCCTCCCTACCGCAACGATGCTTCAGGGCATGTCTCTCACTGCTGGGGAGTGATTGACCGTTGGGTATCATTAAAGATGGTAGGTAGAAAGGAAGTGGGGAGAGGAGAGTGGGGAGATGGGAGAAGGGAGACGAAAGGCAGGGTCGGAGGCAGCCACAAGCTCTAGCTCCTCCTGGTGTCTTTTCTCCCTCCTGGACTCTACTGACCTTTCGCTCCAGAGCCAGCTGGAGCCGAGAGAGATTTAATTGAATGGATTCCTCAGATGTGTTTGGAGTATGGGTGATGAAGAAAGGAGGAGGAGGGAAGGCAGGCTGGATACTGTGGTGAAAAGAGAGAAGGGGGCAGGGAACTTACCATGACCTTCAAAGGCTAATTGCCTGGCTTTTCCTAGGCCCTTATTGGAGCTAGACTTGCACAGGGCTCCTGTTGTCTGGTTTAGCCAAAGCTCTTCAGCCCCCTCCCTGAACCCCAGCTTCAGAAATGCAGCAGTACTCCCCTGTGACCTCCAGTCCAATCAATAGCAGGCCAGCCAAAGTGGCTGCAGCTCCCCTCTGCCCCTCTTGGGCAGAGCTACATTAATAGGCTCTGCTCATCCTAGTTTACAAAACCTCCCTTATTAATCTGAGCCCAAGAAAAATACAACAACAACAAGAAACAACAGAGGGGTACAGACTGACCACAAGCACTGACGTATGTGTTTGTGTGCATATGAGTGTTTGTTTCGGTCTTCTTCGGTGTTAGTTTAATGGAATAAAATCAAAGCCAGAAAGAGAAATCAAACCTCTCCTCTGGCACTTTCTATCTTGTTTCCGTTGTTTGTTTCTGAAATTATAAATCACACAGAGTAACCAGATTAAGAGTTTATCCACGAACACCGTCCTCCCTACTTCTCCCAGCTCTCTAAACCCTGTCTTTATGGGGCTTTTGTGTGTGTGTGTGCGCGTATGGTTTTTTTTTTTTTCTTTTTTTGAACGTAAGTAAAAAGGAGTCAGTGAATGTCAGCTGAGTTAAATGGGTGACAAGGGAGATGGAAAGAAGAAAATTCATCCCTTCTTGTCTTTGAGAGCAATTTAATTAGGCCTGAGCCCCGTGTGAGTGGGTAAGAAGAGGCTGGGGGTGGCTTGTCTGGGCTTCCTCTAAAGGCAAAAGCAGCCTTGGATGCTGCATAGGTGCCTGTACACACACACAAAGGGTTTTTAAAGGATCATGTAAGAAGATCAACTGATAAGCAGCTAATTTTGTGTACTTAGGGAGCAAACGAGTGGGCACACTCCCACTGGAATACCTAGGGTAACAGGATTTAAAAAAAAAAAAAGAGAAAGGAGGAAAGATCTTAAGTACTTTACTATTAACGCTGATCACTAAAAGATTTATACCACATGACAGGGTGGCTAGCTGTAGCTATTGGGAAGCCTGTGTGTGTGTGTGTGTATGTAAGTGCATGTATAGGGGCATGTATATATGAAATATGAGTTGATATAGTCAAATACATAAAAATATAAAGTTGTTTTTCATGAACTGCTCAGTTATTTTGAAAATTTTCATCAGAAACCACTTTTAAACTAATTGGAGTCTGCAGAAATGAAACCTCATTTTTGGTTCAAATGAATTTTCTGAAATGTCATTTGATTCGGGAAATATGACTGATCTGCCCGATTTCTTGATAAGAAATGAAATGAGCCGTTGTCCTTCAGGATATCATAGACTTGAAATGGGGGATTTTATGGTTAATGCCATCAGATAGAAGTGTCCTACTTTGAAAGGAGAAGTCCATCAGCCTCAGGGAAAGGCTGAAGTCTGAATTCATCTTTAAATCCGCGACTGCAGTTAAAGCAGTATGGAGCAATAATAGATATTTTTTTCTTAAGTAATTATTGCAAAATAAATAGCAATAAATAATGAGATGGTATCAAAAAGTTAATAGTTTTGTACTTTCACATTTTCTATTCCACTTTTAGATCATAATGTTGGTGCCTGATATGGAAGTCAGGAGTGAACATAGAGGCTAAATTAATATATTTGGGTCACAGTATAAGATATTAAATTTTTAGCAGTATGATTAATATAGTCATTCTTATAAAATGCTAATGTCACAATGGAGAGGGAAAACAATAAGAGAATAAAATTGTAACAGTATACATGAAAAACTACACGTAGCCAGAAGCAAGAAGAATATCTGGGCCATTGACCTCAGGTGCAGATGAATAAAAAAGTATGTAGCCATGCTTAAGAAAAAGAAAGCAATGGAATAGACAGTCATCCCACATTGAGGTGGGTGTTTTAAATAGATTGCAACAGACAGGAGAAAACCATTACAATAAATTTATCCTATATGAAGAAAACTCCTTGAGAACAAAGCTTGTATCTGCTAGCTCACAAAACTACTGACTAATATCTTTACTTTTACCAATCCCACTCTGCACTCCTGGACTGGGTATTGATATCTTCTCTGTATATGCTTATACGGAGAGACTGGATACCATAGACAGGTATATTTAGAGTTCGGCAGCAAATAAAGATTCCCATGAAACTTAGTCAAAATGCAATAGAAAAGGGCTGTGAGAAAGAAAAGATAAAATATAAGATAAGAAGAAGATATATTTCAAAGTAGTATACTTCAATGCAGAGGGAAAGAGTGGGGGAGATAAGTAAAAAGTAAAGAGAGCCAGTAGGGATGGGAAATGAAAGAATAAAGAGAATGAAAGCAGCAAAATACACGTGAGAGAAAGGAGTGTGGGGATGAGGATAATGTGTTTAACATGTTTTACATTACCTAACTCTTTATTTTTTAAAAAATGCTAGCCTAATTACCACCCAGAAATGGGAACGCTTTACTCTGAAAATCATATATCAATGTGTTAATGCTAGTCAGTATTTGCTTACATGTGAAAAACAAAATGCTTTACATTTTATCAATAAAATTGAAATGCACATAGTTATGATATCAAATTTTATGCATTGACTATTTGTAAATGCTCACATATCACAGCTTTCTCATCACTTTCTTAGATATAAAATCTACTTTATTCAAGGAAAATTACTTTTGGAAACTCAAAACTTCCTTGAAAACAGGCAATCAAAATTCTCAAATATTTAGGAGAGTCACTTATAGTCTAATCCTATATAAACCTAGAATAAGAGTTTTGCAGTTGGTTTGCTGATTAAGATGTGGCTATTCCACAAAATGAAAATATAGGCAAAATTTCAGCACCTCTATGATGGCTAGATTCTTTTTTAAATGCAATCCCTCTTTTCCTGACTAATAATTTGTATATAGTTAAGACTTAACTACATCTGAGGTTTTTTTGTAATATTTATTCCCTGGCATGTATTTTAATGCCAAAAGCATACATATAAAAGAATGCTAGACAAGTATAGTACACAGGTGATTTGTAAATGATTTATTGTGGAAACGAGATGATTTTTCCATTTTAAAATGTTTAAGTTAATAAGAAGGCATTAACTTCATGAATTTCAATTCCTTAAGCTAAATCAGCTAAGTATGTATACAAAATAATAGGAGTGAATTTATTTGCCCTAATTTAAACCAGCCAAAAATGAAAATTGCATTTAGGACTTATACATAAAGAGACATGCTGTACATTTTCTTTTTTTGGCTCTTGGTAAATACATATGACATACAATAGTCTTAGAGCATGACATACATTTATTTTGTCCCCCATTTTGTACAGCAACCACTGAATAAAGAGTGGCCCAGGAAGAATTACAATCTCATAGGCACTAATACAGCAGTGCTAAGAAGAGATGACATAACTCAGCTTTAGATTGCACCCTCAAGAAATCATGTTGAATTTCACAACAGGTAAGCATCTTGACAAATCTTTCTGAGTATGATGAAAGCAGCTTGCAAAAATAGCATGAGAGTACATCCTGGATAACATCTCAGATACATCAATTTTGTTCCAGGGACCTTTACAGCCCTGCACTTAACTAGAGGTACAGCAAGATACTTCTTCAACTACATCATTGATCCTACTAAGCCCAGGCAAACAATCTTTTTTTATGCCCAATTTAACTTTTGTTTAAAGGTTTAATATTACACTTTTTTACTTTGGAAATTTTGTCAACTGTATATTGAGTTACATAGAAAAATTATTCTGACTTTCACAAATACTACACATCAGCTAAACTATAGAGGCTCCTTAGAGAGACACTATTTTCATATTTAGATATTCTATATGGTTTTTCTTCTACGTATGATTAAGTGTGCTTATTTGGAGCAGAACAGAAACTTGTTTTATTCCACAAATACCATTATCAAATCTTCTAAAGTCTGCATTGAGTTACTCATTTATTTCTTTTTTCCATTCAGCATCTATTAAGTGAACCTTTTCTATATGCCTAATTGTGTGTAGTTTCTTCACTATTATATTACCAGCACTTAGCATAATCCCTGACATATAGTAGGCACACAGCAAATGTATTAAATTATTGACTAAAATTTTGGGTACTGTTAAGTAATAGCACAAAAATTGTACTTAAAATTCTGTATGTTCTTTTTTTTACTTTTTTGTTTGTACAAATTTATAGGATACATGTGCAATTTTGTTACATGTATAGATTTCACAGTGGTTAAGTCAGGGATTTTAGGTAGAAATTCCATGTGTGTCTTATCTGAATTCTAACAGGAAATTATCACTCAAGCAAAGACACAATTATGTGGGTAATAAGCACATATATTTACCATACACTGGATGAAAATATATATTATCCTGTTGCTGAACTAAACCTCAAGTAGACAAAATTATATATAATAGGGTTTAGAAATACAGCAAAATCCCAGATGTAACCCAGATCAAGAGATTACTCCATCGTTTTACAAAGAGTAGGGGAGGAAAATTAAAGAGTCCTGGTCAGAGAGAACAGCAGAGGCTAGAAAAGACGGTGCTAAGGACAGAGGCAGCACTGTTTGCTGAGCAAAGACCCTCTTAGAGATGGAAGAAACAACTCTGGAGAAGCACTAGGAGATATGAAATACTAACAACAGGCAAGTAGCTCATTAATTTCTACATCCTATGTCCTTGGATTAGGAAACAGTGGTTAAAGAATTCAATTGAGATGGCCCCCTCCATATATGTGCTGTTCAAACCTGCTGGTGTCAGAATGTCCACATTTATCAGGAGTACTGTCTGCACAAATCATAAGGAGCAGCCCATTGAGTCTGTAACATAGACAGTGCTTGTTGACATTTCTATTACCATAACTCAATCTCGACACTACTTCTGACCAGTACAAATTCATGGTTAGAAATAAGGAAGTTTAAGGAAATTAAGGTAACTGGAAGGCCATATCACCCCCAAATTTTTCAACATTCTCTGAAGCTGATGAAGGCAGAAATCAGATTTATCCATGTAGATAGAAGTGGTAGAAATAGACCTTTACATTCTTTTCACTATTTTCAAATTATGGAGGCCACAATGATCATTTAAGACACTAACCGATTTAAAGTGAAAAAAAAGATGTGATATAATTTAAATTCATATTATATTGTTCTTACATTTTTCTCTAGGACTATATACAAAAATAGTAGTTGGAAAAATGAATATGTAAGTGAATGAATGTGAATAAAAATACATCTATTTATAAAAGATATTTTTGTGAAAAAACGAATTACTATTGAATGCTAAATATATTATTTCCTATAACATTACATATTTCATAATTTAAAAATTCTAATGTGATGATCCCTATATCTACGCTAATACTTTTTAAAATCAGGGCGAGAATATTTACTGACCAGAGAACTTTTAAAGTATCAAACTACAACTTTAAGAGACTCTTCACAATTTATTGATTACATAAATTAGGTTTTTAAACCATTAGAAAATGTACTGCACAAGAGGCAATCCAAATAACTTGTGACGATAAGTTGCAAAATCAAGTTATTTGTAGTTATTTGCATAAGTGTTACACTCCCTAGATAAATCTGGCAGTGTTAATATAACCTAAGAATGTTACATCTAATATAAATATTACAATCATTTATTCTTATTATTGTGAATAATGTACAGGAAAAATAAACCTGAAAAATATAATTATAAAAAGTACGTTCAAAATTATTTGTGGCTTCTACTTCTAAATATGATAGAATAACAGACTGAATTTATTTTCCCATCTTCAACACCTAGAAAATAAAATAAAATATATCAAATGATAATTTTCAAACGCTGGAAATAAAGAGAATGAGATTGAGAGAAGAAAAACAAATGAGTTGAGCCTTCTTATTGTGCCAGTATATTGCCTGAAAGCGATTTCCAATCTAAGGGATAGGGAAGGAGATTCCAAACAGCCCAGGACCCTTTGTGTTGTTGAGATAAAATGGAATTTGGGAAGACCAAAGTGGCTGTAATTTGTAACAATAATGAAGAATATGTACTGAGAGAGAGAGAGAGAGAGAAAGAGAGAATGTCCAGAAAGGTTCAGTTTAATCCTTCCCTGGACATTTGTTAGAAAAATCATGAATTTACCTAAAGTTGCAAAAGAAAACTACTGAAAAAATGGGGCTGAACAATTACTAGAGTTCACAGAAGCCTATATATTTGTTTGCTCACCAGCCAGAGAGAAAAGACCTATAATTCAAGCAGCAGGAGTAGAGATTTTTAAAAGGTAGCGCATAGGCAGTGGGGCTAAAATAGTCCTAGATTAAAGGGTGCTCTGCATTTGTCATAAAAAACCTTAAGGGCAAGCCTCTAAAGAATGTATTAGATTTCTCATTCCACGACCAAATCAAACAATGTTTAAAGGAATACAACAAAATCTATCACCCGGCAATATAAAATACACATTGTACTCATCTAGTAAAAAATCAGATGTTCTATTAAATTGCATAGTTAAAATTTGCTTAAATGTTCTCAATCTAAAACAAAACAAAAAGGGTACTAGGTGAGGTGACAGATATTTTAACTAACTTCATAGTGGTAATCATTTCACAAAATATATGCATATATTAAATTATCATATTCCCCTTAAAACCATACAATTTGTCAGTTATACTTCAATAATGCTAATTTTTAAAATTCAGCTTTCAATACTACTTTCTGAGCAATTCAAAGAGCAATTAGAAAATCAGTAAGGTATAATAGAATCCAATAACAATATTCTTGACCAAATAAATTGATATTTATGGGACACTACAGCAATTAGCAGCAGGTATGGATTACATTCAAGTGCAAATGCAACATAGACCTAGTCTAAGCAATAAAAGTACCCACAAATTTAAAAGAAAAAAAAAACTATGCAAAGTATACTAGCTGACCCCAGTAAAATTAAACTAGAATCAATAGCAAACAATGTCTGAAAATCAAATATTTAGAAATTAAACAATGTATTTCTAAATAATCCACAGGTCAATAACAAAATCACAAGGGAAATGAGACAATACAATTGAATATAAATGAGTGCATAACATAATTATTGTGAGATGAAGGTACAGCAGTTTGAAAGGGTAATTTATAGAAGACAAAGCAAGAAAGTTCTCAACTTATTGGTGTATGATTTGACTTTTAAAGACTAGAGAAAAAGGCTGGGTGTGGTGGCTCACGCCTGTAATCCCAACACTTTGGGAGGCGGAGGCAGGTGGATCACAAGGTCAAGAGTTCAAGACCAGCCTGGCCAAGATGGTGAAACCCCATCTCTACTAAAAATACAAATACTAGCAAGGTGTGGTGGCGGGTACCTGTAATCCCAGCTACTCAGCAGGCTGAGGCAGAGAATTGCTTGAACCCGGGAGGCAGAAGTTGTAATGAGCTGAGATTGTGCTACTGCACCCCAGCCTGGGTGACAGAACAAGACTCCATCTCAATTTAAAAAAAAAAAAAAAAAAAAAAAAAAAAAAAAAAAAAACTAGAGAAAAAGAATAATTAATAAAAAAAAAACAATTAAAATGGTGAGAATAAATCAAATAGAAAACAGAAAAATAAGCCTAGGAAGCTCAAAATTGTTCTTTTTAAAGTTCAATAAAATTGGTAAATATCAACTAGGATGGCCGCCTCCATATACATCCTGTTCAAACTTGCTGATGCCAGAATGTCCACACTTATCAGGAGTACTTTCTGCACAAACCATCAATATCTACCATGAAGAAACAGCTAAACTGTTGAGAAGAAAGAAAGGGAAGACACAGATGACCAATCAGAATTTTAAAATAAAACAGCACTGCAGAACCACCATATTTAAATGATAAGATAATATTATGAGCGATTTACTCAAATTAACCAAACCACCAAAGCTCACTCATTAAAAAGCAACAAAAAAACCTAAATATTCCTATATTTAAAAGTAATTACATTTGCAGCAAAACTTTTCACAAAGAAACTCTAAGCCCATAAGATTGTAGTGGTAAATTCTAGCAAACACTTAAAAAAATACAAGTCTAGACAAGCTCTTCTGGAAAATAAAACAAAAGGGTACACATCTCCACTCTTTGTATGATGGAGTATTAATAAGATGCTTAGAATGGTTATTGCAATAAAATTACAAATAAATTAGAAATAGCTCTAAACATGGATTCAAAAATAATATCTCAAATTTAGCTTATTGAAGTTAGCCACATTAAAAGGTAACACATCATAACCAGGTTGAATTTGTCCTGGGAATTCAAGGATGGTTTAGCATTCATAAATCAATCATCGTAATTCACTCTAGTAAGAGACTAAAATATAAAAACATATAAGCATCACAATAGATTCAGAATAGATTTGTAAATGGCAATTATCAAAATTCAACACACATATTTTTGGAAAAGAAAACATTTCTTATCCAACTACATAAAGCACAACTCTATAACTTTCATCACATGTACAGGTGAATGACGAATTATTTTTCCCTAAGATCTTAAATACAGCACAATAATATCCATTATTCCCACTTCTAGAAAATATTTTAGTGGAAATTCTCATCAGAAAAATAAGAGAAGAAAAAAGTAAAACTATAAGAAGGAAATAAAATGTCTTGATTCAGATTATGAGACTGACACGCTGCTGGCTGTGCTAAGAGGGCTTGTAAAATGTCTTGATTCAAATGACTGACTAGATGTAGCCACAATACATCTCTTCCAGGGAGAGCAACCAAAATATCAAGTATACCTCACACTTTGAACAGATCTTTTGAGCAAAAACATTGAAATCTGATAGGTAGTGAAAGACACTGGAGATATACCTAATGTAAATGACGAGTTAATGGGTGCAGCACACCAACATGGCACATGTATACATATGTAACAAAACTGCAAGTTGTGCACATGTACCCTAGAACTTAAAGTATTAAAAAAAAAAAAAAAAAAAGACACTGTGGTTGAAAAGGGAGGAAGCAGGGCAGCCTGTTTGGAGTCTTCAGGTGGCAGGACTGGCCCCCAGACCAGGACTGGACCCAAGGAACAGATAAATGAAGAAATCCAGGGAACTACATTTCCACCGTGGATCTCTGAGATCATAGCTACAGGAGTTCCCATGAACCCTGCAGACCTCTCGACTGGCAGGAGGAGCTGCCTGGAGAACACGCACAGGTACTGCTTGAACTTGGTGGAGCCTAAAAGGCTTGGCTGTGAGAGGCAGCTGCAACAAAAGATAGCTCTGGGCACTCATCTCCCAAGGCCCTACATCCTGCACTGAGTGTTTGCAGCTCGTGCTGTTTTCCTTGCCAGAAAAGAGTGGGTCCAGGCATGCTCAGATGCCCCAGAAAGGACCTACAGCCATTGCCATGGGACCAACGTGCATGTGAACCAGGCACACCTTTGCCTGCCAACCGCTGAGGGGGTGGGGCCACCGAATTCCCTTCATTGTCCCATCTGAGTGGCCTGGGAGCAGCTTCCCCCTATCAAAGCTGGTGCTTGACCCCGATGGCAAGAGGACAAAATCGCTGGCTCGGTCCCAGTTCCTTAGGACTGGAGCTCACCATCCAGGGGTATAGAGATCTGTGGCCTAATCTTCAGCGAGGAAGGAGTTCCTACTGTTAGGACACAGAGAATAGTGTGACATGGGTTTGTGTGGTGGCATGGGAGCTGGGCGCCCTTCCATTAGTGAGATCAGACTGGGGACGATGTGGCTTGATAGTTCTTGTTTCTCCCCCAGGGAGTCCCATGGTCCAGAATGCCTGAAGTGGCTTAGTGATCTGGGTGTAGACAGTTTGGGACAAACCTAGCTGTTTGGGCCTGTTGCTGGGGCCAGAGGCTTGGAGAGAGACCCCTGGGTACAGGAACTGAGCTTATCACACTTCATGGTCACCATTTAGGTTAAAAATCCCCAGGTTGCCACCCCTCCACTAAGTTAGATATGTGGCAAAGAAATAGCAACTTTGCCTCTCCTAGGAGGGTTGTTCCAGTCACCTGAAAGCTGCCGCTAAACTCCCAGCAAGATCAGTGCTTTCACCAGCCTTGGAGAGCCTAGTCATGAGCTTGTCCAACCCAGCCCCACCCAATTTGGCCCCATTCAGTCACCATGGTGGCAGAGTGTGAAACAGTAACCCTGGGATCCTCATGTCCTACCCATTGCCAGGAACACCCAGGTACTTCTAATCAACAAAGGCCAAGTAAATATTCCAATGCCAATATTGCAATTGCCTCTTGCCTACAAGCACCACCTTCTGGCTGAGACATTAACCTGCAGAGTCTGTCACAACTTCTGAAGTATTTGTACGGCACTCAGCCAGCTCTCACCCACAATTGCCACCTACTGTCCAGTAGCACATACTGCACAACCAAATATAATTTTTGCCGACAGATGAAACACTGGGAAAAGATACAAGCCTCCAGAGACCTCTACCACCTTTTTCCTGTAAAAGACAGTAAGCCTGACCACAAGTGCACCTCACCACTACTACAGCTGCAAACAATTAACATTTAAGAAAGCCACTACACTATAGCTCTCTATAACCAAGGAAACCAAAAAACAGCAGGGGTTGCCAAAAGACCCTTTGCAACATACACAATAGTTACATCCTCAAGGGTTGGGGAAGCGAATCCCACTCAAACAAAAATAAATTCAAAAATAAGAAGTGACGGTTTCTACAGGTGAGAAGAGATCAGCACAAGAATTCCAGCACCACGAAAAAACAAAATGTTGTGACACACACAAACAACCACACTAGTTCTCTATTAATGGATGATAACCAAAATGAAAACTTTGAAATGATACATAAAGAATTGAAAATATGGATTGTAAGGAGCTCAAAGAGAACCAAGAGAAAGTTGAAAATCATCACAAAGAAATCAGAAGAGTAATGCAGGAGATGAAAGATGAGATAGCTATATTAAAAAATAGACCAAACAGAACTTTTAAAAATAAAAAAATTCACTGAAGAAATTTCAAACACAGTTGAAAGCTTTAACAACAGACTAGACCAAGCAGAGGAAAGAATTTCAAAGGCTGTAGCCCAGAATTTAAAGTTAACCCCATCATACAAAAATGAAGACGAAGAATTTTTTTCAATGAACAAAGCTTTTGAAAAATTTGAGATTATGCTAATGGATCAAACTTATTACTCACTGGCATTTCTGAGAAAGAAGAAGGAAATGTAAGCAGCTTGGAAAAGATATTTGTGGAAATAATTTAGAAAATGTCCCTAATCTTGCTAGAGAGGTAGACATTCAGATATAAGAAATTTGGAGAACACCTGTAAGATACTATACAAAATTAGCATCACCAAGTCATATAGTTATCAGATTATCTAAGTTCAATGCTAAAGAAAAAATCCTAAAGGCACCTAAGGAAAAAGACCAAATCACTGAGGAAGGTAATCCCATCAGACTAATAGTAAACTTCTCAGCAGAAACTTTACAAGACAGAAGAGATTGGGGGCCTATTTTTAGCCCTCTTTTTAAAAAAATTGCCAGACAAGAATTTTGCATCCTGCAAAACTAAGCTTCATAAATAAAGGATAAATAAAATCTTTCCCAGAAAAAAAAACCTAAAGGAAATGAAAGCACAATACTTCTGTTACCATAAAAAGCATATGTAAGCACATGTAAGTAAAAAGTTAACAGATTCTATGAAGCAATTATGCAATTGAAACTACAAAGCAACTAGCTAACAGCACTAGGACAGGAACAAAACCTCACATGTCAATATCAACTTTGAATGTAAATGGAAAAAATACTCCATTTAAAGAATATAGTATGGCAAATTGGATTTAATATAAAAGACCCAATCAGGAGTTCGAGACCAGCCTGGCCAACATGGTGAAACCCCATCTCTACTAAAAATACAAAAATTAGCCGGGCTTGGAGAAGTGCATCTGTAGTCCCAGCTACTCAGGAGGCTGAGGCAGGAGAATTGCTTGAACCCGGGAGGCGGAGGTTGAGGTGAGCTGAGATCGCGCCACTGCACTCCATCCTGGGTGACAGAGTGAGACTCTATCTCAAAAATAATAATAATAATAATAATATTCATATATGTCCCAATCACCTATTGCTCTCAAGAGAATCACCTAACCTGTAATGACACTCACTTAAAGAGACAGAGAAAGATATGTCACACAAATGGAAACCAAAAAACAGCAGGGGTTGCTATTCTTGTATCAGATAAAACAGACATTAAACAAACAACAGTTTTAAAAAAAGACAAAAGGGGCATTATATTATGATAAAGACTTCAACAAGATTTAACTATTCTAAATACATACACACTCAACACCAGAGCACCCAGATTTGTAAAACAGTTACTACTAGACCTAAGGAAAGAGACAGGCAGCTATACAATAATAATGGGAGATTTCAACACCCTACTGACAACACTAGACAGATGATTGAGGCAGAAAACTAACAAAGAAACTTTGGGTTCAAATTGGACTTTTGACCAAATGGACCTTAGGCATCTACAGCACATTTCACCCAATGATGGCAGAATGCACGTTCTTTACATCTGTGCATGGAACATTCTCCAAAATTGACCATATGCTTGATCATTAACAAAGTCTCAATAAATTCCAAAATCAAAATCATATCAAGCATCTTCTCAGACTGCAGTGGAATAAAATTAGAAATAAACCCAAAGAGGAGCTCTCAAAACCACACAAATACATGGAAACTAAACAACCTGCCCCTGAATGACTTTGGATAAACAATAAAATTAACGCAGAAATCAAAAACAAATTTTGGAATAAATGAAAGTAGAGGCACAGCACACCAAAACTTCTGGGATACAGCACAAATAGTGTTAAGAGGAAAGCTTACAGTGCTAACTGACTATATCAAAACCAGAAAGGCCTCTTATCAACAACTTAATGTTGCACTTTAAGGAACTATGAAAACAAGAACAAACCAAACCAAAAGGTAGCAAAAGAAATGAGATAACAAAGATCAGAGCTAAACTAAATGAAATTGAGACAAAAGTGTCATGCAAAGGATTGATGAAACAAAAAGTAGGTTATTTGAAAGAATAAATAGAATTGATGATCTGCTAGGTAGATGAACCAAGAAAGTAAGAGACTGGTTGGGTGCGATGGCTCATTCCTGTAACCCTAGCACTTTGGGAGACTGAGGCAGGAAGATCATTTGAGCTCAGGAGTTCGAGCCCAGCCTGGGCAACATGTTGAAACCCCATCTCTATAAAAAATACAAAAAAAAAAAAAAAATTCAGGCCCAGTAGTGCATGCCTGTAACCTCAGCTACTTGGGCAGATGAGACAGGAGGATTGCTTTAACTCAGGAGGTCAAGGCTGCAATGACCTGAGATCACACCACTGCGCTCAAGCCTGGGTGACAAAGTGAGACCATGTCTCAAAAAAAAAAAAAAAAAGAGAAAGAATTCAAATAAGCACAATCAGAAATGATAAAGGTGATGTGACAAATGATACCACAGAAATACAAAAGATCTTCAGAGAATACTATAAACATCTCTATGAGCACAAGCTAGAAAACCTAGAGGAAATAGACACATTCTTGGAAACATGTAATTGCTCCTTATTGAACCACGAGTACACTGAAATACCAAATGGACTGAATTAAGATTTATGAAATTAAATCAGCGATAAAAAACCTATCAACCAAAAAATCTAAGACCAGATGGATTCACAGTCAAATCTACCATACATACTACGTATCTTATTGAACCAATTCCAAAAAATCAAGGAGGACAGATACTCATTTTATAAAATCAGTATCATCCTGATAGCAAAATCTGATAAGAACATAACAACAAAAAATACTACAAGCCAATATCTCTGATGGACATAGATGCAAAAGTTTTCAATAAAATACTAACAAACAAAATTCAGCAGCACATTAAAGAGATAATTCATCATGGTCAAATGCATTTTATTCCAGGGATGCAAGGATGATTCAACATATGCAAATCAACAAATGTGTCACCACCAAACAGAATTAAAAATAAAAACCAGACAGACACGGTGGCTCACGCCTGTAATCCCAGCATTTTAGGAGGCTGAGGTGGGCGGATCACAAGGTCAAGAGATTGAGACCGCCCTGGCCAACATGGTGAAACCCTGTCTCTACAAAAAAATACAAAAACTTAGCTGGGTGTGGTGGCGCAAATCCCAGCTACTCAGGAAGCTGAGGTAGGAGAATTGCTTGAACCTACTGGGAGGTGGAGGTTGCAGTGAGCCAAGATCACTCTACTGCACTCCAGCCTGGTGACAGAGCAAGACTCCATCTCAAAATAAATAAATAAATAAATAAATAAATAAATACCATATGATTATCTCAAATGATAAAATAATTCAATAAAATCCAACACTCTCTTCATGATAAAAACCCTCAACAAATTAGGCATCAAAGGAACATACCTCAAAATAACAAGAACCAACTATGACAGACCCACGGGCAGCATCATACTGAATATGGGGAAAAGACAAAAGCATTTTCTCTAACAATTAGAATAAGACAAGGAGATCCATGCTCCTCACTCCTGTTCAACATAGTATTAGAAGTCCTAGCCAGAGTAATCAGGCAAGAGAAAAAAATTAATAAATCCAAATAGGAAAAGAGGAAGTCAGATTATCTCTGTTCACTGATTACACAATCTTATACCAAGAAAACCCTAAAGATTCCTTCCAAAGTCTCCTAGACCTGATAAATGACTTTAGTAATGTTTCAAGATACAAAATTAATGCACAAAGATCATTTGCATTTCTTTACACCAACAATGCTCAAACTGAGAATCAAATCAGGAACTCAATCACACTTAAAATAGCCACAAAAAGAATAAAATATCTAGGAATACATTTAACCAAGGAGGTGAAAGACTTCTACAAAGAGAACTATAAAGTATTGATGAAAATATCATAGATGACACAAACAAATGCAAAAATATCCCATGCTCATGGACAGGAAGAATTAATATCATTAAAATGACTGTACTGCCCAAAGCAGTCCACAGCTTCAAAATAATACTATCAAAATATCAATGTCATTTTTCACAGAAGTAGAAAAAAATTATAAAATGTATATGGACTGAAAAAAGAGGCTAAATAGTGAAAACAACAAACAACAACAACAACAAAAAGTCAGAGGCATCACATTACCTAACTTTAAACTATATTACAAGGCTATAGTAACCAAAATAGGATGGTACTGGTACAAAAATAGACACATAGGTCAATGGAACAGAAAAGAGAACCCAGGAATAAGGCCACACACCTACAAGCAACTGGTGTTTGTCAGAGCTGACAAAAATAAACAATGGGGAAAGAACACCCTATTCAGTAAACAGTGCTGGGAAAACTGGCTATCAGAAGAGTGAAACTGGACTCCTACTTCTCACTATGTACAAAAATTAATGAAAGATGGTTTAAAGTCTTAAATGTAAGACCTCAAACTATACAACCTTATACCCATTAAGCAACATGTCCTCATATCCCAATCCATCCCTGGTAACCACCACTTTATTGTTTGCTTCTATACCTATGACTATTCATTTACAGATGCCTCATTTAAGAGGAATCATTCGCTATTTATGCTTCTGTGACTGACTTATTTCACCTAGTATAATGTTCACTTTTAATGTACAGACTTACTCAAACATTAACTCAAGATGGATTAAAGATTTAACATAAGAACTGAAACTATAAAAATTCTACAAGAAAACCTAGAAGAAACTTTTCTAGACATTGGCCTTGTCAAATAATTTATGACTAAGACCTCAAAAGCAAATACGAGAAAAATAAAAATAGACAAAAGAGACTTATTAAACTAAAGAGCTGCTGCACAGCAAAAGGAACCATCAACAAAGTAAACAGGCAGCCTACAGAATGGGACAAAATATTCGCAAGCTGTGCATCTAACAAAGATCTAACATCCAGTATCTATAAGGCAAAGAACCAACAAGGAAAAAAGAAATAACTCCATTAAAAAATGGGCAAAAGACCTGAACTGACAATTCTCAAAGATGATATATAAATGGCCAACAAACATATGAAAAACTTCTCATCACTAATCATCAGATAAATAAAAATTAAAACCACAATGAGATATTATCCCACATCAGCCAGAATGGCTATTATTAAAAAGTCAAAAAATAAAGATGTATGGTGAGGATGTGGAGAAAATGGAACACTTATACACTGTTGGGGTGAATGTAAATTAATTCATCCTCTGGAAAACAGTATGGAGAGTTTGCGAAGAACTAAAAATAAATCTGCCATTCAACCCAGCAATCCCACTACTAGGTATCTACCTAAAGGAAATCATTTTATCAGAAAGATAAAATTCCTCAGAAATTAACAATGGAACTACTATATGATTCAGTAATCCCACTTCTGAGTATATGTCCAAAAGTATTGAAATCACCACCTCAAAAAAGATATCTGTACTCCTATGTTCACTGTAGTATCATTTACAATAGCCATGATATGTAAACAACACAAATGTCCATTGACAACTGAATGGATAAAGAAATTATGGTATATGTAATCAAAGGAATATTATTCCTCACTTAAAAAATGAAGGAAATCCCATCACTTGCAACAACATGGATGGACCTGGAATACATTATGCTAAGTGAAATAAGTCAGTCACAGAAGAACGAATGGTGCATTATTCCTCTTAAGTGAGGCAAAAATATAAAGGTATCATCATATGTATAGAAGCAGACAATAAAATGGTGGCTAACAGGGATGGACATGTTGTTCAATAAGTATAAAGTTACAGTTACAAAAAATGAGAAAGTTCCAGAGATCTGCTGTACCACATGGTGCCTACAGTGAACGAAAAAGTATTTTGTACTTGAACACTTTTCAAAATTGTAGGTCTCCTGTTAAAATGTTCTTACCCCCCAATCCGATCCCCACACACAAGGAGCAATGGGACACAATGAATCTTTTGGAGGCGATGTCTATGTTTATTAATTGGATTGTGCTGACAGTAATACAAGTGAATACATATGTCCAAACTCACAATATTGTATACTTTAACTATGGACAATTAGCTATACGTCAATTATATCTCGATAAAGCTGGAAAATTGTACTAAACCTCAAAATAAAAATTCCTTCAAAAAATAAATAAAAATATACCACATTCAGTGGGATTAAAAAATTATGAAATCCCTAGAGAAAAATTTTAGTAAAACATGTGCAAGACCAATATACTGAATAATACTATATATTGCTGATATATATTAAGGGAACCAAATAAATGGAGAGAAATTCTATGCTCACGCATTGGAATACAATTATCTTAACATGTCAATTATCTCCTATTTGACATTTAAGTTCAATTAAGTACAATCAACTTAGTATTTTTTTTTAAATTGGCAAACTGATTCTATAATTTATGTGAAAACTTAGGGCACCCAGATTACTTAAAAATAACTGATCCATGAACCACAGATGAATCTCAATATGTTATGCTAATTGAAAAAGCTAGAAAAAGCTAGATATAAAAGAATAGATATCATTATTCCATTTATATAAAGTTCTAGAAAAGGAAAAATTATAGTGACAGAAATTATATCAGTGGTTGTGAGACACCAGGATTGAAAGGATGGGATTGATTACCCAGCAACATGAGTGAACCTTTGAGGATATAGTAATGGTGTATATTATGATTTTGTTGATTTGTCAAAATTGATCGAGTAGAACATATAAAGTAAGTACATTTGTACTATTTTGACAGCTCTCATAAAAAAACAATTAAAATTTTGTACAGGAAAACCAATTTTCTCCCTATTCAAGATTCAGTCTTAAAATTGATGGTCATACCTACTTTGATACATGATTTAAGAATGTTGTGGTAGTGATTCAAGAAGGTAAATCTAACATAATGCTTTCTAAAACTATATGATCCTCGTTAAATAATTTAATAAATGAGTGAACAAATGAATATAACAATGAATAAAAATTTAGAATATGCAAATGAGTAGGAGCAATACTGATTGTTTCACAATTAAAAGGCAATAAGTGGCCGGGCACGCTGACTCACACCTGTAATTCCAGCACTTTGGGAGGCCAAGGCGGATGGATCACTTGAGGTCAGGAGTTCAAGACCAGCCTGACCAACATGGCGAAACCCCATCTCTACTAAAAATACAAAAATTAGCCAGGTGTGGTGGCTTGCACCTGTAGTCCCAGCTACCTGAGAAGTGGAGGCATGAGAATGGCTTGAGCCCAGGAGGTGGAGATTGCAGTGAGCAGAGATCATGGCACTCTACTGTAGCCTGGGTGATACAGCAAGACTCTATCTCAAAAAAAAAAAAAAAAAGATAATAAGTATTTGTAGCTTTGAGGTGGTCATAAACTGGAGTTATATAAACTAAGAATTGGTGAATGTACATGCAATTGTGTATGAGAGAGTGCTAAAGAGAGGTTTTCGGTGAAAAACAATGTATTGACAGAACAAACAGATTCAAGCAAGTTCCCTGAGTATGTTCAAAAGAAGTAGAATAAAAGACATCGAATTTACTCTTTTTGTGTTTCACTTACGGCCAAAACTTCTAGTATTGTAATATTACAGAGGGCTAAAATTTCATATGGGGAAAAATAGCTTCCCAAAATACCAATGCAGCTACATTTGTATTAAAATGCTAATAACAAAATATCTTTCATAAATGCAAGATGTCCCAAACATAGACACTGATGTCAAAGTTTTCACATGGCAAGCAAAACCAGAAATGCTTGATACTATAATGGAAAGTAATATAATCCTTTAACAGGGAGACCACTTAGACATGGTTCTTTCTTTTTTTTTTTTTTTTTTTTTTTTTGAGACGGAGTCTCGCTGTCGCCCAGGCTGGAGTGCAGTGGCGCGATCTCAGCTCACTGCAGGCTCCGCCCCCTGGGTTCACACCATTCTCCTGCCTCAGCCTCCTGAGTAACTGGGACTACAGGTGCCCGCCACCTCGCCCGGCTAATTTTTTGTATTTTTAGTAGAGACGGGGTTTCACTGTGTTAGCCAGGATGGTCTCGATCTCCTGACCTCGTGATCCGCCCGCCTCGGCCTCCCAAAGTGCTGGAATTACAGGCATGAGCCACCGCGCCCGGCCTGACATGGTTCTTTCAAACACCACCACCATTTCCACCTATTCCTTTTACAGATTATACAATGAAAATTTATAAGTGTGCATTAACTTACCTAAACTCACAGAGTGACAGAGCCTAACCAGGAAGCCAAAACTCTGGATTTTTACCAGTGTTCCTTTTACAATGCCACAAAACCTCATATTCATCAAGACATTTTTCAATTGGGAATAGGTAATGCTAAGGTTATAAAAAACATCTCGAAGTGCCTCTTGGGAAATCACAAACTTACTCCTCAGATTTAGAGCAGTCCCTCGGGGCAGATTTGTAGTTTTCTGTCAAATGCAACAAGTCTTTCACCAGTCAAATTTCACCTATCTGATGCATTTTCAAAGTTGAAAAATCATGGATTCCAGCAATGAAAGACAACAAGAATGATTTGTAAAACATGCTCACGACCAATGTTGAAACTAGGTGTTGAAATGATAAAATGCCAGGATTGCAAGGCATGGATAACAGATGTATAGTAGGCTTTCAGCACCTGTTAAAAGAGATATAATTTATCTGCGTAAAATGCTTTTTAATGCATTTACAGAAGTAACCAAATTGTTATCTAAATATCACTGACATGTTTGGTTACATACAAAGGTAGTATAATACACTCTTTTGAAAGAACAAATTCAGACCATGTGATCAATGTAATCACTTTATAAAATATTTACTTTAGCCATATAGTACAATGAAGGGAAGATGTTTTGCAAACAGTATAGTTTATTAGTCTTTTAAAAAAATTCTTCACTTACTTTCTGTAAGAGAGTTTAAATGCAAAGTAAGATATTCTTAATAAATAGTTTATTTTATTCAAAATATTTTAGTGATAATTTAGTTCATTTAGTCTACTCTCAACACCTTCAAAATTTTCTTGAATAGATCATTTTGTTTTTGTTATTCAGTTTACTTTGGTAAATGATTTTGAGTGGGATGTGAAGACAGCAATTTGTTCAAATCATTGGACACTAAATATTTTTATATGTGATACATTGCATTTAATATTTATAAAATTTCTAAAAGGATATATTCTTATACAATTTACATATGAAGAAACAGAGAGCTGGAAGAGAAACTTACTAAGATAATCAAAGAATATACAAAAGCTGGAATTCTGAATGAAGCCTCTCCTAGTTCTGACATGACAATGTCCTACAGAGGTATCAGAGAAGATCTATGTGGACAAGTTTCTTTGGTGGAAAAGAGTTCCCATGATGGTTAATTTTGTGTGTCAATTTGGCTAGGCCACAATACCCAGATATTTGGTCACACATTAGTCTCGATGCTGTTACAAATGTATTGTTTTAGATAACATTCACATTTAAATCAGGAGTTTTGAATAAAACATACTACCCTCTACAGTGTTGGTGGGCTTCATCCAATAAATTGAAGGCCTTAAGAAAAAAAGACTGACTCACCTGAAGAAGAGGAAATTTTCCCTGCAGTCTGCCTTTGGACTTGAGCTACAACATCAACTCTTCCCATGGTCTCGTCTGCTGGCCTATCCTGCAGAAGTTGGACTTGCTAATCTCCACAATTGCATGAGTCAGTTCATTTATTTTCTTAAAATAAATTAGATAAATTATGGATAGATAGGTAGATATAGATCTATTGTTTCTCTTTCTATGAAGAACCCAGACTAATACAGTTCCTCATTTATTATCAAAGCCAACTGAATACCTTTTCCAATCACCCAACGGCCTGCCTAAATTTACATGAGCTAATTCATAGAACAAACCATAGGCAGCCACACATAGAATCAATATATGAAATACACATAATATCATAATGCCAGGAAATGTCCTGCGAGCTAAAAGGTAAAATAAATTACTGAAAGTCTCTTCGAAATTGGTCTATACAACATAAGGTTTGGAAATTCTGAAAGTCCCTGACAATGTAAAAATTAATTGGTCAATATAGGAAGCAAATGCCTTTTAGAGTTAACTACTTGGAGTTTTCTTAATCCACTTACTTTTTGGCAAAAGTTTAATTATGCATGAATATTCCCTGAAAATATATATTTAGGTGAGCAAGCATTTTTGTCTTTCAGTTACAAAAGAATTCCGTGAGCTATATCCACATAATACAACTTTCAAAGAGAACAAAGTTTCATTAAACTGAATACATTAGAAATTTGACCCATAATTGATATTATATTAAAATCAATTCTTATTTATTTGTCCAAGATTATGTGAAAATGAAGTTAAAAGAATTTAAATGCAAACGAGGATAGGGAGCAGGTTCAGACTATATGAGAAAATAAACTGAAGTATGAACATAGGTTAGTTACCACCTAGAGTTCGGTCACAGTGTTTTTTTGCACGCCCTGTTTGACTTTCCACCCTCTCAGTCCTGTTTACTCTCCCCTAAAGTTACCACACCATGAACTATAAACACACTAGACTCAGTATTCTCTGTATAAAACAACATCATCATACATTGAGGAGCTAATCATCTAATAAATAGCCTTTTGACTTATTGCTAATGCTTGGTCCCTTTTTTGTGTCCAGTTCTAACACAAGATTGTGCATATGTGTGCTTTTTGTGTTTTGTTTTTTTACTTTTCCCTTTCTGACAGCAACCAGATTTCATTTTAGAAAATTCACCCTATGCCACTGGGGACAGTACTGGTAGGAGAGTAAATTCAAACACCATGTTTTTCTGCTGTAAAAACAAATAGCCCTCGAAGGTTCTAATAAAGTCTTTCAGACTTTTATTAGTCATATGGCCAAGGAGTAGGTCTGTGACCTAATTTTAGCCAAATAAACTACTCTCAGTAATTGAATCTTGAGCTAAATCACATATGAAAGTAAAAAATAATTGGAGAACATTTGTTATTGTGATAGTGGCACTAGAGTTTTGGTGTTCTAGTTTTTTCCTGTCCTAACTCTGTATCTAGTTCTCTAGCCTTTTATCAATTCAATAAGATACAAAATTACTTTGTGATGAATTCTTAAACTAGTTTATTGTGGAATTTAAATTCACTAGGGAATAAATATGGATTGGTTTTATTATTTAACAATAACTGCCACCCCAAATAAGTTATGCCTAATCCTCTCTCTCACTGGGTAATAGGTCACTTAATAACATCTTGATCAGATTCCATAATTTTAAAAAATGTTTAATTTCTTAAACTTAAATTTCAGGCATGCCCCTGTGGACACAGACACCATGTTCACCCGAGAGTCAGACTGATCTTTGCAGACTCAGGCTCAAAGCCAACACCAGCAGAAAGCCAGCTACCGTGGACCCAGACTTTAAGCTGGTCTCCACAAACACAGCTGCAGGTTGGTCCTTATGGATCCAGTTGATACACAGTCTCCAGGCTTGCCCTGGGGGAGCCAGGTTCCAGGCCTGACTCCACATTTCCAAGCATCTAGTTGGTGCCTGTGGATCTAGGTGCCAGTCCTGCCTACCCGCTGACACAGAAACCAAACCAAGACACCCTGTTTTCATATTACAGCAGCAAGTCTGCCTGCAGACCTCACCACATGGCCCACTAAGAATCTGTGACAGGCTGAGTGGTGAAGAGCTTTCTCGCCAAAGCCAGCCTGTAAAGATTACAATAGGTATCCACTTCTTCAAAAGCTCAAACACCAATGTAAAGCCACAAGAATCAATAATAATAAGGGAAACATGACACTACCAAAGGAGCAATATAATGCAACAGAAATAGACCCTAAAGAAATGAAGATCTATGAACCACTGGATAAAGAATTCAAAATAGTCATCTAGAAGAAACTCAGTGAGGTATAAGAAAAACAACTAAAAGGAGCAAAAAGAAAAATATTTATTAACAAAAGGGAAGTTTAACAAAGAAGCCATAAAAATTAATAAAACAAAAATTCTGGAGTTAAAGAATATGAGGGCTGAGCCAAAAAGTTGCACAGAGACCTTGAACAGCAGACTTGATCAGGCAGAGGAAAGAATGAGTGAATCCAGAGACAGAACATTTGAAATGACACAGTTAAAGGAATAAAGGCCGGGCGCGGTGGCTCACGCTTGTAATCCCAGCACTTTGGGAGGCCGCGGCGGGCGGATCACGAGGTCAGGAGATCGAGACCACGGTGAAACCCCGTCTCTACTAAAAAAATACAAAAAATTAGCCGGGCGCGGTGGCGGGCGCCTGTAGTCCCAGCTACTCGGAGGCTGAGGCAGGAGAATGGCGTGAACCCGGGAGGCGGAGCTTGCAGTGAGCCGAGATTGCGCCACTGCACTCCAGCCCGGGCGACAGAGCGAGACTCTGTCTCAAAAAAAAAAAAAAAAAAAAAAAGGAATAAAAACTAAAAAGAAAAGAAAAAGAGTGAAGAAAGCTTACAGGACCTACAAGGCAACATCAAGGAAATGCATATATGCATTATGGAAATTACATAAAGGATTAGAGAGAGAAAGAGACGGAAAGCTTACTTAAATAATTACAGACAACTCTTCAAGTATGGAGATAAACATCAAAATCCATAAAGCCCCCAAACCCCAAATAAAATGGATATAAGGAGATCTTCACCAAGACATTTTATAATCAATTCCTCAGAAATCAAATGCAATGAGAGAATTTTGAAAACAGCAAGAGAAAAGCAGCTCACCACATACAAGGGAACACTTATGAGACTATCAGTAGATTTCTCAACAGAAACATTGCAGGCCAGGGATAGTAGTGTAATATATTTAACACACTGAAGGAAAATAATGCAAACCAAGAACACTGTAAATAGTAAGACTGTCTTTCAGAAAAGAGATGAGGACTTTTTCAGACAAAAAAAAATTCCAAGAAAGTTTATCATCAATAGAACTGCTTTATAAAAATGCTAAAAGTATAAAACACACTATAAAAGTAAGAATATAGTCAAATTCAGAACACTCAAATACTGTATTGATAATGCATAAATCACTTTTAACTCTAATAAAAAAGAAGAAAAAGTATAAAAAATAACTTAAGCTGCAATAATTTGTTAAATGATCTATGCTATATAAAATATGTAAATTGTGGCATCAACATAAAATATGGGAAGAGAAGAATGTAAAGTATAGAGTTTTTGTATGCAAAACTAAAATAATATCAAAAATTAAATTGCCATCAGCTTAAAATAGACTGCTATAAATATAAAATATTTTACGTAAGTCTCATAGTATCCTCAATGAAAGAACCTGCTGTAGGTGCATAAAATATAGAAGGGAATCAAAGCTTACCACTACAAAAAATCATTAAATTACAAAGGCAGATGTAAAAGAGAAAGAATGAAACAAAAGAATAACACAAAATTAATTGACCATAAATATGTGGGTTTATTTCTGGGCTCTCTATCCTAATACATTGTTTAATATGTCTATTTTTATTCAGGCACCATGCTGTTTTGATTGCTATAGCTTTGTAAATTTTGAAATCATGTAGAGTGATGTCTCCAGCCTTTTTTCCTCAAGATTCATTTGGCTATTTGGAGTTTTTTTGTGGTTCTATACAAATTTTAAAATTATTTTTTCTATTTCAATGAAAATATGCCATAGGAATTTTGATAGGGATTGCATTGAATATGTAGATTACTTGGGATAGTACCAACACTTGTATAACATCAATTTCTATACACTAACAACAAACTATCCACAAAAGAAGTTAATGACACCATTTACAGTAGCATCAAAAAATAAAATAACAAAGAATGTGAAAGATACTATAAACTGTAAAACATTGATAAAAGAAATTGAAGATGATAGAAATAAATGGAAAGATAGTCTATGTTTATGAGTTGGAAGAATTAATATTCTACTTCTAATTGTGAAAAAAAAAACAAAAACAGAGGCATATTGATAGGAAACAACTGAACTGAAGAGTTCAGGGAAATTAAATGTTACCAGAAACAAAGTGGAAGATCAATACGAGTAAGAAAGATTTAATATTCTCATTCTCTGTTTTTCCTGAACATTAAAATGCAGTATTGGCTGAGAATGCCCATCATTACAGTTAAAAACTGTGCAATTCAAAATCCCTTGGTTAGAGAAGTACACTTTTAAAGGTGTTAGTAACAACTTCATTGACTGGAAGAAGGGAGTGGGGTCAGGAATTATAAATGGAAATTGATCTTGTTCTGGGACAGTATGTAGAGCTGGTGGTCCCTAACTCTTAGGCTGTGGACCAGTACTGAGCACCCTATTGAGAACTGGGCCACAAGAGGGAGGTGAGCATCAGGTGAGAGCGCATCACCACCTAAGCTTCACCTCCTGTCTGATCAGTGGCGGCATGAGATTCTTATAAGAGCGTGAACCATATTGTGAACTGCCCATGTGAGAGATCTAGGTTCCATAATCCTTATTAGACTCTAAAGCCTGATAATCTGAGGTGGAACAGTTTCACCACGAAACTGTCCACTACCATCACCACCCTCCCATCCCACCCTGTCCATGGAAAAATTGTCTTCCATAAAACTGGTCCTTGGTGCCAAAAAGCCTGGAGACTGCTCACTTAGAGCACCTAACTTATTTGTTTGGCTTGACGTAAATTAAGAAGAAATGTGGTCTGAGAAGAAAAATTAATGAACCATGATTTAGAATACTTCAAATAGATATCCTTTCATACTTTCGCTGCTTCCAATTCTTCAAACAAGGCTGTTCCTTTATTCTACTGTAATTCATGCACATGACTATACAATTGCTCTGGCTTGCATTTTGTTGTTGTTGTTATTTCATGTTTTTAAATGATATAGCCTTTCTTTTTTATATTGCAGATATATAAATCAGTATGGATCTTCCCCCTTATTTTACTTTTCCAGTATAATCTATATCTTGCTCTTATATTATGGCTATATACAGGCCTAAAGTTACCCAGACATAGTTCTATATCTGGAGCCTTTAAGACAAGATTCAGTGACCACCTGAAGGTCCCTTGGGGTCTAGGTTAACATGATAAAAAGAGCATAGATTTTGGCATCAATGTAGTTATACAAAAGTATGGTTTCATATTTATGTAACCTTAGCAAGTTTACTTTACTAAGCCATATATTCTCTAAATATACACAATGAATGAAAGTATCTAATCATCAAAGTTGTCCACAAGGAGGAAAATACATGGAATTGCTTAAAAATTTAAATACTGTAAAATATAAATAAATATACGGTACGGTGTGTGGTGTGGGAGTACGTGTGTAGTGTGGATGTGCATATATGTGTGTGTGTCTTGTTGATGTAAAAATGAGGTAGAGACATCATAGAAATTCCATTGGTTTTTGTGGGATTGTGGGGGATGTAGCTATGATAGCAACTTTGTAACTAGGACTAAAATTAGACTCTAAGATCCAAACAGAGAAGCTAATGGAGATGACTACTTTTTCAATTTTTTTCTATTGTGATAGACAGCAATAAAATTAACAAAAGCCTAGAGCAACACCCTGGATACATATTCTTATATATCCTATGTAAATGCAAACAGCTTTGATCTTTCTCCTGATGGGTACGGAAAAGAACATATATATAAGATTAAAAGTCGCATATAATGTTTCTGAAGGCTGTGCCAAATCTGCTCGAGAAAATATGTTACATCCAGCACAAAAACTATTATCAGGGCTACAACTTACTTAAATTTATGGTGTTCTATAAGTCATCTTCTATAACCTAACTAGGATTTTCATGGGCTAGATGGCTAAATTAAATGAGGATACATAATGAATGTCATTACATCTTTGAAGGTGGTACTAATTTTACCATTTTCCTTGAAACACAGTATCATTTTTAATGTATCTTTCACAAAAGGGAACAATCTCAAGAGATTCCACTTGGTCTTTTTTTCTAACATAGCTTATAGAACACATAGTAAGGAATAGATGTTAGGGATTTTCCTACTGCTTAATATGTTCATTACCATTTTACATTTGGAAACTAGGGATATCAGCATTTGATGGGTTTGAGGACTTGAAGGGCCCAGTGCAAGATGAACCTGGATGTTAAATCATTTATTATCTGACCCCAATATGTCCCTCCTCTAACAGAGACCATTATGGCATTTGAGTCCCTGGTTATCAGTGTCAACTCAGGCTCTATCTTCAATAGTCCTTAAAACATCTGATAATTTAATTTTCCCCGGTTTATGGCTATAGATCCCTGTGAGGATACACTGATGAGATCATTACTGCATACATTTTTTTTAGTATTGTTTTACTTAAAAGTTTTTTTTCTTAAGGGGATATAATTTCTCCTTCAGGTGATAGGTAACATGTCTGAGAACTTGCTAGATCCAGAAAGTGTGTAAGTGATTGTGACACCCGTGTTAGCTGCTGGAATATCTTGCCTAGGAACTCTTAGTAATACTATCTCCCTGCAAGTCAAGATGCCTAGCAGTCATTCAAACTTTGCTGCTCGTTACAGTGGTTATGGCCATCTTGCTTCTGATGGTTAAGTGCCTCCTTGTTATTCTATAATCCTATCATGCCCTATTGCTATTAGGAAGGCAAGTCCTACAATATCATCCTTTTTGTTTAACCCACAGAGGATGTGCATTATGAAGTTTCTCAAAAATGCTGGTCTTCTCCTCAACAGCATACTCCTTAGTGGCCCCCAAATATACTATGGGCTCTGTTGGCCTCTGTACCTCTGTAAACATACTAATTTGAGAGCTTCATTTGGTTTCTTTAGGAGACCCATTGGACCATGTCCACTTCTCTGAGTCTTTTGATCCTTTTTCATAGTCTTACATGACATTTTTGGCACTTCTATTTTATTTAATATCATGTTTCCCACAAATCATCTCAAAATTTATATTGGAACCAACTCTTCTAAAAGTGGCCAAAAAAGATGATCCTCATATCAACAACGTTTTTCTTATCCAACTCTAGGGCCAATATTCCTGAATCTGGTTCCCTCAGGATCCACAACCAGGAATACTTCTCTTATATTTCACACTATATGTTAGCCAACTACTATAACTCTTTAGCATACACCCCTTATATTTCTTTACTAGGTCCAGCACTTCTATATTTTAATCATGCTAATCACCTTTGTTATGGATCTGGTAACTACAGAGAGTCAAGGGAAGATACTGAGGAGAGAACTCATCATTTCTTAAGGCACCTGACCCTATGGTGCTTCTACACAATCTTCAAAATAAGAGGATGTCTATCTTCCAACAAGGGAGAATAGACCAGTTCTCCAAGCTTCAAGAGTTCCAGATAGCTTTGGTTCACTTCAAGGTTCTTTAGTAGTCTTTACCAGGGTCTAACTCATTTTATATTAGATGCATAAATTTGTCATTGTAGACATACTGAGGCTGATAATTCTACCTTTTATTCCAATCTTACAAAAAAAAATCCTGAAGTCAAACTTTTATTCTTTCTACTGTCCAGTTATAGTAGATAAATGTCACTTTAAATTCTGCCAAGTACACCGTCTGATTGACATTTTACTTTACATTTGTGATTAATAATCCTAAGCCCATTATTTTCTTTCTTCAAATCATCAAATATACTCACCCAAAGCAACTCAATTTCATAGGATTTCTAATCACTCACATACCTATTACTACCACAAAGATTGCACAAGTCAGTATATCTCCTGCTTTATCTCACCCAAATTTACCACAGTTGAAATCCTTTACAATTGCATTCATACAGCCCACTTTCCACCAGTAATGGAGTCATAACTCTTGGATACTACTGGGTGTTCCAAATCCAGAATTCCATTTTTACAGTCTACTTATTAGGATTATTTCTGTACCAAATATTTAAGGCTGGATTCTCTAGAAGAAGAGATGTGACAAAGACTTATATGCACATGAATTGAAGAAATACTTTTCAGGAAATCCTGCAAAGACATGAAAAATAAGAAAAATAAGTAAGAATGAGGTCTCAAGTAACATCAAATAACATCTGATCTTTTCTTGCTTCACAAGGTACCCTGGAGCATAAGTCATATTACACAATTATTCCTCTTTGAGAAAAAAGGGGACAACTCTATCACTATATCTGTCAGTCATTACTTGGGGATCCTCACTGGTAATGAAGCTTTTATCAGCAGAGAGCAATTCTCAAGAGAAGAAAGGAAATATGAGTCATTATCAACAAATCCTCATAGCATCTGGGTAATGAGAGAGCTGAACAAAACACGTGACAGCATCTATTGCACTGACACATAGTAAATACTCAGTGTTAATTGAAATAAAAATTATATATGCCAACCTCTATTAATTATACATCGTTATCATTTTAACAATAATATTATCAGAGTTACTTGAGAAGCTTTTTACAAAATGTATATACCCACAAATTATCAGCATTTCTTTGAGGATGTTGGTGGAGAACACAAACGTATTTTGAAAATAAGTCCCAGTTGTTACTAATATATACCAACATACACACACACACACACACACACACACATACACACATACACCCCGTGAATAATTATGATAAGATGTCCTTTAGAATTTGACCTTGCTTACTATTTTAATTTTCATCTCTTCCAACTCCTGCATTTGATGTTATTTTCATTCATCAATGTATATTTCTCTAAATATATACAGTTGTTTTATACTTCCATTCATTGGAAATGGTCTTCACTTCTCCCTCAGTCAGTTTCATATACCAATGCATGCACAGGCATGCTCTGTTCTCTCACACACATACAAATATACACACACCCCCACACAAATATTTCTGATATTTTGGGGCCTTTTTGAGTACACCTGCCTTTGTTATATTCTACTTATATGCCACTATTATTGTGAGGCTGTCATTTATACTTCCATACATAATTTACTATTCCATTCTTAGAGCTTGTACAATTAAATTCACTTCAACTGACTCTATTGTAGTTAAACGTTTATTATTCTAAACTATGAAATCAACAAAAGGACAGTTTGAGTCTAATTATTTGAGGGAGATTTTATTAAGTAGAGAATTTGAGGTTGGTAGTTATTTTCTTTTAGCTCCTTGAAAATAGGTATTTATTTTCTTTTAGCTCCTTGAAAATAGCATTCCATAGCCATCTGCATCCATTGTTTCTGTTGAGCAGTCTGATGTCCCTCTTATTACTGACCTTTTGGAAGTAATCTTCTTTTCCTTCCCCCATTCCTGGAGCTCTTGCAATTTTTGTTTTCTTTATCTTTGGTTTTTCAGTGGTTTTATATGTTATGCTAGGTGTTGATTTCATTTAATTACTGCTGCTTAAGATTTTTAGTGATCATTGAACTTATGATGTTGAAATCTTTCAATGACTGTGACTTTTTAATTCAGTAATTATTTATCCAGCCATGACTAATATACTCCTAAATGTGTATTCTCAATTTTGGTTATTATGTTTTTAATTCTAAAATTTTATTTATTTTATTTTTTTAGAAACAGATTTAAGATATAATTCATATAATTCACCCTTCTAAAGTGTAGAACTTTCTAATTTTTAGTATATTTAGAATTGTGCAACTTCCACCACAATCAACTTTGGGGCATTTTCAGCACCACAAAGAGAAATTTAGTACCCATTAGCAATCACTGTTCATTTTCCTCTACCTCGTGCAGCCCTGGTAATCACTTAATCTGTTTTATGCCTCTATAGATTTGCCTTTTCTGGATATTTTCTACACAAGGAATTATACAATATGTAGTCTTTTGTGATGGCCTTCTTCACTTCACATATTTTCAAGGTTTATTCATGTTGTAACGTGTCGATACTTTATTGTTTTTTATTGCTCTGTAATAGTTCATTGTATGGATATATCTCACTTCCTTATTCATTCATCAGTTGATGTAAATTTGGGTTGTTTTTATTTTTGGTTATTATGAATAATGTTTCTATGAACATTTTTGTACAAAAGTTTTTATGTGAACATAAGTCTTAATTTCCTTTGCGTATATAATTAGTCATAGAATTGCTTGGCCATATGGTAACTGGATATTTTGGAGAAACTGCCAGACTGTTTTCCAAAATGGCTGCACTATTTTACATTTACACCAGCAGCATATGAGGCTCCAATTTCTTTGCATCTTTGACAAAACTTGCTATCATTTGACATTTTCATTATTGCCCTCCTAGGGCATGTGAAATGGTATCTCATTAAGATTTTTATCTTTGTTTCTCTAATGAATAATAATGTTGAACATAGTTTCACGTGTTTACTATTTCTATATCTTTTTTGGAGAAAGGTCTGTTTAGATCCTTTGTTCATTTTTCAGTTGGGAATTTAGTCTTCCTAATGTGGAGTTTTAAGAACTTTAAACACACACACATACACATGCACACACACACACACACACACACACAGATTCTGGGTAAAAGTCCTTTATCAGATACATAATTTGCAAATATTTTCTCTCAATCAGTGAATAGTCTGTTTAACTTATTGATGGTATACTCTGAAGCACAAAAGTTTTTTTTTTATTTTGATGAAGTCCAATTTATTTGTTTTTTATTTTGTTTCCTTAAGCTTTTGGTGTCATTTGTAAGAAACCATTTACTAATATAAGGTCAAGAAGATATATGCTTATGTTTTCTTCTAAGATTGTTACAATTTGAGCTTTTACATACAGGTTATTTATTCATTTTGAGTTAATTTATATGTATGGTAAGAGGTGGAGGCTCCAAATTCTTTCTTTTTGACCAAGATATTTAGTTGTACCAGAATCATTTGTTTAAAAGACTATTCTTTACCCATTAGGTTGACTTAACACCTTATTAAAAATCATTTAATAGACAGAGGTGGAGCAAGATGGCTAAATAGAATTCTGCAGCAATTGTTCCCACAGGAACACCAAATTGAACAACTATTCACACAAGAAAGCACCTTCATAAGAACCAAAAATAAGGTGAGTGATCACAGTACCTGGTTTTAACATCAAAGCAAAGAAAGGCACAAAAGAGGGTAAGAAAGACATTCTTGAATTGCCAACACCACCCTTCTGCCATACTCCAGCAGTAGCTGTGTGGCACAGAGATAGAATCTGTTTGCTTCAGGGAGACAGAGAGCAGTTATTGTGGAACTGTGACTTGGAAATTAGTGCTACTTGTCAAGTGGAAAGCAACACAGGGCAGAATTTTGCCAGCCCTCTAAAGGGACCATTTACACCAGCCCTGGCTACAGGGGAATCATCCATCCCAGAGTTCAGAACTTGAGCTCCAGCTAGCTCCACCACTATGAGCTAAAGTTCCCTGGGGTTCTAAATAAATGCAAAAGGCAGTCTAGGGCACAAAGACTGCACTTTTGGGGAAAGTCTTTGTGCTCTACTGGGCTCAGGACCAGTGAAATTGGGGTGCATAAAAATTAGTGAGATACACAACTTGGGACAGCCAAGGGAGTGCTTGTGTCACGCCTCCCCCAACCCCAGGCAGTGGAGCTCATAGTTCCAGAAGGGACTCTTTCTTTCTGCTTAAGGAGAGGAAAGTATAGTGTAAAAAGGACTTGGTCTTGCAATTTAGACACCAGCTTAGCCACAGTAGGATACAGCATGAGGCAGAGTCCTGAAACTCCTATTCCAGGCCCTAGCTCCTGGATGACATTTCTAAACACACCCTGAATCTGAAGAGAACATGGTGCCTTGAAGGGCAGCACCCAATTTTAGAAAGATTCATCACCTGCTAATTAAAGAGAGCTTGGGCCTTGAATCCACACCAGTGGTAGCCAGGCAATACTTGCTGTGGGCCTTGGGTGAGACCCAGTGCTGTGATGGCTGCAGGTGTAAATCAACACATTCCCAGCTGTTGTAGGCATGGGAGAAGACTCCTTTTGCTTGAGAAAAGAAGAGGGAAAAGTAAAGGAGACTTCATTTTGCAGCCTGTGTACCAGCTCAGTAACAGTGGGGTAGAGTAATATGTGAGTTCTTAGAGTCCCCAATTCCGGGACTTGGTTCCTGGGTGGTATTTCTGGACTTACCCAAGGCCAGAGGGGCAATCACTGCCCTAAAGGGAGAGTCTGAGGCCTGGCAGTGTTAACCATAAACAGACTGAAGAAATCTTGGGCTTTGAGTTGTCATTGGTGGCAGCCAGGTAGCACTTGCCATGGGCCTGGGGTTGGGGAGGCCATGGGGAGAGACTCCTTCTGCTTGAGGAAAGAAGAAAGAAGAGTGTAAAGGTCATTGTCTCATGGCATGAGTGCCAGTTTAGCCACAGTAGAATAGTGCACCAAGTAGAATCCTAAGGTTTCTGACTTCAGGCCCTGGCTCCTGCATGACATTTCTGGAGATGCCTTGGGCTGCAGGGGAGTGCACCACCCTGAATGGAAGGACACAAGTCTGGCTGGATTCACCACCTTCTGACTGAAGAGCCCTTGGGCCTTGAGTGAAATTGGTGGCAGTCAGGCAGTGGTTGCCACGGACCTTGGCGAAGACTCACTGCTCTGTTGGCTTCAGGTCTGACCCAGCAAAGTCCCAGTTGTGGTGGCTACAGGTGGGCTTGTGTCAATCCTTTCGTACCTCCAGGCAACTCAGCATGGAGAGATATATTCCATTTATTTGGGGTAAAGTAAGGGAAGAGAACAAGAGTCTCTGTCTGGTAGCCTAGGGAATTCTCTCAGATCTTACCCAAGACCACCAAGGTGGAACATCTGCAAACCTTCAAGAGTCATAGTTTTACTGGGCTTCGGGTGTCCTTTAATGCACATACAGCTACAGTGACTAAGGACTTAGATCACAACACTCAATCTTCTGTGAATACATGGAAAGCTTTTTCAAGAAAGATGAGTGCAAATCCCAGACTGTGAAGACCATCAGGAAAATATGACCTCACCAAATAAACAAATCGAGGCAACAGTGATAAATCCCAGAATAACAGATAAGTGATCTTTCAAGCAGATAATTCAAAAGACATGCTTTCAGGAAGATCAGTAATATTCAAGGCAATAGAGAGAAGGAATTCAGAATTCTATTAGCTAAATTTAACAGAGATTGAAATAATTTTTAAAAATGTAGCAGAAATTCTAGAGCTAAAAAATTTCATTGATACACTGAAGAATGCATCAGAGTCTCTCAACAGTGTATTGATCAAGCAAAATAAACAATTATTGAGCTTGAAGGCAGACTGTTTGAAAATACACAGAGGAGATAAAAGAAAAAAAGGAATAAAGCATGCCTACAACCTGTAGAAAATAACCTCAAAATGGGCAAATCTAAGAGTTGTTGGCCTTGAAAAGGATGTAGAGAGATATATTGGGGTAGAATCTTTATTCGAAAGGAAAATAACAGAGAACTTTCCAAATCTAGAGAAAGACATGAATATTCAAATATATGAAGCTTACAGAACAAGCAGATTTAACCCAAATAGCACCACTACAAGACATTTAATAATCAAACTCCCAAAAGTCAAAGGAAAAAGAAAGATCCTAAAATCAGTAAGAGAAAAAAACACATAATATACAAAAGAACTTCAATATGCCTGTCAACAGACTTCTCAATTGAAACATTATGGGCCAGGAGAGAGTGGAATAATATATTTAAAGTGCTGAAGAAAAAACATTTTTATCTTACAATATTGTATCCAGTGAAAATATCCTTCAAACACGAAGGAGAAATGAAGACTTTCCCAGACTTATAGAAGCTAAGGGATATTATCAATACCAGCACTGTTCTACAAAAATGTTAAAGAAAGTTTTTCAATCTGGAAGGAAAAGACATTAATGGGCAATAAGAAATCACATGAAAGTACAAAACTCATTTGTATAGTAAGTACACAGACAAACACAGAATATTATAACATTGTAATTGTGGGTTTTAAACTACTTATATTTTGAGGAGAAAGACTAGAAGATGAATTTAGCAAAAATAATAACTAAAATAACTTTTTAAGACATAGTATAATAAGATATGACTATTAACAACAAGATGTTAAAAAGCAGGGGGAGGTGAAGTTAAATTGTAGAGTTTTTATTGGTTTTTGCTTTATTTGTTAGTCTGTGTGTTTCCTTTTACAATCAGTGTTAAGTGGTCATGAATCGAAAATAATTACATATAATATATCTACAAGCCTCATGGTAACCTCAAATCAGAAAACCTACAACAGACATGTAAAATACAATGAGCAAGAAATTTAAATATACCAGCAGGAAAAAAAATTACCTTCACAGAAAGGGAGACAGGAAGAAAGAAGGGAAGAAAGAGAGGACCAGAAAACAAATAAGAAAATGACAGGAATAAGTTCCTACTAATTAATAATAAAATCAAATTTAAATGAACTAAACTGTAATCAAAAGACAAAGAGTGGCTGAATGGAAAGAAAAATAAAACCCAATGATCTGTTGCCTACACGAAACACACTTTGACTATAAAGACACACATAGACTGAAAATAAAAAGGATGGAAAAAGTTATTCCATGAAAATCAAAACCAAAAAAACAAGCAAGAGTACATATACTTATATAGAAAAAATAGATTTCAAGTTAAAACCTGTAAAAAGAAACATGGAGATCAGTATATAATAGTAAATGGGTCAATTCAGAAAAAGGATATAACAATTATATATGCATCCAATGCTTGAGGACCCAGATGTATAAAGCAAATATTATTAGAGCTAAACAGGAAAATAGACCCTAATACAATAATAGCTGGAGACTTAAACACCTCACTTCAGCACTGGACAGATCACCCAGACAGAAAGTCAACAAACAAACATTTGACATATCTGCACTATAGGCCAAATGCTCCTAATAGATTTCTATTCTTCTCAGCACATGGATCATTCTCAAGGATAGACCATATATTTGGCCCCAACATCAGTCTTAAAAAATTTATAAAAATTGAAATTATGGAAAATATCTTGTCTGACCATATGGAGTAAAAATAGAAAGCAATAATAACAGGAATTTTAGAGACTATGCAAACACATGTAAATTAAACAATATGCTGCTGGATGGCCAGTGGGTGAATTAGAAAAAGAAAACATTTTAAAAATTTCTTGAAATAAATGAAAATCAAAACCCAACACACCAGAACCTATGGGATACAGTAAAAGCATTACTAAGAGGCAAGTTTATAGCAATAAGTGACTACATCAAAAAAGTAGAAAAGCTTCAAATAAGCAACCTAATGATGAATCTTAAAGAATTTAAAAAGCAATAGAAAATCAAATACGAAATTATTAGAGTAAAAATAATAAAGATGAAAACAGAAATGATTAAAATTGAAACAAAGAAAACAATAAAAAAGATAAAACCTTGGTTTTTTAAAAAAGTTAAAGAAAATCAACAAGCCATTTGCCAGATGTGATGGTTAATATTGGGTGTCAACTTGATGGGATTGAAGATGCAAAGTATTGGTCTTGGGTGTGTCTGTGAGGGTGTTGCCAAAGGAGACTAACATCTGAGTCAGTGGACTGGAAGAGGCAGACACATAATCAATATGGGTGGGCACCATCTAATCAGTTGCCAGTGCAGCTAGGATAAAAGCAGGCAGAGGAATGTGGAAGGATTAAACTTATTGTTAGTCTTCTGCCTGCATCTTTCTCCTGTGCTGGATGCTTCCTGCCCCTGAACATCAGACTCCAGGTTCTTCAGCTTTGGGACTCCCGGGCCTTTGACCACATTCTGAAGGCTGCACTGTCAGCTTTCCTACTTTTGAGATGTTGGGACTTGGACTGGCTTCCTTGCTCCTCAGCTTGCAGATGGCATATTGTGCAACTTTACCTTGTGATTCTGTGAGTCATTACTCCTTAATAAATTCCCCTTTATATATACATCTTTACTATTAGTTTTGTTCCTCTAGAGAACCCTGACTAATACACCATGCAAGCATAAAACCAGAGAATACTCATAAATAAAATCAAAGGTGAAAAAGGAGACATTGTAACTGATACTACAGAAATTCAAGGGATCATTGGAGACTACTAGGAGCAACTATATGCCAATGAATTTGAAAGCCTAGAAGAATTTGTTAAATTCCTTGACACATCCAACCTACCAAGATTGAACCATGAAGAAATACAGAATCTGGATAGACCAATAACAATTGAAGCCATAATTCAAAGTCTCCAGGCAAACAAAGCCCAGGATCTGATGGCTTCACTGCTGAATTTTACCAAACATTTAAAGAAGAACTTAATACCAGTTCTACTCAAACTATTCCAAAACACAGATGAGGAGAGACTATTTCCAAACTAATTCTGTTAGGTCAGTATGACTCTGATAACAAAACCAGATAAAGACACATGAAAAAAGATAAGTACAGTCTAAAATCCCTGATAAACATTGATGCAAAAATCATCAACAAAATACTAGCAAACAAATTTCAACCATACATTAAAAAGATCTTTCATTATCACCAACTGTAATTTATCCCAAGGATGTAAAGATGTTTCGACATATGCAAATCAATCAGCATGATACATCATATCAACAGAATGAAGAATAAAATCCATATTACTTCAACTGATGCCAAAAAAGCATTTGATAAAATTCAACATCCCTTCATGATAAAACTTAAAAATGATGTAGAAGAAACATACCTTAATACAATAAAAGCCATATATGACAGACCTACAGCTAGTATCATACTGAAAGGCGAAAAACTGGCCGGGCGCGGTGGCTCACGCTTGTAATCCCAGCACTTTGGGAGGCCGAGGTGGGCGGATCATGAGGTCAGGAGATCGAGACCACGGTGAAACCCTGTCTCTACTAAAAATACAAAAAAATTAGCCGGGCGTAGTGGCGGGCGCCTGTAGTCCCAGCTACTCAGAGAGGCTGAGGCAGGAGAATGGCGTGAACCCGGGAGGCGGAGCTTGCAGTGAGCTGAGATTGCGCCACTGCACTCCAGCCTGGGCAACAGAGTGAGACTCCATCTCAAAAAAAAAAAAAACCTAAAAGCCTTTTTTCTAGGATCTGGAACATGACAAGGATGCCCACTTTCACCACTGTTATTCAACATGGTACTGGAAGTCCTAGCTAGAGCAATCAGAGAAGACAAAGAAATAAAGGGAATCCAGATGGGAAAGAAATAAGTCAAATCAATCTTGTTTGTAGATGATATGACCTTATATTTGAAAGAACCTAAGGATTCCACAAGAAAACTGTTAGAACTAATAAGCAAATTCAGTAAATTTGCAGGATACAAAATCAATGTAGAAAAATCAGCCACATTTCTACATTTGAACAATGAACAATCTGAAAAAGGTATCAGCAACAGATAAACTTCCCCAAAGAAGTGAAAGATTGCTACAGTGGAAACTATAAATCATTGATGAAAGAAATTGAAGAGGACACAAAAAATGAAAGGATATCCCATGTTCAGTGATTAGAAAAATCAATATTGTTAAATTGTTCATATTATCCAAAGCACTCTACAGATTCAATGCAATCCCTATCAAAATACCAATGATATTTTTCATTGAAATAGAAAAAAATCATTCTAACATTAATATGGAACCACAAAAGACCCAGAATAGCCAAAACCATCTCAAGAAAAAAGAACAAAACTGGAGGAATCACATTATCTGACTTCAAATTATATTACAAAGCTGTAGTAACCAAAACAGCATGATACTGGCATAAAAACAGACACATAGACCAATGGAGCAGAATAGAAAACACAGAAATAAATCTACAGTGAACTCATTTTTGACAAAGTTACCAAGAATATACAATGGGGAAAGGACCAGTCTCTTCGGTCAACTTTTCTGGGAAAACTGGATATCTATATGCAGAAGAATGAAACTACACCCCTATCTCTCACATAAAAAAATCAAATCAAAATAGATTTAAGACTTAAGTCTACAACCTGAAAGTATGAAACTACTACAAAGAAAACATTGGGGAAACTCTCTAGGAAATCAGTCTGGGCAAAGATTTCTTGAGTAATACCCAAAGAGAACAGAAAACTGAAGCAAGAATGGACAAATGGGATCACATCAAGTTAAAAGCTTTCTGCATAGCAAAGGAAAGAATCAATGAAGTGAGGAGACAACCCACAGAATGGGAGAAAATATTTGCAAACTATCCATCTGACAAGGAAGTAACTGACAGAATATACAAGGAGCTCAAAGAACTCAATAGAAAAATAAATCAAATAAACCGATTAACAAATGTGCCAAAGATCTTAATAGACATTTCTTAAAAGAAGACATACAAATGGCAAATGGGTATATTAGAAAGTGTTGGTATATTAAAAAGTGCTCACCATCATTGATTATTAGAGAAACGCAAATCAAAACTACAATGAGATATCATCTTACTCCAAGTAAAATGGCTTTTATCCAAAAGACTGGCAATAATGAATGCTGACAAGGATATGGAGAAAGGGAAATCCTCATATATTCTTGGTAGAAATGTACAGCCACTATGGAAAACAGTATGGATATTCCTCAAAAAACTAAAAATAGAACTACCATATGAACCAGCAACTCCACTGCTAGGTATATGTCCAAAGGAAAGGACATCTATATGTTGAAGAGATATCTATATTCCAATGTTTATTGCAGTACTGTTTACAATAGCCAAAATTCAGAAGCAACCAAGTGTTCATCAACAGACTAATGGATAAAGATGTGGTACATATACAAATGGAGTACTATCCAGCCATAAAGAAGAATGAGATCCTGTCATTTGCAGCAACATAGCTGGAACTGGAAGACATTATGTAAAGTGAAATAAGCCATACACAGAAAGACAAACTTCACATGTTCTCACTCATATGTGGAAGCTAAAAATTAAAACAGTTAAACATATGGAGGTAGAAGGTAGAATGATGGTTATCAGAGGCTGGGAAGGGTAGTGGGGTAGAGGAAGTAGGGTTGGTTAATGGGTACAAAAATATCATTAGATTGAATGAATATGATCTAGTAATTTATAGCACAATAGGATGATTAAAGTTAATAATAATTGTACATTTTTAAATAACCAAAAAGATATTATTTAAATGTTTGTGACACAAAGAAATGATAAATGCCTCCCATTGATTAGAAGGATAAGAAAAAAAGAAGAAATAATAAATGTTCAAGGTGATGCACACCCCATTTACCCTGCTGTGATTATTACACATTGTATATCTTTATCAAAATATCTCACGTACCCCATAAATAAATACACTTACTGTGTAATCACAAAATTTTTAAAAAATCAATTAACTATAAATATAATTATTAATTTCTGTACTTTGAATTCTGTTTCATCAGTGTGTCTCACTGTCATTACGGTTAGCATATTATTTTGATTACTGTAGTTTTATAGTATATTTTGAAATAAGGAAGTATGAGTCTTCAAACATTGTTCATATTTGACATCATTTTTTACACTCTGGGCCCCTTACATTTCCTTATTAATTATAGCATCTCTTGTCAATTTCTGAAAAAAACCCTGGATTTATTTTGTTTTGCTTTCTTTTTTCTATATTATTTTTAATATTTATTTATTGTGTCTTTAATTAGTACATAATACTGTATACGTTTATAGATACATGTAATATTTTGATGCATGCATACAATATGTAATGATCAAATGAGGGTATTTTGGATATTCATCTCCTCAGTTATCATTACTTTGCATTGGAAACATTTAAAATATTCTCTTCTAGCTATTTTGAAACATACAATAGTGTGTTGAATCTGTAGATCAACTTGAGTATCTCCGTCTTAAAAATATTGCCTTCCCATCCATAAATATAGTTTGTCTTCCCATTTATTTATGTCTTTTTAATTTTTTGAACAACATATTGTAGTTTTCATATTGCTCACTTCTCTTAATTTTATTTCTAAGTATTTTATTCTTTTTGAAGTCATTATAAGTGAAATAATTTTCTTAATTTTTAGATATTTACCTTGACTATTCCAACATTTCTCAATTTATTAGTTCAAAATTTAATAATTGGTTCTAATCTTTGGTAAATTTCTTAGAATTTTTTTATACCCAGGTTCACGTCATCTGAAAACGAAGTGTTATTTCTTCCATTCAGATGCAAACACATTTTATTTATTTTTCTTAATTGCCTTGATTGTACCACCAGTACAATGTAATAGAATTGACAACAAGCATCTTTGTCTTTTTTACTTCTAATCTTTAGAGTAAAGCATTGTCTCTCATCATTAAGCAGGATGGTGGCTGTAGGTTTTTCATATAATTCTTTTAACATGTTTAGGAAGTTTCCTTAATTTTCTAGTTTGTTGAGTGCTTTTATCATGAAAAGTTGAATTTGGTCAAATGTGTTTTCTACCTCTATTGAAATTATCTTGTGGCTTATGTCCTTTATGATATTGATAGGGTGTTTTATATTAATTGACATTTGGATGTTAAATTAACCTTGTTTTCCTGGGGTAAATCCTACTTCATTATACTGTATATTTCTGTTTGTTTTACTGAATTTGGCTTCCTTGAGGAGTTTTGTGTCTATAATAGTAAGGAGAACTGGTCTGATATTTTCTTTTCTTATGATAGCTTTCTTTGGTTTTGGTGCCAGATTAATACTAGCCTCATAAAATGACTTGATAAATCTCTGTTCTATTTTTTTGAAAGAGTTTGTGAGTAATTGATATTAATCAAGTTTAAATGTTTGGTAAAAATCATGAATGAAGCAATTTGAACCAAGGGTTTTCCTTTTAGGGAGATTTTTGGTCACTGATCTTATCTCTTGTAATAGGTTTATTCAGATTTTCTGTTTATTATAAAGAAAATTTTGGTAGTTTGTGCTTAGGAATTTGTCCACTTCCCCTACATATCTGATTTCTTGGTAAACACTTGTTCATAGTATTTTCTTATAATTCTTTTTATTTCTGTAGTATTAGTAGTGATGTCTCCTCTTTTATTCTTGCTTTTAGCAATTTGAGTCTTCTCTTTTCTAATCCTAGTCAATCTGTCTAGATATTTGTTAAGTTTGTTGATGTTTCCAGGGAACTAACTTTTGATCTTGTTAGTTTTCTGTTATTTTCTTATTTTTTATTTATTTTCACTTAATATTTATTTATTTTTCTTCTGCTGATTTGGGGTTCCATTTGCTCTTAATTTTTCAGTGTCTTAATTTGGAAAGTTAAGCTATTGATATGAGGGCTTTCTTTTTTATATACGCACTTACTGTAATAAATTTCCATCTAAATCTTGCTTTAGCTGCATCCCATAAGTTTTGGTATGTTGTATTTTCACTTTTATTCATAAAAAAGGAAATTTTCTAACTTTCTCTCTATTTTTTTTTGTTTGATGCATTGGTTATTTAGAGGTGTGTTATTTCATTTTTATTTATTTAAGAATTTCTCAAATTTCTTTTTGTTTTTTATTTTTCGATGTATTGCATCATGGTTGGAGAATACACTTCGCATTTAAGCAAGCATGGGGCCTATTGAGGCTTGTTTAGTGACTTAACTTATGGTCTACTGAGTTGAATGTTTCATTCACCCTTGAGAAGAATGTGTCTGCAGCTGTTGTTAGAAGGAGTGTTCCATAGATGTCTCTTAGGCCTGGTGGATTTATAATATTTAAGTTTTCTATTTCCTTGTTTATCTTCTACCTAGTGGTTCTATCCATTATAGAAAGCCGGGTATTGAAGTCTCAATTACTATTGTTAAATGGTTTCTTACTTTATTTTTGCAGTTATTCTTTTATATATTTTGGAACTCTCTTGTTAGGTTCAAATATGTTCGTAATTGTCGTATTTTCCTGACTGATGGATCCTTTTATCATTACAAATTATCTCTTTTTTTCTAGTGTATTATTTATTTTAAAGCTTATTTTGTCAGAGATTAATTAGTATAGCCACTTCCTTTTCCTTGTGTGTATGTGTTTATATTATATGTATAATTTATGTGGGTACGTAGCAGGTGTATGTATTTATGGGGTACATAAGATGTTTTGATACAGGTATGCAAAATGAAGTAAGCAGATAATGGAGAATGGGGTATCCAAGCCACTTTAGTTTCTTATGTTTGCTTTTTTGCGTAAGTCTTTTTGATCCTTTTACTTTCAATCTATTTGTATCATCAACCTGTTTGTCTATAGACAACATATAGTCAGATTTTTTACTTTAGTCTTACAGTCTGTTTTTATTGGATTATTAATTCATATTAATGTTATTATTAATATACTTGTCTATATGTCGATTTTGTTTTGTTTTGATATGTCTGTCTACTTTACTCCCCATCTTTTCCATTACTGATTTCTTTTGCATTATGTGAATATTTTCTGGTGTAATGTTTAAATTTCTTTAGTAATTTTGTATTATATTTTTTACTTATTTTCTTAACGTTCACTCTAGGGCTTATAATACATATACCTTGACTTACCAGATCTACTTCTTATTTGTCATATTTTAAGCTGAGGGGTAGGTAGGAAATATCACTCTTCTTCTCCTTTATTGTGCTGTTATTATTATACATATTATATTTGTATATTTGCTATGCCAAAAAATACCTTGTTGTCACTGTTACTTTATATAATTGTATGTTGTTTGAAGAAGCTGGGAGAAAGGGGAGCAACTTTATATTCATAAAGTTAATTATAATAACCTTTTTATTTACCTCTTCTTTATGTGTTTCTATGGAGTTATCTACTGTCATCTCCTTACTCCAATAAAACTTTGCCTCCTTCTGCTTCCTTTTTGCTATTATAGTCAAATATATTACATTTATGTATGTTAAAGAAACAGTATACAATTGTATTTACATTGTTTTATACTGTTGTTTTTTAAATAATAGAAGAAATATGTAATTAAACTGTCTTAGATAATTACGTACATAATTCCTCTTGTTGATGGTTTTTATTTTTTCGTGTGGATTTCAATTACTTTCTAGAATTACTTATTTCAACCTAGAAAGTTTTTTAGTATTGCTTATGAGGCTGGCCTGCTGGCAAACAAACAAAAAAAATCATTTTTGTTTTTCTAGGAATGTCGGTTTTATCCTTATTTTTAAAAGGCAATTTTGCAGAATATGTGATTCTTGATGACAGTATTTATTTTCTTTTAGCACTATGAATATACCACCTGACTGGCTTCTCTTTTCCATTGTTTTAGATGAGAAGTCTGATGTTATACTTATTGCATTTTTCTTGTATATAATGAGTTATTTTTCTCTGGTTGCTTTTAAAATTTATCTCTTTGTCTTTATTCCTCAACATTTGTGTGTCAGATGTCTGGGTGTTGGTCTCTGTGTTTATTCTATTTGGATTTTGTTAAGCTTCTTGGATGCACAGATAAATATTTTTATTGAGTTTGAGGAGTTTTCAGACATTATTTCTTTAATATATTTTCTGATATTTTTCTCTGTTTTCTTTCTGGTGCTGCCATATGTGTATGGTTGTATGCTTATTCATGTTCCATATTTATTCAAAGCTTCATTCTATTATTTATTTTATTTTATTTTATTTTATTTTATTTTGAGGCAGAGTCTCCCTCTGTCACCCCAGCTGGAGTATAGTGGAGCGATCTTGGCTCAGTGCCACCTCCACCTCCTGGGCTCAAGCGATTCTTGTGCCTCACCCTCCCGACTAGCTGGGATTACAGGCGCCCACCACCACACTTGGCTAATTTTTTGTATCTTTAATAGAGACAGGGTTTCGCCATGTTGCCCAGGCTGGTCTCAAACTCGTGAACTCAGATAATCTGCCTGCTTCAGCTTCCCAAAGTGCTAGGATTACAGATGTGAGCCACCACTCCTGGCTGTGTTCTATTTTCTTTATTCTTTTTCTGATCTTCAGAATATTTAATTTCTATCAATCTTTGTTCAAGTTGACTAACTTTAGCATCAGAAATCTGTTGAGCACTTCTAGTAAATTTTTCATTTTACTTATTTAAATTTTCAACTTCAGAATTTTCACTACTTTTTAAAACAAACTTTACCTCTTTATTATTACAATCTAGTTGATGAGATAATGTCATCATACTTTCTTTTACTTCTTTAAGTATAGTTTCCTTTAGTTCTGTGAACATGTTTATAACAGCTCTTTTAAAGTCTTTGCCTCACATCTCTATTCTCTCTAAATTCTCTCAGAGGCATTTTTGTTGCCTGCTTTTTTTTTTTCCTGTGAAAACATTACACTTTACTATTTCTGCATGTCTTGTAATTCTTTTTGAAAACTGAACATTTTAGATAATATATTGTAGCAATATTGGATACTGATCCTCCCCTCTCCTACCATCCAAATTTTTTGTTTGTTTGTTTATTGATATGAGTGGATGATTTTAGTGATGTCTATTTGCCCTACAGTGTATAGACTCTGATGTTTTTCTTGCCTTTCATTCATGTTATCTTGTCTCCTCATTTGCTTGTTACTTTTGACTGAGTGTCAGATGTGGTATATAAAAATTGTAAAGCTCTTCTCAGAGAGAGGGCACCGCCTTGAGCATGCGCACAGTCACCCTGCGATGACAGTACTTTTATCATTGCCCTCTTGGACCGTCTCTTTATGAGATTTCTCTGTTACGGTGCGTGTCTCTGTTGGTTTTTTTCAGCTGGGTGCTGAAAATACATTACCTTTTGGTCTTCTCATTTTGCTTTTTCAAGTATGAAACCTAAATTTCAAGAACAAGTGGAGGGCAGGGCAATGCAGTACCCAGTACTTTTGGCCTGCTGTGCCTGAGGTAGAGATTCTATCCTATTAATAGTGCTAGATGGAGGAAGAGAGTCCACAATTCCCAGCCACTCGTGCCTGGAATAGAGCTTCTGCAACAGAGAGCTGGAAAGGATAAGAAATACTGAGAAGCTATTCCTTCGTGAAAACTTTGTAGAGGAATACTGTAAGACAATACTAAGCTAGAGAATAGGGAACCCTGTATTCTTAGCTATAGACACCCAGATTAGAATTTCTATCACACTGTGCTGGGGATAAGGGAAGGGAACATATTGGGCTCAAGTGTCACAGACTGTCACTACTCATATTGAGATTTAGTACATGTTCTTAAGTAACTATTTCATTTACTGTATGCCTTCAAGATAATCTCTATAATTGTAAATGGTTGGGTTTCTTTTTAAATTTCACCAGTAAAACTTCAATGAAAGATGGGTCTATGGACTTCCTCACATCACCATCTCAGGAGTCTACACTCCAGAATATCAATTTAGTTCCTTATTTTAATATTGAGTTCTCTGCCAAAATTCAAACTTCTATCCTTTATTTCCCTGAACATGTTTGAACATTTTTTTTTTTTTTTGAGACAGATTCTTGCTCTATCACTCAGGCTGGAGTGCAGTGATGCCATCTCTGCTCACTGCAACCTCCATCTCCCAGGTTCAAGCAATTCTCTTGCCTCAGCCTCCCGAGTAGCTGGGACTACAGGTGTGCACCATCACCCCTGTCTAATTTTTGTGTTTTTTAGGAGAGATGGGGTTTCGCCACGTTGGCCAGGCTGGTCTTGAACTCCTGACCTCAAGTGATCCACCCCCCTCAGCCTTCCAAAGCTCTGGGATTATAGGATTATAGGCATGAGCCACCTTACCCAGCCTGAACATTTATTTTTAATTGTGTGTCTCTGAAATGCATTATCTGGATATTCTTCTATTGTTGAATGTTTTTCTTGCCTTTCATTCATCTGATCTTGTCTCCTTATTTGCTTGGTTACTGTTGACTGAGTGTCAGATGTGGTATATAAGAATTGTAAAACACCCTCTGACATGCACAAACACAACACTTGGAGTCCTAGGATGATGTTGATGTGTTGTCTTCTTTTAGAGTGCTCTACAATTGCTGCAGTCAGGCAATTACAGAAACTAGCAATCCAGGAAAACTTCCATTCTGATTTCATAAACCGAGTCATTTCAAAGTATGCTTCATTTCCTGCAAACGCTGATGTACATTGTGTTTAATCTTACTCGTTTGGCACATCCATCAAACATTTCTTGTCAGCTTTTCAATCTTTCAGTTAGCGTTTCCAGATATGGTAACTACTTCTGTGATAAGAAGGGGTCCAATGCCAGGTTTACTTCCTGGATTATTTTCTCCTCAAATATTGTTCTCATCATTCTTAACTGTTTTATTAGTTCTTTGCTGCCATTAAGAATTTTTTTAAATGTTTCATTTAGACAGTCTAGGTGTCCTCAGCAGGAAGGTTGAATCAGTATCCTAGCTCACTCCTCATCATTGGGTCTTATTCATCTTTCCATCTTAATAATAGGCCCAGGAGCCAGCAAAAAAAAAGTGCTCAATCAATAAATATTTTTTATGAGTGATTATAATTAGCATTTATTTCGCAAATCTAGTCTGGACAATTACTTCTTTAGAGGAATGGCAAAAATATTTCTAATTACCTTCATGTTTCAACATGACTATCTTTTTTGCATATTCATTAAAGACTGTACCAATGAAGGTTTAAGTCTTGATCGAGATAAACATGTAAGATAACATATCCATCCCAGTTTCTAACTGTGTCATGTTCCTGTTCCTGTTTAGTTGTGGTGACACAAAATCTGCCAGGAAGTTTCCACGTGTAAGGAGTTTGGAAGTTGCCACTCCATCCTAACAAATAAATCACTGAACAAACTAAAAAATCAACAACTTATTTGGATTCAAAAGAAGGGGGAGGACATAGGACAAACTGCTGCCCACCCCTCCACCACTAGAGTAGACAGGTTAATACAGGGAGCCACCAATTAATTACCAGAGTAGAGACTCAGAAGTGGAAAACACTGTGGGAACCAATGCCAGGGTAAGAAAAGCTGAACTATAATTGATGAATTACTGGAGGTTCAGTGTGGACAAATCTTAGAGCCGAAAATTCCAGGGGTATCCAGTCATGGAGAGCCCTCACAGTTTTGTGAGATTTTGTGAGCTGTTGGTTTAGGAGCTCAACCAGGTTCTCATATAAATATTAAAGAAAAATCCCCTTATGCTTCTGGCAGGAGAGGAAAATGAGCATTTTGAAATATTCCAAAATTTGCCAAGAATAAGCTCAATCTTATCAATTCTAACACTAATAAAAACCCAACCTGGGAGAATAATGGGATCTCTCTCCTAACAAAAAAGAAATAAAAATCATGTATTGCTCTACGCCAAATAGATATTCGTGGGCTTGAATTGGTCAGTAAGCATTCAATTTCATCTTCTTGACTTAATCCTTTCATTTTTAGATAGTCTGTCTTAGTGGCCCAATACCTTGTTTCTGGGAAATCCATGGTCAGTTGGGTAGTGTGTTTAGTCCTCTGTTTACTCTCCTTGTGAGTCATGGATCTCCCTAAATTCAGGCTTCTTTTGTCTAATTGCTGCCTAAAACAGACATGTCTGGTGTGTTATCTGGACATAGATTTGGATTGTGAGGTTTCCTCCTAAAAGTTATCAGAAGCATCAAAATCTTTTCAAATGATATACTTCGCTGTGCCTTCCTTCTTGGCGAGAATTCTTAACATATCATCTCTGAGTCTTGATTGTTCTCAAGGATTTCATGCATTCGTTCATCCATATTCACCAGACATTTGTTGATTGCACCATATGTGCTAGGCACTAGGAATATAGAAATAAATGAAATAAAGGCAGTCTTTTCCCTCATGCAGTGGAAAGAAAATATAACAGGGAGAGCTTCTATTGACATAAACTCTATATTTGAATATAGATGGATTTCTATATTAAACAATCGAGCAAACTGATGGCATCTTCCTCCTTTTTAAACAGTATAAATTCAATATATCAAAGAGGACCAGTTATATATTTTTTAAGCAACAACTATTAGTTCTTTTGTAAGCAAGACAAAAAATCCAACAATCCAAAGCCCCACATGAACTCAGTTCACTATTTCTTCAAATCAAAATGCTCGAGGCACACTCACTGAAGGTCTGTCATATGTTCCTTAGAGTATAGCGTATGTAGTTATTTCAAAGTTCAACTCACTTCTTTCTAATGCTTAAAAAAAATTCCAGAAACGCTTCCAACTCTGCCTTTTTACTGGGAGAATTCTCATAGGTAGATCCCAAATATAAATGCCTAGTATCTTTGAAGTTTATTGCATGCACTATGCCCACTGCCTCAATGCTCAGCCTCTAACACTCTAGTCTCTTACACATTCTATATACACCACTCAATCCATTTACACTTGTGGGTGTTTGCAGAATGTCTCAAAATTTACTTCCCACTTCATAGTAACTCTTTCATCAAAATATTTTATCTTTGCATTTACTTGAAGTTGCGCTGGCAAGATGGGATTTCTTGATGCCATGCTTTGTTTTATTATTTATTTATTTATTTATTTATTTATTTATTTATTTTTTGGTCAGTTTTACCCCAATTATTTAACACCCCTCTGTCCTTACCATCAATAGAGGTCACTGTCACTAACAAGTTTCACAATCCTCACCTGCCATTATCTTTGCTTGGCTGGGTGAGAAGACTCTTTTTCAGGGGTCGCATGTTAAAACTAGAGTCCTACATGGACATTGGGATCACTAAATAATGAGCTCAAAGAAACCATACCTGAGCACATACAAAACAGTATTTTAAAGTACATGCCTGGGAATGGCAGTGCTCCATCTGCTTGTTAAGTAGGAATTACAGAACAACAACAACTACTTCATGTCAGTCTTTTATTACTTGCTAGACACTGTGTTAAGAGTTACTATAAGCTCCTGTGATTTATTCCTTACCAAAACTCTTACCAGGCAGATACTCTTACAGATGAATAAATTGAGTTTTAGAGATAATAAGAAATTTGCAGAAAATCATACTTTTACTCAGGAAATATGTGAATGCTTAATTCTTGGCTGTCATGTGAAAACACCCTGCTATAAATCAGGATTCTGCAAAATTTTTCTCTGAAGGGCCAAATAGTAAATATCTCAGGTTTTGTAGGTCATGCTGTCTCTGTCATAACTATTAAACTACTCACAATGTACTGCAAAAGCAACCATAAACAATAAGTAAAAATGGATCTGTGTTCCAATAAAACTTTATTTACACAAACTGACAGCCAAATCTTCCAGGACTGGCAAGATTTGGCCCAGGGACTACAGTGTGCCAACCTCTGTTAACACATTGTACTACTATATGGCTTGATTTAAACTTATACAGTGGATAACTAAATTATTTCAGAGTATGGGAAAATTAAATGCACAATATCCTTTTTGAGATAGTCACACCAACATAAATCTTTATTAAAAAAGAATCTGCTTTGTCATTTTTCTTCAAAATAGATTAAACTGCAAAACTTGTCCCATGCTCATTCTTACATAATCTATCATAACAAAAACACTGTTCTCTATTTAGCCATTTTCTGTGAAGGAGCTCAATCTCTTTTAGAAAGTTATTTCATTCATCCTGCCTATGACCCTGTAAAGGAAGGAGATGACAAGTATGAAGAAATGTTCATAGCCTATTAGATCAATTCAAAAGTTGAGCAAATCCAAGTGAGAAGTGCTTGCTACCCTCATAGTTATTCAATATCCTTAAAATACATGCTTTGAATCTTTCAGAGTTATGCTGTTCCTCAGCTGGATGCTTCTGGGAAAAGGAATCCAGCACAAAAAATCTATGTTTCAAAAATGTCCTTATTTAAGGCCATATCACCCACAAGGATTTGGTTTCCATAGAGTTTTTCATCATGCCTTGCCTTATAAAGATGCTCTGTTCTACAAACCAACTGTTCTCTTTCTTCTGATTGATGACTGTATTTTAGTAGTGGAAAACAGTAATTCAAAAAATATAAAATATTCGGGGGTCTTTATGTCTTAAAGGTAACAAATATGTTGGTGCTCTAACTTCCCCATGAAATCAAATTATGGATTTTTCCCTTGTTATCATCTGTCATATGTCTTGGGAATGTGAACCCATACACACATGAGCAAATGACATTATTTTTAATTTTATCTATTATTGAGATTATATTATGTTGAATTTGTTACTATATAAAAGCATGTGTGTGTTTTCAATAGTGCCTGGTAAGAATTTAGGCATAAAATAAGGCAATAAATTTTGACCTTTTAGGTCATGAGTGATAATCATCAGTAAAGGTAATATTTAAAAATATTCAAATTTTGAAAAATCTTTCTCAGTTTCTACTTTCATCAGGCTCTGCTCCTTCTGCAGTACCTATAAGGGGTTCCTATTATCAACCTTCTGAAATCCAGCTATTTTGACCTATTCTTTCGCCAGCTCAGACATGGACCACTAACCACATTTGTCAGGCTCCCTGATGTATGTCTTTATACAGCCTAAGCAAACCCTCTTAATACCATTCACAGATTAGGTATGTATTTATGGAAATACTAATCTTAACATGAAGCTCTTCCCACCTACAATTCCTGGCTTATCTTTTTCCACTATTTGATATTCCTAGTTTTAGTAAAAACCTGGATTCAAGCTCCCTTTCTTTATGAAGTCTTTCACGACCAAATCAACTGAAGGCTCCATTTGTTCAAAAAATGTTTATAGGGTACCCATTATATGCAAGACACAATGCTAGAGACTCTGGGGCTTGTTTCGACAAATTAGTATCTCTTTAAAGGGGTATAAGATATAAATAGATAAAGCATAAATAAAGGCATATTATATATATAAAAGCATAAATAAAGGAGTATTTTATATATATTAGAAGAGATAAAATATTCACAGGTCCACACACACATGCACACTTAACAATAACACAAAGAATAAAATTTATATTGCTTTAAGTAGTGTACTTTGGGAGGTTACATGGAGACATTTATTTCATGGGTACATTAGGAAAGATTTATCTAGAAGATGTTTGCAGGAAAGCAGAGTATACATGTAGGATTTGCATCTGTAGAAATAAGGTACTTGAGGGCAGATGTTCTGAGTTTTACAAAACGATGAACAAATTAGCTTGAATAAAATGTATACAGTTCACCCTTGAATAACGTGGGGATTAGGAGCACCGATCACACTTAGTCAAAAACCCACCTGCAACTTTTGACTCCTCCAAAACTTCTTAATAGCCTACCATTGAACAGAAGCCTTACAGATAACATAAACAGCTGATTAACACATATTTTGTATGTTACAAGTAGTATTAATGTATTCTTACAATAAAATAAGCTAGAGAAAAGAAAATATTATTAAGACAATTATAAGGAAGAGAAAATGCATCTGAAGTCCTATACTGTATTTATGGATACTGTTAAGTTTTTGTTTGTTTACAAGATGAATCGTCCTTCTGAAATGGCAGGCAACCATAGCCACAGACCTCAGTCTATGGTACATATCAAGAAATTTTATTTTTTTTCTTTGTATTGTCAAGACTTATTTCATCCCTTGGGAGCATCTCCAGCATCACTAGTAGGACTTTGTATATGGGTCCTATGGTGTTATTCAAGGTGTATGGTTTTGCACTAAGCAGCATAATCCATGAGACCCATGAAAGATCACTATTTACTGTAATACACAATTTAGTGGAGAGACAAATCACTCACTCAGAGATGATTCGTGTAATATAACACTTGAGCTCACCACAATAGCAACAGGAATTGTTTGCAAAATTATTACAGTAGTACAGTATGTAATATAGTTAATTTTGTGCAGTTAGGATTTAATACTTCATCTTTATATTTGTTTGTTTATATTTCTCTGGCATGCAAACAACACCACGTAGATCTTGTGTTCATATAAGTCTTGATAAATTTTAACTTCTTATGATGCATTTGTGTGTATTCTACGGCAGTAAATAATAAAAAATAGACTAATATCTACATGTATATTATGCATACCTAACTTTTCTTAATTTTTTTCCATATGTCTGGGATACAAGGTTTGTATGCAAATTTTTTCAAATTGTCACAAATCTCCAAAATTTATTCTGATGCATTTATTGAAAAAAATTCCCATATAAGTAGACCCATACAGTTTAAATCCATGTTGCTTAATGGTCAAGTAGTATACGGGAGAAAGTAGGAAATAATAGGTTGGTCACAGATTATGGAAAATTAAGATTTTTTGGATGTGCCTCTGAATATACGAACCAGTGAACATTTTGTGCAATAGCCATAAGAGCTATGATTTAGAAAGATTAATCTGAGAAAATGTAAGATAGGTAAGATAGATTGGAGATGGAAGGATATCAGAGATAAAAGACTAAAGTTTTTGTACAAGTTCAGTAAAGAGATTGTGACATCTTGGATTAGGATAATGGCATTTCAAATGAAGAAGTAATGAAAACATATAAAAGAGATTGTATAGATATAGCATTGAAGCAACAGAAGAAAAGGAAATCTCAGTCAGTCTCATGCTTTTAAAACCATCTCCCATAACCTTATGCTGAACCTTATGCAGACCCTACACTCTTGTGCTATAGAAGGTATACAGAGGTAGGTGGTTTTATGGGAATGAAATGCAGAAGGATGGTGACAAGAGGACTGTCATTTAAATTCAGGGATTGATAAAATTGCCAAAGATACATAGAAAGCAAGACAGGTAAATAAACAGCATAATGTATGTACATGTAGGTAGCAGGAACTTAACCAAATGAGTACATTTTCATGGAAGCCATGAAGGATTGTAAGAATGGCTTATTAGCTGTGTTATACATGGTAAATGATTAGTAATGAGAACTCTGAGATTACTGTGACTTTTTGAAAGGAAATGTTTTTAAATAGAGTGTGAAGAGAACTAAATTTTCAAGGTCCCAGCATTTGTTAAATAATGAAAAATGGAAGCACCAAATATAGATTATACTAATAATTTCTTCATTCTATTATTCAATAAATATGACTGAATGCATACTATGTGCATAGAGTAATGGGGATAAGATGGTACATAAAAATGAATCATATGTGGATTCTTACCTTGTGAAAATTAATCAAAAAAACATGAATGCTCAGCAATGTACCCGAGTCTTAGCTAGGCCCTGGGATTTAAAAGGAGGACATGACTCTCCCTTCAGTTGAACATTCATTCGTTCAACAAACATTACTATCTTGTTAAACCGGAAATACAAGAAACAAATAAAACATGATCCTTCTCTATTTTCTTAATAAGTTTCTATTTTCATAATAAGGAAGTTTCTATTTTCATAATAAGGAAGGCCAGTGGATAAAAATAATTAAAATTCAGCACAAATGGTTGAATAATGGCACATAGATAATGCTATAGGGCATAATGGAGGAAAGAATTAACTTTTCCAATAATGATAAGTTTAAATAACCCTTTAGAGTTAAAGAGTGATGAAAAATAATACATATAGAATTATGAGATTATGAGAGAATTGTTGAAACAATTTTTTAAAAATGAGATGACTTAAGCACATTTGTAAACTCTGAGAATATATCCAGAGAAGGACAACCAGAGGGAAAAAAAGATAAAAATCATAAATGAAGTAATAAATTATTTTAATCCACATTTATCTGTGGCTGATATAATCAGCTTTGAATTTTTATGTTTGTAATTAAGGTAATAACTCAATACAATTCTAATGGTATATTGGCAAAACTTAATGTATTTAATATTTACTTGTGTGTTGACAGCTCCATCCACATATTATACAACAAATTTGAATGTTTAACATTGTTAATAAATGAGAATTTTGAGCTATCACATGGGGGCACTGTCTCCCAGACAACAGTTCAATGTCAGTAGAGTCACCATTTTCATCTTTAAACAGTGCTCATGTAATTATTTAAGTATTTTATACATTTTATATTTATTATTTCATAAAAACGAGTTTACAATAGAAAAGTGAATGTAATGATACAAGTATAAAGAAAAGTAATTCTTACAATTTTGATAAAATTGAGATAACTTTAATAAAAGAGATACAAATCAATAGAGAAAACAACGTGACAATTACCTGCACTCAGAAACTCTGAAATTAGGTACATTAATTGGATATTTAATTATGAGAAATAAGGAAAAAATGTTAAATGTACACAAAATACTTAAAATATATGATTGATTTGTATTTACAAGACAGGTGGTGGTGGTGGGGTGGGGGGGGTCTTTGTAATAAGTAACTTTCTAGGAAAATAATCTTTCCTCTACATGAATATTTGAATATTTAACATTTATAAATGTGTTCAAAATGCATTGTAAGTTAATGAGTTGCTTTTATTGTATAATAATTGCTATTTTCCAAAACTAATATTCCAAGGAACACTTCAGGTTGCAAATAGGTATACTGGAAAAGTGCTCTCTAGTAAATTAGGTTCAGAGAGTGTTGGGTTATTCCAAGTTAAACAGGATTTTTGACACAAAGCTCAGAACTTTTGCTATGCAACTGTGCATTTTTATTCTCCAAGAACATCATATCACATATAATGCCCCCCAAACTAATTTGACTACAGAGTCGTATTTTTTAATCAAAGCACCTATTAACATCTACCAGAACCAGTGATCTGCAAAATATGACTTGGAAAAAGTTCTACAGATTCTTTTTTTTTTTTGAGACGGAGTCTCTCGCTCTTTCACCCAGGCTGGAGTGCAGTGGCGCGATCTCGGCTCACTGCAGGCTCTGCTCCCTGGGGTCACGCCATTCTCCTGCCTCAGCCTCCCGCGTAGCTGGGACTACAGGCGCCTGCCACCTCGCCTGGCTAATTTTTTGTATTTTTAGTGGAGACGGGGTTTCACCGTGTTAGCCAGGATGGTCTCAATCTCCTGACCTCGTGATCCATCCACCTCGGCCTCCCAAAGTGCTGGGATTACAGGCGTGAGCCACCGTGCCCGGCCTCTACAGATTCTTTAGTAGAATTCTCATGGCCAGAATAATAGAAAACGAACTCATAAGATTTCAAGCTGGAAGTGATCCTAGAGGTCATCTAGTGCAATTTTCCTGCAAAAAAATCATTCAAGAGCACCTCTGACAGATGATCATCCAAGTTTTCTTTTAAGTGTATCTCAAGATAATACATTCTGTGTGAATCCTAACTATTCTTAATAAATAGAATAATTTATTAAGACCACATATAACTCATTTGTCCTCATTCTGTTTGCTCCCTCTTCTATATGACAACACTTCAAATATTTGAAGATTGCTTACATGTGTACTACTAGATTCTTCTAGATAAACACACCCCATTCTGACAATGTACCACATGTAAAGAAGTTACCAAATTCTTCCTTATTTCAGCTCTCTTTCCCTGTGTGCATTAGACTCAGACAATGCCCCTTTTAAAATGTATTATTTGATAAAACATGATTCTTCAATTCTTCCTTCTGAAATTTGCACACTGATATTAATTCTTATTTGGGCTCTGTTATTAATTGGAGAAGTATATTGCTGGCTGCTAGCAAGCTTGCTTATGATCAAGGAAAATGACAACTGTAGCCGAACAAATTTCCACACTTACGCTTACACAGTTATTTTTTTTTTTCAGTTAAGTTACATGGGTAATTGTTTATCCTTACAGCCAAAATAGTTCCATTTTCTAGATGGCCTTGAAGAAATGCAACTTTCTATCCCTCTGTAATGATGAAATTATTTGTTAGCTGCAAAAAGATAGGCACTTATTTCCATATCTGAAATAGCTGATTATTGGTGTTAAATGGTTGTTTGCTCCACTTTATGCTTGTAAAACAAAACAAAAATATATTTATATAATATGCATAGGTATATGTATTTTGTGGGCATACATGTATACAAATATATTTTTAAATTTAAAAAGAAGTAATAAACATTTAATTGATAAGATTTGTATTATTGAAAGAAATAATCGATTTCTGTATTTCAATTGGGTTTTTCTTTCCCTCTTGCCATCACCTAAAAATAAGAAGTCTAATTTTTAAATTCAGGACTAGATGAACAATTGTCAGCGTTGCTTTGCTTTAAGCAGTAGAGTGTTATTTATAAAATAAGACTGAAGCATGAAAAAGTGTTTACTTTGGAAGAGGGCCAACATAGTTGCAGAAACTACAAAGATTTGCTCAATATTATATCACTAAATAATTATTTCTTCTATGCCCTTATAAATCCTCCTTTCGACAAAAATCATGGTTAATGAGATTGTGATGTTACAGGAGTAGTGCAAAACCAATGTAGGTAAACGAGTAGAGAAATTAGTTCTGAAGTGTGGGATAATTGTAGAGGGCCTTGGGCAAAAAACAAAACATAGATGTGCAGGAGACATAGCGCATCTTGTCTTCACTTGTCTTTGTTAGTGCAAGTGAAAAGGTTAATGCCGTTCGGTTCCATCAACACAGAGTGAGGAACTGTGGCACCTTTGAATTCTAAAGTTACCCATAGTGCTACTGATTTAATTTCTGTGAGAATAGTACTATTTACAAGTTTGCTCAGGAATATGTCAATTAACCATGTGCTCCTGGTCTTGTATAGTCAATCTGTCTTGCACGCGCACTTGTGTGTGTGTGTGCGTGTCTGTCTGACTGTCTGTCTTTCTCTCGTTATAGAGAAATTGTTTTTCAAATCACTATCACATGGAATGATTCACTGTCATTTGAAGCTATCTTTTGATTGGAAGAAAAATTGTCAGATGCACACTGGGCCAAAGCATTAAGTCTTCTCCAGGCTCCAGATCATCAAATATTACATTCTCACGTGTCCTTGAAACCTAAAACCTCAGATAATCTGTGGCATGTTTGAGTTTTCTGCCCCAATATACTGTAGCTAGTGTTTGCATTAGTAGCTTTCAATATTCTAACAAAATGTGCCATTTTAAAGTATCCAAATACCGATATGTCTGTATATGCATGTGTGGACAGGCAGTATGTTATTCTAGACATTTAGCCATCAGGCAACAGCTTTATTTACCTTTCTTGCTTCAGTTTCCTGTTTCTACACCTTTCCTCTTTGCTAGCACCCATTCTATTCTCAAAACGTCCTCTCTGCATGTCCCCCTAACCTTTTAATACTATCCAGTTTCTTCTACTACCATCCCTCTATCCTTTTACAACTCACCGCCTGCTTTGATTGATTTGGTCTCATCTGATTCACCTTGATAATTTGTCTCTTCTTTCACATTCTTGAGCTCTCCTAATTGGAGGTTCATTTAAATATCCTTCCAATCTTCTGGGTTACTGATGATACAATTTAAAAAAAAAAAAACAACTTTTTGTGGAAAAGTGAATAGTTGAATGGAATGGGGAAAGAAAGATTATAGCCATGGGGACTGTAGTGAGGCCACTCCATTCCCCTTTCTCTATACTTCTGAATTGGAATCCATTTATTCTGAAGTTTGAAAAGCCAAAAATTCCCACTGGGGTTACAATGCCCTGGAGCATGATGCGGACTTTCTACCAAGAATTCTGATTCAAGTGTGATTGAGAAACTTTGAAAGCCCTTGATAGTTTTTAACAATGTAGTAATAAATACTGACTCAGCCGTTAAACAATTCTTAGAGACTCAGGGGAAGTGGAATGGAACAGTCTGGACCTTTGTTACTGTAAGGAATATGGTCTTACGTTATTATAAAGGGAATGTAATTTTTATTACATTCCCTTTTATTATTAGTTTTTCTCAAATGAATCAGTAATATTCTAGTGGGAATTGATTTCCATTATTCTCAGGTTAACACTTACCACATTGTCTTAGTTGTCAGGAGGTAACTGGCTAGGGTCATCTTCTTGGATTCTAATCCTTGTTGCATTGCACTCTGGCCATGTCACCTTGGGTCAACGTCATACCTCTCTGAGCTTTAATTTCTTCATCTCTATAATGGGGATAATAATAGTAACTACATTATAGGTCTATTAGGAGGATTAAATAAGTTAATATCTATTAAATGCTCATACTAGGGCCTGACACAGAGTTAAGTATTCAATAAATGTTCATCACAATTTTCCCTAATCATATGAGTGATTGTTCAATACCTTCCCATGTTAATAGCGAATAAAAAATTCAGCTTCTAAAGCATCCAAATCCTGCCCTGACGGTTAGCTCTCAACTATTGAAATATTGTAGTCAATAGTCTCCATTTCTAGTAATTTTCTCACATTTTTACCTTAAGCCTTTACATGCAGCAATTTTCCTCTTCCCAACCATAAAACATTATTTGGCCTTTCCTTTAAATTGGAGTCAAAATTGTATCTTTTTCTAATGATGAGTGTAGGTTCAGAGAGACTGAGTTTTGAAACTGGCGCCAAGTGCTAGAGGTGCTCCTCCAGTCAAGTTCAGTCAAGGTCTTCAGCATTTTTTTTTTTTTTTTTTTTTGAGAGGGAGTTTCACGCTCTCGTCCAGGCTGGAGTGCAGTGGTGCAATATTGGCTCACTGTAAGCTCTGCCTCCTGGGTTCACGCCATTCTCCTGCCTCAGCCTCCCGAGTAGCTGGGACTACAGGCGCCTGCTACCAGGCCTGGCTAATTTTTTGTATTTTTAGTAGAGACGGAGTTTCACCATGTTAGCCAGGATAGTCTCGATCTCCTGACCTCATGATCTGCCCGCCTCAGCCTCCCAAAGTGCTGGGATTACAGGCATGAGCCACCACGCCCGGCCACTCTTCAGCATTTTTTGCAACTTAGTTTCCTCATTGTAACTTGAGTCTAATATTACATAATTCACAGGATATTCTGAGCTACACATATATATATATGTACAATATTTATATATAAAATATTTCTACAAAATAAGGTCACAGATAAATGTTGGTACTACACTGCTATACCCAATTCACATCTTCTCTGGACCTCAGTTCATATTTAGACAAGGCACAATGGTGAAATGATGTGAATACTCATTTTGCAAGTATATTATGAAGATTACATATTAGTATATAATAATTTTCACATGATCATTACAACATTTTAAATCTTTCTCCACATAATTCTAATACATGTTGGAATTATTTTACATAAAAGTTCACATTTATATTGATTAGTTGTATATGGTCCAACTCTCTTAGGTAAGTGTAGTCCCTTTTTTAACTATCAAAATTAAAAAGACCAGCATCTCAGGTATGGCACCCATATAGATCTTCATTAACTTAACTAGAGAAAATACATTGAAAAGAGAAGCAAATCAAGCAGAAATTATGCAGATCATGAAAAGGATGTCATGGAAGGAAGAAGCTATGTCAATTCTGGAAGAATAGAAAGAGAAAGATTTTTAAGATTTTTAAAAGGCATTAGGTGTGCTTAAAAATGACTGACAGAGTCAGGGCAATGAAAAAACATAAGTGAAGACTAGGCAGTCAACAAGTTTTAACATACAATTTTTTTCTTTTTCAGTTTCTTTTTAAATGTATTTTTAATTGACAGATAATAATTGTAGATATTCATGAGGCACGTAAGATATGTTTCAATACTTATAATATGTAGTGATCAAATCAGGACAATTAACACATCTATTTCATCATGTCAAACATTTATCATTTATCATTTCTTTGTGTTGGGAACATTCAATAACCTCCTTCTAGTTATTTGAAACTACATGTTATTAACTATAATGATCCTACAGTGCTAGAAGACTAGAACTTATTCCTCCTATGCAGCTGTAATTTTGTATGCTTTAACAAATCTCTTCCTATTCTCCGCCTCTTCCCCCTACTTTTCCAGTCTCTGTTATCATCTGTTCTACTTTTTACTTCTATGAGATAAACTTTTTTAGCTTCCACATATGAGTGAGAACATGCTGCATTTAACTTTCTGTTCTTGGCTTATTTCACTTAACATAATGTCCTCCAGTTTTGTCCATGTTACCAGAAATAACAGGATTTTATTCTTTTTATGGCTGAGTAGTATTCCATGGTGTGTACATACCATATTTCTTTATCCATTCATCTGTTGCTGGACACCTAGGTTGATCTTGCCTATTGTAAATAATGCTGCAATAAATATGGGAGTGCAGATGTCCCTTTAATATAATGATTTCCTTTTCTGTGGCTAAATGCCTGGTAGTGAGATTGCTGGATCATATGGTAATTATATTTGTAGTTTTTTGAGGAACTTCCATATTGTTATCCAGAATGGTTGTATTAGTTTACATTCACACCAACAGTGTCTGAGTTCCCTTTCCTCTGCATCTTTGCCAGCATGTTATTTTTTGTCTTTCTGATAGTAGCCATTCTAACTTGGGTGAGATGATACTTAATTGTAATTTTGAGTTGCATTTCCCTGATGATCAATGATATTGAACATTTTTTATATAATATTTGTTGGTTTTTTGTATGTCTTCTGTTGAGAAATGTCTGTTCAGATTATTTGCCCATTCTTAATTTAAATTGTATAATTTTTTGTTGTTGAGATGTTTCAGTTCATTGTATATTCTGGATATTAATCTCCTATCAAATGAGTACTTTTCAAATATTTTCTCCCATTCTTTTCACTCTCTTGTTCTTGTTTTTGCTGTTCAGGATATATTTAATGTGATACAATTCAATTTGTTTATTTGTTGTTGTTGTTGCCTGTGCTTTTGAGGTCTTATTCATAAAATTTTTTCTCAGACCAATGTGTTGAAATATTTCCCATATTTTCCTCTAGTAATTTTATTTTTTCAGACCTTACATTTAGGTATTTGATTCATTTTGAGTTAATTATTTTATGAAATGAGAGGCAGGGTCTAGTTTCATTCTTCTGTATATGGATGTTCATTTCCCAGCACCATTTACTGAAGAGACTGTCCTTTCCCCAATGAGGGTTCATGGCACCTTTGTCAAAAGCCATGTGCCTGTAAATATATGGATTTATTTCTGTATCCTCGGTTCTGTTCCTTTGATCTATATGTCTTTTTTATGCCAGTACCATGCTGTTTGGTTTACAACAGTTTTGTAGTATATTTTGAGGCTTGATAGTGTGATGCTTCCAGCTTTATTATTTTTGCTCAGGATTGTTTTGGCTATTTGGGGTCTTTCGTAGTTCCATACAAGTTTTGAGATTTTTCTTCTGTTTCTCTGAAGAATATCATTTGTATTTTGACAGCAGTTGCATCAAATCTGTAGATTGCTTTGAGTAATATTGTTATCTTAAAAATATTAATTCTTCTAATCCATAAGCATTTGTTGTCTTCATATTTCATTTTCTTTTAATTATTTTCATCAGTGTTTTGTAGTTTTCTTTGTCAAGGTCTTTTACGTCTTTGGTTAAATTTATTTCTCTCTTGCTCTCTCTCTCTGTGTGTGTGTGTGTGTGTGTGTGTGCATCTGTTGTAAATAGGATTGCTTTCTTGATTTCTATTTCAGCTCGTTCATTGTTCATGCATAGAAATGCTACTAATTTTTGTATGTTAATTTTGTATCCTGCAACTTTAATAAATTCATTTATCAGTTGTAACAGTTTTTAGATAGAGTCTTAGGTTTTTAAATATAAAATCATATCATCTGCAAAAAGGGACAATTTGACTTACTCCTTTCCAATTTGGATGCCCTTTATTTCTTACTGTTGCCTAATTACTCCAGTTAGTACTTCTAGTACTATGTTGAATAAGAGTAGTAAGAGTGGGAATTCTTGCTTTATTCAAGTTCTTAGATGAAAAGTTGGATTTTCCTCATTCAGTAAGATGTAAGCTTTGGGTTGAACTAGGCTGACAGACTTTTACTTGAGCCAAGTTTCTTGGGAGAGTAGTTAACATTCATTGATCTCTCTTTTATATTTTCATTGACCTCTCAATCCACTGCATAATGACATCTGCCTCCACATTTTATTGAAAATTCTTGCTCTAAGGTCACTAATGGCTACCTCACTGCAAAATTAAATCGGTGACCTTTTTAAAAATGTTTATTTATTTTTGTCCACATTTACTAACACTTTCTATTGCATTTAACCTAGTGAATATTCTTGAAAACTTTCACTCCCTTATTTTCATGGAAATCTTATTTTTTTGTTTTCCAGTATCTCTGGCATCCCAAACCATTGTATCCTGTTCTCTCCATGAGCGCTACCATTCATGATCAAATCACACTGATCCAATGGCACACTAATCTTCTTCTGCATGTTTTCCTTGAGTAATCACATCCACTCTAATGACATTTATCCCCTTATGTACTGAGGACTTCAATAATCTAGATCAGGGTCAGCAAACAATGGCTTCTCAGTTTGATTTCACTTGCCACTTGTTTTTGTAAATAAAGATTTATTAGGACAAGCCATGCCTATTTGTTTATAGTGGCTTTCTTACTACAAAGGCAGAGTTGAAGAAAATAATTATTATCTGGCACTATACAGAAAAAAAGTCAACATCTTAGCTCCATCTTAAGATGAAGTTTTCAGGCTAATATAACAAGTTATTTAAAGGACATACACATTTCAATGTACTGGAAGTAGCTAAATCCAGATTTTCAAAACTGCTTTTCTTTCTCCACTTTATTTTCTCTTATTAGGTATCTATATTTAGCAAAAACAGAAACCTGGGAATCATTCTAGATTTTTCTCTTTCCTTCATCTCACAATACATTGATCACCAAGTCTTGATCAATATCATTCATATTTGTCTTCTCTCCATATCTATGACCACAGTCATAATTGAGAATCTTAACTGAACTTCTCATGACTGTAGGCAAAGGCTGTCCATCAAAAATAGGCTGTGTGTTGCTTATCACTTCTCCAGGTAAAGGACATGTTCTTTATCTTCCGCCCCTTAATAATCTAACAGTCGAGTGAACTAAGCCCCATCAAAATTGTTCTGTGTGGATACCCACAGTGTTTCAATGATTCAGGACTTTTGTAACTCCCAATCATACAGTGAGATATTAATTCCCACAAAGTTGTGATCATGGTATAGAAAGGAAAGCTCACTCTCTGCAGTGGTGAGTGGAACTTGATTGTGGTGGAACATACTTCCAGTGAAAATATAATACTATTAACACCTAAGTTAGGGATGCCAACTATCTGTTAGAGTCAGGAAAGCCTTTGCAGGGCAAAAGGCATCTAAAATAAGTCTTACAAGATAAGGAATTGTCAGTTCAGTAAATGGGATGCATTCTAGGCATTCAAGAAGCCTTATGAAGGCTAGAATGAAAGGAAGACCTGTACATATTTGGAGAATGGCAAGCATCCTGTAAAATTGACACAAGGGCTGGTTGGGGTATTTGCAAAGAGGTAGGCTAGAAAGAAAATGTAAGCCTGGATATGAAGGTTTTGTTTTGCTTTGTTTTTACCTCCATGCTTGAATGATTAGACTCATAATAAAAAATAATGAGAGCCTGGCGGGGTGGCTCATGCCTGTAATCCCAGCACTTTGGGAGGCCGAGGCAGGTGAATCACGAGGTCAGGAGATCGAGACCATCCTGGCTAACACAGTGAAACCCCGTCTCTACTAAAAATACAAAAAAATTAGCAGGGCGTGGTGGTGGACGCCTGTAGTCCCAGCTACAGGCTGAGGCAGGAGAATGGCGTGAACCCGGGAGGCAGAGCTTGCAGTGAGCCGAGATGATGCCACTGCACTCCAGCCTGGGCGACAGAGCGAGAGTCCGTCTCAAATAATAATAATAATAATAATAATAATAATAATAATGAATAAACAAAAATGAAAATAAAAAAATAAAAATAATGAGAAGGCTAAATTTCAAATGGGGTTATATACAGAATTGGCATTTACAAGAAGGATTTATAGTGACAGATTATGAGGCGACAGCACATCACACAGCGAAGAAAAAAATTGTCACAGGCAAAATTAAGATTATTACAATAATTTATTAAAAGAAGCTACTTGCCTAAATGAAGTCATTGTCCACGGGAGCAGGTAGAAGGAGCCAGGTTCAAGATATAATTCTGCGATGAATCTACAAGATTTAGTTGAAAGTGGGTGACAGCTGCAGAAGAGGAAGGTAAGTAAGGGACACAGCTGGCAAAAACAAGCAATAGTGCTATTAATTAAGAAATTAACCTTCCACAAAAGGAAGAAAAGATTTGGGGAGCAAAAGAATGAGCTTGTTTGGGGATATGTTCAACTTGAAATACCAACACAATGGAGATAGCACATGAAAATGTCCAGGAGACAGTTGAAAATACTAGAGTGGATCTCACAGTAGAAATAAGAATATTGAGGAATATTATGGAATCAGTATGGGGACAAACTTATCCAACCACAAGTTTGTCCCTGTTCCTGAAATGCTAGCATTAAGTATTTATTTTTTGAGAGAAACCACACATATTCTTAATAGATTCACTGTCAAAATGCTAAGCTGTTGTAAGAGTAATATATTAATTAATTCACACTCATAGATTATCTTGGATTTTTTTACTGGCAGAGTTTAGATATTTAATGAAGGCTTTAAAAACACAGAATCTAGGACACAGAGTATGGTACATAAAGAAAAAAATAAGTCAGAAATATGAGGTACTACCAGGCAAGATGAATATGACAGCATACCAAAACAGAAAGGCTGAGCATGGTAGGGAGTGAGGGGAAGGAAGCAGACAAACTGGGAAGAAGGTCAGAAAAAAGTGAAGAAGGAAAGTAAAGGAAGGCCAAGTCTAGTCATTTCCCAGTTTGGACCAGAGTTATCTGAATGTATCAAATGTTCTTTTTGTTTTTATCATAGCTCCTTTTTAAAATGCCTTAGAAAGACAGGCTGTGATACACTTATGCTTCTAAACATTCAAAAATTAAAATCCAACCAGTCCAGTCCTCTTAATTATTCTTTCAGTTTTATAAGTAATATATTGAATAACAGATTTTTGGGGAGAAAATGTTTTATGGTAGTTTTAAATAATGCTGAAGGCTCTCCAAACATTGCTTATAATACACAATTCATTGCATTTTAGTTCCTTACAAATACTTTAAAATCCCATCTATCCTAGCTATTTTTTCTTAATAACTTTTTCTATGTATGCATTTTCTTCAGCCCTTAAGAGATTAGGGAAAGGGTTAGATAGTAACCATTTGATTGCACCAGTCCCATGTTTCCTGAATCACCAACTGATACTTGAATTCTCAAACTATAAGGAAACACTGTATGTGATTGTATTCATTTACAAATTGTGCATTATTGCCCTCCATGCTTTAAAATGTTTCCTTCATTGGCATATTCAGAAATATAATATTGATAGAAATAAGCATGAATGTGGCCCCTTTTTGAGAGTACTGTATGGAGAGGGGATGGGAATGGAGGGAGCAAATCCAAAAAAAAAAAAAAAGAAAGAAATCTTGTGGAGGTGAAAAGCTGACAAACAGTATTTAGATTAGATATTCAAATTTTTCAGTTTTGTATCCTAATTGGTAAGTTATTATGTGCCAATAATTTTATATATTTATTCAATTTATTTATCAGTATGGATGTATTAAACTAAGTACTAACTCTTGGTTTATTGCATTAAAGTTTACCTTCAAAAATCTCTGGCAAAGTATATAATTTTGTACATATATATATTTTTATTGTATACACACACATATAAGTATATATGCATACATTTGTGTGTGTTTGTAATGTTACGTCATCTGATGGCAATAAGGAAAAATATAGTTTATAATTTGAGATCAGAAGCATAATTTAGATAATTGTATTTTTCTTGTAAAGTATTACTTATGAGTGTGTATATATGTATATACATATATATTTATACACACACACATATATAAAAGGCCACAGTGTATTTTATATATATAAAGCTTTACAATTTATTTTTTGGTGATAATGTTGACTTCAATGCATTCCTGAAAACTATGATGCTTTTTATGTCATTAAGTTTATAGGGTATTTTTATGCTGCCTTGTTTCAGGGAAGCTAAGGATTACATTTTTTCAGATTCTAATATCTTTTATTTGGAATGTGAGTTACAGTTGATGGCAGCATTTTTTTTCTTCTTAGTGATACATAATAGGGTGTCTAAACATTTTAGATTCAATAAAATCCTATATTAATTTATTTCATTTCTTTGAAAGTAGAGAAAATAATGTGGAATTGTAACAGTTGAAAGAATATCCCTCTTTTATTATGGAAAAACAGGAATGTATTTTAGGCATTATGTTTTGCATCTAAGTTTGTGTAAACCTTGCAAGAACTATACAAGGATACAAGGAACCTATTTCAAAAAATTTTTCTGAGGTGCTAGTCATTTTATACAACATAAGATGAAAATGTAGGGACAGGTCAGGTGAGTAACATGTCATCTAAGGTCATCACCCCAGTCGCCAGCAAAGCCACTGAGCCAGTTCTGAGTCAATTCAAATTATCACACACCCACACATTGTGATTTTTGTTTTTCTTCTTCTTTCAGCTCTCTCATGACACCATATAGGCTTTACCAAGATTTTTCTTTTTTTTTTTTTTTTGAGACGGAGTCTCGCTCTGTCACCCAGGCTGGAGTGCAGTGGCGCGATCTCGGCTCACTGCAAGCTCCGCCTCCCAGGTTCACGCCATTCTCCTGCCTCAGCCTCTCCGAGTAGCTGGGACTACAGGCGCCCGCCACCACGCCCGGCTAATTTTTTGTATTTTTGGTAGAGACGGGGTTTCACCGTGGTCTCGATCTCCTGACCTCGTGATCCGCCCGCCTTGGCCTCCCAAAGTGCTGGGATTACAAGCGTGAGCCACCGCGCCCGGCCCAAGATTTTTCTTTACTCCTTTGAGTTTTCTCTGCTTACCCTGCCAGCAGTAACCATGATGAAAGAACTGTATGACGACAGGTGCTTTTCTAGTCTGGTTGGAAATAAGAATGTCATCTAATCCTATGCATAAGTATTGTAGGCAAGTTTTACAGGTTTTTAAGCAATTTTTCTTTCTCTGTTCTTAGTGTTTTCTTAATCTATTACAATTTACTTTTTGATAGATCCTTTTGATCTCCTTTAGAGATTTGGGAATATACACTCCATGAAAGAACTGCTAAGGAAGGCAACTCAAGAGAATATTTTAGGAACCAAGAAATTTGTCTTCTGTGTTATCATCCACTGAAAAATGTACAATGGGAAAACACCAAATGAGGCATTATCCTGTGTCTTCCATATATATGAAGGGAGGGACAGCAAAATAATGATTGCTCAGACGGTTCTAGGGGAAGATTAGTGAGTGGATTCCATTCGAAAGAGCTTGACCTAAATAATCCCAAACTGATAAAATAGCACATCGTGATTTTAGTTCTCACTTTACAAAGTTTTATTTCACAAAGAAATGTATAAATGATATCTTTATCTGGATAAAAACGTTGACATTTTTGCTTGTAACTCACATTATTGGAAGATCATG